>NC_132884.1:18787517-19464184 GCF_030463535.1 Salminus brasiliensis | reverse complement strand
AGAAACAGAGAAGTAGGTGGATAGTTAGCCAGTCGGCCAGAGTCAGGGAGTCATGAGGACCTGTGTGGCAAAAAAGAAAGTTAATATATGTGTAGAAACTGAATGATCACCTACCTGTAGCACAGTTGCAAACAGTTTTTCAGCCTCACACAGATGCAGATGGACACAGACAGAGAAGTAAATGTATAGTTAGCCAGTAAGCCAAAGTTCCTGATGGAGATGCAGATGGATAGACCATGGTTAGCCCGATCCATCTTCAGGCATAGGAGTCAGGGAGTCATGAGGACCTGTGTGACAAAAAAGAAAGTTAATACATGCATAGAAACTAAATGATCACCTACCTGTTACACAGTTGCAAACAGTTTTTCAGCCTCGCACAGTTGCAGATGGACACACAGACAGAGAAGCAGATGGATAGTTAGCCAGACAGCCAAAGTTCCAGATGGATAGACCATGGTTAGCCCAATCCATCTTCAGGGATAGGAGTCAGGGAGTCATGAGGACCTGTGTGGCAATAAAAGAAAGTTAATACATGTATAGAAACTGAATGATCACCTACCTGTTACACAGTTGCAAACAAATTGGCAGCCTCAAACAGATGCAGAAAGAAACAGAGAAGCAGGTGGATAGTTAGCCAGACAGCCAGAGTCAGGGAGTAATGAGGACCTGTGTGGCAAAAAAGAAAGTTAATACATGTTTAGAAACTGAATGATCACCTACCTGTAACACAGTTGCAAACAGTTTTTCAGCCTCACACAGTTGCAGATGGACACACAGACAAAAAAGCAGATGCACAGTTAGCCAGTGAGCCACACTTCCAGATGGAGATGCAGATGAAGATACCATTTTTGGCTGGATTAATCTTCAGGAATAGGAGTCAGGGAGTCATGAAAACATGTGTGGCAAAAAATAAAGTTGATACATGTATAGAAACTGAATGATCACCTACCTGTAACACAGTTGCATATGAATTGTCAACCTCACACAGTTGCAGATGGTCACACAGAAAAAGAAGCAGATGGATAGTTAGCCAGACAGCCAAAGTTCCATATGGAGATGCAAATGGATAGACCATGATTAGCCCGATCCATCTTCAGGAATAGGAGTCAGGGAGTCATGAAAACCTGTGTGGCAAAAAAGAAAGTTAATATATGTGTAGAAACTGAATGATCACCTACCTGCTACTCAGTTGCAAACAGTTTTTCAGCCTCAGACAGATGCAGATGGACAAAGACAGAGAAGCAGACGTATAGATAGCCAGACAGCCAGAATCAGGGAGTCATGAGGACCTGTGTGGCAAAAAAAGGTAATACATGCATAGAAACTGAATGATCACCTACCTGTTACACAGTTGCATATGAATTGTCAGCCTCACACAGTTGCAGATGGTCACAGTCAAAGAAGCAGATGGATAGTTAGCCAGACAGCCAAAGTTCCATATGGAAAGACCATGGTTAGCCCGATCCATCTTCAGGAATAGGAGTCAGGGAGTCATGAGGACCTGTGTGGCAAAAAAAAGAAAGTTAATACATGTATAGAAACTGAATGATCACCTACCTGTTACACAGTTGCATATAGACACACAGAAAGAGAAGTAGATGTATAGTTAGCCAGTCAGCCAAAGTTCCAGATGGAGATGCAGATGAAGATACTCTTTTTGGCTGGATTCATCTTCAGGGATAGAAGGAGTCAGGGAGCCTTGAGGACCTCTGTGGCAAAAAAAGAAAGTTAATATATATGTGTAGAAACTGAATGATCACCTACCTGTAGCACAGTTGCAAACAGTTTTTCAGCCTCACACAGTTGCAGATGGACACACAGACAAAAGCAGATGGATAGTTAGCCAGTCAGTTAGCCAGTCGGCCAGAGTCAGGGAGTCATGAGGACCTGTGTGGCAAAAAAGAAAGTTAATATATGTGTAGAAAGTGAATGATCACCTACCTGTAGCACAGTTGCAAACAGTTTTTCAGCCTCACACAGATGCAGATGGACACAGACAGAGAAGTAAATGTATAGTTAGCCAGTAAGCCAAAGTTCCTGATGGAGATGCAGATGGATAGACCATGGTTAGCCCGATCCATCTTCAGGGATAGGAGTCAGGGAGTCATGAGGAGCTGTGTGACAAAAAAGAAAGTTAATACATGCCTAGAAACTCAATGATCACCTACCGGTAACACAGCTGCATAGGAATAGACAAAAATCACACAGAAAGAGAAGGACACAAACAGAGAAGCAGATGGATAGATAGCCAGACAGCCAGAATCAGGGAGTCATGTGGACCTGTGTGGCAAAAAAAGTTAATACATGCATAGAAACTCAATGATCACCTACCGGTTACACAGCTGCATATGAATAGTCAAAAATCACACAGTTGCAGATGGACACACAGACAAAAAAAGCAGATGGATAGTTAGCCAGTGAGCCAGAGTCAGGGTGTCATGAGGACCTGGGTGGCAAAAAAGAAAGTTAATACATGTATAGAAACTAAATGATCACCTACCTGTTACAAAGTTGCAAACAGTTTTTCAGCCTCGCACAGTTGCAGATGGACACACAGACAAAGAAGCAGATGGATAGTTAGCCAGACAGCCAAAGTTCCAGATGGAGATGCAGATGGAAAGACCATGGTTAGCCCGATCCATCTTTAGGAATAGGAGTCAGGGAGTCATGAGGACCTGTGTGGCAAAAAAAGAAAGTTAATACATGTATAGAAACTGAATGATCACCTACCTGTTACACAGTTGCATATGAATTGTCAGCCTCACACAGTTGCAGATGGTCACACAGACAAAGAAACAGATTGATAGTTAGCCAGACAGCCAAAGTTCCAGATGGATAGACCATGGTTAGCCCGATCCATCTTCAGGGATAGGAGTCAGGGAGTCATGAGGACCTGTGTGGCAAATAAAAGAAAGTTAATACATGTATAGAAACTGAATGATCACCTACCTGTTACTCAGTTGCAAACAAATAGCCAGCCTCACACAGATACAGATGGACACAGACAGAGAAGCAGATGGATAGATAGCCAGACAGCCAGAATCAGGGAGTCATGAGGACCTGTGTGGCAAAAAAAAGTTAATACATGCATAGAAACTGAATGACCACCTACCTGTTACACAGCTGCATATGAATAGTCAAAAATCACACAGTTGCAGATGGACACACAGACAAAAAAGCAGATGGACAGTTAGCCAGTGAGCCAAACTTCCAGATGGAGATGCAGATGAAGATACCATTTTTGGCTGGATTAATCTTCAGGAATAGGAGTCAGGGAGTCATGAAAACCTGTGTGGCAAAAAATAAAGTTGATACATGTATAGAAACTGAATGATCACCTACCTGTAACACAGTTGCAAACAGTTTTTCAGCCTCACACAGTTGCAGATGGACACACAGACAAAGAAGCAGATGGATAGTTAGCCAGACACTTAGCCAGAGTCAGGGTGTCATGAGGCCTGTGTGGCAATAAAAGAAAATGAATACATGTATAGAAACTGAATGATCACCTACCTGCTACTCAGTTGCATATGAATTGTCAGCCTCACACAGTTGCAGATGGACACACAGACAAAGAAGCAGGTGGATAGTTAGCCAGTGAGCCAAACTTCCAGATGGAGATGCAGATGAAGATTCCATTTTTGGCTGAATTCATCTTCAGGGATAGAAGGAGTCAGGGAGTCATGAAAACCTGTGTGGCAAAAAAGAAAATTAATACATGTATAGAAACTGAATGATCACCTACCTGTTACACAGTTGCAAACAAATTGGCAGCCTCAAACAGATGCAGCAACACAGAGAAACAGATGGATAGATAGCCAGACAGCCAAAGTTCCAGATGGAGATACAGATGGATAGACCATGGTTAGCCCGATCTATCTTCAGGGATAGGAGTCAGGGAGTCATGAGGACCTGTGTGGCAAAAAAAGAAAGTTAATACATGTATAGAAACTACATGATCACCTACTTGTTACAGAGTTGCAAACAAATGGTCAGCCTCGCACAGTTGCAGATGGACACACAGACAAAGAAGCAGGTGGATAGTTAGCCAGTGAGCCAAACTTCCAGATGGAGATGTAGATGAAGATTCCATTTTTGGCTGAATTCATCTTCAGGGATAGAAGGAGTCAGGGAGTCATGAAAACCTGTGAGGCAAAAAAGAAAATTAATACATGTATAGAAACTGAATGATCACCTACCTGTAACACAGTTGCAAACAGTTTTTCAGCCTCACACAGATGCAGATGGACACAGACAGAGAAGCAGATGGATAGATAGCCAGACAGCCAGAATCAGGGAGTCATGAGGACCTGTGTGGCAAAAAAAGGTAATACATGCATAGAAACTGAATGATCACCTACCTGTTACACAGTTGCATATGAATTGTCAGCCTCACACAGTTGCAGATGGTCACACAGACAAAGACGCAGATGGATAGTTAGCCAGACAGCCAAAGTTCCAGATGGATAGACCATGGTTAGCCTGATCCATCTTCAGGGATAGGAGTCAGGGAGTCATGAGGACCTGTGTGGCAAAAAAAAGAAAGTTAATACATGTATAGAAACTGAATGATCACCTACCTGCTACTCAGTTGCAAACAAATAGTCAGCCTCACACAGTTGCAGATGGTCAAACAGACAGAGAAGCAGATGGATAGATAGCAAGTCGGCCAGAGTCAGGGAGTCATGAGGACCTGTGTGGAAAAAAAGAAAGTTAATACATGTTTAGAAACTGAATGATCACCTACCTGTAACACAGTTGCAAACAGTTTTTCAGCCTCACACAGCCGCAGATGGACACAAAGACAAAGAAGCAGGTGGATAGTTAGCCAGACAGCCAAAGTTCCAGATGGAGATGCAGATGAAGATTCCATTTTTGGCTGGATTCATCTTCAGGGATAGAAGGAGTCAGGGAGTCATGAGGACCTGTGTGGCAAAAAAAAGAAAGTTAATACATGTATAGAAACTGAATGATCACCTACCTGTTACACAGTTGCAAACAAATTGGCAGCCTCAAAACAGATGCAGAAAGACACAGAGAAGCAGGTGGATAGTTAGCCAGACAGCCAGAGTCAGGGAGTAATGAGGACCTGTGTGGCAAAAAAGAAAGTTAATACATGTTTAGAAACTGAATGATCACCTACCTGTTACACAGTTGCATATGAATTGTCAGCCTCACACAGTTGCAGATGGTCACACAGACAAAGAAGCAGATGCATAGTTAGCCAGACAGCCAAAGTTCCAGATGGAGATGCAGATGGATAGACCATGGTTAGCCCGATCCATCTTCAGGAATAGGAGTCAGGGAGTCATGAAAACCTGTGTGGCAAAAAAGAAAGTTAATATATGTGTAGAAACTGAATGATCACCTACCTGCTACTCAGTTGCAAACAGTTTTTCAGCCTCACACAGATGCAGATGGACACAGACAGAGAAGCAGACGGATAGATAGCCAGACAGCCAGAATCAGGGAGTCATGAGGACCTGTGTGGCAAAAAAAGGTAATACATGCATAGAAACTGAATGATCACCTACCTGTTACACATTTGCATATGAATTGTCAGCCTCACACAGTTGCAGATGGTCACACAGACAAATAAGCAGATGGATAGTTAGCCAGACAGCAAAAGTTCCAGATGGATAGACCATGGTTAGCCCGATCCATCTTCAGGGATAGGAGTCAGGGAGTCATGAGGACCTGTGTGGAAAAAAAGAAAGTTAATACATGTTTAGAAACTGAATGATCACCTACCTGTAACACAATTGCAAATACTTTTTCAGCCTCACACAGTTGCAGATGGCCACACAGACAAAGAAGCAGATGGATAGTTAGCAAGTGAGCCAAACTTCCAGATGGAGATGCAGATGAAGATTCCATCTTTGGCTGAATTCATCTTCAGGGATAGAAGGAGTCAGGGAGTCATGAGGACCTGTGTGGCAATAAAAGAAAGTTAATACATGTATAGAAACTGAATGATCACCAACCTGCTACTCAGTTGCAAACAAATAGTCAGCCTCACACAGATACAAATGGACACAGACAGAGAAACAGATGGATAGATAGCCAGACAGCCAGAATCAGGGAGTCATGAGGACTTGTGTGGCAAAAAAAAAGTTAATACATGCATAGAAACTGAATGACCACCTACCTGTTACACATTTGCAAACAGTTTTTTTTTAGCCTCGCACAGTTGCAGATGGACACACAGTGAAAGAAGCAGATGGATAGTTAGCCATACACTTAGCCAGTCGGCCAGAGTCAGGGAGTCATGAGGACCAGTGTGGCAAAAAAGAAAGTTAATACATGTTTAGAAACTGAATGATCACCTACCTGTAACACAGTTGCAAACAGTTTTTCAGCCTCGCACAGTTGCAGATGGACACACATAAAAAGAAGCAGATGGATAGTTAGCCAGACAGCCAAAGTTCCAGATGGAGATACAGATGGATAGACCATGGTTAGCCCGATCTATCTTCAGGGATAGGAGTCAGGGAGTCATGAGGACCTGTGTGGCAAAAAAAGAAAGTTAATACATGTATAGAAACTGAATGATCACCAACCTGCTACTCAGTTGCAAACAAATAGTCAGCCTCACACAGATACAAATGGACACAGATAGAGAAGCAGATGGATAGAAATCCAGACAGCCAGAGACAGGGAGTCATGAAAACCTGTGTGGCAAAAAAGAAAATTAATACATGTATAGAAACTGAATGATCACCTACCTGTAACACAGTTGCAAACAGTTTTTCAGCCTCACACAGATGCAGATGGACACAGACAGATAAGCAGATGGATAGATAGCCAGACAGCCAGAATCAGGGAGTCATGAGGACCTGTGTGGCAAAAAAAGGTAATACATGCATAGAAACTGAATGATCACCTACCTGTTACACAGTTGCATCTGAATTGTCAGCCTCACACAGCTGCAGATGGTCACACAGACAAAGAAGCAGATGGATAGTTAGCCAGACAGCCAAAGTTCCAGATGGATAGACCATGGTTAGCCTGATCCATCTTCAGGGATAGGAGTCAGGGAGTCATGAGGACCTGTGCGGCAAAAAAAAGAAAGTTAATACATGTATAGAAACTGAATGATCACCTACCTGCTACTCAGTTGCAAACAAATAGTCAGCCTCATACAGTTGCAGATGGTCACACAGACAGAGAAGCAGACGGATAGATAGCAATTCGGCCAGAGTCAGGGAGTCATGAGGACCTGTGTGGAAAAAAAGAAAGTTAATACATGTTTAGAAACTGAATGATCACCTACCTGTAACACAGTTGCAAACAGTTTTTCAGCCTCACACAGTCGCAGATGGACACACAGACAAAGAAGCAGATGGATAGATAGCCAGACAGCCAAAGTTCCAGATGGAGATACAGATGAAGATACCATGTTTGGCTGAATTAATCTTCAGGGAAAGAAGGAGTCAGGGAGTCATGAGGACCTGTGTGGCAATAAAAGAAAGTTAATACATGTATAGAAACTGAATGATCACCTACCTGCTACACAGTTGCAAACAAATTGGCAGCCTCAAACAGATGCAGAAAGACACAGAGAAGCAGGTGGATAGTTAGCCAGACAGCCAGAGTCAGGGAGTAATGAGGACCTGTGTGGCAAAAAAGAAAGTTAATACATGTTTAGAAACTGAATGATCACCTACCTGTAACACAGTTGCAAACAGTTTTTCAGCCTCACACAGTTGCAGATGGCCACACAGACAAAGAAGCAGATGGATAGTTAGCCAGTGAGCCAAACTTCCAGATGGAGATGCAGATGAAGATTCCATTTTTGGCTGAATTCATCTTCAGGGATAGAAGGAGTCAGGGAGTCATGAGGACCTGTGTGGCAATAAAAGAAAGTTAATACATGTTTAGAAACTGAATGATCACCTACCTGCTACTCAGTTGCAAACAAATAGTCAGCCTCACACAGATACAAATGGACACAGACAGAGAAGCAGATGGATAGATAGCCAGACAGCCAGAATCAGGGAGTCATGAGGACCTGTGTGGCAAAAAAAAGTTAATACGTGCATAGATAGCCAGTCGGCCAGAGTCAGGATGTCATGAGGACCTGTGTGGCAAAAAAGAAAGTTAATACATGTATAGAAACTAAATGATCACCTACCTGTTACACAGTTGCAAACAGTTTTTCAGCCTCGCACAGTTGCAGATGGTCACACAGACAAAGAAGCAGATGGATAGTTTGCCAGACAGCCAAAGTTCCAGATGGAGATGCAGATGGATAGACCATGGTTAGCCCAATCCATCTTCAGGAATAGGAGTCAGGGAGTCATGAAAACCTGTGTGGCAAAAAAGAAAGTTAATATATGTGTAGAAACTGAATGATCACCAACCTGCTACTCAGTTGCAAACAGTTTTTCAGCCTCAGACAGATGCAGATGGACACAGACAGAGAAGCAGACGGATAGATAGCCAGACAGCCAGAATCAGGGAGTCATGAGGACCTGTGTGGCAAAAAAAGGTAATACATGCATAGAAACTGAATGATCACCTACCTGTTACACATTTGCATATGAATTGTCAGCCTCACACAGTTGCAGATGGTCACAGTCAAAGAAGCAGATGGATAGTTAGCCAGACAGCAAAAGTTCCAGATGGATAGACCATGGTTAGCCCGATCCATCTTCAGGGATAGGAGTCAGGGAGTCATGAGGACCTGTGTGGAAAAAAAGAAAGTTAATACATGTTTAGAAACTGAATGATCACCTACCTGTAACACAATTGCAAACACTTTTTCAGCCTCACACAGTTGCAGATGGCCACACAGACAAAGAAGCAGATGGATAGTTAGCAAGTGAGCCAAACTTCCAGATGGAGATGCAGATGAAGATTCCATTTTTGGCTGAATTCATCTTCAGGGATAGAAGGAGTCAGGGAGTCATGAGGACCTGTGTGGCAATAAAAGAAAGTTAATACATGTATAGAAACTGAATGATCACCTACCTGTTACACAGTTGCAAATGAATTGTCAGCCTCGCACAGTTGCAGATGGTCACACAGACAAAGAAGCAGATGGATAGTTAGCCAGACAGCAAAAGTTCCAGATGGATAGACCATGGTTAGCCCGATCCATCTTCAGGGATAGGAGTCAGGGAGTCATGAGGACCTGTGTGGCAATAAAAGAAAGTTAATACATGTATAGAAACTGAATGATCACCTACCTGCTACTCAGTTGCAAACAAATAGTCAGCCTCACACAGATACAAATGGACACAGACAGAGAAGCAGATGGATAGATAGCCAGACAGCCAGAATCAGGGAGTCATGAGGACCTGTGTGGCAAAAAAAAAGTTAATACATGCATAGAAACTGAATGACCACCTACCTGTTACACATTTGCAAACAGTTTTTTTTTAGCCTCGCACAGGTGCAGATGGACACACAGTGAAAGAAGCAGATGGATAGTTAGCCAGACACTTAGCCAGTCGGCCAGAGTCAGGGAGTCATGAGGACCTGTGTGGCAAAAAAGAAAGTTAATACATGTTTAGAAACTGAATGATCACCTACCGGTTACACAGCTGCATATGAATAGACAAAAATCACACAGAAAGAGAAGGACACAAACAGAGAAGCAGATGGATAGATAGCCAGACAGCCAGAATCAGGGAGTCATGAGGACATGTGTGGCAATAAAAGAAAATTAATACATGTATAGAAAAATGTATAAATGATCACCTACCTGTTACACAGTTGCAAACAGTTTTGCAGATGCAGATGGATAGAAGCAGATGGATAGATAGCCAGTCGGCCAGAGTCAGGATGTCATGAGGACCTGTGTGGCAAAAAAGAAAGTTAATACATGTATAGAAACTGAATGATCACCTACCTGTAACACAGTTGCAAACAGTTTTTCAGCCTCGCACAGTTGCAGATGGACACACATACAAAGAAGCAGATGGATAGTTAGCCAGACAGCCAAAGTTCCAGATGGAGATGCAGATGGATAGACCATGGTTAGCCCGATCTATCTTCCGGGATAGGAGTCAGGGAGTCATGAGGACCTGTGTGGCAAAAAAGAAAGTTAATACATGTATAGAAACTGAATGATCACCTACCTGTAACAGTTGCAAACAAATTGGCAGCCTCAAACAGATGCAGAAACACAGAGAAGCAGGTGGATAGTTAGCCAGACAGCCAGAGACAGGGAGTAATGAGGACCTGTGTGGCAAAAAAGAAAGTTAATACATGTTTAGAAACTGAATGATCACCTACCGGTTACACAGCTGCATATGAATTGTCAGCCTCACACAGTTGCAGATGGTCACACAGACAAAGAAGCAGATGGATAGTTAGCCAGACAGCCAAAGTTCCAGATGGAGATGCAGATGGATAGACCATGGTTAGCCCGATCCATCTTCAGGAATCGGAGCCAGAAAGTTATGAAAACCTGTGTGGCAAAAAAGAAAGTTAATACATGTATAGAAACTGAATGATCACCTACCTGCTACTCAGTTGCAAACAGTTTTTCAGCCTCACACAGTTGCAGATGGACACACAGACAAAGAAGCAGGTGGATAGTTAGCCAGTGAGCCAAACTTCCAGATGGAGATGCAGATGAAGATTCCATTTTTGGCTGAATTCATCTTCAGGGATAGAAGGAGTCAGGGAGTCATGAAAACCTGTGTGGCAAAAAAGAAAGTTAATATATGTGTAGAAACTGAATGATCACCTACCTGCTACACAGTTGCAAACAGTTTTTCAGCCTCAGACAGATGCAGTTGGACACAGACAGAGAAGCAGACGGATAGATAGCCAGACAGCCAGAATCAGGGAGTCATGAGGACCTGTGTGGCAAAAAAAGGTAATACATGCAGAGAAACTGAATGATCACCTACCTGTTACACAGTTGCATATGAATTGTCAGCCTCACACAGTTGCAGATGGTCACACAGACAAAGAAGCAGATGGATAGTTAGCCAGACAGCCAAAGTTCCAGATGGATAGACCATGGTTAGCCCGATCCATCTTCAGGGATAGGAGTCAGGGAGTCATGAGAACCTGTGTGGCAAAAAAAGGTAATACATGCATAGAAACTGAATGACCACGTACCTGTTACACATTTGCAAACAGGTTTTTTTTAGCCTCGCACAGTTGCAGATGGACACACAGTGAAAGAAGCAGATGGATAGTTAGTTATACACTTAGCCAGTCGGCCAGAGTCAGGGAGTCATGAGGAACTGTGTGGCAAAAAAGAAAGTTAATACATGTTTAGAAACTGAATGATCACCTACCTGCTACTCAGTTGCAAACAAATAGTCGGCCTCACACAGATACAGATGTACACAGACAGAGAGGCAGATGGATAGATAGCCAGACAGCCAGAATCAGGGAGTCATGAGGACTTGTGTGGCAAAAAAAAAGTTAATACATGCATAGAAACTGAATGACCACCTACCTGTTACACATTTGCAAACAGGTTTTTTTTAGCCTCGCACAGTTGCAGATGGACACACAGTGAAAGAAGCAGATGGATAGTTAGCTATACACTTAGCCAGTCGGCCAGAGTCAGGGAGTCATGAGGACCTGTGTAGCAAAAAAGAAAGTTAATACATGTTTAGAAACTGAATGATCACCTACCGGTTACACAGCTGCATATGAATAGACAAAAATCACACAGAAAGAGAAGGACACAAACAGAGAAGCAGATGGATAGATAGCCAGACAGCCAGAATCAGGGAGTCATGAGGACCTGTGTGGCAAAAAAGAAAGTTAAGACATGT
Source organism: Salminus brasiliensis (assembly GCF_030463535.1). Lineage (NCBI taxonomy): Eukaryota > Metazoa > Chordata > Actinopteri > Characiformes > Bryconidae > Salminus > Salminus brasiliensis. The sequence goes on along the minus strand of NC_132884.1, from coordinate 19,452,434 downwards.
ATAGAAACTGAATGATCACCTACCTGGAACACAGTTGCAAACAGTTTTTCAGCCTCACACAGTTGCAGATGGACACACAGACAAAGAAGAAGATGGATTGTTAGCCAGTCGGCCTGAGTCTGGGAGTCATGAGGACCTTTGTGGCAAAAAAGAAAGTTGATACATGTATAGAAACTGAATGATCACCTACCTGTTACACAGTTGCAAACAAATTGGCAGCCTCAAACAGATGCAGAAAGACACAGAGAAGCAGGTGGATAGTTAGCCAGACAGCCAGAGTCAGGGAGTAATGAGGACCTGTGTGGCAAAAAAGAAAGTTAATACATGTTTAGAAACTGAATGATCACGTACCTGTTACACATTTGCAAACAGTTTTTCAGCCTCGCACAGTTGCAGATGGACACACAGTCAAAGAAGCAGATGGATAGTTAGCCAGACACTAAGCCAGTCGGCCAGAGTCAGGGAGTCATGAGGACCTGTGTGGCAAAAAAGAAAGTTAATACATGTTTAGAAACTGAATGATCACCTACCTTCTACTCAGTTGCAAACAAATAGTCAGCCTCACACAGATACAGATGGACACAGACAGAGAGGCAGATGGATAGATAGCCAGACAGCCAGAATCAGGGAGTCATGAGGACCTGTGTGGCAAAAAAGAAAGTTAATGCATGTTTATAAACTGAATGATCACCTACCTGTAACACAATTGCAAACACTTTTTCAGCCTCACACAGTTGCAGATGGCCACACAGACAAAGAAGCAGATGGATAGTTAGCCAGTGAGCCAAACTTCCAGATGGAGATGCAGATGAAGATTCCATTTTTGGCTGAATTCATCTTCAGGGATAGAAGGAGTCAGGGAGTCATGAGGACCTGTGTGGCAAAAAAGAAAGTTAATACATGTATAGAAACTGAATGATCACCTACCTGTTACACAGTTGCATATGAATTGTCAGCCTCACACAGTTGCAGATGGTCACACAGACAAAGAAGCAGATGGATAGTTAGCCAGACAGCCAAACTTCCAGATGGAGATGCAGATGAAGATTCCATTTTTGGCTGAACACACAGATGCAGATGGACACACAGAGAAGCAGGTGGATAATTAGCCAGACAGCCAGAGTCAGGGAGTAATGAGGCCCTGTGTGGCAAAAAAGAAAGAAAATATATGTATAGAAACTGAATGATCACCTACCTGTTACACATTTGCAAACAGTTTTTCAGCCTCACACAGATGCAGATGGACACACCGACAGAGAAGCAGATGGATAGTTAGCCAGTCAGTTACACACAGAAGACAATGTCCATATGAAGCTGAAGTTAGCTGTAAGGAGTGCAAATAGAGAAATAAACCAAGAACAAGAAAAAGAGAAGCTTCCTGCAAAAGCACAACAGCACAAAACCTCATGAATAAAAAACATACACAAAGCTTGACTGAATGATCACCTACCTGCTACTCAGTTGCAAACAGTTTTTCAGCCTCACACAGTTGCAGATGGACACACAGACAGAGAAGCAGACGGATAGATAGCCAGACAGTCAGAATCAGGGAGTCATGAGGACCTGTGTGGCAATAAAAGAAAGTTAATACATGTATAGAAACTGAATGATCACCTACCTGTTACACAGTTGCATATGAATTGTCAGCCTCACACAGTTGCAGATGGTCACACAGACAAAGAAGCAGATGGATAGTTAGCCAGATAGCCAAAGTTCCAGATGGAGATGCAGATGGATAGACCATGGTTAGCCCGATCCATCTTCAGGAATCGGAGTCAGAAAGTCATGAAAACCTGTGTGGCAAAAAAGAAAGTTAATACATGTATAGAAACTGAATGATTACCTACCTGCTACTCAGTTGCAAACAGTTTTTCAGCCTCAGACAGATGCAGATGGACACACAGACAAAGAAGCAGGTGGATAGTTAGCCAGTGAGCCAAACTTCCAGATGGAGATGCAGATGAAGATTCCATTTTTGGCTGAATTCATCTTCAGGGATAGAAGGAGTCAGGGAGTCATGAAAACCTGTGTGGCAAAAAAGAAAATTAATATATGTGTAGAAACTGAATGATCACCTACCTGTTACACAGTTGCAAACAGTTTTTCAGCCTCAGACAGATGCAGATGGACACAGACAGAGAAGCAGACGGATAGATAGCCAGACAGTCAGAATCAGGGAGTCATGAGGACCTGTGTGGCAAAAAAAGGTAATACATGCATAGAAACTGAATGATCACCTACCTGTTACACAGTTGCATATGAATTGTCAGCCTCACACAGTTGCAGATGGTCACAGTCAAAGAAGCAGATGGATAGTTAGCCAGACAGCAAAAGTTCCAGATGGATAGACCATGGTTAGCCCGATCCATCTTCAGGGATAGGAGTCAGGGAGTCATGAGGACCTGTGTGGCAAAAAAGAAAGTTAATACATGTATAGAAACTGAATGATCACCTACCTGTTACACAGTTGCATATGAATTGTCAGCCTCACACAGTTGCAGATGGTCACACAGACAAAGAAGCAGATGGATAGTTAGCCAGACAGCCAAACTTCCAGATGGAGATGCAGATGAAGATTCCATTTTTGGCTGAACACACAGATGCAGATGGACACACAGAGAAGCAGGTGGATAATTAGCCAGACAGCCAGAGTCAGGGAGTAATGAGGCCCTGTGTGGCAAAAAAGAAAGTTAATACATGTATAGAAACTGAATGATCACCTACCTGTTACACATTTGCAAACAGTTTTTCAGCCTCACACAGATGCAGATGGACACACCGACAGAGAAGCAGATGGATAGTTAGCCAGTCAGTTACACACAGAAGACAATGTCCATATGAAGCTGAAGTTAGCTGTAAGGAGTGCAAATAGAGAAATAAACCAAGAACAAGAAAAAGAGAAGCTTCCTGCAAAAGCACAACAGCACAAAACCTCATGAATAAAAAACATACACAAAGCTTGACTGAATGATCACCTACCTGCTACTCAGTTGCAAACAGTTTTTCAGCCTCACACAGTTGCAGATGGACACACAGACAAAGAAGCAGATGGATAGTTAGCCAGTGAGCCAAACTTCCAGATGGAGATGCAGATGAAGATTCCATTTTTGGCTGAATTCATCTTCAGGGATAGAAGGAGTCAGGGAGTCATGAGGACCTGTGTGGCAATAAAAGAAAGTTAATACATGTATAGAAACTGAATGATCACCTACCTGTTACACAGTTGCATATGAATTGTCAGCCTCACACAGTTGCAGATGGTCACACAGACAAAGAAGCAGATGGATAGTTAGCCAGACAGCCAAACTTCCAGATGGAGATGCAGATGAAGATTCCATTTTTGGCTGAACACACAGATGCAGATGGACACACAGAGAAGCAGGTGGATAATTAGCCAGACAGCCAGAGTCAGGGAGTAATGAGGACCTGTGTGGCAAAAAAGAAAGTTAATACATGTATAGAAACTGAATGATCACCTACCTGTTACACATTTGCAAACAGTTTTTCAGCCTCACACAGATGCAGATGGACACACCGACAGAGAAGCAGATGGATAGTTAGCCAGTCAGTTACACACAGAAGACAATGTCCATATGAAGCTGAAGTTAGCTGTCAGGAGTGCAAATAGAGAAATAAACCCAGAACAAGAAAAAGAGAAGCTTCCTGCAAAAGCACAACAGCACAAAACCTCATGAATAAAAAACATACACAAAGCTTGACTGAATGATCACCTACCTGTTACACAATTGCAAACAGTTTTTCAGCCTCACACAGATGCAGATGGACACACCGACAGAGAAGCAGATGGATTGTTAGCCAGTCGGCCTGAGTCAGGGAGTCATGAGGACCTTTGTGGCAAAAAATAAAGTTGATACATGTATAGAAACTGAATGATCACCTACCTGCTACACAGCTGCATATGAATAGTCAAAAATCACACAGTTGCAGATGGACACACAGACAAAAAAGCAGATGGACAGTTAGCCAGTGAGCCAAACTTCCAGATGGAGATGCAGATGAAGATACCATTTTTGGCTGGATTAATCTTCAGGAATAGGAGTCAGGGAGTCATGAAAACCTGTGTGGCAAAAAATAAAGTTGATACATGTATAGAAACTGACTGATCACCTACCTGTAACACAGTTGCAAACAGTTTTTCAGCCTCACACAGTTGCAGATGGCCACACTGACAAAGAAGCAGATGGATAGTTAGCCAGACAGCCAAAGTTCCAGATGGATAGACCATGGTTAGCCCGATCCATCTTCAGGGATAGGAGTCAGGGAGTCATGAGGACCTGTGTGGCAAAAAAAGGTAATACATGCATAGAAACTGAATGATCACCTACTTGTCACACAGTTCCAAACAAATGGTCAGCCTCACACAGATGCAGATGGACACACCGACAGAGAAGCAGATGGATTGTTAGCCAGTCAGTTAGCCAGTCGGCCAAGGTCAGGTAGTCATGAGGACCTTTGTGGCAAAAAAGAAAGTTAATACATGTGTAGAAACTGAATGATCACCTACCTGCTACACAGCTGCATATGAATAGTTAAAAATCACACAGTTGCAGATGGACACACAGTCAAAAAAAGCAGATGGATAATTAGCCAGTGAGCCAAACTTCCAGATGGAGATGCAGATGAAGATACCATTTTTGGCTGGATTCATCTTCAGGGATAGAAAGAGTCAGGGAGTCATGAAAACCTGTGTGGCAAAAAAGAAAGTTAATACATGTATAGAAACTGAATGATCTCCTACCTGTTACTCAGTTGCAAACAGTTTTTCAGCCTCACACAGTTGCAGATGGCCACACAGACAAAGAAGCAGATGGATAGTTAGCCAGACAGCCAGAGTCAGGGTGTCATGATGTCTGTGTGGAAATAAAAGAAAATGAATACATGTATAGAAACTGAATGATCACCTACCTGTTACACAGGTGCAAACAAATAGCCTCACACAGATGCAGGTGGACACACAGACAAAGAAGCAGATGGATAGTTAGCCAGACACTTAGCTAGTCGGCCAGAATCAGGAAGTCATGAGGACCTGTGTGGCAATAAAAGAAAGTTAATACATGTTTAGAAACTAAATGATCACCTACCTGTTACACAGTTGCAAACTGTTTTTCAGCCTCATACAGTTGCAAATGGACACAGTCAAAGAAGCAGATGGATAGTTAGCCAGGCAGCCAAAGTTCCAGATGGAGATGCAGACGGAAAAGAAAAGAATAACCTGTATTAGAATGATGAAAACACAAAAATTGGACTGTGGACTGCTCACTAGTGCTTGAAGGAGGGAAAATTGTTGTCTGCACTCACCCTCTTATTAATGGTATATACATGGAGTCCATAGAAACAATCCAAAATATAGGGAGTTGGAAAGCTCTCACAAAGCTGTTTGTACATCGGATATCCTCCTTTTTGAAGAGTTTATAATCCTGGGCGTTTCCTTGTGAAAGGAAAGGCTGAACCAAGTCCTTGAATTTGGTTGCTGAGAATCAATTCAGAAGTGATACCTTTGGGATACATTTTACACACAGAAGACAATGTCCATATGAAGCTCAAGTTAGTTGTAAGGAGTGCAAATAGAGAAATAAACAAAGAACAAGAAAAAGAGAAGCTTCCTGCAAAAGCACAACAGCACAAAACCTCATGAATAAAAAACATACACAAAGCTTCACTGAATATATAAAGAACTAAATGATGGCAAACTTACAATGAGTATTAGAACCTATAGTTCCTTCATTCAGTCTTCATTACAGTGAGGTCTAAAGTGAGCCACAACTAAACCTATTTGCTACTGCATGGTTCCCTCCTTATGGCTTGTAACTTGGCCTACTTCCAATATAATGCCACAAAGTGAATGGAGTAGGAATTACCATAAATAAACATGCCATTGTCTCAACACTAGAGTCATATGGGTGTCAGCTACGGCTTTAAGTAGGCCTAAGCTGTAGGATTTCTTTATGCCACAACCACAACCGGCCCAATGAGACCCAAAGAACCTGACAACAGACCCAATGAGACTAGGGATGCATCCATCTGATATTAGGGTTGAGTATTGGTTAATTAATTAAATAACTTTCACTTCCCTTTGGTCTCACAGACTTCACATTTCAGAATACAAGTCCTGAGCAAACACTGCTAAATATATAATACAAATATAAATCACACAACTAATCATCAAAATGACTGATTATTCTGTTACTCGTCATCTCATAAGATGATGTATTAGAATAGTCTAATAGTATCTTTAGAAAATAACAAAATCTGGCATGTGTGACTGTCTCCTATTAATACTTTGTCATTGTAAGGCGAATGCTGAGCCAAGGTCCTGCACAATTGTTTCTAATTTTAGTAACAAATAAATAGCAATTCATAACACTGCTAACATTATAACATAGATCACCTCAGTATTTAGCTGACTATGTCAGATATTAAAGATCAGGATAATTACCGATATTGACTTCTGTTAGAGGGTCTGTAATGTACCACAGAGCTTCAAAGAGGCAAGGAGTTCAACCAAATCACAGTTTTGGGTTGATGCAGATGACAGCACTGTATGACCTTCAGCTCCACCAGATGGACGTTACAACAGCCTACTTGAATGTTTTAATTAATTGTGAGATGTATATGGAGCAACTAGAAGGATTTAAAGGAAAATCAGTTGAAAAGGGTTTCTGTAAACTTAATAGGTCATTGTATGCTCTCTTGACAGTGACTTCTTTAGGGTCTAGAGATCATATATATTTAACAGCCCAAATTCAATGCGGAAGCTGCTTGTACTCTGAAAGCCTAACTTTTTAAAGATGTAAATATTTGTATCAGCATACAATGGTTACAAAACATGACAGATAGAAGCAACTCAAAATCCATAAATCCAATATTTGCATGCACCGATTGATGAAGAGATGTATATGGAGCAACCAGACAGATTTAAAGGAAAATCAAATACATGTGAAAAGGTTGTCTGTAGGATAATACTGATAATCTGGGTTGATGATCTCATCATTGCTGCCAGTGACAATGACTTGCTCATGGAGGTGAAAAACAACAACATTCAAGATGAAAAATTTTCTATGAAAGAATTATTTTCTAGGTCCTGATTTTGATCAAAGTCAAGAAGCAGTAAAGAGAAGTCAAAAGAAGTTCACATCAAAAGTACTAGAACAATTTGGTATGTCTGCCAAGGTCAACCCCATGTGAACAAAAGTCACAGTGCAACAAGTAGTGATCTGTTGATCCTACAAGATCTCACAAAGCAGCAGGTAGACTGACTTATGTGAAGTATAAACATCTCAGCGAGAGTTTCTGATCCAAGTCCTGTTTTTCCAATAGACAAAGTATGAAAGAACCGTTAAAAGAACTGGTGGATGTTTGTGGTGCAGTAAACAAAATAACACTTAGTGGATGGTTCTCTCTGCACTGCTTGCTTTTTGATTTCAAGACTACTTACAAAACCGTAACCGATACAACGTGAACAAAATCTGGAGCTTAAATAGCTGTTTGAAACCACCTCCATACGACATGCTGACAGAGAGAAAGCCTCACCTAGACTCAAAGTGTTAAAGGGAATCTTTGTAGGGTACGACAAGAACAGTCCATCATACCTAGTCTACTATCCAGACACAGAGAAAGTCCATAAACACAGACTGGTGAAATTTCTTACAGTGTGTGTTACAGAACACCAAACCCAGACTGACCAGTCAATAGCAGATGACGTCCATGAAGAGAGGCGCGTACCCCCATGCTAACAGCTAACCGTGTTGATCAGACTCCAAAAAGAGGTTCAAGAGTCTCAAACTGATGTTCAAGATGGCTTTTAAACAGAAGCAGACAGACATAGCACACACCATCCAAAGAGAGACAGGAAAATCAGCTAAATACTGAGGTCCTGGGTCAGATATTAGTGACCAGACACTGACCAAAACCGATTACTGATACAGGGCCTGTAATGAACCACAGAGCTTCAAAGAGGAGTTCAACAAAATCACAGTTTTGAGTTGCTGCAGATGAACAGCACAGTATGACCTTCAGCTCCACCAGATGGACGCTACAACAGCCTACTTGAATGCTTTCATTAATTGTGAGATGTATATGGAGCAACCAGAGGGATTTGAAGGGAAATCAAATACAGGTGAAAAGGTTTTCTGTAAACTGAATAAGTCACTGTATGCTCTCAAACAGTCTGGAAGGACCTGGAACAACATGTTGCCTGATTATCCAGATGAAAATGGCTTTACACAGAACCTAGATGACCATCGGGTCTACAACAAACCCCCTGAACACAGGGTTAGATGCTCCTTCATGAAGTACAGTAAGCTAGCTGTGATGCTGTTGGTTATCATGATCACAGGTGTGTATTTATTGTCTCAGGAACAGACTGGCTCCTTTACGAGTGTGTTGCTACAGTATCTGTACATAAAGGCTCTATATAACATGACATTGAGGTCAGAAGTCCATCATGAACACTAAAAGCCTGAACTTCCAGAGGGAGCGATTCTATGCCCCCCACCAATGTGAAAATCCCTCCTAGACCCTTGATTCAGAGCTCTGTATTCACTAGGTGTTGATCAAGTTTCACAGAGACATCGTGAACTAAGGAGCTGATCAGTCAGAACTTCACTGACCGTGACTTCTTTAGGGGCTAGAGATCCTATATTTAACAGCCCAAATTCAATACAGGAGCTGCTTGAACTCGGAAAGCTGAATGAATCTGGATCAATTCTAATAAAGTTGATAAAGAGGATTTTCTGATGTTACGATTATAAATCATGCGGGACACAGACACAGTCTCCATACTGCAGGTTAGTCTGAAACACTATGAGTGACTCTGATATATTACTGTTTAATACAAGCAGAGAAATCACAGAATTAATGCTTAGAAAATCGAGGAAATCCTCTTAAAGCTAACCTGACTGGTGGGACTGGGAAGGGCCAGTCAGTCCTGGCGTAGCAGCTTCTCGATGTTCCCGGAGAAAACGACGGACCCCAGGCCGCTCGGGTGAACCTCTCTGCGGAAGAGGACCTGCCGCTCCCCAAAGATCTCCTGTCCGACAGCCAGCAGTGGAGCACGAAGAGCCGGTAAACGCTCTCTTACTCGTCGGTAGGTGAGCAGGGGGCCGAAGACGATGATCCAGGCGTCTGTCTTTTTCCAAACGGAGCCGAAGCCGCCACGCTGCCGCAGAGAGGAGCCGCCACGCTGCCGCAGAGAGGAGCCGCCACGCTGCCGCAGAGAGGAGCCGCCATGCTGCCGCTGAGAGGAGCCGCCACGCTGCCGCTGAGAGGAGCCGCCCTGAGGAGCTGTACTCGGTACCGGAGCAGGTGAAGGTGAAGAGCTGTGGTGGTGGAGGAGCCGTCGACTTTTCCGACCACGCCGACGCCCCCAGACCCTCTCCGGTGCGGGAGTGGAGGTGACGAACCTCGGTGTCTTCCGCTCCGGCAGCGCTGGAACTGAGACCGCCGCGTTGGAGACGTCGCGGGCTGCCTCTGGCCTCGTCTTCCGTCGGTGGGACTCGGACTGCCGGTCCAGCTGGACGAGCTCGTTCCTCCGCGGTCTCCATGTTCCTCCACAGTAAACAGACAGAAACACAGACGACGGTCAGTGAGACAGAGGACTGTACAGTAACACAGCCAGCTGCTGTAATCCTCGAGCTCTGTGCTCCCTAAAATCAATAAGACAGAGCTGAGAGTAAAGACTATAAAGGAGAGTCGGTCGCTCGACGCTCTGAGTCGACTCACGTCTCGAACAGCGATTCAGAGTCTCGCTCAAAATACCGGAGATCACGTGATCCGAACCGAAGCTTCGTTACGTCACTGAAACACGATCACGTGTCAAGCCGCGTCAGACCCGAGCGCAACGAGCTGAATATAAACTGAAATATGTACTTAAATAAAATCTAAATGTATAAAATAAGTGAATTTGGTTGACTTTCATTTTCAGAGAAAACAAAACATTAACACAGTTTTTATTTGAACATCAGGTGTTGTTTCCAAACCGACAAAAGAGATAAAAGTCCTTGACAAACCTCCATATTCGAGGGTTTTTAACTGGAGACGACGTGAAATTATCTCTAATAAAACATTAAAAGGAACAATAAGGACTAAATGACAGCAATCGTTTAAAATGTCTACCGCAGTCCAATCTCCAAACACTGGAGAGAGGGGTCTGCCCCGCCCCCTCAACCCCAGACCCGCAGCTCGAGCGGGTTGCCAGGTTGAGGACACTGAACCTGCAGGAACGAGCGCGAGACGAGTTCAATAACTTTTACAATGACAAGCGACGACGAGTCATATTCTGTAAGATGATCAGTAAATATACTCGCTTGATCTGTTTTTATTGTCTGTTCATTATAAACCAGCTCATGAGGATTTTATACAACTCTGTCAGCTGTTAGCGAGCTAGATGCAGCGCTGCCGGCTTTATCCAGAGCCAAGCTCGTTCTCCTGAACACAAAAAAACACTGCTCCTAAAATCCACTCTGGAGCTGGAATTACTCATTTACACATCCTGACAACATACTGCTCAGTTTAACAGATCATATACACACTTTTCTCCGAGTAGGAGCTGCTGTAGACCTCAGTTATGAAGGACCCTCACTGGAGCTTCACCACACAAACCTTCTGGACGCAGGAACATCATCAGGGCTTCCAGCTCTTCAGCTTTCATTGATCACCAGCTCCCTCCATTTCATGTAGTTACTGTTACACATTAGTTTATTTCACATTGTCTTTACCCTGATTTACGTTCATAACATTGTTGTTTGTTGTTCAAATAAAGTCAAATTATTAATGAACAAAGCTGCTGTAACAACAAAGTATGACTTATGAGTTGATGAAAAAGACCAGATGAAAATGAACCATTTTATTAAACAGTTGTATGCATTTCCTGTTTACAGAGAAATAAGGGTTTATAAGGTTAAGTAAGTAACAGAATGGTAATGAGATTGTTTAAAATGGTTATGATCAACATGATTTACAGTATTGATAAGTGAACATTTCATAGTATATCATTAATAAAACCAGAAATGCTGAGATCAGTATACAAGCTCCAATCAGTGCAACGACCTTATTATAAAATAATGCAAAACAAAGTATAGCAACAGATATGAATAAATATAGTACAGAAAAATATATCAAATGGACTTTAAAGGGACTTGAGAGATGTGCAGCTCTTCCTCCAGTGGGAACTGCTGCTCATTAGTCTGTCTGGAACGCTGCACTGTGGAGAAGAACTGAAGTTATTACACAAAAAATGTAGTTTTGTTTTGTGGGCTAGTTCTTCAGCACAGTGTGATGTAGAAAAGAAAGGATAGTTTATAGCTGTGGAGCATACGGTCAAGCCTGGATTTGCTTGAGTTCCTCTATGGTTGGTGCAGGGACGGGTAGAAGCAGGCCAAACCTTCTGGGGTCATCAGGGTGAAGCGACCTTAGTCTGGGTCTTCCCCTGCCAGTCATGAAGCAGCAGCTGTAAGAATCCAATTATAACAAACTGTTTACAAAGACGAGGAGCATATTCCTCATCTGGGCTGTCATCACCTTTTCCTTTTCTTCCTGATCATCTGTTCCCCAATCAAAACTGTGAAATGTGAGATGAGTAAATACTAGGAATCCTACTACAAGTACATTTACTTCTACATTACTACTCAAACAATAATCACAACTTCCTGAAGTCACTGATCTCATGTTCATTCATGTTCAGGTTTTCGTTGTCTTGGACTCTCCTATTCTGAAGACAATATGATGAAGAATTACACACTGTCAGCATAGGTGTGGACTGCAGCTACTATTTTCTCTGTGTCATGTTTAGTAATAAACTATAGTTACCTCTTCTCCAAAGCTTCAGAGACATCCATGGTGCTCTCCAGAGCTTCAATCCCTTCTTCTATAAGTGGTAGATCTTCTCTATAGAGATAAAATTACCAATAATACTGTACTTCTGTATTGATATTAGGATCTATAATTCACAATGTGGTCTGAAATCATATTAGTTCAGATCCTGAAAACTGACCGGTCTGAAAGTGCTCCACTTGATGGACACCCAATACTGGACAGGGGCATCAAATGCTGCTTCTTCTACTGCCTCTTACTAGGGGTGGAGGTGCTTGGACATTTAAAGCTAGAAAGAAAATCCCATAATCAACTTATTTACACAGAAAAGTGAAGATCATTTCACCAAAATATCAAACCTGAGTGATCTCTACTAAAAAGGGCTTTATGGACTCTATTAGATACGACGGATGAACAGCTAGCGTTTGTAGCGAGGAATGGGCAGGAGTAGCATTACTCGATTTGGACGCCAGAGGTTGTTCAACATATAATTACATTCATAAACTCAAAATAAAAAAATGGCAAAAAATGAAAAATGGTACTAACTACAGTAACTCATCAGAAAGCGCTTCCAGCAGTAAAACTACAGGCAGGATAATCTGATATTGATTAATATTGACGCATGCGCAGTAAGCCTCTATAGGACAGTAGCTGGGCAGCTCTAGTCTGGAGCACTTTAGCTACCTAGCTCTCTCAAACACGCGCTGCCTTCATAACCCAGCTGCACTCGGACCACTGGGTAGAAATGAAGCACTCCAATGTTTAAAGGACTGAAAAAGCCCATCTCTACTAGTGGCTGTAATAAATGATCTAGATGAGGTTAGCTAAACTTAGCTGAAGCTCAGTGCTCACCTGTTCAGGAGGAAATCAGCCAGTTCGTCCGTTTTGAAGTCCTTCTGGGCTCTAAGCTGTCTCCATCTATCAAACGCATCGCCAGTATTTCGTCTGCTTTTACTCCGTCTCTGGTCATGGAGCTTTTTAGACGAATGCCGAGGCTTTTTAGGTTGTGTAACATCTAATGATCCAGGTCCAGGTCGCTTCCTCGCCTCCATGGCTGCAGCACGCTGTGTTTCCTTGCTGTTGTTTTTCCATATCTGGCAACCCGGGGTGTGGCAGTAGGACTGGGGGGTGGGGGAGTGGGGCAATGGGCGGGATAGGAAGCTACAGCACAACCAGAGATCCGCTCCGTACCTGACCCCTCAAAGACCACCATACAGGTAGAAGCACTGCGGTCAAGAAATGCTGGAGCTGAAACCTGTGTGTTTCTTTAATATCTGGAGACACATCCTGATCATTTTATCAGTTAGTGCAGAAAATGTAACACTTAATGACCTTTAACTGATCAAATGGAGGTTTGTGATTTCTACTAGAGTTTAGAAGTCGTCAGCCCTTAAACTCAGGTCTCTAAATGAGTTTAATGAAGTGGACATTTGGAGTCAGATGAACTTCACACTGTGAGGTATGGCTGTGTCTAACAGTCCGACTGTGTGTCACTGTATTAATGCGCCACAGGAGGAGCGCTTTTTTAGGAGACAACAAATGAGTAATATATTGATCCTTTCTGGTAAAAATACATCATCTTACAGATATTCCACAAATAATACTAATTAATAATATAGAGAACTCTAAGTGAAACACTGAGATCTGCAGAAGAACAAGTGACCGAAAGGAACTAGACCAGGCGGCGGATGACTACATTTTGAGGACACGCTGATGAAGTTCAGCTCAATCAGGCTGGAGGGAGAAGGTCCGCTATCAGAGAGAGGAGAGTGAGGCTTTATCACCGTTGGAGGAAACTAGTCTGAATCCCAGCACTTCAATGTATGTAGGCTACAATAATCACTTCCATGATATTAAAATATTAAATAATAAGATAAAGCTCCCATTAGTTTATTGTTGTTGTAGATTGTTAGTTAATTAAGAAGGACGTTGGCAGATCTAGCTAGATAGTTGGGTAGCTCGGCTAATTAGCTGTTAGCTTTCACTGAACTCCAGCTTTCCTTCTCTCACAGTTTATTCAGGTCAGAGAGCTTTTAGACAACAAATCCTCGCCCTTCCATCAGAGTTTTATACGAGTCTCAAAATGTAGATTTAGTCTCCTTCACCAGCACTAACTCTTCTGATGAGTCTGTTTCTGTTCAGCAGTAAGAAGATAGTAAATAAATGAAATTAAAAACATTTAGTTCAGAATAAACTGCTTTAAAACTGGTGCAAAGGAACAAAACCCTGTGATATTGAACTTTTTTTGTGAATAGAGGATAGAGGTAAGCTTTAGTGTTTCAGGATTCTTCGATCTGTACAAAGACATTTAGTTATTTCCAGCATTTTTCTGTATGATGTTGAAACAGTTGTTTCATTGGAGAAATGGTGCTGAGCTGCTAATGCAGGTGAGGGCTCTTCATCTCTGTGAGAGCAGCTGAGCTTGAGGACTAGCTAGCTAACTACCATGTGTTCAGTGAAAGATCAGCATTTTTATTAATGGAAACACAAATAACTAAAGAAAGAAATCAACAGTAAATAGAAAGTCATTTGCATGAAATCATACAGAATTTTCTCTGTGGGGGTATTTAGTTATTTTTACTTACTAAAAAAAATAAAGCAGGATTTCTCAGTCAGGGATCTTAAGCTCATAGAGGAGGATTTTCTAATAAAAATGTGCCTCAGCTCTTTGTCTACTGGATAAGCTTGACTTTGGGCTTAAGTTTTCTTGCTAATCTGAGAAATCCTGCTTTGTGAAATGCCCCCCAGGAGTGGCTAAATGTTTACATAGGATACATCTGATTTTGTTAGATGAACAGAATTACTGGACACATTTGGTTCAGTTTGTTGCTCTTGGTGTGCAGGTATCCCACCAATGCAGAGCATGTCCAAGTTACAAAGCTTTAATGTTGAAGAGCTCTTTCCTGAGGGATGTTGAGGAGAGCGGTTATGTAAGTTTGTTTAAGAATGATTTTATTATGGTTGATCACAGAAGAGTAGTTGGTGTAATATTGGTTGAGAGATTTGAGTAATTCTCTTTTTATGGTTGGGACTGATAACTTATGGTATCTTTGATGAAGGAATCATGCGTTGTTGGAGAGGATGCTACGCCTGTGGCCCACATTGAGGTATCTCATTAAAAGTACAGGGAGACACAATCTGATTTGTTGATTGTGAAGGACCACATGAAGAAGACCTTTGAAGACTCTTGGAAGATTCTCAGGGGTAAGTGGAATAAAGTAATGGGAGGTAAAACAGTATAGCCATGAAATGTGATGTGATGAACCAACTTCATATGAATAATTGTGTCTTTTATAGTCTATTAAAATATATTTATGACTGTTCTAGGTTTTTTACTCTTCACTACTGCCTTCATCTCTACACTTTATTGCAACATCATAATGAAGCTTTTGTGTATCTTCTGCTTTTGTCTTACAGTGTATGATGAGGTTGATGCCATCCATCCTGTGATGGTGAACATTTGTCACCGCTTCAGCTGAAACAGTGCTGGGAGTTTTCCTCTAAAGAACTCCTAGGTTATCTTCAAGAGATGCTCAGCAAAAGTGTAAGCACCCCACTTTCATCTCCACCAGCAGACCTACAGAAGTCTCAAACTAACCCCCAAAATATAATACCGCCTAATTCCAAATCCAGTCCGGAGATGATATCCCTGCTTAGGTAAGATCATGACGGCGATTATCCAAAAACAATTCACAATCACCAAACCAACCACACCAAAATGTCTATTAGAACACAAACAACCACAAGTGAGCTATGCTTAACAAATCTACTACAAAAGTCCATTCTGATTAACCATATACAAACTCAAAAGATACCCCAATGGACCACTACTGTGCCCTAATACAGTGTCACAGTTTATGTCAATTAAAGTCGTCTACATGTAAACTTTGACCATCGAAGTTTCCCACTTCTCAACCTCTCCATTTGAGCAAGTAGCTGGAGTTAAAAGATTTAGCAGTGCTGAGCTGTCATGCATGCAGAAGTGGACTAGATTTGAATAGCAGATAAAACTCGGGAATGGACTGATTTAACAGGTAGAAGAAGAAAATGCCTGAAAACGGGAGCAAAAAAAAAAGTTCCCCCAAAATGGGTGGTAAAACGGAAATACCCTAAAACGCGGGCAAAAAACATAAAATATGCCCCAAACTGCATCACAAGCATGAAAATTTAAAAAAAAACTTTTAAAAGGCACAAAAAGTGTAGAACGCGGACCTGACGTGAAAAAAAAGACCCAAAAAATGAAAATCCACTCAAATCCGCCAAAGGTTGAAAAAGTGCAAAAAACTCTAAAAACACACAAAAAAGGGTGAAAACGCTCAAAAAGCATAAAATATGCCCCAGATGCATCAAAATGCATCACTTGCATGAAAATTTGAAAAAACTTTTAAAACGCACAAAAAGTGTAGACCGCTGACCTGACGTAAAAAAAAGACACAAAAAATGAAAATCCACTCAAATCTGACAAAAGTTGAAAAAGTTCTAAAAACGCACAAAAAAGGGTGAAAACGCTCAAAAAGCATAAAATATGCCCCAGATGCATCAAAATGCATCACTAGCATGAAAATTTTAAAAAACTTTTAAAAGGCACAAAAAGTGTAGACCGCGGACCTGACGTGAAAAAAAGACCCAAAAAATGAAAATCCACTCAAATCTGACAAAAGTTGAAAAAGTGCTAAAAACTCAAAAAACGCACAAAAAAGGGTGAAAAAGCTCAAAAAGCATAAAATATGCCCCAGATGCATCAAAATGCATCACTTGCATGAAAATTTGAAAAAACTTTTAAAACGCACAAAGAGTGTAGACCGTGGACCTGACGTGAAAAAAAAGACCCAAAAAATGAAAATCCACTCAAAAAAGGGTGAAAACGCTCAAAAAGCATAAAATATGCCCCAGATGCATCAAAATGCATCACTTGCATGAAAATTTTAAAAAACTTTTACAACGCACAAAAAGTGTAGACCGTGGACCTGACGTAAAAAAAAGACCCAAAAAAAAGAAATCCACTCAAATCTGACAAAAGTTGAAAAAGTGCAAAAAACTCTAAAAACGCACAAAAAAGGGTGAAAACGCTCAAAAAGCATAAAATATGCCCCAGATGCATCAAAATGCATCACTTGCATGAAAATTTGAAAAAACTTTTAAAACGCACAAAAAGTGTAGACCGCGGACCTGACGTTAAAAAAAAAGACCCAAAAAATGAAAATCCACTCAAATCTGACAAAAGTTGCAGAAGTGCAAAAAATGTTAAAAACGCACAAAAAAGGGTGAAAATGCTCAAAAAGCATAAAATATGCCCCAGATGCATCAAAATGCATCACTTGCATGAAAATTTAAGAAAACTTTTAAAATGCACAAAAAGTGTAGACCGCGGACCTGACGTGAAAAAAAAGACCCAAAAAATGAAAATCCACTCAAATCTGACAAAAGTTGAAAAAGTTCTAAAAACTCTAAAAACGCACAAAAAACGGTGAAATCGCTCAAAAAGCATAAAATATGCCCCAGATGCATCAAAATGCATCACTACCATGAAAATTTTAAAAAACTTTTAAAAGGCACAAAAAGTATAGACCGCGGACCTGACGTGAAAAAAAAGACCCAAAAAATGAAAATCCGCTCAAATCTGACAAAAGTTGAAAATGTGCAAAAAACTCTAAAAACGCACAAAAAAGGGTGAAAACGTTCAAAAAGCATAAAATATGCCCCAGATGCATCAAAATGCATCACTACCATGAAAATTTGAGAAAATTTTTAGAACGCACAACAAGTGTAGACCGCGGACCTGATGTGAAAAAAAAGACCCAAAAAATGAAAATCCACTCAAATCTGACAAAAGTTGCAGAAGTGCAAAAAATGTTAAAAACACACAAAAAAGGGTGAAAACATTCAAAAAGCATAAAATATGCCCCAGATGCATCAAAATGCATCACTTGCATGAAAATTTGAAAAAACTTTTAAAACGCACAAAGAGTGTAGACCGTGGACCTGACGTGAAAAAAAAGACCCAAAAAATGAAAATCCACTCAAAAAAGGGTGAAAACGCTCAAAAAGCATAAAATATGCCCCAGATGCATCAAAATGCATCACTTGCATGAAAATTTTAAAAAACTTTTACAACGCACAAAAAGTGTAGACCGTGGACCTGACGTAAAAAAAAGACCCAAAAAAAAGAAATCCACTCAAATCTGACAAAAGTTGAAAAAGTGCAAAAAACTCTAAAAACGCACAAAAAAGGGTGAAAACGCTCAAAAAGCATAAAATATGCCCCAGATGCATCAAAATGCATCACTTGCATGAAAATTTGAAAAAACTTTTAAAACGCACAAAAAGTGTAGACCGCGGACCTGACGTTAAAAAAAAAGACCCAAAAAATGAAAATCCACTCAAATCTGACAAAAGTTGCAGAAGTGCAAAAAATGTTAAAAACGCACAAAAAAGGGTGAAAATGCTCAAAAAGCATAAAATATGCCCCAGATGCATCAAAATGCATCACTTGCATGAAAATTTAAGAAAACTTTTAAAATGCACAAAAAGTGTAGACCGTGGACCTGACGTAAAAAAAAAGACCCAAAAAATGAAAATCCACTCAAATCTGACAAAAGTTGAAAGTGCAAAAAACTCTATAAATGCACAAAAAAGGGTGAAAACGCTCAAAAAGCATAAAATATGCCCCAGATGCATCAAAATGCATCACTTGCATGAAAATTTAAAAAAAACTTTTAAAACACACAAAAAGTGTAGACCGTGGACCTGACGTAAAAAAAAAGACCCAAAAAATGAAAATCCACTCAAATCTGACAAAAGATGAAAAAGTGCAAAAAACTCTAAAAACACACAAAAAAGGGTGAAAACATTCAAAAAGCATAAAATATGCCCCAGATGCATCAAAATGCATCACTAGCATGAAAATTTGAAAAAACTTTTAAAACGCACAAAAAGTGTAGACCGCGGACCTGACGTGAAAAAAAAGGCCCAAAAAATGAAAATCCACTCAAATCTGACAAAAGTTGAAAAAGTTCTAAAAACGCACGAAAAATGGTGAAAACGCTCAAAAAGCATAAAATATACCCCAGATGCATCAAAATGCATCACTTGCATGAAAATTTGAAAAAACTTTTAAAAGGCACAAAAATAGACCCAAAAAATGAAAATCCACTCAAATCTGACAAAAGTTGAAAAAGTGCTAAAAACTCAAAAAACGCACAAAAAAGGGTGAAAAAGCTCAAAAAGCATAAAATATGCCCCAGATGCATCAAAATGCATCACTTGCATGAAAATTGGAAAAAAACTTTTAAAACGCACAAAAAGTGTAGACCGCGGACCTGACGTGAAAAAAAAGACCCAAAAAATGAAAATCCACTCAAATCTGACAAAAGTTGCAGAAGTGCAAAAAATGTTAAAAACGCACAAAAAAGGGTGAAAACGCTCAAAAAGCATAAAATATGCCCCAGATGCATCAAAATGCATCACTTGCATGAAAATTTTAAAAAACTTTTAAAAGGCACAAAAAGTGTAGACCGTGGACCTGACGTAAAAAAAAGACCCAAAAAATGAAAATCCACTCAAATCTGACAAAAGTTGAAAGTGCAAAAAACTCTAAAAACGCACAAAAAAGGGTGAAAACGCTCAAAAAGCATAAAACATGCCCTAGATGCATCAAAATGCATCACTTGCATGAAAATTTGAAAAAACTTTTAAAACGCACAAAAAGTGTAGACCGTGGACCTGACGTGAAAAAAAAGACCCAAAAAATTAAAATCCACTCAAATCTGACAAAAGTTGAAAAAGTTCTAAAAACGCACAAAAAAGGGTGAAAACGCTCAAAAAGCATAAAATATGCCCTAGATGCATCAAAATGCATCACTTGCATGAAAATTTGAGAAAATTTTTAAAACGCACAAAAAGTGTAGACCGCGGACCTGACGTGAAAAAAAAGAGCCAAAAAATGAAAATCCACTCAAATCTGACAAAAGTTGCAGAAGTGCAAAAAATGTTAAAAACGCACAAAAAAGGGTGAAAATGCTCAAAAAGCATAAAATATGCCCCAGATGCATCAAAATGCATCACTTGCATGAAAATTTGAGAAAACTTTTAAAATGCACAAAAAGTGTAGACCGCGGACCTGACGTGAAAAAAAAGACCCAAAAAATTAAAATCCACTCAAATCTGACAAAAGTTGAAAAAGTTCTAAAAACGCACAAAAAAGGGTGAAAACGCTCAAAAAGCATAAAATATGCCCCAGATGCATCAAAATGCATCACTTGCATGAAAATTTGAGAAAACTTTTAAAACGCACAAAAAGTGTAGACCGCGGACCTGACGTGAAAAAAAAGAGCCAAAAAATGAAAATCCACTCAAATCTGACAAAAGTTGCAGAAGTGCAAAAAATGTTAAAAACGCACAAAAAAGGGTGAAAATGCTCAAAAAGCATAAAATATGCCCCAGATGCATCAAAATGCATCACTTGCATGAAAATTTGAGAAAACTTTTAAAACGCACAAAAAGTGTAGACCGCGGACCTGACGTGAAAAAAAAGACCCAAAAAATGAAAATCCACTCAAATCTGACAAAAGTTGAAAAAGTTCTAAAAACTCTAAAAACGCACAAAAAACGGTGAAATCGCTCAAAAAGCATAAAATATGCCCCAGATGCATCAAAATGCATCACTTGCATGAAAATTTGAAAAAACTTTTAAAACGCACAAAAAGTGTTGACCGCGGACCTGACGTGAAAAAAAAGACCCAAAAAATTAAAATCCGCTCAAATCTGACAAAAGTTGAAAATGTGCAAAAAACTCTAAAAACGCACAAAAAAGGGTGAAAACGCTCAAAAAGCATAAAATATGCCCCAGATGCATCAAAATGCATCACTACCATGAAAATTTTAAAAAACTTTTAAAAGGCACAAAAAGTATAGACCGCGGACCTGACGTGAAAAAAAAGACCCAAAAAATGAAAATCCGCTCAAATCTGACAAAAGTTGAAAATGTGCAAAAAACTCTAAAAACGCACAAAAAAGGGTGAAAACGTTCAAAAAGCATAAAATATGCCCCAGATGCATCAAAATGCATCACTACCATGAAAATTTGAGAAAATTTTTAGAACGCACAACAAGTGTAGACCGCGGACCTGACGTGAAAAAAAAGACCCAAAAAATGAAAATCCACTCAAATCTGACAAAAGTTACAGAAGTGCAAAAAATGTTAAAAACACACAAAAAAGGGTGAAAACATTCAAAAAGCATAAAATATGCCCCAGATGCATCAAAATGCATCACTTGCATGAAAATTTGAAAAAACTTTTAAAACGCACAAAAAGTGTAGACTGTGGACCTGACGTAAAAAAAACGACCCAAAAAATGAAAATCCACTCAAATCTGACAAAAGTTGAAAGTGCAAAAAACTCTATAAATGCACAAAAAAGGGTGAAAACGCTCAAAAAGCATAAAATATGCCCCAGATGCATCAAAATGCATCACTTGCATGAAAATTTGAAAAAACTTTTAAAAGGCACAAAAAGTGTAGACCGCTGACCTGACGTGAAAAAAAAGACCCAAAAAATGAAAATCCACTCAAATCTGACAAAAGATGAAAAACTGCAAAAACTCTAAAAACGCACAAAAAAGGGTGAAAACGTTCAAAAAGCATAAAATATGCCCCAGATGCATCAAAATGCATCACTAGCATGAAAATGTGAAAAAACTTTTAAAAGGCACAAAAAGTGTAGACCGTGGACCTGACGTAAAAAAAAGACCCAAAAAATGAAAATCCACTCAAATCTGACAAAAGTTGAAAGTGCAAAAAACTCTAAAAACGCACAAAAAAGGGTGAAAACGCTCAAAAAGCATAAAACATGCCCTAGATGCATCAAAATGCATCACTTGCATGAAAATTTGAGAAAATTTTTAAAACGCACAAAAAGTGTAGACCGCGGACCTGACGTGAAAAAAAAGAGCCAAAAAATGAAAATCCACTCAAATCTGACAAAAGTTGCAGAAGTGCAAAAAATGTTAAAAACGCACAAAAAAGGGTGAAAATGCTCAAAAAGCATAAAATATGCCCCAGATGCATCAAAATGCATCACTTGCATGAAAATTTGAGAAAACTTTTAAAATGCACAAAAAGTGTAGACCGCGGACCTGACGTGAAAAAAAAGACCCAAAAAATTAAAATCCACTCAAATCTGACAAAAGTTGAAAAAGTTCTAAAAACGCACAAAAAAGGGTGAAAACGCTCAAAAAGCATAAAATATGCCCCAGATGCATCAAAATGCATCACTTGCATGAAAATTTGAGAAAACTTTTAAAACGCACAAAAAGTGTAGACCGCGGACCTGACGTGAAAAAAAAGAGCCAAAAAATGAAAATCCACTCAAATCTGACAAAAGTTGCAGAAGTGCAAAAAATGTTAAAAACGCACAAAAAAGGGTGAAAATGCTCAAAAAGCATAAAATATGCCCCAGATGCATCAAAATGCATCACTTGCATGAAAATTTGAGAAAACTTTTAAAACGCACAAAAAGTGTAGACCGCGGACCTGACGTGAAAAAAAAGACCCAAAAAATGAAAATCCACTCAAATCTGACAAAAGTTGAAAAAGTTCTAAAAACTCTAAAAACGCACAAAAAACGGTGAAATCGCTCAAAAAGCATAAAATATGCCCCAGATGCATCAAAATGCATCACTTGCATGAAAATTTGAAAAAACTTTTAAAACGCACAAAAAGTGTTGACCGCGGACCTGACGTGAAAAAAAAGACCCAAAAAATTAAAATCCGCTCAAATCTGACAAAAGTTGAAAATGTGCAAAAAACTCTAAAAACGCACAAAAAAGGGTGAAAACGCTCAAAAAGCATAAAATATGCCCCAGATGCATCAAAATGCATCACTACCATGAAAATTTTAAAAAACTTTTAAAAGGCACAAAAAGTATAGACCGCGGACCTGACGTGAAAAAAAAGACCCAAAAAATGAAAATCCGCTCAAATCTGACAAAAGTTGAAAATGTGCAAAAAACTCTAAAAACGCACAAAAAAGGGTGAAAACGTTCAAAAAGCATAAAATATGCCCCAGATGCATCAAAATGCATCACTTGCATGAAAATTTGAAAAAACTTTTAAAACGCACAAAAAGTGTAGACTGTGGACCTGACGTAAAAAAAACGACCCAAAAAATGAAAATCCACTCAAATCTGACAAAAGTTGAAAGTGCAAAAAACTCTATAAATGCACAAAAAAGGGTGAAAACGCTCAAAAAGCATAAAATATGCCCCAGATGCATCAAAATGCATCACTTGCATGAAAATTTGAAAAAACTTTTAAAAGGCACAAAAAGTGTAGACCGCTGACCTGACGTGAAAAAAAAGACCCAAAAAATGAAAATCCACTCAAATCTGACAAAAGATGAAAAACTGCAAAAACTCTAAAAACGCACAAAAAAGGGTGAAAACGTTCAAAAAGCATAAAATATGCCCCAGATGCATCAAAATGCATCACTAGCATGAAAATGTGAAAAAACTTTTAAAAGGCACAAAAAGTGTAGACCGTGGACCTGACGTGAAAAAAAGACCCAAAAAATGAAAATCCACTCAAATCTGACAAAAGTTGAAAAAGTGCTAAAAACTCAAAAAACGCACAAAAAAGGGTGAAAACGCTCAAAAAGCATAAAATATGCTCCATTGAATCTCTGATCAACTCTCTCTCTGTCTCTCTCACGTGGCAGAGGATGGGTTTGGCAATGGGTAACAGATGTCCGAAGGGATATCTATATTTTGCTGAATCAGGGTCTAGGTTCGTTCGGACCTTTTGACCCCGGCTAGGCTTCCCTTGTTTACACACACACACACACACACACACAAACACATGGGCACAGGTGTGGGGTGGGGTGGGGTGTTTGAGTAACAGATGAGTTACTCATGAGTCAGATAAATTCAGATAATGAATCAGGGTCTAGGTTCGTTCGGACCTTTTGACCCCGGCTAGGCTTCCCTTGTTTACACACACACACACACACACACACACACAAACACATGGGCACAGGTGTGGGGTGGGGTGGGGTGTTTGAGTAACAGATGAGTTACTCATGAGTCAGATAAGTTCAGATAATGAATCAGGGTGTAGGTTCGTTCAGACCTTTTGACCCTGGCTAGGCATTGGTATGTGAGAATGGATAACAGACCTGTCAAATAAGTTTGATGAAAAGTGCCCAGCTATCCCATTGGACGGCAACACAATAGGCGGGACTTCCGGAAGGAGGGATATCCAGAAGGCGGGACTTCCGGTGAAAATGCACACTTTTGATTGGTCGAGGGAGGGACAT
This sequence comes from Salminus brasiliensis, assembly GCF_030463535.1. Taxonomy (NCBI): domain Eukaryota; kingdom Metazoa; phylum Chordata; class Actinopteri; order Characiformes; family Bryconidae; genus Salminus; species Salminus brasiliensis. The sequence continues at coordinate 19,428,294 of NC_132884.1, read as the reverse complement.
GCAGGGGGCGTGGCTTGATGACGTGGCATGATCTGATTGGTCGAGACGACCTGTCAAAACTAGTTTGATGAAAAGTGCCTCCTATATCTCTCTCTAGTGTAGACCGCGGACCTGACGTGAAAAAAAAGACCCAAAAAATTAAAATCCACCCAAATCTGACAAAACTTGAAAAGTGCAAAAAACGTTAAAAACGCACAAAAAAGGGTGAAAACGCTCAAAAAGCATAAAATATGCCCCAGATGCATCAAAATGCATCACTTGCATGAAAATTTGAAAAAACTTTTAAAAGGCACAAAAAGTGTAGACCGCGGACCTGACGTGAAAAAAAAGACCCAAAAAATTAAAATCCACCCAAATCTGACAAAACTTGAAAAGTGCAAAAAACGTTAAAAACGCACAAAAAAGGGTGAAAACGCTCAAAAAGCATGAAATACACCCCAGATGCATCAAAATGCATCACTTGCATGACAATTTGAAAAAACTTTTAAAACGCACAAAAAGTTTAGACTGCGGACCTGACGTGAAAAAAAAGACCCAAAAAATTAAAATCCACTCAAATCTGCCAAAAGTTGAAAAAGTGCAAAAAACTCAAAAAACGCACAAAAAAGAGTGAAAACGCTCAAGAAGCATAAAATACGCCCCAGATGCGTCAAAATGCATCACAAGCATGAAAATTTGAAAAAACTTTTAAAATGCACAAAAAAGTTTAGACCGCGGAACTGACGTGAAAAAAACGACCCAAATAATGAAAATCCACCCAAATCTGACAAAAATGGAAAAACTGCTAAAAACTCAAAAAACGCGCAAAAAAGGGTGAAAACGCTGAAAAAGCAAAAAATATGCCCCAGATGCATCAAACTGCATCACATGCATGAAAATTTGAAAAAACTTTTAAAACGCACAAAAAGTGTAGACCGTGGACCTGACGTGAAAAAAAAGACTCAAAACATGAAAATCCACTGAAATCTGACAAAAGTTGCAGAAGTGCAAAAAATGTAAAAAAAACGCACAAAAAAGGGTGAAAACGCTCAAAAAGCATAAAATATGCCCCAGATGCATCAAAATGCATCACTTGCATGAAAATTTGAAAAAACTTTTAAAAGGCACAAAAAGTGTTGACCGCGGACCTGACGTGAAAAAAAGACCCAAAAAATGAAAATCCACTCAAATCTGACAAAAGTTGAAAAAGTGCTAAAAACTCAAAAAACGCACAAAAAAGGGTGAAAACGCTCAAAAAGCATAAAATATGCTCCATTGAATCTCTGATCAACTCTCTCTCTGTCTCTCTCACGTGGCAGAGGATGGGTTTGGCAATGGGTAACAGATGTCCGAAGGGATATCTATATTTTGCTGAATCAGGGTCTAGGTTCGTTCGGACCTTTTGACCCCGGCTAGGCTTCCCTTGTTTACACACACACACACACACACACACACACAAACACATGGGCACAGGTGTGGGGTGGGGTGGGGTGTTTGAGTAACAGATGAGTTACTCATGAGTCAGACAAATTCAGATAATGAATCAGGGTCTAGGTTCGTTCGGACCTTTTGACCCCGGCTAGGCTTCCCTTGTTTACACACACACACACACACACACACAAACACATGGGCACAGGTGTGGGGTGGGGTGGGGTGTTTGAGTAACAGATGAGTTACTCATGAGTCAGATAAGTTCAGATAATGAATCAGGGTCTAGGTTCGTTCGGACCTTTTGACCCCGGCTAGGCTTCCCTTGTTTACACACACACACACACACACACACAAACACATGGGCACAGGTGTGGGGTGGGGTGGGGTGTTTGAGTAACAGATGAGTTACTCATGAGTCAGATAAGTTCAGATAATGAATCAGGGTCTAGGTTCGTTCAGACCTTTTGACCCCGGCTAGGCTTCCCTTGTTTACACACACACACACACACATACACATGGGCACAGGGGTGGGGTGGAGTGGGGTGTTTGAGTAACAGATGAGTTACTCATGAGTCAGATAAGTTCAGATAATGAATCAGGGTCTAGGTTCGTTCGGACCTTTTGACCCCGGCTAGGCTTCCCTTGTTTACACACACACACACACACACACAAACACATGGGCACAGGTGTGGGGTGGGGTGGGGTGTTTGAGTAACAGATGAGTTACTCATGAGTCAGATAAGTTCAGATAATGAATCAGGGTCTAGGTTCGTTCAGACCTTTTGACCCCGGCTAGGCTTCCCTTGTTTACACACACACACACACACATACACATGGGCACAGGTGTGGGGTGGGGTGGGGTGTTTGAGTAACAGATGAGTTACTCATGAGTCAGATAAGTTCAGATAATGAATCAGGGTGTAGGTTCGTTCAGACCTTTTAACCCCGGCAAGGTATTGGTATGTGAGAATGGATAACAGACCTGTCAAATAAGTTTGATGAAAAGTGCCCAGCTATCCTATTTGACGGCAACACAATAGGCGGGACTTCCGGAAGGAGGGATATCCAGAAGGCGGGACTTCCGGTGAAAATGCACGCTTTTGATTGGTCGAGGGAGGGACATGCAGGGGGCGTGGCTTGATGACGTGGCATGATCTGATTGGTCGAGACGACCTGTCAAAACTAGTTTGATGAAAAGTGCCTCCTATATCTCTCTCTAGTGTTGACCGCGGACCTGACGTGAAAAAAAAGACCCAAAAAATTAAAATCCACCCAAATCTGACAAAACTTGAAAAGTGCAAAAAACGTTAAAAACGCACAAAAAAGGGTGAAAACGCTCAAAAAGCATAAAATATGCCCCAGATGCATCAAAATGCATCACTTGCATGACAATTTGAAAAACTTTTAAAACGCGCAAAAAGTTTAGACTGCGGACCTGACGTGAAAAAAAAGACCCAAAAAATTAAAATCCACTTAAATCTGACAAAAATGGAAAAACTGCTAAAAACTCAAAAAACGCACAAAAAAGGGTTAAAACGCTCAAAAAGCAAAAAATATGCTCCACATGCATCAAAATTCATCACTTGCATGAAAATTTGAAAAAACTTTTAAAAGGCACAAAAAGTGTAGACCGTGGACCTGACGTAAAAAAAAGACCCAAAAAATGAAAATCCACTCAAACCTGACAAAAGTTGAAAAAGTTCTAAAAACGCACAAAAAAGGGTGAAAACGCTCAAAAAGCATAAAATATGCCCCAGATGCATCAAAATGCATCACTTGCATGAAAATTTGAAAAAACTTTTAAAATGCACAAAAAGTGTAGACCGTGGACCTGACGTAAAAAAAAGACCCAAAAAATGAAAATCCACTCAAATCTGACAAAAGTTGAAAAAGTTCTAAAAACGCACAAAAAAGGGTGAAAACGCTCAAAAAGCATAAAATATGCCCCAGATGCATCAAAATGCATCACTTGCATGAAAATTTGAAAAAACTTTTAAAAGGCACAAAGAGTATAGACTGCGGACCTGACGTGAAAAAAAAGACCCAAAAAATGAAAATCCACTCAAATCTGACAAAAGTTGAAAAAGTTTTAAAAACTCTAAAAACGCACAAAAAAGGGTGAAAACGCTCAAAAAGCTTAAAATATGCCCCAGATGCATCAAAATGCATCACTTGCATGAAAATTTGAAAAAACTTTTAAAACGCACAAAAAGTGTAGACCGTGGACCTGACGTGAAAAAAAGACCCAAAAAATGAAAATCCACTCAAATCTGACAAAAGTTGAAAAAGTTCTAAAAACGCACAAAAAAGGGTGAAAACGCTCAAAAAGCATAAAATATGCCCAGATGCATCAAAATGCATCACTTGCATGAAAATTTGAAAAAACTTTTAAAATGCACAAAAACTGTAGACTGTGGACCTGACGTGAAAAAAAAGACCCAAAAAATGAAAATCCACTCAAATCTGACAAAAGTTGCAGAAGTGCAAAAAATGTTAAAAACGCACAAAAAAGGGTGAAAACGCTCAAAAAGCATAAAATATGCCCCAGATGCATCAAAATGCATCACTTGCATGAAAATTTGAAAAAACTTTAAAAACGCACAAAAAGTGTAGACCGCGGACCTGACGTAAAAAAAAAGACCCAAAAAATGAAAATCCACTCAAATCTGACAAAAGATGAAAAAGTGCAAAAAACTCTAAAAACGCACAAAAAAGGGTGAAAACGCTCAAAAAGCATAAAATATGCCCCAGATGCATCAAAATGCATCACTTGCATGAAAATTTGAAAAAACTTTTAAAATGCACAAAAACTGTAGACTGTGGACCTGACGTGAAAAAAAAGACCCAAAAAATGAAAATCCTCCCAAATCTGATAAAAGTTGAAAAAGTGCTAAAAACTCTAAAAACGCACAAAAAAGGGTGAAAATGCTCAAAAAGCATAAAATATGCCCCAGATGCATCAAAATGCATCACTTGCATGAAAATTTGAAAAAACTTTTAAAACGCACAAAAAGTGTAGACCGTGGACCTGACGTAAAAAAAAAGACCCAAAAAATGAAAATCCTCCCAAATATGACAAAAGATGAAAAACTGCAAAAAACTCTAAAAACGCACAAAAAAGGGTAAAAAAGTTCAAAAAGTATAAAATATGCCCCAGATGCATCAAAATGCATCACTTGCATGAATATTTGAAAAAACTTTTAAAAGGCACAAAAAGTGTAGACCGCGGACCTGACATGAAATAAAAGATTTTCTCTTGCATGAAAATTTGAAAAAACTTTTAAAACGCACAAAAAGTGTAGACCGCTGACCTGACGTGAAAAAAAAGACCCAACAAATGAAAATCCACTCAAATCTGACAAAAGTTGAAAAAGTTCTAAAAACTCTAAAAACGCACAAAAAAGGGTGAAAACGTTCAAAAAGCATAAAATATGCCCCAGATGCATCAAAATGCATCACTTGCATGAAAATTTGAAAAAACTTTTAAAACGCACAAAAAGTGTAGACCGTGGACCTGACGTAAAAAAAAAGACCCAAAAAATGAAAATCCACTCAAATCTGACAAAAGTTGAAAATGTGCAAAAAACTCAAAAAACGCACAAAAAAGGGTAAAAAAGTTCAAAAAGCATAAAATATGCCCCAGATGCATCAAAATGCATCACTTGCATGAATATTTGAAAAAACTTTTAAAAGGCACAAAAAGTGTAGACCGTGGACCTGACGTGAAAAAAAAGACCCAAAAAATGAAAATCCACTCAAATCTGACAAAAGTTCAAAAAGTGCTAAAAACTCTAAAAACGCCCAAAAAAGGGTGAAAATGCTCAAAAAGCATAAAATATGCCCATGATGCATCAAAATGCGTCACTTGCATGAAAATTTGAAAAAACTTTTAAAAGGCACAAAAAGTGTAGACCGCGGACCTGACGTGAAATAAAAGATTTTCTCTTGCATGAAAATTTGAAAAAACTTTTAAAACGCACAAGAAGTGTAGACCGCTGACCTGACGTAAAAAAAAGACCCAAAAAATGAAAATCCACTCAAACCTGACAAAAGTTGAAAAAGTTCTAAAAACGCACAAAAAAGGGTGAAAACGCTCAAAAAGCATAAAATATGCCCCAGATGCATCAAAATGCATCACTTGCATGAAAATTTGAAAAAACTTTTAAAATGCACAAAAAGTGTAGACCGTGGACCTGACGTAAAAAAAAGACCCAAAAAATGAAAATCCACTCAAATCTGACAAAAGTTGAAAAAGTTCTAAAAACGCACAAAAAAGGGTGAAAACGCTCAAAAAGCATAAAATATGCCCCAGATGCATCAAAATGCATCACTTGCATGAAAATTTGAAAAAACTTTTAAAAGGCACAAAGAGTATAGACTGCGGACCTGACGTGAAAAAAAAGACCCAAAAAATGAAAATCCACTCAAATCTGACAAAAGTTGAAAAAGTTTTAAAAACTCTAAAAACGCACAAAAAAGGGTGAAAACGCTCAAAAAGCTTAAAATATGCCCCAGATGCATCAAAATGCATCACTTGCATGAAAATTTGAAAAAACTTTTAAAACGCACAAAAAGTGTAGACCGTGGACCTGACGTGAAAAAAAGACCCAAAAAATGAAAATCCACTCAAATCTGACAAAAGTTGAAAAAGTTCTAAAAACGCACAAAAAAGGGTGAAAACGCTCAAAAAGCATAAAATATGCCCAGATGCATCAAAATGCATCACTAGTATGAAAATTTGAAAAAACTTTTAAAATGCACAAAAAGTGTAGACCGCGGACCTGACGTGAAAAAAAAGACCCAAAAAATGAAAATCCACTCAAATCTGACAAAAGTTGCAGAAGTGCAAAAAATGTTAAAAACGCACAAAAAAGGGTGAAAACGCTCAAAAAGCATAAAATATGCCCCAGATGCATCAAAATGCATCACTTGCATGAAAATTTGAAAAAACTTTAAAAACGCACAAAAAGTGTAGACCGCGGACCTGACGTAAAAAAAAAGACCCAAAAAATGAAAATCCACTCAAATCTGACAAAAGATGAAAAAGTGCAAAAAACTCTAAAAACGCACAAAAAAGGGTGAAAACGCTCAAAAAGCATAAAATATGCCCCAGATGCATCAAAATGCATCACTTGCATGAAAATTTGAAAAAACTTTTAAAATGCACAAAAACTGTAGACTGTGGACCTGACGTAAAAAAAAAGACCCAAAAAATGAAAATCCACTCAAATCTGACAAAAGATGAAAAAGTGCAAAAAACTCTAAAAACGCACAAAAAAGGGTGAAAACGCTCAAAAAGCATAAAATATGCCCCAGATGCATCAAAATGCATCACTTGCATGAAAATTTGAAAAAACTTTTAAAATGCACAAAAAGTGTAGACCGCGGACCTGACGTGAAAAAAAAGACCCAAAAAATGAAAATCCTCCCAAATCTGATAAAAGTTGAAAAAGTGCTAAAAACTCTAAAAACGCACAAAAAAGGGTGAAAACGCTCAAAAAGCATAAAATATGCCCCAGATGCATCAAAATGCATCACTTGCATGAAAATTTGAAAAAACTTTTAAAACGCACAAAAAGTGTAGACCGTGGACCTGACGTAAAAAAAAAGACCCAAAAAATGAAAATCCTCCCAAATATGACAAAAGATGAAAAACTGCAAAAAACTCTAAAAACGCACAAAAAAGGGTAAAAAAGTTCAAAAAGTATAAAATAAGCCCCAGATGCATCAAAATGCATCACTTGCATGAATATTTGAAAAAACTTTTAAAAGGCACAAAAAGTGTAGACCGCGGACCTGACGTGAAATAAAAGATTTTCTCTTGCATGAAAATTTGAAAAAACTTTTAAAACGCACAAAAAGTGTAGACCGCTGACCTGACGTGAAAAAAAAGACCCAACAAATGAAAATCCACTCAAATCTGACAAAAGTTGAAAAAGTTCTAAAAACTCTAAAAACGCACAAAAAAGGGTGAAAACGCTCAAAAAGCATAAAATATGCCCCAGATGCATCAAAATGCATCACTTGCATGAAAATTTGAAAAAACTTTTAAAACGCACAAAAAGTGTAGACCGTGGACCTGACGTAAAAAAAAAGACCCAAAAAATGAAAATCCACTCAAATCTGACAAAAGTTGAAAATGTGCAAAAAACTCAAAAAACGCACAAAAAAGGGTAAAAAAGTTCAAAAAGCATAAAATATGCCCCAGATGCATCAAAATGCATCACTTGCATGAATATTTGAAAAAACTTTTAAAAGGCACAAAAAGTGTAGACCGTGGACCTGACGTGAAAAAAAAGACCCAAAAAATGAAAATCCACTCAAATCTGACAAAAGTTCAAAAAGTGCTAAAAACTCTAAAAACGCCCAAAAAAGGGTGAAAATGCTCAAAAAGCATAAAATATGCCCATGATGCATCAAAATGCGTCACTTGCATGAAAATTTGAAAAAACTTTTAAAAGGCACAAAAAGTGTAGACCGCGGACCTGACGTGAAATAAAAGATTTTCTCTTGCATGAAAATTTGAAAAAACTTTTAAAACGCACAAGAAGTGTAGACCGCTGACCTGACGTGAAAAAAAAGACCCAACAAATGAAAATCCACCCAAATCTGACAAAAGTTAAAAAGTGCAAAAAACTCAAAAAACGCACAAAAATGGTGAAAACGCTCAAAAAGCATAAAATATGCCCCAGATGCATCAAAATGCATCACTTGCATGAAAATTTGAAAAAACTTTTAAAACGCACAAGAAGTGTAGACCGCTGACCTGACCTGAAAAAAAAAGACCCAAGAAATGAAAATCCACTCAAATCTGACAAAAGATGAAAAAGTGCAAAAAACTCTAAAAACGCACAAAAAAGGGTGAAAACGCTCAAAAAGCATAAAATATGCCCCAGATGCATCAAAATGCATCACTTGCATGAAAATTTTAAAAAACTTTTAAAATGCACAAAAAGCGTAGACCGTGGACCTGACGTGAAAAAAAAGACCCAAAAAATGAAAATCCTCCCAAATCTGATAAAAGTTGCTAAAGTGCAAAAAATGTTAAAAACGCACAAAAAAGGGTGAAAACGCTCAAAAAGCATAAAATATGCCCCAGATGCATCAAAATGCATCACTTGCATGAAAATTTGAAAAAACTTTTAAAACGCACAAAAAGTGTAGACCGTGGACCTGATGTAAAAAAAAAGACCCAAAAAATGAAAATCCACTCAAATCTGACAAAAGATGAAAAACTGCAAAAAACTCTAAAAACGCACAAAAAAGGGTGAAAACGTTCAAAAAGCATAAAATATGCCCCAGATGCATCAAAATGCATCACAACCATGAAAATTTGAAAAAACTTTTAAAACGCACAAAAAGTGTAGACCGTGGACCTGACGTGAAAAAAAGACCCAAAAAATGAAAATCCGCTCAAATCTGACAAAAGTTGAAAAAGTGCAAAAAAACTGACGTGAAAAAAAGGACTCAAAAAATGAAAATACCTCCACAGCGGACACTGACACGCCACAGCGGTACTGGCAAAATGTTTTGGAAGCTCAGACTTACTGTAGGAGGAACTACACTGATCTGGTCAGGCATCAGAGATCAGGCCCAGAATGAAGAAGTGAAGATTAAAGGGATGACCAGCAGCACTTCTTTCTGGATCGGTCTGCTGCGTGATGACTGGGAGTGGACTGATGTAGGACCCTCTGCTTACAGAAACTGGGGGGGGTTTCAACCTTAATCATCACCATTACTAAACTGTACGCAGCTGAGAAATGGGAAATAGGAAACAGTGCCATGCAGTAATGCTGTTTCTGCTGCTCTGTGCTACAACAGTAAGTCCTGCCTTCACACACACTCTACATCTCTCAGCAGTGTCCAGTACCATCAATATAACACACCTTCCATAATTCAGTGTCTCTGATCTCACTGTAAAACTCACTGTCTTTTCTGTCTCTATCAGTGTCTGTAAATGTCAGTGCTGACTGTATTAGAGGGGGGAGCGCTCTGGACTACAGTAAGAAAGGTAACAGGACTGGTCAATATTGTAGAAGTTATTACTGAATATTAAAGAACAACATCAAGTTAATATGTTATTTCAAACTGAACGCTAGATCACATGGTCAAGTAACTTCTTATTAAACACTCTCACATTTACACACATCACACCTACACCTGTCATTTCCGTTCTGCTCCATTAACTAGAGAACATTTCTCCAGTCTTTTCTCCTGCAGAACAAAGTCGTCTCAGAACTTTCCATCTCATTGAGACAAACATGACTCAGACTGAAGCTTGAGCAGCTTGCAGAGCCAACTACACTGACCTGGTCACTGTGTACGATGTGGAAGACATCACTGCACTGATTAATCTGACTGGTATCGGTTCTGCCTGGACTGGTCTGTACCGGAATCAGTCCAGTACTAAATGGTCTAGTGGTGATGAAGCTACATTCAGTGCTCTGACAGGAGACTGTGGGTCAGAGCTGTGCTGTGCTGCTATGAAGGCTGATGGTTTTTGGGAAAGTCTTCAGTGCACAGAGAAAAGGAATTTCATGTGTTATAAACAAGGTAAAAACTGACTTAACAGAAAAGCTAGCACACGCTTTTATTACCTCAAGGCTAGATTACTGTAATGCACTACTGTCAGGTTGTTCCAGCAGGAACGTCAATAATTTCAGCTGGTTCAATGCTGCAGCCAGGGTCCTTACTAAAACTAGAACATTTCACTATATCAGTCCAGTTCTATCAGCACTTCATTAGCTCCCAGTTAAATTCCACATTGAATACAAAATTCTTCTGTTAACATATAAATCCCTACATGACCTCGCTCCTGAGTACCTACGGACCTTACTACATATTACGAACCATCAAGATTACTTAGATGTCAGGATGCTGGACTCGCTTACTCGTTCCCAAAATTCAGAAAAGCTCAGCAGGGGAAGAGCCTTTTCTTATAAAGCCCCCCAACTCTGGAATAACCTTCCAGATAATGTTTGGGACTCAGACACAGTCTCAATCTTTAACTCTAGTCTGAAAACTCATCTGTTTAGTTTAGCTTTTGGTAATTAATGTTTCCCCTTAGATCACGTGTCAAACTCGTGGCCCACCGTGTCATTTGTTGTGGCCCGCAAGATCTTAAAAGATCTGCTTAATGCTGTCGCTTCACAGGTAACATAATTGGCATGAATTGTGGGAAATGGAGTTTATTGTCAATGCATGCTTTTAGACTAATTCTAAAGCGTGCATTGACCTTAAACTACATGTCCCCACAATGCATGCAGATTATGCTTTTTTCAACAAGTGGAATTACAGCTACAATAAGCTACAAATATGATCCCAAAATGTCCAGGAAAAGAAAAATTGATGCAGATGGAAGACCGTTTCAAGAGGGATGGGAAGGCGAATACATGTTTGTGCTTCAAGGAGAAAAAACGGTATGTCTTTTGTGTTATGAGACGGTGGCAGTTGTCAAGGAGTACAATTTACGTCGGCACTTTGATCCCAAACACGGAGCTAAGTATGCCAAAGTTAGCCTTCAAAAAAGCAACAAATTGTACAAGAATTAAAAGGCAAATTGCGATCGCAGCAGAATATGTTCACAAGAGCTACGGCCCAAAACGACGCAGCAGTGAAAGCTAGCTTTATTGTAGCTGAAGTCTTTTTCAGAGGGTGCATTTTTGAAGCAGTGTATGCTGAAGGTCTGTGAGCAGGTGTGTCCCGACCAGATACAGACATTTAAAAATGTCAGTTTATCAAGAAACACCATCGCGGAGCGAATTAAGGAACTCGCAGGAAACCTGGCAACACAGCTGGCCGCAGAGAGGCGCAACTACCAAACCTTTTCATTAGCGCTTGATGAAAGCACAGATAGCACGGATACAGCGCAGTTATCCATTTTCATTAGAGGCGTGAAGTCGGACCTCTCTGTCACTGAGGAGCTGTTGGATATAGCTGCCATGCATGGGACCACAACGGGATGGGACATTTTCGATGCGGTGGAGAAGTCCTTAAATAAAAATGCATTGCCCTGGGAAAATTTGGTTGGATTAACCACAGACGGCGCACCTGCAATGTGTGGAGGAAAATTGGGCTTGGTTGGACTAATGAAAGAGAAAATGCAGAAGAGTAACTGTCACGCGCACCTTATAACTTATCATTGCATTATCCGTCAAGAGGCTTTGTGTGGGAAGGTGCTGGGGATGGATGATATAGTAACCACTGTCATGAACACAGTGAACTTCATTCGGGCGTGGCCTGAATCACCGTCAGTCCAGCTGTTCTTGCAGGAGATGGGCTCGGAGCACGGAGACGTGCCGTACCATACGGAGGTGCGGTGGCTGAGTAGGGGCAAAGTCCACAAATGATTTTTTGAGCTTAGGAAGGCATTGCTCTTTTCATGCAGGGTAAAGGAAAACCCATGTCCGAACTGTAAGTTCCAAACTGGCTGTGTGACTTTGCGGTGTTGGGCGACATTACCGAACATCTTGCCCAACTGAATCAGAAGCTTCAGGGACGCAAACAAGTCATCACGCAGATGTCCGACATGATCACCACTTTCCAGCGTAAACTTGATCTATGGATGTGCCAGGTGAAGCAGGACAATCTTGCCCACTTTCCTGTTTGTCAGAGCATCTCAGCCTCATTTCCCGGCAGTTTTTCATGTGCTCAGTTGGCTACCAAACTGAACCGGTTAACGAATGAGTTTGATCGGCGCTTCTGTGACTTTAGAGCCCAGCAGTCAGGCTTTGCCATCTTTGCCAATCCCAGCACCTTCACATGGAGCTAATCGAGCTTCAAAGTGATCGTTGCCTAAGAGCAAAGTTCCAGGATGCTGCAATCCAGGACTTTTACTGTCTGCTTCCCCCTGATTTGATGCCACAGCTTCAACTTCATGCTGCCTGTGTTTTGTCCATGTTTGGGAGCATCTATCTGTACGAACAGATGTTTTCAATGATGAATCTCAACAAAAACAAGCACAGATCACAGTTTTGTGTTTATTATTTTCAGAACATGATCAATGGATGAGGATGGTGGAGAGGAGGTCCACTTGGTGTGTTCAAGGACAGGCAGCATCTCCTAATCAACTCCACCTAAAAACTTGACCAATATAGTGAACTGAGACAACCCTGTTTAGTACATATACTACTTTATATGTGTAGCAGTGTATCTAGTGTTTACGCAGGTTTATGTGTTTTTGCAGACAAATGTTTACTGTAATCAAACCATCTGTCATTAAGTGTATGTATGACCTCTGCAAGGGTGTGTGCAGCCATTTGTGTTTTGTAAAATGCCACATCTGTTACACATGTTCTTAGCAGCTCACAGTTGTTGGTTGTATTGTTATTCTGCCCCTTTCAATTGTGACAAAGTTTTGAGTTAGTTAATGTCATAACTTGTGTTTGATGATATTTTTCTTTATTCACTTGGATAGTTTGATCGTTGATTGATGGAGTAATACGAGTTTCTTAACCTGACAAATTAACAGGGTTTATGTTATGTTAACAGAGTAACAAGCAAACATATTTTTCATCTATTCAAATATTTATAAGTTGAATAAGTAATAAATTCAGAGTTATTTAACATTAAGGAGTACTAATATTTATTCTACATTACATTTGGTTGCATTTAGTTACATTTATACTGTCTTACAGTTACATCTGGCCCTTTGAGGGCAACCATTATGGTGATGTGGCCCTCTGTGAAAATGAGTTTGACACCTCTGCTATAAAGCTTTCGCTAACACTTAGGAGCCTAAGACACTGTATCAGATGGTAAAGATATAATTGATGTGATAAGAAATATCTATTTTTTACTCTTATTATGATGCTTGAGTTGGCTTTACGAGCTTCTTTTTTGATCTTAACTGGTGTAGCAGTTATTTTAACTGCTCACTCACTTCTGTTAATGTCTGATAGCAGGTATTTGCTGATAGACACTGACAGAAGTGAGAACCCAGAAATGTGAAAAGGGCCCATCCACAAAGTGCAGGGTGCAGCATGTGTTTGTATGTGGTGGAGGTGTGATGAGACAGGTGAGATAACTTGTGAACTTGTGACTGGTACACTGCGCTGCTGTCTGTTCAGGAGCCGAATTGCTCGGGGATAGAAGCTGTCTCGGCTGGTTCTGGTCTTCATGCTTCTGTACTTCATGCCACTGGGCAGTGGCTTGCGTGGGTGGCAGTGGCAGTTCTAGACCATTTTAAGGGGGGGGGCAGTCTAGGGCCAGTGGTTATGTTAGAGTGGTCGATTACTTTCTAGCGTATGGTGCTTTAGACTCAGTTTTTATATTCAGTCTTATCATGTTCATCTGGCTCTATCTGACCTTCTGCACATGTCTTTCTTTTTTTTGGAAGAAGTGTGAAATATAATTTTTCCTCTTTTTGAAAATAAATACAGAGCAAAAACAGTGTCGAGCCACCACTACGAGGGGATTGCTGCGTTAGCTTTGCCTTCATTTTCTTCGGGATTAATAAAGTATCAGTTTGGCTGAACCTCAAACACATCGCTTCGTATATAAATGACTTGATATGCAACACATTCTGAAAAACGTTGTAAGACAGGATAAGATCATCCTTTATTAGTCCCACAGTGGGGAAATTCACAGTGTCACAGCAGCAACAAGATAAGGATAGCAAGACACACACTTAAGATTATATATACAATATAAATAATAACAGTCAAAACAATTGACACACATTGACCCTCGATTGCACATGAGAATGGGAGATATTGCGCATTGTAATGTTTATGTGAATGAGCTCTTTATCCTAATTAAAAAATGTACAGATAAATGTATCCTCCGCATTTGACCCATCTGTGGTCGTGAACACACACACACTAGGGGCAGTGAGCACACACACACCTAAAGCAGTATATATTACATTAACAGTTTCCACATTTTTCAACAGTTTTCTTTTACATTTTACTTACCTTGCTTATCTTTGTCGCCGTGTGTTCACAGAGTTGAGGAGAGACACGCCTAATTTAGGGGGGCCGTAGGGGGGTCCAAATGTGTTATGGGAGGGGCACTGGGCCCCTCTCGGCACCCCCCAAGAACCGCCACTGGTTGGTGAAGTCCTTAATAATCCTCCTCGGCTCCTCAAATAGTAACTGGTGAATAATTCTTTATCTTCAATAAATGGATGATCGTTTTAAATCTGCATGGTGGAGTGGAGAGTTAGAATTAGAAGCCAACTTTAAGGTTTGTTTTGGCTGCTAAGTGGAAACGTCTCTGCACTTATAATGTAAAATAAAGCTCTGTTTTGTGTTGCTCACAGAGAGATGGATAGGATTGGAACTTAAAAAGCTGATACTTGATCTAATAAAAATGCCTGGATCAGTTCCTGATCCTGAGTCAATGGACCTTTTTGGGACATCCCTAGTTGCTGCCCTGTTCACTTGTAAGTGTATGCTCACTGCCACGGATTGGTGGCAAGGTGAAATTCCACTGTACTGCTGTGGTGATAAAGTGTGGTTTCCTTTCCTTTCTCAGAACCCTTCTAGCTAGCCCTGTAGCTGTGTGTAAGGATCTGTACTATGGTAGTATAACCTTGTCTTTTATCTGTTCAGCTGAGGAAGATGTACGACATTGCACTGGTGTATCTGCATGCTGAAGGCTATTGGGAATGCAGATCTTTATGCCATGGTGACCAAAGCCCTCTGCAGCCTTTACCTTCCAGTGCCTGGGACTGCATTGTGGGAATTAGGGAACCCTTTAGAGTAAGTATTCTTGTACCACTCATACAGGGGGGGCCCAAAGTGTATTTTGTCATTTTGGCCATTCCTAAAATGTGTTAGAGTGTGTTATGTTAGGAAATCAAAACAAGTAAGTATTTCTGGCTCTGCTTTTGTGGAACATTTAGAACAGTGCTACTGGAATACATCTCCAGGTTTCTCCACACAACAGTCCGTATTTATCAACATTGTGTGAAAACAAACAAACAAAAGGAGAAAAGGAAAGAAAACCAGTAAGACGCTGAAACTATGGCCAGAGGTCCCCTCATAACCTCCACTGTGATGCCGGCCAGAATAGGCTTCTGTTGGTCAAAGCTGGGGAGTCGACATCAAGGAATAGATACACCAACTGGCAGCTGCAGTGACGCAGACATGGTGGTAGAGTGTGTGTGTGTGTGGTGCTGGTGGTACAAGTGGATCAGACACAGCAGTTTTTAAACACTGTGTCCACTCTGCTGTTTCTGATCCAATCAAGTCAGCACAACAAACTCTAACAAACCACCACCATGTCAGTCAGTCAGTGTCACTCTAGTGATGAAATGTATGTATATATGAAGGTCAGTCTGAAACGGTGGAAATTCAGATCGTCTCTGTTATTAAACATGAATTAATCTTCTTTCAGTTAAATCCACTGTATTTTAACATCACTTTCCTACCTACTCATAATAAGACTTTCTTGTGCTCATATCATTTCATAGCTAAATGATAAAGATGGATAAATTTACAATTCAATAAACTAAACCAAATGATCAAATCACTCCACAAAATCATCAGTGTCTGATGTATTCATGGTAGGAGTTTCAGACATTTCTTACTGTAGGAATGTGGAGTAATGGGATAGCAAACTTTTTTTTTTTTTAGTATTGGGTAGACAAGATTTTGAAAAGTCAAACTGTTATGAATTCACACCCATAAATTCTTGAACAGTACCTGATGTATTCATGGTATGAGTTTCAGACATTTCTTACTGTAGAAATGTGCAGTAATGGGTAAATGCAGTAATGCTTAAAAATACAAATAAATACAATTAACAAAAAAATAAATAAAATGAACACAAAAACAAATGAATAAAATTAACAAAAAACAAATAAATAAAAAAAACAAATAAATAAAATGAACGAATAAACTTTGCTTCATCTGAATTAGAT
Source organism: Salminus brasiliensis (assembly GCF_030463535.1). Taxonomy (NCBI): domain Eukaryota; kingdom Metazoa; phylum Chordata; class Actinopteri; order Characiformes; family Bryconidae; genus Salminus; species Salminus brasiliensis. The sequence continues at coordinate 19,412,018 of NC_132884.1, read as the reverse complement.
TTTTTTGGTGGTTAAGACATAACTGCGCATGTGCAAGCACAGCTTTTGCCGGGCAGACTGCAGACATTTTACACACACATCTTGCTTCTGGGAGGTAGTGTTAGCGTATATGAGAAGACTTTGTTATTGCACAGTTACACTGTAGGATAGTTTATTTTGTTTGTCTTTATGAATCCATGTATATGCTTGATATTTCTGGTAAGTTTATGGAAGCACTAAGCATAGCTAAAAGGTCGCTAGCTAGCGCTGTCTAACTGCCTGATCTGCTCAAATGTATGCAAATTGAACTAACAAAATTGCACCAGGCGTCCACAAACCTTTGGCCACACAGCATCAGTTTGTGGTACTGTGTCAGTCACAAGCACCTTTGAGTCTAGATTTAGTCCTGATTTGAGAGGCACAGGAGTGTTTTATTAAATGCACTGCACAAACACTCTTGCTAAAGTAAGCTGAATATTCCCAAAACATCATATTTCCACGTTTAGCAGCAGAAGGTCACAGTTCATCATTGTAATCAGAAACTAAATGTTTTAGATGAGAACAGTTTCTTCATACAGCATATAGAGTTCATATAGCTAGCATATGCAGTTCTGATAACCATGTTGACGTGATTCAAATGTGAATGAATTTTAATGTAAAATTGTCATTTGTAATGCTTTTTGTTTTTAACATATTGTAAGAGTAATAAATGACATTCCACATGCCAAGTTAAAACATCAAGATAAAAAGATATGTTCAAAACCAAATGTATATAAATGCTATTTTCTCCATAGGCTGAAACTCTTGTGATGGATTGTTGTTGTGCTGTTTTTAAGGATTCTGGGACGTGTCCTAAGTCATTGGTAAGTGTGTTGATTTAATCAACTACTTGTATTTAACAAATAGGCTTCATAGAGCTACTTTTTATTTATTTTATTGATCAGATTACTTATAAATGCAGTTTGATTCATGCATGTAAATGTCATTTCTACAAAGATCATAAACTTCATGTTCATATTTTTTCTTTTCTATTTTATGTTTTTCTTTCCTCGCTGCTCTCCACTTCACTGCCTGTTTAACCGATGCCCTCCCCCGGCTCTGGTAGGACGTTGAAGACCCTCTTCTAATCTGCTTCTATCTGAGGAATCGCCTGATCCCACGAATGTTCTTGCTTTAATCTCCACACTTTCTGGATCAGTTCGCAGTCCCTCTTTTTCTCCTCTAGCTTTTTTGCTCTTTCACGCTCTTTTCGCTGCGGCGTCTCCTCAGCCTTCTGCTCCTTGCTGGCTTCTTTCCTTTGGGCACGCCGAACTATCCTGGCCCTTAAATGGTAGAACCACGCGCAGCATCCCTGCGCCTCCTCCATTTCTGCCAGCCTTTCCGCGGCCCTCCGCTTCTTTTCGGCGTATCTCGCCTGAACCCATTTAATGTACTCTTCTCTTTCCTCCTGAGCCCTCTTCCATCTCTCTTTCACTTCCAACTTCTCCCTAATTTCCTTTTCAATCTGGCGATTCTCTCTTTCTCTTATTTTGATTGGAACAATGGCAAAGCCTTCCTTCCTGAACTCTGCAAAACAGGTTTTTTGGTTTATTCCACCATTTCACAGGGGTGGCGGTTTCTGGACGTTCTGCCTGGGTCTCCACGAAATCCAGGTGGCCTAAGTTCACTTAAGCTCCTCTATGGGGGCATCGTCCTTACAGAAGTTCACGTCATTCTCTGGGTCTCCATCAGCCAGACCTTCTTCTCCCAGCCGCTCCAGGGCATTCTTCACCTTGAGAGCGATGGTCTCAATTTCCACGTCCGGCTGTGTTGGGACCCTGTAGAGTTCCAGGTCCCTCTCAGTCACCACCAGGGCTGCTGAGACCTTCCATACACGCTTCTGAAGGGCCGCACAGCGAGCTTCCGCCAAGTCTTTCAGCCTCAGAAGATGCTCCAGCTCCCCCTATAGGAAGCTCACCTTCTGCTCCACCTGCTGTGAGATCCGCACCCCAAACACATGCCTCTTTGAGCTGGTGTGCAAGTATTGTGAGCTCCGCTCCGAACTCCTCCAGTTCCATCATTCTGCTGAGCTGCAGACGTCACAATTGCAGTATTCAAGCGCAGCGCCCCTCCTTTCACCTCTCGTTTATATACGATGATGTCATCAAATGTAAACACGCGGCTCTTTATTAAAAAATTACATTATAAAATTGTGCTCGTTTTATCTATTTAAATGTGTTTGATTTTATTTGATAATAACAAGAAATGCTTAAATGCTTCATCTGAATTTCCATTGTGTGTCAAATGAATGTACCAGTGGTAAAACTGCCATCGTAACGTCTAAGCAAGCTGAAGCAGTATAAATTAGAGCATGCTTTCAGCATCATTTAAGCCTCAATCGTACTACAAAGAACAATTCTAAATTGTCGAACCACAACTGCAGTTTATTTCCACTGTTGAATGTTTTACAGGTACCTTTAGGCAATAATCACATTCTTGATAAAACCTTAGACAATCACCTTCTGTCCGCGGTAGAACAACAGTCAGATCATTATAATATACAAGTCATTTTGTATAATATACAAGTCATGTGATGAGTTGTGTTTCAAGAGCAACAGTGTTGTGTTGGGAGATGAGCTGCTAGTATTGCTGGATTTCTGTGTAGATGACATTGACCTAGGTAATCATTTAGACACATCCAGAAAAAACACCAAGTCTGTGTAGTATATTAAAATCCCAGCAATTTAACATCCGTTCGTAATTCCTTTTCTCATCTTTTTATTTATCTTCACTGTGCAAAGCAGATTATGTCAAGACATATGGATATATAAAGGTTTTAGAGCCTTTGCTGCAAAATCGTGTTAAAAAAAAAGTATTAAAAAAGTCAGGGCATTTTCATTGCACAGCTTGGTGGTTTGTTAAAGGCATAGAGCAGAATGCCATAGCACACAATTTGTGTGTTGTTTTGTCTGCGCGGCTTTCTCTGCACTGAGATGTTTCTGTTAAAGGAATGAACTACTGGTGTGTCGTATGATTGTAGTTCTCGTCTTGGCTGGTGGATTCATGCAAGTAGCGCCTGTGAGAAAATACTTGCTGCACTGACAACACATCTATCTGGGCTTGTCCTGGAGTGAGCAGTTACTTCCAACACCAAGCTGTCAAGTAAATCTAAATTCAAAAGGAGACGCTGTTGTGTTAGCATATTGGCTCCAATCAAGTGTGGTGTGAAAAGAGTGAACTTGCAGTGTTGTTTTATGTGTATTTTATGTGTGGCTGATTTATTTTGATGTAAGGTCATTATAGAAAATATTATAAAACAACAAGGGGGGAAATCACATTGTATAGAGACACTCACATGGGAGATAAAGTAGTTTTTCTAACAGTTTCTTTTGTAGAACGTTCAAGGTGCTTATGAGCTACATAAACTTTTTACATATTTTAATTAAGTAGAAACATAAAATTGCACTTATAAAGTAAGTTCTAGAAGATGAAATTAAGCTTATAAAAATTAGTGAGCGTTATTCAAAGTATATATCTGAATCAAGACCATTTTATTTTATGCAACTCTTTGACGTTCAGAGGGTTTGAGTACATTTTGAGTCATTTGTTTGAGTTAAGGTGCAGGTTTTGGGGAAGACGAGCTCTTGTTGTAAATCTGTTGGCCCTTATGGTTATGTAGAATCTGCATGGTCTTTGATGGGATGGTCGGAGCGCGTAGTCCTGGTCGAAGCTGGTATAATTCGAATTGAGCCAGAAGTACGTAAGTGCCAGCCTCCTATTACCAGTTCCAGTGGTGGGCCAGAATAGCTTATTTAATTTCCTACCACTTCCCCCATCCCACGCTCCCTGCACATTCTTCCAGCAGAACAGGATAAACTCAGTTTACATGTAGAAATGATGCTCTTTTTTATTAAGTTACACATCATTTACATTCATAGTGTATGACTAATAACTGTTTCATTCCACAGTCAAATAATAAATGAATTCATATCTTCATTACATATCTAAATACACATTTTCCTTTAAAATGTTCAATCTTGTTTTAACTTCAACTTCATTTGGGTAAAAGCTGTCAAATAACACAACGAGAAGGCGGCAACAACATCAGGGTTTTCTCACCTGCAAAAAGACACTAATCCTTTTGGCTTCTACCCTTTGTGCCATGAGCACTCTTTCTATCAATCAAACAGGTGCCATTCAAGCTCTTGATAGCCATAAAACCTTGTAGAGGGAGGTTGTAGAGGACTACTAGCATATATAGTCACCAAAAGCATTAGGATCCAAACAGCTTGATTAGACTCTGAGATAGACTTTAACTGAATGATGTGTTGGTTGTGTGTTCAGACTTAACACTCAGTATTTCCCCACATTCTTCAAACAGTTAAGAGGTTTGACAAATTAACAATTGAATAATAAACTGCCAAACATGTCCAACACATTTGTTTTTGCACTCATAACTGTCACTGACATTTGCATTTTCCGGAGATAGGGTTGGGCTGTTCTTTGACCTGCCGTTAAGAACAGTCCCTTGCTTAGCACAGTTTGTTGCTTGTATAGCGAAATAACATTTGGGGAGCTTAGACTAAGGGGGTACAGATGCTCATGTCATTTTCATTCAATCATTTTAGTGGATTTGAATCCAGAGGATTGATTACTTCTGGCCATCAGTCCATGGTTTAGATGCACTGAAGAGATTGCTAAACAATTCTGCAGAGCTCTGGCTGGCTCCTCCTCAACAGGTCTGGGCCTAAAAAACAAGAGACACAAAAAGCTGTTTAAATGTAATCCGAGTGAAAGCATTTGCCGTTATCGGGTCTAAATCACTGCCACCTCCAGCATCAAAACTTAAACCCTTCTTTCTCACCTGGAGAAGCCCGGCAGCACTGTGAGGATCACCTTCTTTGATTTCTCCAGTGCTTTTAACACCATACAGCCAGGGCTCCTAAAGGACAAGCTGGGACATTGTCGAACTGGATACTGGACTACCTCACCAACCGACCACAGTATGTGAGGGCACGGGACTGTGTCTCTGATATGGTGGTCAGCAGCACAGGAGCCCCTCAAGGAACGGTCTTGGCACCGTTCATCTTCACCCAGCTCACCGACCTGTCACCTCCAGACGTTCTTTTTATACATTCTTCTGATTCTGATTCTGATTCTTCTCTGATGACTCAGCGATCGTCGGCCTCATAACCAATGAGGAGGACAGTGAGTACAGAGAACTCATTCAGGACTTTGTGGACTGGTGTCTGCAGAAACACCTTCAGATAAACGCAGGAAAGACCAAAGAACTGGTGGTGGATTTCCGCAGGAGCAGACACCCCCCTCCATCAGTAAACATCCAGGGTATGAACATCGAGAGAGTGGACTCTTATAAATGCCTGGGTGTTCATCTGAACAACAAACTGGACTGGTCAGTCAACACTGCTGTACTCTTCAAGAAAGGCCAGAGCAGACTCTACCTACTGAGGAGACTGAGGTCCTTTGGAGTTCAGGGAGCACTCCTGAGGACTTTCTTCGACACAGTGGTGGCATCTGCCATCTTTTATGGAGTGGTCTGCTGGGGCAGTAGCATCTCGACGGCAGATAAGAAGAGACTGGACAAACTCATAAAGAGGGCCGGCTCTGTCCTGGGGTGCTTCTTAGACCCAGTGCAGGTGGTGGGAGACAGGAGGATGACAGCCAAGCTGGCATCCATGCTGAAGAACAGCTCCCACCCCATGCATGAGACTCTGGCAGCACTGGGCAGCTCCTTTAGTGACAGGCTGCTTCACCCCAAGTGTGTGAAGGAGCGGTATCGCAGGTCCCTCCTTCCTGCTACCGTCAGACTCCACAACCAGCACTGCTCCCAGCGGACCACATACACACACACTTAACTACACACACATGTTCAGGGAATAGAGATCCCTTAATGTAAAAATACTATGTGCAATACCCCCCCTCCCACATGTGCAATTAAGAGTCATTTGCAATAATCTGTAAATAATAGTTATTGCTTTTTTTACTTCTTATTTATATTGTGTGTATATAGTGTCAATTATTTATCCACATTTTTTTTTTGTAACTGAGTGTCTTGCTATCCCTTTCTGCTGTGACACTGAAAATTTCCCCACTGTGGGACTAAGAAAGGATTATCTTATCTTATCTTTATCTTAAGTCAAAGATATTGTAACACTTTAAGAAAAAGAAAAGTTTATGATCAATAATCTGAATCTTGCTGCTAAAACCTGTAAAGTTTTTTTTCAATCTAAAGCCTGTGCCCCCCTTAAAATAAACAAAATCTGGAAAGACACCGTTTTTGTTGTCTCTAATAAAAGGTCAATTGAAATCATTGCTGACTTCCTGTGGTGTAAAACAAAATTAAAGTCAAAATTACATCTGTTCTGTTCATTTTTATGTTTTAATCTTTTAGAGGGGGGTGGGGGGCATAAAACTGTAAACTGCTCATGCATCCATGTTCACTAACTACTACTAAACTTACAATGTGGCAGCATTATCCAGTTATAGTATACAGCCATGATCCACTAATGGAGGACAAAGACGACCACAATCAGTGGCACACACTCAGCAAGTGGACGATGAGCAAGAGATTGATTCAGGATTTTTTTTTTTTTGCATGTTACTGATACAACACCACCATCCCACCCAACTCTCATTACCCTACTGCATGCATTTTACGCACCAGCCGACAGGCCTGAAAAACAACAGCAGCAGCAGCCAGTTAAACAATCTGCAATACAATAAATGATTCTATACTATTTTAAATATATATTCTTTGCCAGGTTACATGTTTTATTCTATGATCAACACTAATACGTACATAAGAACACTGTTAAAAACCAAACAGAAATCTTGGCTGTAGTTCCAGAACTGTTTCTGGTATGTCTGTCTGTATGCCACACCGCTCTGCAGACAAACTACTACACTGTGTGCAGGATTATTAGGCAAATGAGTATTTTGATCACATCATCCTTTTTATACATGTTGTCCTACTCCAAGCTCTATAGGCTTGAAAGCCAACTACCAATCAAGTAAATCAGGTGATGTGCATCTCTGTAATGAGAAGTAACTTCCTTTCCTTTGGCAAAATGGGTCAGAAGAGAGATTTGACGGACTCTGAAAAGTAAAAAATTGTGAGATGTCTTGCAGAGGGATGCAGCAGTCTTGAAATTGCCAAACTTTTAGAGCGTGATCACCGAACAATCAAGCGTTTCATGGCAAATAGCCAACGGGGTCGCAAGAAACGTGTTGGAAAAAAAAAAGGCACAAAATAATTGCCCATGAATTGAGGAAAATCAAGCGTGAAGCTGCCAAGATGCCATTTGCCACCAGTTTTGCCTTATTTCAGAGCTGCAACGTTACTGGAGTATCAAAAAGCACAAGGTGTGCGATACTCAGGGACATGGCCAAGGTAAGGAAGGCTGAAAAACGACCACCTTTGAACAAGAAACATAAGATAAAACGTCAAGACTGGGCCAAGAAATATCTTAAGACTGATTTTTCTAAGGTTTTATGGACTGATGAAATGCGAGTGACTCTTGATGGGCCAGATGGATGGGCCCGAGGCTGGATCAGTAAAGGGCAGAGAGCTCCACTCCGACTCAGACGCCAGCAAGGTGGAGGTGGGGTACTGGTATGGGCTGGTATCATCAAAGATGAACTTGTGGGACCTTTTCGGGTTGAGGATGGAGTGAAGCTCAACTCCCAGACCTACTGCCAGTTTCTGGAAGACACCTTCCTCAAGCAGTGGTACAGAAACAAGTCTGTATTGTTCAAGAAAAACCTGATTTTCATGCAGGACAACGCTCCATCACATGCATCCAAATACTCCACAGCATGGCTGGCCAGTAAGGGACTAAAAGAAGAAAAAATGATGACATGGCCCCCTTGTTCACCTGATCTGAACCCCATAGAGAACCTGTGGTCCCTCATAAAATGTGAGCTCTACAGGGAGGGAAAACAGTACACCTCTCTGAACAGTGTCTGGGAGGCTGTGGTGTCTGCTGCACGCAATGTTGATCGTAAACAGATCAAGCAACTGACAGAATCTATGGATGGAAGGCTTTTGAGTGTCATCGTAAAGAAAGGTGGCTATATTGGTCACTGATTTATTTTTGGTTTTGTTTTTGAATGTCAGAAATGTTTATTTCTAAATTTTGTTATATTGGTTTACCTGGTGAAAATAAACAAGTGAGATGGGTATATATATTTTTTATTAAGTTGCCTAATAATTCTGCACAGTAATAATTACCTGCACAAACAGATATCCTCCTAAGATCTAAGTCTAAAAAAAAAAAAAAAAAAAAAACACTCCAACTTAAGCTTTGATATTTATGAGTCTTTTGGGTTGATTGAGAACATAGTTGTTGTTTAATAATAAAAAGAATCCTCTCAAATACAACTTGCCTAATAATTCTGCACACACTGTATTTCTGGCTCAGAATAACCCCTAGCCAGGTCACTCTCAATTTGGTGTGCTAGACTGGAGAACGTCAGTCTATCTTTCTGCCCTGGTTCACCAATTTGTCTAGAAACCTTGAAGTCTTTGCACCACTGTGAGTTATGGGCAGATATGAAGGATTTCTCTATAGGGGTGGCATCTCCACTGGCTCTGTGCTGCACTGTTCTACTTATCAGCTTTTGCATTTCAGTTTCTTTTAGCTGCACCAGAAGTTTCAAATGACGCAGGTCCCTTGTTAGATTCTCTTGTTCCTCTGCATTAGGTTTAGGTATTTCTGAATCCTCTTTGAGTCTTGGTTCCTCTCAAGGTTTCTTCCTCTTGAGTTTTTCCTGCCACTGTTACCCTCAGCTTTCTCAAAAGAGGCTCAGACACGGATTTCTGTCGAAGTTGCTTTTGAATTTTTTTTAATATATAATCAAACTTGACTTGATGAGCGGTCAAGAAGCCGTTACCGACAAAAGGAAATATCTTAATGGTCGTATTGACTGGAAAGTAAATCAGTAAAAGGTGATCTCTGACTTACACAGTACTGCACCGGCTCATTACTGTTCACTAACAGCTAATAAACAGCTCATGTTTATTCATGTGCTTCCAGTGTTGATTTCAGATGCTTCAATAATTGTTAATATTGTTAATCTGAAGTTTTGCTTCATAGTTTTTTGTTCATTGTTAATCTGAAGTTTTGCTTCGTAGTTTTTCCTTCATTGTTTTGGTTTGTTGGTTTTTGCTGCTTCCAGGTTTCTGTTCACTGTTTTTCAAAACCTCGTCTGTGTTCTTTCTCCTGGCCCAAGCTCCGTCTAGTGTTCTGCTTTTGTTTGAGGTGTTTTTTGTTTTCCTGAATACTGCTCAGCTTCCTCCCAGTCCCAGCTGTGTTACTGTGCCCAGTTTGAGTTGTCAGGTTTTGATTTTGTTTCTGGTTCTGTCCATTAGATTGCTGTTCCCCCGGTGGTGCTTTGCTTTGTTGTGTCTGTTTACTTTTGCCCAGGTTACATTAAAGTCTTTCATCGTCCATCCCTGCGAGTGTTTCCTTGTGTTCACTGCAACGTCTGACCAGGTATGACAGTAACTAATAAATTATTTATTATTATTATTATTGAAAACAACTGTATCATAAAAACATCATATCTGTAATACATAAAAGAATTTATTGTTGTGGTTGTCATTATTTATGAACAATAATAACAATGGTAATATTTACATATTTAATGTGATGAGAATTAGCCTTGTTAATAAGTGAGGAAATGATCGTTGGCTTCTTCTTCTCAGTCTATGACTGGAGCTGCTGCTGCAGATATGATATCTGACCTGTAGGTGGCGCTGCTGTGTCGCTTTTCATCCTAAATCAGTGTAATCTCTGTGAAACTGGACTGAATTGTCTACTTGTGTCTCTTTACCCTGAACTGTCTCCGTTTTGTTGTGCTAATAACCACAGTATGAGGAGGCCTGGAAAAATGACCTTAACGTGGTTTCAGACTGACCTAAAGTGACCTTCACCTTTACAAGTTCCATAATGAGTGTAAACAGTCCTCATTTCCCAACGAGAATCCAGATCCAGATCAAAGGATAAGGAGTTAAAACACACTTCCTAAACATTTTAAAACTTCATTACCATGAAGGAAAACACAAGAAAAAGACAGATGTGGAGAACATGTGGAAAAAGACAAAGATATAGAATTTAGTCTGAAATATGATAAATGAAAAAAAAAAAAATATATATATATATATATATCTCTTCCTGAATTTCATTTTAAAATCTAGATTTTAGAAACTATGAACTCCATCACAGCATTTGAAGATCATTAATACGCAACATTATGGGCTGTTAAATTTAGACGTCTAATAGACTGCTGTGTCTAAATGATCAACTCCGGCATATATTAAATATAACAGCAGTTGTAAAATGCAGTTTATTAGTTCCTATCTCCTGATCTCCGGAACCCTCACCTCACTTGGCCTTGGAGAGGCAATCTCCCTGCACCCTCCCACGAGCCTTTGCAAGGTCTAGGCCACAGAGACCAGCTAGAGTGTTAGTTTCTTTAGTTCCAGTGCATTTAAACATACACTTGTGAGGATTCCACAGATTTATCAATTCTTCTGTTTACAGACTGCCATGAAATGAACTATATGCAGTTTTTCACATATTTTTTGTTTTGAGATCTGGTTCTTCTCATCCCACCTTCAACCTTGGAGTCGATTTCCAAGTATTTTAAAGCTTACTTTAGATGTTTTCCAAAATCATCAGTTAATAGATGCTCTAAATTCAGTTCGGGATGAGATTAGAGAGAGGATATAACAAACACAAAATAAGGAGTAAAGATAAATTTACCATAGCAGTGTAGGTAAATGCATGTTCTCCTTTTACTCCCATACTGAATTTATATATATATATTAGTCAACTGAAGTAATTCATAATTAATATACTGGCCTTTAGCCTGAATAAAATCTTCCTGTTGTGAGTATTCAATTAGAAACCTCTAATCAGCATTAGTGAACAGTTCAGGTTTCATTTTCTTCTACATAGTCTGGCATACAAGAGACTAACTCTATAACCACTAGACTACTATAATAACACAAAGAATGATTTACAGTAAAGTAACAGCAAATGTTTAATGTATTATTATTAATAAGTGGAAAATAAGGGATTAAAGACTGCACACACTGCTTTCAGAATATAGAAGAGTATATATGATGTACAAGCTCTGACAGCCCTAGTTTCTCTAAAGCACAAAAGTACAAGCAGTTGGCATCATCACTCAGCTATATGTTCAAAGTGTCAACAAGTAATGAATAATAGGTAAAGGGAGTGATATTGAAACATTGGCAAAAAAATAAATTGATAAAAGGAAAAAAGCCTTAAAAATTTATTCAAGTTTATTTATAAAACACTTTTCACAACGAGTGTAGTCACAAGGCAGCTTTACAGAGATCTGGGAATAAATACCTAGAATAAAACCCAGGAATAAAAACAATAAATCAATACTGAATTAAGAGAATATGGAAATGCGCCATCAAGCCATAAAAGATGAAAACGTGAGTGAAATGTTAAACTCCAGGCAGGTGAGGATGAATCAACACGAGGCTCCAGATCAGGACAGTGGGCAGTAGGGTAGTAGAGAGCCAGGTCTGGTGGTCCAAGGATGAAACAGCTGGAATCTCAATCTCAATACATGGTAGAGAGCGAGAGAGAGAGAGAAAACAGAAAGGAGGGGGAAAACAAGGGGTTAGGAGATCCAATAGGTAGAGTGGGCGTCAGCTCACGGCAAGCTTGAAGACAAAAACAAACAAAAAAAACAAACAAAAAAAACAAACAAAAAAAACAAACAAAAAAAACAGCAAAGGTTTCAAGCCAATTTAAAACACATCTTAGATAAAACAAGGCCTTGGTTAACAAGGAAAGTCCTGATTACACATACTCAAAGGATTGGATACAATAAAAATGTCCTTCGTGCCAAGTCAGGAATTCTCCTGTCACAGTCTTTGTCCTTCAGGGCTAAAAGTTTAAAAGTGTGGCGCCTCAGAGTCATCGCAGGCAGCGAAGGTGGCGCTAGGCTCACACCTAAGGCTGTGTTGTCAACGTAGGATGGAGTCAGGATGACTGTTTGCCAGCCGTTGCTATTGACTCTTCAGATGGTCATATCATCTGATCACATGCACCTTAAAATCCTAACAATGAAAATGTCACTCAGGTCATTTGAAGTAAGAGAACTGTACAGAATACACTGATTATTGATCAAGTACATACAGTCTGAGTTACATACAGTCAAGCTGAAAAGTCTGCACACCCCTTCTCCATGCTTTTTTTATGTTATAGACTTATTCTACAGTAGACTGAATTCTACACAATTGTACACAATGACAACATAAGAGCAGGGTTTTAGACATTTGTGGTACTACAAAAAAAATAAAAAAAATATAATAATAATAATAATAATAATAATAATAAGTGTTAAATCTCATATGTACACAAGTTAAAGAAAACCCCTGAAAGGCCAAGACTCAAAAAGGTAACCCATCCTCCTTAAAATAAGGGGATTTACAGTGGGACAAGGCTGACCCAGAGGGTCAGCAGCGAGCAGCTCAGCACGAGGAGAAAGAAGAAAAATAAGAAAGGGATTTAGGAGTATGAGTAGACTGGTGTACGACCTGTAAACGTAGACTAGAAAGACAATAAGAACCTGTAATCAGAGCAGTACAGAACAGTGTTCGTATGAAAACAGACTAGAACAGCATGATTAGAATACTAAAAGTGTGTCCAGAACAAAAACAGAACGTTTATTCCAGAGTTGGAGGCTTAAGAAGAGAAAGCTCTTCCCCCAGAGTTGCTTCTTCTGAAGTGGGAAGCTGATAGTAGTCCAGAATCCTGCAAAAGAAATGTTTGTTACCGGTTGTAGGGTTTAAGAAGTTCTCCAAGATGCTGTGGGGACAAACAATCGAGAGACTCAAGTCAGAAGGAGTTTTTTTATGATCAACATGGAATTTAACTGGAATCCAGTGCAGGGATGAGAAAATAAGACAGATGTGGTCACAATTTTTAACTCTAGTGAGCAGTCAAGCCGCTGCATTCTGAACTTATTTAATGACCCTGAGCTTATTTAATAATTTGCATAAACTTCCTACCAGAGCAGCATTCCATTAATTTAATCCTGAGGTTATAAATCCTTATAAATGTAATATATATCCTTTAAATATACTTTTAATTTAAAAAATACTTTATGGCATTAAAAATACTGTAATTGTGTGTCAGTGACACAGCAGCAGATGGACAGCTTTGTATATACATTTTCCATTGACTTGTTGCATAAATTCAATATCACTAGAACTTACTTGGAAGTATTCGTCTGTGTCCTTGTGGTGAAGCGTCCTTCGCATCTGCTTGAAGCCACACTACCACATCACAGCCAGAGCTACAGACTTGTGGACGGGTAAACTAGAATGAGTTGCAGATGGACAGACAGTCAGACAGCATTGCAACCAGAGTAAGTCTAAACAGAATGAATTGCAGATTCATAGCCAGAAAGGTATAGATTGACAGACAGCAGAACAGCCAGAGCAGCACACAGCCAGAGATGCAGACGCATAGTCAGAAAGACATCCATCATGGCAGCCAGCAGAACACAGGGAACTAAGGGAATGAGGGCGCTAGTGAGTGGGTCTTCTAGGAGCTGGCAGGATCCACAGTTAACCTATAAAGGGGAAAAAACACATCAATAACATTAGGATAGGTCAATTAATTACATCTAGTTTAACTCACCAGTATACATCAGCATGGCCAAACAAGACATGTAAATAATGTCGTATTGTCATTTTAGGATGTTATGACCACCCCTATAGTGTGCACTTGGTTCACTCCAGGCTAAGCAAAGGATGAGGGCCTGGCTTGGAAGGACTGTGTAGAAAGAAATATGGGGTCAGTTGGTGCAAATTACGCTGAAATCATGGTAGTGAGGCCTTATCATGTAAAGAATGTGCGACTTGGCTCTTTTATGTTCCATTTTCACTTTGGACAGACAGCAAGCTACAGTCTTGTAGACAGGAAAAACATAACCAGTTAAAGATTGTTCTGCTGCAGACTGAAGAATAAATACAGAGCAACAGATTTATAGACAGACAAGTGCAGAATTAGACAGTTTCACATAGACAGCGTTGCATATGGACTGACAGCCAGTCAGAGCTGCAGCAAGCATAAACAGAATGAATTGCAGATGAACAGGCAGCCAGAGAAAGGTGCACAAAGTTGCAGAGGAACAAACACACAGCCAAACATAGTTGCAGATGCATAGTCGGATAAATAGCCAGCCAGCCAGCCAGAACTGCACATGGAAGACAGCTAGCCAGAGTTGCACATTGAAAGAAAGTTAGCCACTGAAATGCACACGCATATGGATATGCAGACACACAGTTGCAGCCAGATTGTCAGACACTATTGCAGATGAATACAACCAGTCAAAGTTGCAGATGGATAGTCAGACAGTTTCACATGGATAGACAGCGTTGCACATGGATAGGAAGCCAGAGTTGGTGCCAGAGCCTTAGCAGAACAAATTGCAGAGTTTTAGATGGAGAGAGACAGTGATGCAGAACGGTAAGAAGCCAGTGAGCCAGCCAGAGTCACACGGACAGCCAGTGCAGCCACAGAATTACACATGGAAAGAAAGCCAGCCAGCCACAAAGTTGCACATGGACATGCAGACAGCGCCACATACAGCTGCAGACAGACACAGTTTAAAATAGACAGCCACCCAGTCAACTAGTTGCAGATGGTCAGACAGTCAGTCAGAGTTGAAGCCAGAGTCTAAACAGAACGATTCGCAGATTTACAAACAGCCAGTGTTGTAGATGGACAGACAGCCAGAGTTGCATATCGACATACACACTGCCAAACAGTCACACAGTCAGCCAGCCATTGCACATGGTTAGACCACTAACACTGCACTGAACTGCACATGCATGGATCGTCAGACACCGTTGCAGATGGATACAGCCAGCCAGAGTTGCAGACAGATCGTCAGTTTCACATTCATAAACAACCAGCCATCAGAGTTTAAACAGAACAAATTGCAGATTTATAAACCGCCAAAGAGTGTTGGACATCAACACAGCCAAATATAGTTGCAGACGCATTGTCAGAAAGACAGCCAGACACAGAGTTGAAGAAGGATTGACAGAAAGAGACTAGGCAAAACCAGTTTTAAAAACTGTGCTAAACAAGTCCTTTTCAGTATCTGAAGCAGGTATGCTTTGGAGCTGGTGCACCATTCATTAACACAAACAGCTGTGGAGGCTAGATCATCCGTCATCTTTAGGGTTAGTTGATAGGGAGATTCTGTGTCTTATTTGTAAAGAGAGCTACCTCTGATTAAAAGTTGGACAGACTGACACACAGAAAGTTGCAGATGGACAAAGATATAGAAGGATGGACAGAAATGATAATAGATCAAATAAATAGATCAAAAGAATTAGCTTACCATAAATTGTGTCTATGCCGCTGCCACAACCAGACCAGTGGAGCGTGAAGAGTCAGCTGAACGGCATGCTCCCTCGTCAGTAGGTAAGCATGGGACTAGAGA
Source organism: Salminus brasiliensis (assembly GCF_030463535.1). Lineage (NCBI taxonomy): Eukaryota > Metazoa > Chordata > Actinopteri > Characiformes > Bryconidae > Salminus > Salminus brasiliensis. The sequence goes on along the minus strand of NC_132884.1, from coordinate 19,396,532 downwards.
CAACGATCCTGGCAATGGTCTTCTTCCATATGGTGTCTGGAAGCGTGCAGTAGTGGTCCTCCAGGACATCGGCACCTTGGAGTTACCCTTTGTGACCGATATTAATTACTGTTTTAGAAGAAAATTTCCAACAATGAGAACACTGCCAGTTGAACCTTGTTGGCCGGATCAACCTTCAGGAAGAGAGGGTGTCATAGAAACAGAATGATCACCTATCTGTTACACAGTAGCATAGGAAAGTTAGCCTTACACATTACAGATGCAAAGAAATCCAGCCAGCGAGAGTTCTAGATGAAGATGCAGACGGATAGACAATGGTTAGTCAGTTACACTTTCGAGAGGAAAGGGTTCAAGGGAACCTAAAAAAACTGTTAAAAAGAAAGTTAATACATGTTTAGAAACTGAATGATCACCTACCTGTTACACCGTTGCATATGAACAGTCAAAAATCACACAGTTGCAGATGGTCACACAGACAGAGAAGTAGATGGATAGTTAGCCAGTCAACCAAAGTTCCAGATGGAGATGCAGATGAAGACTCTTTTTGGCTGGATCCATCTTCAGGAATAGTAGTCAGGGAGTCATGAAAACCTGAGTGGCAAAAAAGAAAGTTGACACATGTATAGAAACTGAATGATCACCTACCTGTTACACAGTTGCAAACAGTTTTTCAGCCTCACACAGTTGCAGATGGACACACAGTCAAAGAAGCAGATGGATAGTTAGCCAGAATACTTAGCCAGTCGGCCAGAGTCAGGGAGTCATGAGGACCTTTGTGGCAAAAAAGAAAGTTAATACATGTATAGAAACTGAAAGATCACCTACCTGTAGAACAGTTGCATATAGACACACAGAAAGAGAAGTAGATGTATAGTTAGCCAGTCAGCCAAAGTTCCAGATGGAGATGCAGATGAAGATACTCTTTTTGGCTGGATTCATCTTCAGGGATAGGAGTCAGGGAGCCTTGAGGACCTGTGTGGCAAAAAAGAAAGTTAATATATGTGTAGAAACTGAATGATCACCTACCTGTAGCACAGTTACAAACATTTTTTCAGCCTCACACAGTTGCAGATGGACACACAGACAAAAGCAGATGGATAGTTAGCCAGTCAGTTAGCCAGTCGGCCAGAGTCAGGGAGTCATGAGGACCTGTGTGGCAAAAAAGAAAGTTAATATATGTGTAGAAACTGAATGATCACCTACCTGTAGCACAGTTGCAAACATTTTTTCAGCCTCACACAGATGCAGATGGACACAGACAGAGAAGTAAATGTATAGTTAGCCAGTAAGCCAAAGTTCCTGATGGAGATGCAGATGGATAGACCATGGTTAGCCCGATCCATCTTCAGGGATAGGAGTCAGGGAGTCATGAGGACCTGTGTGACAAAAAAGAAAGTTAATACATGTATAGAAACTGAATGATCACCTACCTGTTACTCAGTTGCAAACAAATAGCCAGCCTCACACAGATACAGATGGACACACAGACAAAAAAGCAGATGGACAGTTAGCCAGTGAGCCAAACTTCCAGATGGAGATCCAGATGAAGATACCATTATTGGCTGGATTAATCTTCAGGAATAGGAGTCAGGGAGTCATGAAAACCTGTGTGGCAAAAAATAAAGTTGATACATGTATAGAAACTGAATGATCACCTACCTGTAACACAGTTGCAAACAGTTTTTCAGCCTCACACAGTTGCAGATGGACACACAGACAAAGAAGCAGATGGATAGTTAGCCAGTGAGCCAAACTTCCAGATGGAGATGCAGATGAAGATACCATTTTTGACTGGTTTCATCTTCAGGGATAGAAGGAGTCAGGGGGTCATGAGGACCTGTGTGGCAATAAAAGAAAGTTAATACATGTATAGAAACTGAATGATCACCTACCTGTTACACAGTTGCATATGAATTGTCAGCCTCACACAGTTGCAGATGGTCACACAGAAAAAGAAGCAGAAGGATAGTTAGTTAGACAGCCAAAGTTCCAGATGGAGATGCAGATGGGAAGACCATGGTTAGCCCGATCCATCTTTAGGAATAGGAGTCAGGGAGTCATGAAAACCTGTGTGGCAAAAAAGAAAGTTAATACATGTATAGAAACTGAAAGATCACCTACCTGTTACACAGTTGCATATGAACAGTCAAAAATCACACAGTTGCAGATGGACACAGAAAGAGAAGTAGATGTATAGTTAGCCAGTCAGCCAAAGTTCCAGATTGAGATGCAGATGAAGATACTCTTTTTGGATGGATTCATCTTCAGGGATAGAAGGAGTCAGGGAGCCTTGAGGACCTGTGTGGCAAAAAAGAAAGTTAATACATGTATAGAAACTGAATGATCACCTACCGGTTACACAGCTGCATATGAATAGACAAAAATCACATAGAAAGAGAAGGACACAAACAGAGAAGCAGATGGATAGATAGCCAGACAGCCAGAATCAGGGAGTCATGAGGACCTGTGTGGCAATAAAAGAAAATTAATACATGTATAGAAACTGAATGACCACCTACCTGTTACACATTTGCAAACAGTTTTGCAGATGCAGATGGATAGAAGCAGATGGAAAGTTAGCCAGAGTCAGGATGTCATGAGGACCTGTGTGGCAAAAAAGAAAGTTAATACATGTTTAGAAACTAAATGATCACCTACCTGTTAAACAGTTGCAAACAGTTTTTCAGCCTCACACAGTTGAAGATGGACACACAGACAAAGAAGCAGATGGACAGTTAGCCAGTGAGCAAAACATCCAGATGGAGATGCAGATGAAGATACCATGATTGGCTTAATTCATCTTCAGGGAAAAAAGGAGTCAGGGAGTCATGAGGACCTGTGTGGCAATAAAATAAAGTTGATACATGTATAGGAACTGAATGATCACCTACCTGCTACACAGCTGCATATGAATAGTCAAAAATCACACAGTTGCAGATGGACACACAGACAAAAAAGCAGATGGACAGTTAGCCAGTGAGCCAAACTTCCAGATGGAGATGCAGATGAAGATACCATTTTTGGCTGGATTAATCTTCAAGAATAGGAATCAGGGAGTCATGAAAACCTGTGTGGCAAAAAATAAAATTGATACATGTATAGAAACTGACTGATGACCTACCTGTTAAACAGTTGCATATGAATTGTCAGCCTCACACAGTTGCAGATGGTCACACAGAAAAAGCAGCAGATGGATACTTAGCCAGACAGCCAAAGTTCCAGATGGAGATGCAGATGGATAGACCATGGTTAGCCCGATCCATCTTTAGGAATAGGAGTCAGGGAGTCATGAAAACCTGTGTGGCAAAAAAGAAAGTTAATATATGCGTAGAAACTGAATGATCACCTACCTGCTACTCAGTTGCAAACAGTTTTTCAGCCTCAGACAGATGCAGATGGACACAGACAGAGAAGCAGATGGATAGATAGCCAGACAGCCAGAATCAGGGAGTCATGAGGACCTGTGTGGCAAAAAAAAGTTAATACATGCATAGAAACTGAATGATCACCTACCTGTTACACATTTGCAAACAGTTTTTCAGCCTCGCACAGTTGCAGATGGACACAGTCAAAGAAGCAGATGGATAGTTAGCCAGACAGCCAGAGTCAGTAAGACTATTCATATACAGAGAGAGAAGTAGATGTATAGTTAAGTCAGTCAGCCAAAGTTCCAGATGGATAGACCATGGTTAGCCCGATCCATCTTCAGGGATAGGAGTCAGGGAGTCATGAGGACCTGTGTGGCAAAAAAAAGAAAGTTAATACATGTATAGAAACTGAATGATCACCTACCTGCTACTCAGTTGCAAACAAATAGTCAGCCTCACACAGTTGCAGATGGACACACAGACAAAGGAGCAGATGGATAGTTAGCCAGACAGCCAGAGTCAGGGTGTCATGAGGACCTGTGTGGCAATAAAAGAAATTTTATATATGTATAGAAACTAAATGACCACGTACCCGTTACACATTTGCAAACAGTTTTTCAGCCTCGCACAGTTGCAGATGGACACACAGTCAAAGAAGCAGATGGATAGTTAGCCAGACACTTAGCCAGTCGGCCAGAGTCAGGGAGTCATGAGGACCTGTGTGGCAAAAAAGAAAGTTAATACATGTTTAGAAACTGAATGATCACCTACCTGTTACTCAGTTGCAAACAGTTGTTCAGCCTCACACAGTTGCAGATGGACACACAGACAAAGAAGCAGATGGATAGTTAGCTAGACAGCCAAAGTTCCAGATGGATAGACCATGGTTAGCCCAATCCATCTTCAGGGATAGGAGTCAGGGAGTCATGAGGACCTGTGTGGCAATAAAAGAAAGTTAATACATGTATAGAAACTGAATGATCACCTACCTGTTACACAGTTGCAAACAAATTGGCAGCCTCAAACAGATGCAGAAAGACACAGAGAAGCAGGTGGATAGTTAGCCAGACAGCCAGAGTCAGGGAGTAATGAGGACCTGTGTGGCAAAAAAGAAAGTTAATACATGTTTAGAAACTGAATTATCACCTACCTGTAACACAGTTGCAAACAGTTTTTCAGCCTCACACAGTTGCAGATGGACACACAGACAAAGAAGCAGATGGACAGTTAGCCAGTGAGCCAAACTTCCAGATGGAGATGCAGATGAAGATACCATTTTTGGCTGGGTTAATCTTCAGGAATAGGAGTCAGGGAGTCATGAAAACCTGTGTGGCAAAAAAGAAAGTTAATACATGTATAGAAACTGAATGATCACCTACCTGTTACACAGTTGCAAACAAATTGGCAGCCTCAAACAGATGCAGAAAGACACAGAGAAGCAGGTGGATAGTTAGCCAGACAGCCAAAGTTCCAGATGGAGATGCAGATGGATAGACCATGGTTAGCCCGATCTATCTTCAGGGATAGGAGTCAGGGAGTCATGAGGACCTGTGTGGCAAAAAAAAGAAAGTTAATACATGTATAGAAACTAAATGATCACCTATTTGTTACAGAGTTGCAAACATATGGTCAGCCTCGCACAGTTGCAGATGGACACACAAAGAAGCAGATGGATAGTTAGCCAGACAGCCAAAGTTCCAGAGGGAGATGCAGATGGATAGACCATGGTTAGCCCGATCTATCTTCAGGGATAGGAGTCAGGGAGTCATGAGGACCTGTGTGGCAAAAAAAAGAAAGTTAATACATGTATAGAAACTGAATGATCACCTACCTGTTACACAGTTGCATATAGACACACAGAAAGAGAAGTAGATGTATAGTTAGCCAGTCAGCCAAAGTTCCAGATGGAGATGCAGATGAAGATACTCTTTTTGGCTGGATTCATCTTCAGGGATAGGAGTCAGGGAGCCTTGAGGACCTGTGTGGCAAAAAAGAAAGTTAATATATGTGTAGAAACTGAATGATCACCTACCTGTAGCACAGTTGCAAACAGTTTTTCAGCCTCACACAGATGCAGATGGACACAGACAGAGAAGTAAATGTATAGTTAGCCAGTAAGCCAAAGTTCCTGATGGAGATGCAGATGGATAGACCATGGTTAGCCCGATCCATCTTCAGGGATAGGAGTCAGGGAGTCATGAGGACCTGTGTGACAAAAAAGAAAGTTAATACATGCCTAGAAACTCAATGATCACCTACCGGTAACACAGCTGCATAGGAATAGACAAAAATCACACAGAAAGAGAAGGACACAAACAGAGAAGCAGATGGATAGATAGCTAGACAGCCAGAATCAGGGAGTCATGAGGACCTGTGTGGCAAAAAAAGTTAATACATGCATAGAAACTCAATGATCCCCTACCGGTTACACAGCTGCATATGAATAGTCAAAAATCACACAGTTGCAGATGGACACACAGACAAAAAAAGCAGATGGATAGTTAGCCAGTGAGCCAGAGTCAGGGTGTCATGAGGACCTGGGTGGCAAAAAAGAAAGTTAATACATGTATAGAAACTAAATGATCACCTACCTGTTACACAGTTGCAAACAGTTTTTCAGCCTCGCACAGTTGCAGATGGACACACAGACAGAGAAGCAGATGGATAGTTAGCCAGACAGCCAAAGTTCCAGATGGAGATGCAGATGAAGATACCATGTTTGGCTGAATTAATCTTCAGGGAAAGAAGGAGTCAGGGAGTCATGAGGACCTGTGTGGCAAAAAAGAAAGTTAATACATGTTTAGAAACTGAATGATCACCTACCTGTAACACAGTTGCAAACAGTTTTGAAGATGCAGATGGATAGAAGCAGATGGATAGATAGCCAGTCGGCCAGAGTCAGGATGTCATGAGGACCTGTGTGGCAAAAAAGAAAGTTAATACATGTATAGAAACTGAATGATCACCTACCTGTAACACAGTTGCAAACAGTTTTTCAGCCTCGCACAGTTGCAGATGGACACACATACAAAGAAGCAGATGGATAGTTAGCCAGACAGCCAAAGTTCCAGATGGAGATACAGATGGATAGACCATGGTTAGCCCGATCTATCTTCAGGGATAGGAGTCAGGGAGTCATGAGGACCTGTGTGGCAAAAAAAGAAAGTTAATACATGTATAGAAACTAAATGATCACCTACTTGTTACAGAGTTGCAAACAGTTTTTCAGCCTCACACAATTGCAGATGGCCACACAGACAAAGAAGCAGATGGATAGTTAGCCAGTGAGCCAAACTTCCAGATGGAGATGCAGATGAAGATTCCATTTTTGGCTGAATTCATCTTCAGGGATAGAAGGAGTCAGGGAGTCATGAGGACCTGTGTGGCAATAAAAGAAAGTTAATACATGTATAGAAACTGAATGATCACCTACCTGCTACTCAGTTGCAAACAAATAGTCAGCCTCACACAGATACAAATGGACACAGACAGAGAAGCAGATGGATAGATAGCCAGACAGCCAGAATCAGGGAGTCATGAGGACCTGTGTGGCAAAAAAAAAGTTAATACATGCATAGAAACTGAATGACCACCTACCTGTTACACATTTGCAAACAGTTTTTCAGCCTCGCACAGTAGCAGATGGACACACAGTCAAAGAAGCAGATGGATAGTTAGCCATACACTTAGCCAGTCGGCCAGAGTCAGGGAGTCATGAGGACCTGTGTGGCAAAAAAGAAAGTTAATACATGTATAGAAACTAAATGATCACCTACCTGTTACACAGTTGCAAACAGTTTTTCAGATGCAGATGGATAGTTAGCCAGTGAGCCAAACTTCCAGATGGAGATGCAGATGAAGATTCCATTTTTGGCTGAATTCATCTTCAGGGATAGAAGGAGTCAGGGAGTAATGAAAACCTGTGTGGCAAAAAAGAAAATTAATACATGTATAGAAACTGAATGATCACCTACCTGCTACTCAGTTGCAAACAAATAGTCAGCCTCACACAGATACAGATGGACACAGACAGAGAAGCAGATGGATAGATAGCCAGTCGGCCAGAGTCAGGGAGTCATGAGGACCTGTGTGGCAAAAAAGAAAGTTAATACATGTTTAGAGACTGAATGATCACCTATCTGTAACACAGTTGCAAACAGTTTTTCAGCCTCACACAATTGCAAATGGACACACAGACAAAGAAGCAGGTGGATAGTTAGCCAGTGAGCCAAACTTCCAGATGGAGATGCAGATGAAGATTCCATTTTTGGCTGAATTCATCTTCAGGGATAGAAGGAGTCAGGGAGTCATGAAAACCTGTGTGGCAAAAAAGAAAGTTAATATATGTGTAGAAACTGAATGATCACCTACCTGCTACTCAGTTGCAAACAGTTTTTCAGCCTCAGACAGATGCAGATGGACACAGACAGAGAAGCAGATGGATAGATAGCCAGACAGCCAGAATCAGGGAGTCATGAGGACCTGTGTGGCAAAAAAAAGTTAATACGTGCATAGAAACTGAATGATCACCTACCTGTTACACATTTGCAAACAGTTTTTCAGCCTCGCACAGTTGCAGATGGACACACAGTCAAAGAAGCAGATGGATAGTTAGCCAGACAGCTAAAGTTCCAGATGGATAGACCATGGTTAGCCCAATCCATCTTCAGGAATAGGAGTCAGGGAGTCATGAGGACCTGTGTGGCAATAAAAGAAAGTTAATACATGTATAGAAACTGAATGATCACCTACCTGTTACACAGTTGCAAACAAATTGGCAGCCTCAAACAGATGCAGAAACACAGAGAAGCAGGTGGATAGTTAGCCAGACAGCCAGAGACAGGGAGTAATGAGGACCTGTGTGGCAAAAAAGAAAGTTAATACATGTTTAGAAACTGAATGATCACCTACCTGCTACTCAGTTGCAAACAAATAGTCAGCCTCACACAGATACAAATGGACACAGACAGAGAAGCAGATAGTTAGATAGCCAGACAGCCAGAATCAGGGAGTCATGAGGACCTGTGTGGCAAAAAAAGGTAATACATTCAGAGAAACTGAATGATCACCTACCTGTTACACAGTTGCATATGAATTGTCAGCCTCACACAGTTGCAGATGGTCACACAGACAAAGAAGCAGATGGATAGTTAGCCAGACAGCCAAAGTTCCAGATGGATAGACCATGGTTAGCCCGATCCATCTTCAGGGATAGGAGTCAGGGAGTTATGAGGACCTGTGTGGCAAAAAAAGGTAATACATGCATAGAAACTGAATGACCACGTACCTGTTACACATTTGCAAACAGTTTTTCAGCCTCGCACAGTTGCAGATGGACACACAGTCAAAGAAGCAGATGGATAGTTAGCCAGACACTAAGCCAGTCGGCCAGAGTCAGGGAGTCATGAGGACATGTGTGGCAAAAAAGAAAGTTAATACATGTTTAGAAACTGAATGATCACCTACCTGTTACACAGTTGCAAACAAATTGGCAGCCTCAAACAGATGCAGAAAGACACAGAGAAGCAGGTGGATAGTTAGCCAGTGAGCCAAACTTCCAGATGGAGATGCAGATGAAGATACCATTTTTGGCTGGATTAATATTCAGGAATAGGAGTCAGGGAGTCATGAAAACCTGTGTGGCAATAAAAGAAAGTTAATACATGTATAGAAACTGAATGATCACCTACCTGTTACACAGTTGCATATGAATTGTCAGCCTCACACAGTTGCAGATGGTCACACAGACAAAGAAGCAGATGGATAGTTAGCCAGACAGCCAAAGTTCCAGATGGAGATGCAGATGAAGATTCCATTTTTGGCTGAACACACAGATGTAGATGGACACACAGAGAAGCAGGTGGATAATTAGCCAGACAGCCAGAGTCAGGGAGTAATGAGGACCTGTGTGGTAAAAAAAGAAAGTTAATACATGTTTAGAAACTAAATGATCACCTACCTGTTACACAGTTGCAAACTGTTTTTCAGCCTCATACAGTTGCAAATGGACACACAGATAAAGAAGCAGACGGAAAGTTAGCCAGACAGCCAAAGTTCCAGATGGAGATGCAGATGGATAGACCATGGTTAGCCCAATCCATCTTCAGGGATAGGAGTCAGGGAGTCATGAGGACCTGTGTGGTAATAAAAGAAAGTTAATACATGTATAGAAACTGAATGATCACCTACCTGTTACACAGTTCCAAACAAATGGTCAGCCTCACACAGATGCAGATGGACACACCGACAGAGAAGCAGATGGATAGTTAGCCAGTCAGTTAGCCAGTCGGCCAGAGTCAGGTAGTCATGAGGACCTGTGTGGCAATAAAAGAAAGTTAATACATGTATAGAAACTGAATGATCACCTACCTGCTACACAGTTGCAAACAAATTGGCAGCCTCAAACAGATGCAGAAAGACACAGAGAAGCAGGTGGATAGTTAGCCAGACAGCCAGAGTAAGGGAGTAATGAGGACCTGTGTGGCAAAAAAGAAAGTTAATACATGTTTAGAAACTGAATGATCACCTACCTGTAACACAGTTGCAAACAGTTTTTCAGCCACACACAATTGCAGATGGCAACACAGACAAAGAAGCAGATGGACAGTCAGCCAGTGAGCCAAACTTCCAGATGGAGATGCAGATGAAGATACCATTTTTGGCTGGATTAATATTCAGGAATAGGAGTCAGGGAGTCATGAAAACCTGTGTGGCAATAAAAGAAAGTTAATACATGTATAGAAACTGACTGATCACCTACCTGTTACACAGTTGCATATGAATTGTCAGCCTCACACAGTTGCAGATGGTCACACAGTCAAAGAAGCAGATGGATAGTTAGCCAGACACTAAGCCAGTCGGCCAGAGTCAGGGAGTCATGAGGACCTGTGTGGCAAAAAAGAAAGTTAATACATGTTTAGAAACTGAATGATCAGCTACCTGCTACTCAGTTGCAAACAAATAGTCAGCCTCACACAGATACAGATGGACACAGACAGAGAGGCAGATGGATAGATAGCCAGACAGCCAGAGTCAGGGAGTCATGAGGACCTGTGTGGCAAAAAGAAAGTTAATACATGTTTAGAAACTGAATGATCACCTACCGGTTACACAGCTGCATATGAATAGACAAAAATCACACAGAAAGAGAAGGACACAAACAGAGAAGCAGATGGATAGATAGCCAGACAGCCAGAATCAGGGAGTCATGAGGACCTGTGTGGCAAAAAAGAAAGTTAATACGTGTATAGAAACTGAATGATCACCTACCTGCTACACAGTTGCAAACAGTTTTTCAGCCTCACACAGTTGCAGATGGAAACACAGACAAAGAAGAAGATGGATTGTTAGCCAGTCGGCCTGAGTCAGGGAGTCATGAGGACCTTTGTGGCAAAAAATAAAGTTGATACATGCATAGAAACTGAATGATCACCTACCTGTTACACATTTGCAAACACTTTTTCAGCCTCACACAGTTGCAGATGGACACACAGTCAAAGAAGCAGATGGATAGTTAGCCAGACAGCTAAAGTTCCAGATGGATAGACCATGGTTAGCCCAATCCATCTTCAGGAATAGGAGTCAGGGAGTCATGAGGACCTGTGTGGCAATAAAAGAAAGTTAATACATGTATAGAAACTGAATGATCACCTACCTGTTACACAGTTGCAAACAAATTGGCAGCCTCAAACAGATGCAGAAACACAGAGAAGCAGGTGGATAGTTAGCCAGACAGCCAGAGACAGGGAGTAATGAGGACCTGTGTGGCAAAAAAGAAAGTTAATACATGTATAGAAACTGAATGATCACCTACCGGTTACACAGCTGCATATGAATAGACAAAAATCACACAGAAAGAGAAGGACACAAACAGAGAAGCAGATGGATAGATAGCCAGACAGCCAGAATCAGGAAGTCATGAGGACCTGTGTGGCAATAAAAGAAAGTTAATACATGTATAGAAACTGAATGATCACCTACCTGTAACACAGTTGCAAACAGTTTTGCAGATGCAGATGGATAGAAGCTGATGGATAGATAGCCAGTCGGCCAGAGTCAGGATGTCATGAGGACCTGTGTGGCAAAAAAGAAAGTTAATACATGTATTGAAACTGAATGATCACCTACCTGTAACACAGTTGCAAACAGTTTTTCAGCCTCGCACAGTTGCAGATGGACACACATACAAAGAAGCAGATGGATAGTTAGCCAGACAGCCAAAGTTCCAGATGGAGATGCAGATGGATAGACCATGGTTAGCCCGATCTATCTTCAGGGATAGGAGTCAGGGAGTCATGAGGACCTGTGTGGCAAAAAAAGAAAGTTAATACACGTATAGAAACTAAATGATCACCTACTTGTTACAGAGTTGCAAACAAATGGTCAGCCTCACACAGTTGCAGATGGACACACAGACAAATAAGCAGATGGATAGTTAGCCAGACAGCCAAAGTTCCAGATGGAGATGCAGATGGATAGACCATGGTTAGCCCGATCCATCTTTAGGAATAGGAGTCAGGGAGTCATGAAAACCTGTGTGGCAAAAAAGAAAGTTAATATATGCGTAGAAACTGAATGATCACCAACCTGCTACTCAGTTGCAAACAAATAGTCAGCCTCACACAGATACAAATGGACACAGACAGAGAAGCAGATGGATAGATAGCCAGACAGCCAGAATCAGGGAGTCATGAGGACCTGTGTGGCAATAAAAGAAAGTTAATACATGTAGAGAAACTGAATGATCACCTACCTGTTACACAGTTGCATATGAATTGTCAGCCTCACACAGTTGCAGATGGTCACAGTCAAAGAAGCAGATGGATAGTTAGCCAGACAGCCAAAGTTCCAGATGGATAGACCATGGCTAGCCCGATCCATCTTCAGGGATAGGAGTCAGGGAGTCATGAGGACCTGTGTGGCAAAAAAAGAAAGTTAATACATGTATAGAAACTAAATGATCACCTACCTGTTACACAATTGCAAACAGTTTTTCAGACTCACACAGATGCAGATGGACAAACCGACAGAGAAGCAGATGGATAGTTAGCCAGTCAGTTAGCCAGTCGGCCAGAGTCAGGGAGTAATGAGGAACTGTATGGTAAAAAAAGAAAGTTAATACATGTATAGAAACTGAATGATCACCTACCTGTAACACAGTTGCAAACAGTTTTTCAGCCTCGCACAGTTGCAGATGGACACACAGTCAAAGAAGCAGATGGATAGTTAGCCAGACACTAAGCCAGTCGGCCAGAGTCAGGGAGTCATGAGGACCTGTGTGGCAATAAAAGAAAGTTAATACATGTATAGAAACTGAATGATCACCTACCTGTAACACAGTTGCAAACAGTTTTTCAGCCTCACACAGATGCAGATGGTCACACTCAAAGAAGCAGATGGATAGTTAGCCAGACAGCCAAAGTTCCAGATGGATAGACCATGGTTAGCCCGATCCATCTTCAGGGATAGGAGTCAGGGAGTCATGAGGACCTGTGTGGCAAAAAAAGAAAGTTAATACATGTATAGAAACTGAATGATCACCAACCTGCTACTCAGTTGCAAACAAATAGTCAGCCTCACACAGATACAAATGGACACAGACAGAGAAGCAGATGGATAGATAGCCAGACAGCCAGAATCAGGGAGTCATGAGGACCTGAGTGGCAAAAAAAGGTAATACATGCAGAGAAACTGAATGATCACCTACCTGTTACACAGTTGCATATGAATTGTCAGCCTCACACAGTTGCAGATGGTCACACAGACAAAGAAGCAGATGGATAGTTAGCCAGACAGCCAAAGTTCCAGATGGATAGACCATGGTTAGCCCGATCCATCTTCAGGGATAGGAGTCAGGGAGTCATGAGGACCTGTGTGGCAAAAAAAGAAAGTTAATACATGTATAGAAACTGAATGATCACCAACCTGCTACTCAGTTGCAAACACTTTTTCAGCCTCACACAGTTGCAGATGGCCACACAGACAAAGAAGCAGATGGATAGTTAGCCAGACAGCCAAAGTTCCAGATGGATAGACCATGGTTAGCCCGATCCATCTTCAGGGATAGGAGTCAGGGAGTCATGAGGACCTGTGTGGCAAAAAAAGAAAGTTAATACATGTATAGGAACTGAATGATCACCAACCTGCTACTCAGTTGCAAACAAATAGTCAGCCTCACACAGATACAAATGGACACAGACAGAGAAGCAGATGGATAGATAGCCAGACAGCCAGAATCAGGGAGTCATGAGGACCTGTGTGGCAAAAAAAAAGTTAATACATGCATAGAAACTGAATGACCACCTACCTGTTACACATTTGCAAACAGTTTTTCAGCCTCGCACAGTTGCAGATGGACACACAGACAAAGAAGCAGATGGATAGTTAGCCAGTGAGCCAAACTTCCAGATGGAGATGCAGATGAAGATTCCATTTTTGGCTGAATTCATCTTCAGGGATAGAAGGAGTCAGGGAGTCATGAGGACCTGTGTGGCAATAAAAGAAAGTTAATACATGTATAGAAACTGAATGATCACCTACCTGCTACACAGTTGCAAACAGTTTTTCAACCTCACACAGTTGCAGATGGTCACACAGACAAAGAAGCAGATGGATAGTTAGCCAGACAGCCAAACTTCCAGATGGAGATGCAGATGAAGATTCCATTTTTGGCTGAACACACAGATGCAGATGGACACACAGAGAAGCAGGTGGATAATTAGCCAGACAGCCAGAGTCAGGGAGTAATGAGGACCTGTGTGGCATAAAAGAAAGTTAATACATGTATAGAAACTGAATGATCACCTACCTGTTACACATTTGCAAACAGTTTTTCAGCCTCACACAGATGCAGATGGACACACCGACAGAGAAGCAGATGGATAGTTAGCCAGTCAGTTACACACAGAAGACAATGTCCATATGAAGCTGAAGTTAGCTGTCAGGAGTGCAAATAGAGAAATAAACCAAGAACAAGAAAAAGAGAAGCTTCCTGCAAAAGCACAACAGCACAAAACCTCATGAATAAAAAACATACACAAAGCTTGACTGAATGATCACCTACCTGATACTCAGTTGCAAACAGTTTTTCAGCCTCACACAGTTGCAGATGGACACACAGTCAAAGAAGCAGATGGATAGTTAGCCAGACAGCCAAAGTTCCAGATGGATAGACCATGGTTAGCCCGATCCATCTTCAGGGATAGGAGTCAGGGAGTCATGAGGACCTGTGTGGCAAAAAGAAAATTAATATATAGGTAGAAACTGAATGATCACCTACCTGTTACACAATTGCAAACAGTTTTTCAGCCTCACACAGATGCAGATGGACACACCGACAGAGAAGCAGATGGATTGTTAGCCAGTCGGCCTGAGTCAGGGAGTCATGAGGACCTTTGTGGCAAAAAATAAAGTTGATACATGTATAGAAACTGAATGATCACCTACCTGCTACACAGCTGCATATGAATAGTCAAAAATCACACAGTTGCAGATGGACACACAGACAAAAAAGCAGATGGACAGTTAGCCAGTGAGCCAAACTTCCAGATGGAGATGCAGATGAAGATACCATTTTTGGCTGGATTAATCTTTAGAAATAGGAGTCAGGGAGTCATGAAAACCTGTGTGGCAAAAAATAAAGTTGATACATGTATAGAAACTGAATGATCACCTACCTGTAACACAGTTGCAAATGAATTGTCAGCCTCGCACAGTTGCAGATGGACACAGTCAAAGAAGCAGATGGATAGTTAGCCAGACAGCCAAAGTCACTAAGACTATTCATATACAGACAGAGAAGTAGATGTATAATTAGTCAGTCAGCCAAAGTTCCAGATGGAGATGCAGATGAAGATACTCTTTCTGGCTGAATTCATCTTCAGAGGATAGAAGGAGTCAGGGAGTCATGAGGACCTGTGTGGCAAAAAAAGAAAGTTAATACATGTATAGAAACTGAATGATCACCTACCTGTTACACAGCTGCATATGAATAGTCAAAAACCACACAGTTGCAGAGAAGTAGATGGATAGTTAGCCAGTCAGCCAGAGTCAGTAAGACTATTCATATACAGACAGAGAAGTAGATGTATAGTTAGCCAGTCAGCCAAAGTTCCAGATGGAGATGCAGACGGAAAAGAAAAGAATAACCTGTATTAGAACGATGAAAACACAAAAATTGGACTGTGGACTGCTCACTAGTGCTTGAAGGAGGGAAAATTGTTGTCTGCACTCACCCTCTTATTAATGGTATATACATGGAGTCCATAGAAACAATCCAAAATATAGGGAGTTGGAAAGCTCTCACAAAGCTGTTTGTACATCGGACATCCTCCTTTTTGAAGAGTTTATAATCCTGGGCGTTTCCTTGTGAAAGGAAAGGCTGAACCAAGTCCTTGAATTGGGTTGCTGAGAATCAATTCAGGAGTGATACCTTTGGGATACATTTTACACACAGAAGACAATGTCCATATGAAGCTCAAGTTAGCTGTAAGGAGTGCAAATAGAGAAATAAACAAAGAACAAGAAAAAGAGAAGCTTCCTGCAAAAGCACAACAGCACAAAACCTCATGAATAAAAAACATACACAAAGCTTCACTGAATATATAAAGAACTAAATGATGGCAAACTTACAATGAGTATTAGAACCTATAGTTCCTTCATTCAGTCTTCATTACAGTGAGGTCTAAAGTGAGCCACAACTAAACCTATTTGCTACTGCATGGTTCCCTCCTTATGGCTTGTAACTTGGCCTACTTCCAATATAATGCCACAAAGTGGATGGCGTAGGAATTACCATAAATAAACATGCCATTGTCTCAACACTAGAGTCATATGGGTGTCAGCTATGGCTTCAAGTAGGCCTAAGCTGTAGGATTTTTTTATGCCACAACCACAACCGGCCCAATGAGACCCAAAGAACCTGACAACAGACCCAATGAGACTAGGGATGCATCCATCTGATATTAGGGTTGAGTATTGGTTAATTAATTAAATAACTTTCACTTCCCTTTGGTCTCACAGACTTCACATTTCAGAATACAAGTCCTGAGCAAACACTGCTAAATATATAATATAAATATAAATCACACAACTAATCATCAAAATGACTGATTATTCTGTTACTCGTCATCTCATAAGATGATGTATTAGAATAGTCTAATAGTATCTTTAGAAAATAACAAAATCTGGCATGTGTGACTGTCTCCTATTAATTCTTTGTCATTGTAAGGCGAATGCTGAGCCAAGGTCCTGCACAATTGTTTCTAATTTTAGTAACAAATAAATAGCAATTCATAACACTGCTAACATTATAACATATATCACCTCAGTATTTAGCTGACTATGTCAGATATTAAAGATCAGGATAATTACCGATATTGACTTCTGTTAGAGGGTCTGTAATGTACCACAGAGCTTCAAAGAGGCAAGGAGTTCAACAAAATCACAGTTTTGGGTTGATGCAGATGACAGCACTGTATGACCTTCAGCTCCACCAGATGGACGTTACAACAGCCTACTTGAATGTTTTAATTAATTGTGAGATGTATATGGAGCAACTAGAAGGATTTAAAGGAAAATCAGTTGAAATGGGCTTCTGTAAACTGAATAGGTCATTGTATGCTCTCTTGACAGTGACTTCTTTAGGGTCTAGAGATCATATATATTTAACAGCCCAAATTCAATGCGGGAGCTGCTTGTACTCTGAAAGCCTAACTTTTTAAAGATGTAAGTATGTGTATCAGCATACAATGGTTACAAAACATGACAGATAGAAGCAACTCAAAATCCATAATCCAAAGAACAAAATCCATAAACACAGACTGGTGAAATTTCATACAGAGAGTGTTACACAACACCAAACCCAGATTGCCTAGTCAACATGGAGAGAGGCATGTACCCCCATGCTAACAGCTAACCGCGTTGATCAGACGTCAGTTTGAGACTCTTGATCCTCTTCTGATGTTCAAGATGGCTTTTAAACAGGAGACAGACATAGCACACACCATCCAAAGAGAGACAGGAAAGCACCTCAGTATTTAGCTGACTGTGTGTCAGATATTAACCTTGAGCTCCACCAGGTGGACGTTACAACAGCCTATTTGCATGCACAGATTGATTGAGAGATGTATATGGAGCAACCACACAGATTTAAAGGAAAATCAAATACATGTGAAAAGGTTGTCTGTAGGATAATACTGATAATCTGGGTTGATGATCTCATCATTGCTGCCAGTGACAATGACTTGCTCATGGAGGTGAAAAACAACAACAACATTCAAGATGAAAAATTTTCTATGAAAGAATTATTTTCTAGGTCCTGATTTTGATCAAAGTCAAGAAGCAGTAAAGAGAAGTCAAAAGAAGTTCACATCAAAAGTACTAGAACAATTTGGTATGTCTGCCAAGGTCAACCCCATGTGAACAAAAGTCACAGTGCAACAAGTAGTGATTCTGTTGATCCTACAAGATCTCACAAAGCAGCAGGTAGACTGACTTATGTGAAGTATAAACATCTCGGCGAGAGTTCCTGATCCAAGTCCTGTTTTTCCAATAGACAAAGTATGAAAGAACCGTTAAAAGAACTGGTGGACGTTTGTATGTTTTGCTGTGTTTTCAGTGGGTTTGTGGTGCAGTAAACAAAATAACACTTAGTGGATGGTTCTCTCTGCACTCCTTTCTTTTTGATTTCAAGACTACTTACAAAGCCGTAACCGTTACAACGTGAACAAAACCTGATCCAAGTTGGACAGTCAGTAAATTGTCACAGTTCCTTTGGCTCAGACAAGTACAACACTGGACTGCAGTCAAGCATGTAATGAGGTACTTAAAGGCTTCAACTGATCATGGACTGTGTTACCAGAAGAGTGGAGAGAAAGTGAAACTTGAGGAAAACAGTGACGCAGATTCAGCATCAAACACAGAAGACAGATGAAGCACAACAGACTCCGGTTTAGGTCTAACTAAAGACGGTCCTGTTTCTCCTGCTCGGTCTACATGTAAAGGAGAATATATGGCACTGACTGCAATCATTCAGGAAAGCTTGTACCTCACACAGCTACTAAATGCCATGAACAGTGATCACCATTATGCACCTGTGAAAATACCTGAAGACAACGCAATCGCTCTTTCCATGAACCCTGTATGTTAAAGACAGAACACGCCCACATTAGACACCACTTCATTCGATCAGCGCTCCATGAGTGTAAAATAACTGAACACTGACCCACAGCAGATATGGTTGCAGATGTTATGACAATACCTGCAACTAAGCTCAAGCTGGAGAAAGTTAAGAGCTTTGTGTTTGGGATGTAAACGGGTAAGTGTTGTGCTGTGGAACGCCATGTACAGTGAGAGAGCAAGTGAGACACGAATCAACCGATGGGTTACACACTAACCATTTCACACAGCAATTTACCTACAGAACTCTTCACAACAGGAGCTTAAATAGCTGTTTGAAACCACCTCCATACGACATGCTGACAGAGAGAAAGCCTAACCTAGACTCAAAGTGTTAAAGGGAATCTTTGTAGGGTACGACAAGAACAGTCCATCATACCTAGTCTACTATTCAGACACAGAGAAAGTCCATAAACACAGACTGGTGAAATTTCTTACAGTGTGTGTTACAGAACACCAAACCCAGACTGACCAGTCAATAGCAGATGACGTCCATGAAGAGAGGCGCGTACCCCCATGCTAACAGCTAACCGTGTTGATCAGACTCCAAAAAGAGGTTCAAGAGTCTCAAACTGATGTTCAAGATGGCTTTTAAACAGAAGCAGACAGACATAGCACACACCATCCAAAGAGAGACAGGAAAGTCAGCTAAATACTGAGGTCCTGGGTCAGATATTAGTGACCAGACACTGACCAAAACTGACTACTGTTACAGGGCCTGTAATGAACCACAGAGCTTCAAAGAGGAGTTCAACAAAATCACAGTTCTGGGTTGATGCAGATGAACAGCACAGTATGACCTTCAGCTCCACCAGATGGACGCTACAACAGCCTACTTGAATGCCTTCATTAATTGTGAGATGTATATGGAGCAACCAGAGGGATTTGAAGGGAAATCAAATACAGGTGAAAAGGTTTTCTGTAAACTGAATAAGTCACTGTATGCTCTCAAACAGTCTGGAAGGACCTGGAACAACATGTTGCCTGATTATCCAGATGAAAATGGCTTTACACAGAACCTAGATGACCATCGGGTCTACAACAAACCCCCTGAACACAGGGTTAGATGTTCCTTCATGAAGTACAGTAAGCTAGCTGTGATGCTGTTGGTTATCATGATCACAGGTGTGTATTTATTGTCTCAGGAACAGACTGGCTCCTTTACGAGTGTGTTTCTACAGTATCTGTACATAAAGGCTCTATATAACATGACATTGAGGTCAGAAGACCATCATGAACACTAAAAGCCTGAACTTCCAGAGGGAGCGATTCTATGCCCCCCACCAATGTGAAAATCCCTCCTAGACCCTTGATTCAGAGCTCTGTATTCACTAGGTGTTGATCAAGTTTCACAGAGACATCGTGAACTAAGGAGCTGATCAGTCAGAACTTCACTGACCGTGACTTCTTTAGGGGCTAGAGATCCTATATTTAACAGCCCAAATTCAATACAGGAGCTGCTTGAACTCGGAAAGCTGAATGAATCTGGATCAATTCTAATAAAGTTGATAAAGAGGATTTTCTGATGTTACGATTATAAATCATGCGGGACACAGACACAGTCTCCATACTGCAGGTTAGTCTGAAACACTATGAGTGACTCTGATATATTACTGTTTAATACAAGCAGAGAAATCACAGAATTAATGCTTAGAAAATCGAGGAAATCCTCTTAAAGCTAACCTGACTGGTGGGACTGGGAAGGGCCAGTCAGTCCTGGCGTAGCAGCTTCTCGATGTTCCCGGAGAAAACGACGGACCCCAGGCCGCTCGGGTGAACCTCTCTGCGGAAGAGGACCTGCCGCTCCCCAAAGATCTCCTGTCCGACAGCCAGCAGTGGAGCACGAAGAGCCGGTAAACGCTCTCTTACTCGTCGGTAGGTGAGCAGGGGGCCGAAGACGATGATCCAGGCGTCTGTCTTTTTCCAAACGGAGCCGAAGCCGCCACGCTGCCGCCGAGAGGAGCCGCCACGCTGCCGCCGAGAGGAGCCGCCACGCTGCCGCCGAGAGGAGCCGCCATGAGGAGCTGTACTCGGTACCGGAGCAGGTGAAGTCGAAGAGCTGTGGTGGTGGAGGAGCCGTCGACTTTTCCGACCACGCCGACGCCTCCAGACCCTCTCCGGTGCGGGAGTGGAGGTGACGAACCTCGGTGTCTTCCGCTCCGGTAGCGCTGGAACTGAGACCGCCGCGTTGGAGACGTCGCGGGCTGCCTCTGGCCTCGTCTTCCTCGGTGGGACTCGGACTGCCGGTCCAGCTGGACGAGCTCGTTCCTCCGCGGTCTCCATGTTCCTCCACGGTAAACAGACAGAAACACAGACGACGGTCAGTGAGACAGAGGACTGTACAGTAACACAGCCAGCTGCTGTAATCCTCGAGCTCTGTGCTCCCTAAGATCAATAAGACAGAGCTGAGAGTAAAGACTATAAAGGAGAGTCGGTCGCTCGACGCTCTGAGTCGACTCACGTCTCGAACAGCGGTTCAGAGTCTCGCTCAAAATACCGGAGATCACGTGATCCGAACCGAAGCTTCGTGACGTCACTGAAACGCGATCACGTGTCAAGCCGCGTCAGACCCGAGCGCAATGAGCTGAATATAAACTGAAATATGTACTTAAATAAAATATAAATGTATAAAATGAGTGAATTTGGTTGACTTTCATTTTCAGAGAAAACAAAACATTAACACAGTTTTTATTTGAACATCAGGTGTTGTTTCCAAACCGATAAAGGAGATAAAAGTCCTTGACAAACCTCCATATTCGAGGGTTTTTAACTGGAGACGACGTGAAATTACCTCCAATAAAACATTAAAAGGAAGAATAAGGACTAAATGACAGCAATCGTTTAAAATGTCTACCGCAGTCCAATCTCCAAACACTGGAGAGAGGGGTCTGCCCCGCCCCCTCAACCCCAGACCCGCAGCTCGAGCGGGTTGCCAGGTTGAGGACACTGAACCTGCAGGAACGAGCGCGAGACGAGTTCAATAACTTTTACAATGACAAGCGACGACGAGTCATATTCTGTAAGATGATCAGTAAATATACTCGCTTGATCTGTTTTTATTGTCTGTTCATTATAAACCAGCTCATGAGGATTTTATAGAACTCTGTCAGCTGTTAGCGAGCTAGATGCAGCGCTGCCGGCTTTATCCAGAGCCAAGCTCGTTCTCCTGAACACAAACAAACACTGCTCCTAAAATCCACTCTGGAGCTGGAATTACTCATTTACACATCCTGACAACATACTGCTCAGTTTAACAGATCATATACACACTTTTCTCCGAGTAGTAGCTGCTGTAGACCTCAGTTATGAAGGACCCTCACTGGAGCTTCACCACACAAACCTTCTGGACGCAGGAACATCATCAGGGCTTCCAGCTCTTCAGCTTTCATTGATCACCAGCTCCCTCCATTTCATGTAGTTACTGTTACACATTAGTTTATTTATTATTATCTTTACCCTGATTTATGTTTATAACGTTGTTGTTTGTTGTTCAAATAAAGTCAAATTATTAATGAACAATGCTGCTGTAACAACAAAGTATGACTTATGAGTTGATGAAAAAGACCAGATGAAAATGAACCATTTTATTAAACAGTTGTATGCATTTCCTGTTTACAGAGTAATAAGGGTTTATAAGGGTAAGTAAGTAACAGAATGGTAATCAGATTGTTTAAAATAGTTATGATCAACATGATTTACAGTATTGATAAGTGAACATTTCATAGTATATCATTAATAAAACCAGAAATGCTGAGATCAGTATACAAGCTCCAATCAGTGCAACGACCTTATTATAAAATAATGCAAAACAAAGTATAGCAACAGATATGAATAAATATAGTACAGAAAAATATATCAAATGGACTTTAAAGGGACTTGAGAGATGTGCAGCTCTTCCTCCAGTGGGAACTGCTGCTCATTAGTCTGTCTGGAACGCTGCACTGTGGAGAAGAACTGAAGTTATTACACAAAAAATGTAGTTTTTCAGCACAGTGTGATGTAGAAAAGAAAGGATAGTTTATAGCTGTGGAGCATACGGTCAGGCCTGGGTTTGCCTGAGTTCCTCTATGGTTGGTGCCGGGACAGGTAGAAGCAGGCCAAACCTTCTGGGGTCATCAGGGTGAAGCGACCTTAGTCTGGGTCTTCCCCTGCCAGTCATGAAGCAGCAGCTGTAAGAATCAAATTATAACAAACTGTTTACAAAGACGAGGAGCATATTCCTCATCTGGGCTGTCATCACCTTTTCCTTTTCTTCCTGATCATCTGTTCCCCAATCAAAACTGTGAAATGTGAGATGAGTAAATACTAGGAATCCTACTACAAGTACATTTACTTCTACATTACTACTCAAACAATAATCACAACTTCCTGAAGTCACTGATCTCATGTTCATTCATGTTCAGGTTTTTGTTGTCTTGGACTCTCCTATTCTGAAGACAATATGATAAAGAATTACACACTGTCAGCATAGGTGTGGACTGCAGCTACTATTTTCTCTGTGTCATGTTCAGTAATAAACTATAGTTACCTCTTCTCCAAAGCTTCAGAGACATCCATGGTGCTCTCCAGAGCTTCAATCCCTTCTTCTATAAGTGGTAGATCTTCTCTATAGAGATAAAATTGTTCTGTTTGTGAAAATGTAGGCCACCAATAATACTGTACTTCTGTATTGATATTAGGATCTATAATTCACAATGTGGTCTGAAATCATATTAGTTCAGATCCTGAATACTGACCGGTCTGAAAGTGCTCCACTTGATGGACACCCAATACTGGACAGGGGCAGTCAAATGATGCTTCCTCTGCTGCCTCTTACTAGGGGTGGAGGTGCTTGGACATTCAAAGCTAGAAAGAAAATCCCATAATCAACTTATTTACACAGAAAAGTGAAGATCATTTCACCAAAATATCAAACCTGAGTGATCTCTACTAAAAAGGGCTTTATGGACTCTATTAGATACGACGGATGAACAGCTAGCGTTTGTAGCGAGGAATGGGCAGGAGTAGCATTACTCGATTTGGACGCCAGAGGTTGTTCAACATATAATTACATTCATAAACTCAAAATAAAAAAATGGCAAAAAATGAAAAATGGTAGTAACTACAGTAACTCATCAGAAAGCGCTTCCAGCAGTAAAACTACAGGCAGGATAATCTGATATTGATTAATATTGACGCATGCGCAGTAAGCCTCTATAGGACGGTAGCTGGGCAGCTCTAGTCTGGAGCACTTTAGCTACCTAGCTCTCTCAAACACGCGCTGCCTTCATAACCCAGCTGCACTCGGACCACTGGGTAGAAATGAAGCACTCCAATGTTTAAAGCACTGAAAAAGCCCATCTCTACTAGTGGCTGTAATAAATGATCTAGATGAGGTTAGCTAAACTTAGCTGAAGCTCAGTGCTCACCTGTTCAGGAGGAAATCAGCCAGTTCGTCCGTTTTGAAGTCCTTCTGGGCTCTAAGCTGTCTCCATCTATCAAACGCATCGCCAGTATTTCCTCTGCTTTTACTCCGTCTCTGGTCATGGAGCTTTTTAGACGAATGCCGAGGCTTTTTAGGTTGTGTAACATCTAATGATCCAGGTCCAGGTCGCTTCCTCGCCTCCATGGCTGCAGCACGCTGTGTTTCCTTGCTGTTGTTTTTCCATATCTGGCAACCCGGGGTGTGTCAGTAGGACTGGGGGGTGGGGGAGTGGGGCAATGGGCGGGATAGGAAGCTACAGCACAACCAGAGATCCGCTCCGTACCTGACCCCTCAAAGACCACCATACAGGTAGAAGCACTGCGGTCAAGAAATGCTGGAGCTGAAACCTGTGTGTTTCTTTAATATCTGGAGACACATCCTGATCATTTTATCAGTTAGTGCAGAAAATGTAATACTTAATGACCTTTAACTGATCAAATGGAGGTTTGTGATTTCTACTAGAGTTTAGAAGTCGTCAGCCCTTAAACTCAGGTCTCTAAATGAGTTTAATGAAGTGGACATTTGGAGTCAGATGAACTTCACACTGTGAGGTATGGCTGTGTCTAACAGTCCGACTGTGTGTCACTGTATTAATGCGCCACAGGAGGAGCGCTTTTTTAGGAGACAACAAATGAGTAATATATTGATCCTTTCTGGTAAAAATACACCATCTTACAGATATTCCACAAATAATACTAATTAATAATATAGAGAACTCTAAGTGAAACACTGAGATCTGCAGAAGAACAAGTGACCAAAAGGAACTAGACCAGGCGGCGGATGACTACATTTTGAGGACACGCTGATGAAGTTCAGCTCAATCAGGCTGGAGGGAGAAGGTCCGCTATCAGAGAGAGGAGAGTGAGGCTTTATCACCGGTGGAGGAAACTAGTCTGAATCCCAGCACTTCAATGTATGTAGGCTACAATAACCACTTCCATGATATTAAAATATTAAATAATAAGATAAAGCTCCCATTAGTTTATTGTTGTTGTAGATTGTTAGTTAATTAAGAAGGACGTTGGCAGATCTAGCTAGATAGTTGGGTAGCTCGGCTAATTAGCTGTTAGCTTTCACTGAACTCCAGCTTTCCTTCTCTCACAGTTTATTCAGGTCAGAGAGCTTTTAGACAACAAATCCTCGCCCTTCCATCAGAGTTTTATACGAGTCTCAAAATGTAGATTTAGTCTCCTTCACCAGCACTAACTCTTCTGATGAGTCTGTTTCTGTTCAGCAGTAAGAAGATAGTAAATAAATGAAATTAAAAACATTTAGTTCAGAATAAACTGCTTTAAAACTGGTGCAAAGGAACAAAACCCTGTGATATTGAACTTTTTTTGTGAATAGAGGATAGAGGTAAGCTTTAGTGTTTCAGGATTCTTCGATCTGTACAAAGACATTTAGTTATTTCCAGCATTTTTCTGTATGATGTTGAAACAGTTGTTTCATTGGAGAAATGGTGCTGAGCTGCTAATGCAGGTGAGGGCTCTTCATCTCTGTGAGAGCAGCTGAGCTTGAGGACTAGCTAGCTAACTACCATGTGTTCAGTGAAAGATCAGCATTTTTATTAATGGAAACACAAATAACTAAAGAAAGAAATCAACAGTAAATAGAAAGTCATTTGCATGAAATCATACAGAATTTTCTCTGTGGGGGTATTTAGTTATTTTTACTTACTAAAAAAAATAAAGCAGGATTTCTCAGTCAGGGAGCTGAAGCTCATAGAGGAGGATTTTCTAATAAAAAATGTGCCTCAGCTCTTTGTCTACTGGATAAGCTTGACTTTGGGCTTAAGTTATCTTGCTAATCTGAGAAATCCTGCTTTGTGAAATGCCCCCCAGGAGTGGCTAAATGTTTACATAGGATACATCTGATTTTGTTAGATGAACAGAATTACTGGACACATTTGGTTCATTTTGTTGCTCTTGGTGTGCAGGTATCCCACCAATGCAGAGCATGTCCAAGTTGCAAAGCTTTAATGTTGAAGAGCTCTTTCCTGAGGGATGTTGAGGAGAGCGGTTATGTAAGTTTGTTTAAGAATGATTTTATTATGGTTGATCACAGAAGAGTAGTTGGTGTAATATTGGTTGAGATATTTGAGTAATTCTCTTTTTATGGTTGGGACTGATAACTTATGGTATCTTTGATGAAGGAATCATGCGTTGTTGGAGAGGATGCTACGCCTGTGGCCCACATTGAGGTATCTCATTAAAAGTACAGGGAGACACAACCTGATTTGTTGATTGTGAAGGACCACATGAAGAAGACCTTTGAAGACTCTTGGAAGATTCTCAGGGGTAAGTGGAATAAAGTAATGGGAGGTAAAACAGTATAGCCATGAAATGTGATGTGATGAACCAACTTCATATGAATAATTGTGTCTTTTATAGTCTATTAAAATATATTTATGACTGTTCTAGGTTTTTTACTCTTCACTACTGCCTTCATCTCTACACTTTATTGCAACATCATAATGAAGCTTTTGTGTATCTTCTGCTTTTGTCTTACAGTGTATGATGAGGTTGATGCCATCCATCCTATGATGGTGAACATTTGTCACCGCTTCAGCTGAAACAGTGCTGGGAGTTTTCCTCTAAAGAACTCCTAGGTTATCTTCAAGAGATGCTCAGCAAAAGTGTAAGCACCCCACTTTCATCTCCACCAGCAGACCTACAGAAGTCTCAAACTAACCCCCAAAATATAATACCGCCTAATTCCAAATCCAGTCCGGAGAAGATATCCCTGCTTAGGTAACATCATGACGGCGATTATCCAAAAACAATTCACAATCACCAAACCAAACCAACCACACCAAAATGTCTATTAGAACACAAACAACCACAAGTGAGCTATGCTTAACAAATCTACTACAAAAGTCCATTCTGATTAACCATATACAAACTCAAAAGATACCCCAATGGACCACTACTGTGCCCTAATACAGTGTCACAGTTTATGTCAATTAAAGTCGTCTACATGTAAACTTTGACCATCAGAAGTTTTCCACTTCTCAACCTCTCCATTTGAGCAAGTAGCTGGAGTTAAAAGATTTAGCAGTGCTGAGCTGTCATGCATGCAGAAGTGGACTAGATTTGAATAGCAGATAAAACTCGGGAATGGACTGATTTAACAGGTAGAAGAAGAAAATGCCTGAAAACGGGAGCAAAAAAAAAATTCCCCCAAAATAGGTGGTAAAACGGAAATGCCCTAAAACGCGGGCAAACAAAGAAAAGAAAACGGTGCCTGAAAACGGGTGTGAAACCGAACATCCACGAAAACGGCTGTGAAAAAAATACGCGAAAGATGAAAATCCACCCAAATCCGACAAAAGTTGAAAAAGTGCTAAAAACTCAAAAAATTTACAAAAAAGAGTGAAAACGCTCAAAAAGCATAAAATATGCCCCAGATGCATCAAAATGCATCACTTGCATGAAAATGTGAAAAAACTTTTAAAACGAACAAGAAGTGTAGACCGCGAACCTGACGTGAAACAAAAGATTTTCTCTTGCATGAAAATTTGAAAAAACTTTTAAAACGCACAAAAAGTGTAGACCGTGGACCTGACGTGAAAAAAAAGACCCAAAAAATGAAAATCCACTCAAATCTGACAAAAGTTGAAAAAGTGCTAAAAACTCTAAAAACGCACAAAAAAGGGTGAAAACGCTCAAAAAGCATAAAATATGCCCCAGATGCATCAAAATGCATCACTTGCATGAAAATTTGAAAAAACTTTTAAAACGCACAAGAAGTGTAGACCGTGGACCTGACATGAAACAAAAGATTTTCTCTTGCATGAAAATTTGAAAAGACTTTTAAAACGCACAAAAAAGGGTGAAAACGCTCAAAAAGCATAAAATATGCCCCAGATGCATCAAAATGCATCACTTGCATGAAAATGTGAAAAAACTTTTAAAAGGCACAAAAAGTGTAGACCGCGGACCTGACGTAAAAAAAAAGACCCAAAAAATGAAAATCCACTCAAATCCACTCAAATCAAAAATGCATCACTTGCATGAAAATTTGAAAAAACTTTTAAAAGGCACAAAAAGTGTAGACCGAGGACCTGACGTGAAAAAAAAGACCCAAAAAATGAAAATCCACTCAAATCTGAGAAAAGTTGCAGAAGTGCAAAAAATGTTAAAAACGCACAAAAAAGGGAGAAAACGCTCAAAAAGCATAAAATATGCCCCAGATGCATCAAAATGCATCACTTGCATGAAAATGTGAAAAAACTTTTAAAACGCATAAGAAGTGTAGACCGCGGACCTGACGTGAAACAAAGACCCAAAAAATGAAAATCCGCTCAAATCTGACAAAAGATGAAAAAGTTCAAAAAACTCTAAAAACGCACAAAAAAGGGTGAAAACGCTCAAAAAGCATAAAATATGCCCCAGATGCATCAAAATGCATCACTTGCATGAAAATTTGAAAAACTTTAAAAACGCACAAAAAGTGTAGACCGCGGACCTGACGTGAAAAAAAAAAAGACCCAAAAAATGAAAATCCACTCAAATCTGACAATAGTTGAAAAAGTGCAAAAAAACTGACGTGAAAAAAAGGACTCAAAAAATGAAATGACTTCCACAGCGGACACTGAACTCCACAGCGGTACTGGCAAAATGTTTTTGAAGCTCAGACTTACTGCAGGAGGAACTACACTGATCTGGTCAGGCATCAGAGATCAGGACCAGAATGAAGAAGTGAAGATTAAAGGGATGACCAGCAGCACTTCTTTCTGGATCGGTCTGCTGCGTGATGACTGGGAGTGGACTGATGTAGGATTCTCTGCTTACAGAAACTGGGGGGGTTTCAACCTTGATCATCACCATTACTAAACTGTACACAGCTGAGAAATGGGAAATAGGAAACAGTGCCATGCAGTAATGCTGTTTCTGCTGCTCTGTGCTACAACAGTAAGTCCTGCCTTCACACACACTCTACATCTCTCAGCAGTGTCCAGTACCATCAATATAACACACCTTCCATAATTCAGTGTCTCTGATCTCACTGTAAAACTCACTGTCTTTTCTGTCTCTATCAGTGTCTGTAAATGTCCGTGCTGACTGTATTAGAGGGGGGAGCGCTCTGGACTACAGTAAGAAAGGTAACAGGACTGGTCAATATTGTAGAAGTTATTACTGAATATTAAAGAACAACATCAAGTTAGTTTGCAGTTTGAAATAACATATTTACATTTACATTTACATTTACATTTATGGCATTTAGCAGACGCTCTTATCCAGAGCGACTTACAAAGTGCTTTGCTATTTACCCAAGAAAACCTCAGCTAGTTAGAATAGACTAATACACAAGATACCTCCAAGCTTAGACATTACTAAACACAATACAATAAGGCAAGACGGAGTTGCTGTACATCCCGGGAACTGCTGGACCAAGAAACGATCTTGCCATCACCTTCAAGAACTCACTGGTCACTCCCTCTACTGAAGCCCGAAGCCTTGGTGTAGTGATGGATGATCAGTTATCGTTCTCAAGTCATGTTGCAAACGTAACTCGGTCCTGCAGATTTCTTCTGTACAACATCCGGAGAATTCGACCCTTCCTCTCTAGAGAGGCCACCCAGGTGCTTGTTCAGTCTCTCGTCACTTCCAGACTTGACTACTGCAACTCTCTTCTGGCTGGTCTCCCTCTGCGCACCATCAGGCCCCTGCAACTCATCCAGAATGCAGCGGCACGGGTCGTCTTCAATGTCCCTAAATTCAGCCATGTCACTCCACTGCTGCGTTCTCTCCACTGGCTTCCTGTAGCTGCCCGCATCAGATTTAAAACCCTGACGCTGGCCTACAAAGCCAAGAACGGACCAGCCCCTCCGTATCTGATGGCAATGGTCAAAAGCCGATCCGCACCAAGAGCCCTTCGAGCTTCAAGTACGGCTCGGCTCGACCCACCATCCCTCAAAATCCGCGGAAGACAAGCGTCCAGGCTTTTTTCTGTCCTGGCACCAAAGTGGTGGAACGAGCTGCCCCTGGATGTCCGAACGGCCGAGTCGCTCGCTGTCTTCAAACGCAGACTGAAGACCCACCTCTTCAGAGAGTACTTGGACGAATAGTTCTATGGTTGCCTTATTGTATTGTGTTTAGTAATGTCTAAGCTTGGAGGTATCTTGTGTATTAGTCTATTCTAACTAGCTGAGGTTTTCTTGGGTAAATAGCAAAGCACTTTGTAAGTCGCTCTGGATAAGAGCGTCTGCTAAATGCCATAAATGTAAATGTAAATGTAAATGTAAATATGTTATTTCAAACTGAACGCTAGATCACATGGTCAAGTAACTTCTTATTAAACACTCTCACATTTACACACATCACACCTACACCTGTCATTTCCGTTCTGCTCCATTAACTAGAGAACATTTCTCCAGTCTTTTCTCCTGCAGAACAAAGTCGTCTCAGAACTTTTCATCTCATTGAGACAAACATGACTCAGACTGAAGCTCGAGCAGCTTGCAGAGCCAACTACACTGACCTGGTCACTGTGTACGATGTGGAAGACATCACTGCACTGATTAATCTGACTGGTATCGGTTCTGCCTGGACTGGTCTGTACCGGAATCAGTCCAGTACTAAATGGTCTAGTGGTGATGAAGCTACATTCAGTGCTCTGACAGGAGACTGTGGGGCAGAGCCGTGCTGTGCTGCTATGAAGGCTGATGTTTTTTGGGAAAGTCTTCAGTGCACAGAGAAAAGGAATTTCATGTGTTATAAACAAGGTAAAAACTGACTTAACAGAAAAGCTAGCACACGCTTTTATTACCTCAAGGCTAGATTACTGTAATGCACTACTGTCAGGTTGTTCCAGCAGGAACGTCAATAAATTTCAGCTGGTTCAAAATGCTGCAGCCAGGGTTCTTACTAAAACTAGAACATTTCACTATATCAGTCCAGTTCTATCAGCACTTCATTAGCTCCCAGTTAAATTCCGCATTGAATACAAAATTCTTCTGTTAACATATAAATCCCTACATGGCCTCGCTCCTGAGTACCTACGGGACCATACTACATATTACGAACCATCAAGATTACTTAGATGTCAGGATGCTGGACTCGCTTACTCGTTCCCAAAATTCAGAAAACCTCAGCAGGGGAAGAGCCTTTTCTTATAAAGCCCCCCAACTCTGGAATAACCTTCCAGATAATGTTTGGGACTCAGACACAGTCTCAATCTTTAACTCTAGTCTGAAAACTTATCTGTTTAGTTTAGCTTTTGATAATTAATGTTTCCCCTTAGATCACGTGTCAAACTCAAGGCCAGCGGGCCAAATGTGGCCCGCCGTGTCATTTGTTGTGGCCCGCAAGATCTTAAAAGATCTGCTTAATGCTGTCGCTTCACGGGTAACATAATTGGCATGAATTGTGGGAAATGGAGTTTATTGTCAATGCATGCTTTTAGACTCATTCTAAAGCGTGCATTGACCTTAAACTACATGTCCCCACAATGCATGCAGATTATGCTTTTTTCAACAAGTGGAATTACAGCTACAATAAGCTACAAATATGATCCCAAAATGTCCAGGAAAAGAAAAATTGATGCCGATGGAAGACCGTTTCAAGAGGGATGGGAAGGCGAATACATGTTTGTGCTTCAAGGAGAAAAAACGGTATGTCTTTTGTGTTATGAGACGGTGGCAGTTGTCAAGGAGTACAATTTACGTCAGCACTTTGATCCCAAACACGGAGCTAAGTATGCCAAAGTTAGCCTTCAAAAAAGCAACAAATTGTACAAGAATTAAAAGGCAAATTGCGATCGCAGCAGAATATGTTCACAAGAGCTATGGCCCAAAACGACGCAGCAGTGAAAGCTAGCTTTATTGTAGCTGAAGAAATCGCTCGCGCGTCTAAGTCTTTTTCAGAGGGTGCATTTTTGAAGCAGTGTATGCTGAAGGTCTGTGAGCAGGTGAGTCCCGACCAGATACAGACTTTTAAAAAAGCACCTGGGGGTGAGTGTAAGTCTGTCCTCAGGATACCACCCTCAGACCAATGGCCAGTGCGAGCGCACTAACCAGGAGCTGGGGAAGTTTCTGCGAATCTACTGTCACGACTACCCCAGCGACTGGTCGCGGTATCTGGTTTGGGCCGAGATGGCCCAGAACTCGCTGAAGTGCACGACCACTGGCCTCACCCCCTATCAGTGCGTGTTAGGCTACCAACCCCCGTTGGCCCCTTGGACTGCTGCGGAGACCCCGGTACCAGCAGTTGATGCATGGATGCGCCGCAGCGAAGACGTCTGGACCAAGACCCATCAGCACATCCAGACCTTCCTGCGGCGCTACAAGACACAGGCGGATAGGAAGCGTGGGGAGACCCCGTCATACGCGCCGGGAGATCGCGTATGGGTCTCCACTCGGAACTTTTGGACTGGTCTTCCGTCTCAGAAACTGGCAGCTAAGTACATGGGTCCATTCGAGGTTGTCAAACACGTCAATGAGGTTTCGGTTAAGGTTCGTTTACCCCCACACTCACGAATGCATCCTGTGTTTCATGTTTCGCAGCTCAAGCCTGTGGTGTCAGGGCCCCTGGACGAGGCCACCCCGGCGGACACGCCGCCGGGGCCTGTAGAGGTGGAAGGGACGCCCGCTTACACGGTCCGGCGTGTACTGGACTCCCGACGGCGCGGGGGCCGGCTGCAGTATCTGCTGGACTGGGAAGGGTATGGTCCGGAGGAACGCTCCTGGGAACCGGCTAGTAACGTCCTGGACCCGGCATTGGTCCAGGAGTTTCATGAACGCTATCCGGACAAGCCGGCTCCCAGGCCTCGCGGTCGCCCCAAGAAGCCGCGGGCCCCCGCCCGTGGAGGGCTCTCCAGTCGGCAGAGGTCACGGTCCGTCTCGTCGGACCGAGTGGGTCCGCTCCCGGACGTTCTGGGCTCTCAGGCATCTGGCCGGCGACCGGGGAGTCCCCGTCGGGGGACCCGACCGGCCGCCTCGGGTGGGGGTACTGTCAGCCCTGCGGCGCCGCGCCCCCCCCCAGGGGCGGCTTCGGGCCGCGGTCCACAGGCTCCTGGGAACTGTTCAGTCAATGTTAGGTTAATTTCTATGTTCACGTACTTTATGTTCCTCCCGTTGGTTTAATCACTAAGGACTTTTATGTTGACAGCGGTCGCAGTAAGGCGCCATATTTTCTGTTTAGTTATGATTTGTTTCACCTGAGTGCTGGAGTACAAAGGGAGCAAACGCTGAGGCATCGGGGCCGAGAATTACTCTTGCGATGCCAAGCTGTAAGGTTGGCTTCATGGTCTGGAGACTTCTAGGAAGTTCTACAAGTTCAAATAGTATATGCTCGATCGGAGCGGTTTCTCGTACAGGAGTTCGCTGTCTGGTACACCGGTTGGTCGCCAAGGGGATTTGGCGTCCGGTTCCCTAGCACCTGAGTCGAGTAAGTTCGTCAGCGCCTGACTAGCGCGGTTTGTTATTTGTCCCCTCTCGCTTTGCTCCCGGACGGCTTTCCAGCCTCAGGTGGTTTTTTTCCTGGTTTATCCCCTTTCGGTTTTCACCTGTTTGTTTTCCGTTTCTGTTTATTGGACCCTGTACTTTGCTGCCTCGTTTTGTTTGTGTTTGTTCTGTTTGGTTCGTCCATTAAAGACGGTTTCTCCGCATTGCTCTGTCCCTGCGAGTGTTCCCTTGTCTCGCCTAGCCAGCATGACAGGGATTAATAAAGTATCAGTTTGGCTGAACCTCAAACACATCGCTTCGTATATATAAATGACTTGATATGCAACACATTCTGAAAAACGTTGTAAGACAGGATAAGATCATCCTTTATTAGTCCCACAGTGGGGAAATTCACAGTGTCACAGCAGCAAAAAGATAGGGATAGCAAGACACACACTTAAGATTATATATACAATATAAATAATAACAGTCAAAACAATTGACACACATTGACCCTCGATTGCACATGAGAATGGGAGATATTGCACATTGTAATGTTTATGTGAATGAGCTCTTTATCCTAATTAAAAAATGTACAGATAAATGTATCCTCCGCATTTGACCCATCTGTGGTCGTGAACACACACACACTAGGGGCAGTGAGCACACACACACCTAAAGCAGTATATATTACATTAACAGTTTCCACATTTTTCAACAGTTTTCTTTTACATTTTACTTACCTTGCTTATCTTTGTCGCCGTGTGTTCACAGAGTTGAGGAGAGACACGCCTAATTTAGGGGGGCCGTAGGGGGGTCCAAATGTGTTATAGGAGGGGCACTGGGCCCCTCTCGGCACCCCCCTAGAACCGCCACTGGTTGGTGAAGTCCTTAATAATACTCCTCGGCTCCTCAAATAGTAACTGGTGAATAATTCTTTATCTTCAATAAATGGATGATCGTTTTAAATCTGCATGGTGGAGTGGAGAGTTAGAATTAGAAGCCAACTTTAAGGTTTGTTTTGGCTGCTAAGTGGAAACGTCTCTGCACTTATAATGTAAAATAAAGCTCTGTTTTGTTTTGCTCACAGAGAGATGGATAGGATTGGAACTTGATTGGAAGCTGATACTTGATCTAATAAAAATGCCTGGATCAGTTCCTGATCCTGAGTCAATGGATCTTATCGGGACATCCCTAGTTGCTGCCCTGTTCACTTGTGAGTGTATGCTCACTGCCACGGATTGGTGGCAAGGTGAAATTCCACTGTACTGCTGTGGTGATAAAGTGTGGTTTTCTTTCCTTTCTCAGAACCCTTCTAGCTAGCCCTGTAGCTGTGTGTAAGGATCTGTACTATGGTAGTATAACCTTGTCTTTTATCTGTTCAGCTGAGGAAGATGTACGACATTGCACTGGTGTATCTGCATGCTGAAGGCTATTGGGAATGCAGATCTTTATGCCATGGTGACCAAAGCCCTCTGCAGCCTTTACCTTCCAGTGCCTGGGACTGCATTGTGGGAATTAGGGAACCCTTTAGAGTAAGTATTCTTGTACCACTCATACAGGGGGGCCCAAAGTGTATTTTGTCATTTCGGCCATTCCTAAAATGTGTTAGATTGTGTTATGTTAGGAAATCAAAACAAGTAAGTATTTCTGGCTCTGCTTTTGTGGAACATTTAGAACAGTGCTACTGGAATACATCTCCAGGCTTCTCCACACAACAGTCCGTATTTATCAACATTGTGTGAAAACAAACAAACAAAAGGAGAAAAGGAAAGAAAACCAGTAAGACGCTGAAACTATGGCCCGAGGTCCCCTCATAACCTCCACTGTGATGCCGGCCAGAATAGGCTTCTGTTGGTCAAAGCTGGGGAGTCGACATGAAGGAATAGATACACCAACTGGCCGCTGCAGTGACGCAGACATGGTGGTAGAGTGTGTGTGTGTGTGGTGCTGGTGGTACAAGTGGATCAGACAGCAGTTTTAAACACTGTGTCCACTCTGCTGTTTCTGATCCAATCAAATCAGCACAACAAACTCTAACAAACCACCACCATGTCAGTCAGTCAGTGTCACTCTAGTGATGAAATTTATGTATATATGAAGGTCAGTCTGAAACGGTGGAAATTCAGATCGTCTCTGTTATTAAACATGAATTAATCTTCTTTCAGTTAAATCCACTGTATTTTAACATCACTTTCCTACCTACTCATAATAAGACTTTCTTGTGCTCATATCATTTCATAGCTAAATGATAAAGATGGATAAATTTACAATTCAATAAACTAAACCAATGATCAAATCACTCCACAAAATCATCAGTGTCTGATGTATTCATGGTAGGCGTTTCAGACATTTCTTACTGTAGGAATGTGGAGTAATGGGTAAATGCAGTAATGCTTAAAAATACAAATAAATACAATTAACAAAAAAATAAATAAAATTAACACAAAAACAAATAAATAAAATTAACAAAAAACAAATAAATAAAAAAAACAAATAAATAAAATGAACGAATAAACTTTGCTTCATCTGAATTAGATTTTTTTGGTGGTTAAGACATAACTGCGCATGTGCAAGCACAGCTTTTGCCGGGCAGACTGCAGACATTTTACACACACATCTTGCTTCTAGGAGGTAGAGTTAGCGTATATGAGAAGACTTTGTTATTGCACAGTTACACTGTAGGATAGTTTATTTTGTTTGTCTTTATGAATCCACGTATATGCTTAATATTTCTGGTAAGTTTATGGGAGCACTAAGCATAGCTAAAAGGTCGCTAGCTAGCGCTGTCTAACTGCCTGATCTGCTCAAATGAATGCAAATTGAACTAACATAATTGCACCAGGCGTCCACAAACCTTTGGCCACACAGCATCAGTTTGTGGTACTGTGTCAGTCACAAGCACCTTTGAGTCTAGATTTAGTCCTGATTTGAGAGGCACAGGAGTGTTTTATTAAATGCACTGCACAAACACTCTTGCTAAAGTAAGCTGAATATTCCCAAAACATCATATTTCCACGTTTAGCAGCAGAAGGTCACAGTTCATCATTGTAATCAGAAACTAAATGTTTTAGAAGAGAACAGTTTCTTCATACAGCATATAGAGTTCATATAGCTAGCATATGCAGTTCTGATAACCATGTTGACCTGATTCAAATGTAAATGAATTTTAATGTAAAATTGTCATTTGTAATGTTTTTTGTTTTTAACATATTGTAAGAGTAATAAATGACATTCCACATGCCAAGTTAAAACATCAAGATAAAAAGATATGTTCAAAACCAAATGTATATAAATGCTATTTTCTCCATAGGCTGAAACTCTTGTGATGGATTGTTGTTGTGCTGTTTTTAAGGATTCTGGGACGTGTCCTAAGTCATTGGTAAGTGTGTTGATTTAATCAACTACTTGTATTTAACAAATAGGCTTCATAGAGCTACTTTTTACTTATTTTATTGATCAGATTAGTTATAAATGCAGTTTGATTCATGCATGTAAATGTCATTTCTACAAAGATCATAAACTTCATGTTCATATTTTTTCTTTTCTATTTTATGTTTTTCTTTCCTCGCTGCTCTCCACTTCACTGCCTGTTTAACCGATGCCCTCCCCCGGCTCTGGTAGGACGTTGAAGACCCTCTTCTAATCTGCTTCTATCTGAGGAATCGCCTGATCCCACGAATGTTCTTGCTTTAATCTCCACACTTTCTGGATCAGTTCGCAGTCCCTCTTTTTGTCCTCCAGCTTTTCTGCTCTTTCACGCTCTTTCTGCTGCGCCATCTCCTCAGCCTTCTGCTCCTTGCTGGCTTCTTTCCTTTGGGCACGCCGAACTATCCTGGCCCTCAAATGGTAGAACCACGCGCAGCATCCCTGCGCCTCCTCCATTTCTGCCAGCCTTTCCACGGCCCTCCGCTTCTTTTCGGCGTATCTCGCCTGAACCCATTTAATGTACTCTTCTTTTTCCTCCTGAGCCCTCTTCCATCTCTCTTTCACTTCCAACTTCTCCCTAATTTCCTTTTCAATCTGGCGATTCTCTCTTTCTCTTATTTTGATTGGAACAATGGCAAAGCCTTCCTTCCTGAACTCTGCAAAACAGGTTTTTTGGTTTATTCCACCATTTCACAGGGGTGGCGGTTTCTGGACGTTCTGCCTGGGTCTCCACGAAATCCAGGTGGCCTAAGTTCACTTAAGCTCCTCTATGGGGGCATCGTCCTTACAGAAGTTCACGTCATTCTCTGGGTCTCCATCAGCCAGCCCTTCTTCTCCCAGCCGCTCCAGGGCATTCTTCACCTTGAGAGCGATGGTCTCAATTTCCACGTCCGGCTGTGTTGGGACCCTGTAGAGTTCCAGGTCCCTCTCAGTCACCACCAGGGCTGCTGAGACCTTCCATACACGCTTCTGAAGGGCCGCACAGCGAGCTTCCGCCAAGTCTTTCAGCCTCAGAAGATGCTCCAGCTCCCCCTATAGGAAGCTCACCTTCTGCTCCACCTGCTGTGAGATCCGCACCCCAAACACCTGCCTCTTTGAGCTGGTGTGCAAGTATTGTGAGCTCCGCTCCGAACTCCTCCAGTTCCATCATTCCGCTGAGCTGCAGACGTCACAATTGCAGTATTCAAGCGCAGCGCCCCTCCTTTTCACCTCTCGTTTATATACGATGATGTCATCAAATGTAAACCCCAAACACGCGGCTCTTTATTAAAAAATTGCATTATAAAATTGTGCTCGTTTTATCTATTTAAATGTGTTTGATTTTATTTGATAATAACAAGAAATGCTTAAATGCTTCATCTGAATTTCCATTGTGTGTCAAATGAATGTACCAGTGGTAAAACTGCCATTGTAACGTCTAAGCAAGCTGAAGCAGTATAAATTAGAGCATGCTTTCAGCATCATTTAAGCCTCAATCGTACTACAAAGAACAATTCTAAATTGTCGAACCACAACTGCAGTTTATT
Source organism: Salminus brasiliensis (assembly GCF_030463535.1). Classification (NCBI taxonomy): domain Eukaryota; kingdom Metazoa; phylum Chordata; class Actinopteri; order Characiformes; family Bryconidae; genus Salminus; species Salminus brasiliensis. Next base: position 19,358,183 of record NC_132884.1, on the reverse strand, counting down.
TCCACTGTTGAATGTTTTACAGGTACCTTTAGGCAATAATCACATTCTTGATAAAACCTTAGACAATCACCTTCTGTCCGCGGTAGAACAACAGTCAGATCATTATAATATACAAGTCATTTTGTATAATATACAAGTCATGTGATGAGTTGTGTTTCAAGAGCAACAGTGTTGTGTTGGGAGATGAGCTGCTAGTATTGCTGGATTTCTATGTAGATGACATTTGACCTAGGTAATCATTTAGACGCATCCAGAAAGTCTGTGTAGTATATTAAAATCCCAGCAATTTAACATCCGTTCGTAATTCCTTTTCTCATCTTTTTATTTATCTTCACTGTGCAAAGCAGATTATGTCAAGACATATGGATATATAAAGGTTTTAGAGCCTTTGCTGCAAAATCGTGTTAAAAAAAAAGTATTAAAAAAGTCAGGGCATAATGCAGAATGCCATAGCACACAATTTGTGTGTTGTCTTGTCTGCGCGGCTTTCTCTGCACTGAGATGTTTCTGTTAAAGGAACTACTGGTGTGTCGTATGATTGTAGTTCTCGTCTTGGCTGGTGGATTCATGCAAGTAGCGCCTGTGAGAAAATACTTGCTGCACTGACAACACATCTATCTGGGCTTGTCCTGGAGTGAGCAGTTACTTCCAACACCAAGCTGTCAAGTAAATCTAAATTCAAAAGGAGACGCTGTTGTGTTAGCATATTGGCTCCAATCAAGTGTGGTGTGAAAAGAGTGAACTTGCAGTGTTGTTTTATGTGTATTTTATGTGTGGCTGATTTATTTTGATGTAAGGTCATTATAGAAAATATTATAAAACAACAAGGGGGGAAATCACATTGTATAGAGACACTCACATGGGAGATAAAGTAGTTTTTCTAACAGTTTCTTTTGTAGAACGTTCAAGGTGCTTATGAGCTACATAAACTTTTTACATATTTTAATTAAGTAGAAACATAAAATTGCACTTATAAAGTAAGTTCTAGAAGATGAAATTAAGCTTATAAAAATTAGTGAGCGTTATTCAAAGTATATATCTGAATCAAGACCATTTTATTTTATGCAACTCTTTGATGTTCAGAGGGTTTGAGTACATTTTGAGTCATTTGTTTGAGTTAAGGTGCAGGTTTTGGGGAAGACGAGCTCTTGTTGTAAATCTGTTGGCCCTTATGGTTATGTAGAATCTGCATGGTCTTTGATGGGATGGTCGGAGCGCGTAGTCCTGGTCGAAGCTGGTATAATCCGAATTGAGCCAGAAGTACGTAAGTGCCAGCCTCCTATTACCAGTTCCAGTGGTGGGCCAGAATAGCTTATTTAATTTCCTACCACTTCCCCCATCCCACGCTCCCTGCACATTCTTCCAGCAGAACAGGATAAACTCAGTTTACATGTAGAAATGATGCTCTTTTTTATTAAGTTACACATCATTTACATTCATAGTGTATGACTAATAACTGTTTCATTCCACAGTCAAATAATAAATGAATTCATATCTTCATTACATATCTAAATACACATTTTCCTTTAAAATGTTCAATCTTGTTTTAACTTCAACTTCATTTGGGTAAAAGCTGTCAAATAACACAACGAGAAGGCGGCAACAACATCAGGGTTTTCTCACCTGCAAAAAGCCACTAATCCTTTTGGCTTCTACCCTTTGTGCCATGAGCACTCTTTCTATCAATCAAACAGGTGCCATTCAAGCTCTTGATAGCCATAAAACCTTGTAGAGGGAGGTTGTAGAGGACTACTAGCATATATAGTCACCAAAAGCATTAGGATTCAAACAGTTTGATTAGACTCTGAGATAGACTTTAACTGAATGATGTGTTGGTTGTGTGTTCAGACTTAACACTCAGTATTTCCCCCAAATTCTTTGAACAGTTAAGAGGTTTGACAAATTAACAATTGAATAATAAACTGCCAAACATGTCCAATACATTTGTTTTTGCACTCATAACTGTCACTGACATTTGCATTTTCTGGAGATAGGGTTGGGCTGTTCTTTGACCTGCCGTTAAGAACAGTCCCTTGCTTAGCACAGTTTGTTGCTTGTATAGCGAAATAACATTTGGGGAGCTTAGACTAATGGGGTACAGATGCTCATGTCATTTTCATTCAATCATTTTAGTGGATTTGAATCCAGAGGATTGATTACTTCTGGCCATCAGTCCATGGTTTAGATGCACTGAAGAGATTGCTAAACAATTCTGCAGAGCTCTGGCTGGCTCCTCCTCAACAGGTCTGGGCCTAAAAAACAAGAGACACAAAAAGCTGTTTAAATGTAATCCGAGTGAAAGCGTTTGCCGTTATCGGGTCTAAATCACTGCCACCTCCAGCATCAAAACTTAAAACCTTCTTTCTCACCTGGAGAAGCCCGGCAGCACTGTGAGGATCACCTTCTTTGATTTCTCCAGTGCTTTTAACACCATACAGCCAGGGCTCCTAAAGGACAAGCTGGGACATTGTGGAGTGGACAATCACCTGTCGAACTGGATACTGGACTACCTCACCAACCGACCACAGTATGTGAGGGCACGGGACTGTGTCTCTGATATGGTGGTCAGCAGCACAGGAGCCCCTCAAGGAACGGTCATGGCACCGTTCATCTTCACCCAGCTCACCGACCTGTCACCTCCAGAAGTTCTCCGATGACTCAGCGATTGTCTGCCTCATAACCAATGAGGAGGACAGTGAGTACAGAGAACTCATTCAGTCAGGACTTTGTGGACTGGTGTCTGCAGAAACACCTTCAGATAAACGCAGGAAAGACCAAAGAACTGGTGGTGGATTTCCGCAGGAGCAGACACCCCCCTCCATCAGTGAACATCCAGGGTATGAACATCGAGAGAGTGGACTCTTATAAATACCTGGGTGTTCATCTGAACAACAAACTGGACTGGTCAGTCAACACTGCTGTACTCTTCAAGAAAGGCCAGAGCAGACTCTACCTACTGAGGAGACTGAGGTCCTTTGGAGTTCAGGGAGCACTCCTGAGGACTTTCTTCGACACAGTGGTGGCATCTGCCATCTTTTATGGAGTGGTCTGCTGGGGCAGTAGCATCTCGACGGCAGATAAGAAGAGACTGAATAACCTCATAAAGAGGGCCGGCTCTGTCCTGGGGTGCTTCTTAGACCCAGTGCAGGTGGTGGGAGACAGGAGGATGACAGCCAAGCTGGCATCCATGCTGAAGAACAGCTCCCACCCCATGAATGAGACTCTGGCAGCACTGGGCAGCTCCTTTAGTGACAGGCTGCTTCACCCCAAGTGTGTGAAGGAGCGGTATCGCAGGTCCCTCCTTCCTGCTACCGTCAGACTCCACAACCAGCACTGCTCCCAGCGGACCACATACACACACACTTAACTACACACACATGTTCAGGGAATAGAAATCCCTTAATGTAAAAATACTATGCAATACCCCCCTCCCACATGTGCAATTAAGAGTCATTTGCAATAATCTGTAAATAATAGTTATTGCTTTTTTTACTTCTTATTTATATTGTGTGTATATAGTGTCAATTATTTATCCACATTTTTTTTTTGTAACTGAGTGTCTTGCTATCCCTTTCTGCTGTGACACTGAAAATTTCCCCACTGTGGGACTAAGAAAGGATTATCTTATCTTATCTTTATCTTAAGTCAAAGATATTGTAACACTTTAAGAAAAAGAAAAGTTTATGATCAATAATCTGAATCTTGCTGCTAAAACCTGTAAAGTTTTTTTTTCAATCTAAAGCCTGTGCCCCCCTTAAAATAAACAAAATCTGGAAAGACACCGTTTTTGTTGTCTCTAATAAAAGGTCAATTGAAATCATTGCTGACTTCCTGTGGTGTAAAACAAAATTAAAGTCAAAATTACATCTGTTCTGTTCATTTTTATGTTTTAATCTTTTAGAGGGGGGTGGGGGGCATAAAACTGTAAACTGCTCATGCATCCATGTTCACTAACTACTACTAAACTTACAATGTGGCAGCATTATCCAGTTATAGTATACAGCCATGATCCACTAATGGAGGACAAAGTCGACCACAATCAGTGGCACAGACTCAGCAAGTGGACGATGAGCAAGAGATTGATTCAGGATTTTTTTTTTGCATGTTACTGATACAACACCACCATCCCACCCAACTCTCATTACCCTACCGCATGCATTTTACGCACCAGACGACAGGCCTGAAAAACAACAGCAGCAGCAGCCAGTTAAACAATCTGCAATACAATAAATGATTCTATACTATTTTAAATATATATTCTTTGCCAGGTTACATGTTTTATTCTATGATCAACACTAATACGTACATAAGAACACTGTTAAAAACCAAACAGAAATCTTGGCTGTAGTTCCAGAACTGTTTCTGGTATGTCTGTCTGTATGCCACACCGCTCTGCAGACAAACTACTACACTGTGTGCAGGATTATTAGGCAAATGAGTATTTTGATCACATCATCCTTTTTATACATGTTGTCCTACTCCAAGCTCTATAGGCTTGAAAGCCAACTACCAATCAAGTAAATCAGGTGATGTGCATCTCTGTAATGAGAAGTAACTTCCTTTCCTTTGGCAAAATGGGTCAGAAGAGAGATTTGACGGACTCTGAAAAGTCAAAAATTGTGAGATGTCTTGCAGAGGGATGCAGCAGTCTTGAAATTGCCAAACTTTTAGAGCGTGATCACCGAACAATCAAGCGTTTCATGGCAAATAGCCAATGGGGTCGCAAGAAACGTGTTGGAAAAAAAAAGGCACAAAATAATTGCCCATGAATTGAGGAAAATCAAGCGTGAAGCTGCCAAGATGCCATTTGCCACCAGTTTTGCCTTATTTCAGAGCTGCAACGTTACTGGAGTATCAAAAAGCGCAAGGTGTGCGATACTCAGGGACATGGCCAAGGTAAGGAAAGCTGAAAAACGACCACCTTTGAACAAGAAACATAAGATAAAACGTCAAGACTGGGCCAAGAAATATCTTAAGACTGATTTTTCTAAGGTTTTATGGACTGATGAAATGCGAGTGACTCTTGATGGGCCAGATGGATGGGCCCGAGGCTGGATCAGTAAAGGGCAGAGAGCTCCACTCCGACTCAGACGCCAGCAAGGTGGAGGTGGGGTACTGGTATGGGCTGGTATCATCAAAGATGAACTTGTGGGACCTTTTCGGGTTGAGGATGGAGTGAAGCTCAACTCCCAGACCTACTGCCAGTTTCTGGAAAACACCTTCTTCAAGCAGTGGTACAGAAACAAGTCTGTATTGTTCAAGAAAAACCTGATTTTCATGCAGGACAACGCTCCATCACATGCATCCAAATACTCCACAGCATGGCTGGCCAGTAAGGGTCTAAAAGAAGAAAAAATGATGACATGGCCCCCTTGTTCACCTGATCTGAACCCCATAGAGAACCTGTGGTCCCTCATAAAATGTGAGCTCTACAGGGAGGGAAAACAGTACACCTCTCTGAACAGTGTCTGGGAGGCTGTTGTGTCTGCTGCACGCAATGTTGATCGTAAACAGATCAAGCAACTGACAGAATCTATGGATGGAAGGCTTTTGAGTGTCATCGTAAGGAAAGGTGGCTATATTGGTCACTGATTTATTTTTGGTTTTGTTTTTGAATGTCAGAAATGTTTATTTCTAAATTTTGTTATATTGGTTTACCTGGTGAAAATAAACAAGTGAGATGGGTATTTATTTTTTTTATTAAGTTGCCTAATAATTCTGCACAGTAATAGTTACCTGCACAAACAGATATCCTCCTAAGATCTAAAAAAAAAAAAAAAAACACTCCAACTTCCAAAAATATTAAGCTTGATATTTATGAGTCTTTTGGGTTGATTGAGAACATAGTTGTTGTTTAATAATAAAAAGAATCCTCTCAAATACAACTTGCCTAATAATTCTGCACACACTGTATTTCTGGCTCAGAATAACCCCTAGCCAGGTCACTCTCAATTTGGCGTGCTAGACTGGAGAACGTCAGTCTATCTTTCTGCCCTGGTTCACCAATTTGTCTAGAAACCTTGAAGTCTTTGCACCACTGTGAGTTATGGGCAGATATGAAGGATTTCTCTATAGGGGTGGCATCTCCACTGGCTCTGTGCTGCACTGTTCTACTTATCAGCTTTTGCATTTCAGTTTCTTTTAGCTGCACCAGAAGTTTCAAATGACGCAGATCCCTTGTTAGATTCTCTTGTTCCTCTGCATTAGGTTTAGGTATTTCTGAATCCTCTTTGAGTCTTGGTTCCTCTCAAGGTTTCTTCCTCTTGAGTTTTTCTTGCCACTGTTGCCCTCAGCTTTCTCAAAAGAGGCTCAGACACGGATTTCTGTCGAAGTTGCTTTTGAATTTTTTTTAATATATAATCAAACTTGACTTGATGAGCGGTCAAGAAGCCGTTACTGACAAAAGGAAATCAGTAAAAGGTGATCTCTGACTTACACAGTACTGCACCGGCTCATTACTGTTCACTAACAGCTAATAAACAGCTCATGTTTATTCATGTGCTTCCAGTGTTGATTTCAGATGCTTCAATAATTGTTAATATTGTTAATCTGAAGTTTTGCTTCATAGTTTTTCCTTCATTGTTTTGGTTTGTTGGTTTTTGCTGCTTCCAGGTTTCTGTTCATTGTTTTTCAAAACCTTGTCTGTGTTCTTTCTCCTGGCCCAAGCTCCGTCTAGTGTTCTGCTTTTTGTTTGAGGTGTTTTTTGTTTTCCTGAATACTGCTCAGCTTCCTCCCAGTCCCAGCTGTGTTACTGTGCCCAGTTTGAGTTGTCAGGTTTTGATTTTGTTTCTGGTTCTGTCCATTAGATTGCTGTTCCCCCGGTAGTGCTTTGCTTTGTTGTGTCTGTTTACTTTTGCCCAGGTTACATTAAAGTCTTTCATCGTCCATCCCTGCGAGTGTTTCCTTGTGTTCACTGCAACGTCTGACCAGGTATGACAGTAACTAATAAATTATTTATTATTATTATTATTATTATTGAAAACAACTGTATCATAAAAACATCACATCTGTAATACATAAAATAAATTATTGTTGTGGTTGTCATTATTTATGAACAATAATAACAATGGTAATATTTACATATTTAATGTGATGAGAATTAGCCTCGTTAAAAAGTGAGGAAATGATCGTTGGCTTCTTCTTCTCAGTCTATGACTGGAGCTGCTGCTGCAGATATGATATCTGACCTGTAGGTGGCGCTGCTGTGTCGCTTTTCATCCTAAATCAGTGTAATCTCTGTGAAACTGGACTGAATTGTCTACTTGTGTCTCTTTACCCTGAACTGTCTCCGTTTTGTTGTGCTAATAACCACAGTATGAGGAGGCCTGGAAAAATGACCTTAACGTGGTTTCAGACTGACCTAAAGTGACCTTCACCTTTACAAGTTCCATAATGAGTGTAAACAGTCCTCATTTCCCAACGAGAATCCAGATCCAGATCAAAGGATAAGGAGTTAAAACACACTTCCTAAACATTTGAAAACTTCATTAACATGAAGGAAAACACAAGAAAAAGACAGATGTGGAGAACATGTGGAAAAAGACAAAGATATAGAATTTAGTCTGAAATATGATAAATGAAAAAAAAAAAAATATATATATATATCTCTTCCTGAATTTCATTTTAAAATCTAGATTTTAGAAACTATGAACTCCATCACAGCATTTGAAGATCATTAATACGCAACATTATGGGCTGTTAAATTTAGACGTCTAATAGACTGCTGTGTCTAAATGATCAACTCCGGCATATATTAAATATAACAGCAGTTGTAAAATGCAGTTTATTAGTTCCTATCTCCTGATCTCCGGAACCCTCACCTCACTTGGCCTTGGAGAGGCAATCTCCCTGCACCCTCCCACGAGCCTTTGCAAGGTCTAGGCCACAGAGACCAGCTAGAGTGTTAGTTTCTTTAGTTCCAGTGCATTTAAACATACACTTGTGAGGATTCCACAGATTTATCAATTCTTCTGTTTACAGACTGCCATGAACTGAACTATATGCAGTTTTTCACATATTTTTTGTTTTGAGATCTGGTTCTTCTCATCCCACCTTCAACCTTGGAGTCGATTTCCAAGTATTTTAAAGCTTACTTTAGATGTTTTCCAAAATCATCAGTTAATAGATGCTCTAAATTCAGTTTGGGATGAGATTAGAGAGAGGATATAACAAACACAAAATAAGGAGTAAAGATAAATTTACCATAGCAGTGTAGGTAAATGCATGTTCTCCTTTTACTCCCATACTGAATTTATATATATATTAGTCAACTGAAGTAATTCATAATTAATATACTGGCCTTTAGCCTGAATAAAATCTTCCTGTTGTGAGTATTCAATTAGAAACCTCTAATCAGCATTAGTGAACAGTTCAGGTTTCATTTTCTTCTACATAGTCTGGCATACAAGAGACTAACTCTATAACCACTAGACTACTATAATAACAAAGAATGATTTACAGTAAAGTAACAGCAAATGTTTAATGTATTATTATTAATAAGTGGAAAATAAGGGATTAAAGACTGCACACACTGCTTTCAGAATATAGAAGAGTATATATGATGTACAAGCTCTGACAGCCCTAGTTTCTCTAAAGCACAAAAGTACAAGCAGTTGGCATCATCACTCAGCTATATGTTCAAAGTGTCAACAAGTAATGAATAATAGGTAAAGGGAGTGATATTGAAACATTGGCAAAAAAATAAATTGATAAAAGGAAAAAAGCCTTAAAAATGAATTCAAGTTTATTTATAAAACACTTTTCACAACGAGTGTAGTCACAAGGCAGCTTTACAGAGATCTGGGAATAAATACCTAGAATAAAACCCAGGAATAAAAACAATAAATCAATACTGAATTAAGAGAATATGGAAATGCGCCATCAAGCCATAAAAGATGAAAACGTGAGTGAAATGTTAAACTCCAGGCAGGTGAGGATGAATCAACACGAGGCTCCAGATCAGGACAGTGGGCAGTAGGGTAGTAGAGAGCCAGGTCTGGTGGTCCAAGGATGAAACAGCTGGAATCTCAATCTCAATACATGGTAGAGAGCGAGAGAGAGAGAAAACAGAAAGGAGGGGGAAAACAAGGGGTTAGGAGATCCAATAGGTAGAGTGGGCGTCAGCTCACGGCAAGCTTGAAGAAAAAAACAAACAAAAAAAACAAACACAGCCAAACATAGTTGCAGATGCATAGTCGGATAAATAGCCAGCCAGCCAGCCAGAACTGCACATGGAAGACAGCTAGCCAGAGTTGCACATTGAAAGAAAGTTAGCCACTGAAATGCACACGCATATGGATATGCAGACACACAGTTGCAGTGGTAAGAAGCCAGTGAGCCAGCCAGAGTCACACGGACAGCCAGTGCAGCCACAGAATTACACATGGAAAGAAAGCCAGCCAGCCACAAAGTTGCACATGGACATGCAGACAGCGCCACATACAGCTGCAGACAGACACAGTTTAAAATAGACAGCCACCCAGTCAACTAGTTGCAGATGGTCAGACAGTCAGTCAGAGTTGAAGCCAGAGTCTAAACAGAACGATTCGCAGATTTACAAACAGCCAGTGTTGTAGATGGACAGACAGCCAGAGTTGCATATCGACATACACACTGCCAAACAGTCACACAGTCAGCCAGCCATTGCACATGGTTAGACCACTAACACTGCACTGAACTGCACATGCATGGATCGTCAGACACCGTTGCAGATGGATACAGCCAGCCAGAGTTGCAGACAGATCGTCAGTTTCACATTCATAAACAACCAGCCATCAGAGTTTAAACAGAACAAATTGCAGATTTATAAACAGCCAAAGAGTGTTGGACATCAACACAGCCAAATATAGTTGCAGACGCATTGTCAGAAAGACAGCCAGACACAGAGTTGAAGAAGGATTGACAGAAAGAGACTAGGCAAAACCAGTTTTAAAAACTGTGCTAAACAAGTCCTTTTCAGTATCTGAAGCAGGTATGCTTTGGAGCTGGTGCACCATTCATTAACACAAACAGCTGTGGAGGCTAGATCATCCGTCATTCTTTAGGGTTAGTTGATAGGGAGATTCTGTGTCTTATTTGTAAAGAGAGCTACCTCTGATTAAAAGTTGGACAGACTGACACACAGAAAGTTGCAGATGGACAAAGATATAGAAGGATGGACAGAAATGATAATAGATAAAATAAATAGATCAAAAGAATTAGCTTACCATAAATTGTGTCTATGCCGCTGCCACAACCAGACCTGCGAAGGAAACTGTAATAGTTCAAACAAGTGGGAGTGGATTTATTCAGGGCTATGGATTCATTAGACATGGTGAACTAAAGTGGCTATCACTAATGACTTCACTGATGATCTTTGCCAGACGTCAAACCTGCAGCCAGCAGTGGAGCGTGAAGAGTCAGCTGAACGGCATGCTCCCTCGTCAGTAGGTAAGCATGGGACTAGAAACAACGATCCTGGCAATGGTCTTCTTCCATATGGTGTCTGGAAGCGTGCAGCAGTGGTCCTCCAGGACATCGGCACCTTGGAGTTACCCTTTGTGACCGATATTAATTACTGTTTTAGAAGAAAATTTCCAACAATGAGAACACTGCCAGTTGAACCTTGTTGGCCGGATCAACCTTCAGGAAGAGAGGGTGTCATAGAAACAGAATGATCACCTATCTGTTACACAGTAGCATAGGAAAGTTAGCCTTACACATTACAGATGCAAAGAAATCCAGCCAGCGAGAGTTCTAGATGAAGATGCAGAGGGATAGACAATGGTTAGTCAGTTACACTTTCGGGAGGAAAGGGTTCAAGGGAACCTAAAAAAACTGTTAAAAAGAAAGTTAATACATGTTTAGAAACTGAATGATCACCTACCTGTTACACCGTTGCATATGAACAGTCAAAAATCACACAGTTGCAGATGGTCACACAGACAGAGAAGTAGATGGATAGTTAGCCAGTCAACCAAAGTTCCAGATGGAGATGCAGATGAAGACTCTTTTTGGCTGGATCCATCTTCAGGAATAGTAGTCAGGGAGTCATGAAAACCTGAGTGGCAAAAAAGAAAAGTTGACACATGTATAGAAACTGTTGACACATGTTTAGAAACTGAATGATCACCTACCTGTTACACCGTTGCATATGAACAGTCAAAAATCACACAGTTGCAGATGGACACACAGTCAAAGAAGCAGATGGATAGTTAGCCAGAATACTTAGCCAGTCGGCCAGAGTCAGGGAGTCATGAGGACCTTTGTGGCAAAAAAGAAAGTTAATACATGTATAGAAACTGAAAGATCACCTACCTGTTACACAGTTGCATATAGACACACAGAAAGAGAAGTAGATGTATAGTTAGCCAGTCAGCCAAAGTTCCAGATGGAGATGCAGATGAAGATACTCTTTTTGGCTGGATTCATCTTCAGGGATAGAAGGAGTCAGGGAGCCTTGAGGACCTGTGTGGCAAAAAAGAAAGTTAATATATGTGTAGAAACTGAATGATCACCTACCTGTAGCACAGTTGCAAACAGTTTTTCAGCCTCACACAGTTGCAGATGGACACACAGACAAAAGCAGATGGATAGTTAGCCAGACAGCCAGAGTCAGTAAGACTATTCATATACTGACAGAGAAGTAGATGTATAGCTAAGTCAGTCAGCCAAAGTTCCAGATTGATAGACCATGGTTAGCCCAATCCATCTTCAGGGATTGGAGTCAGGGAGTCATGAGGACCTGTGTGGCAATAAAAGAAAGTTAATACATGTATAGAAACTGAATGATCACCTACCTGTTACACAGTTGCAAACAGTTTTTCAGCCTCACACAGATGCAAATGGACACAGACAGAGAAGTAAATGTATAGTTAGCCAGTAAGCCAAAGTTCCTGATGGAGATGCAGATGGATAGACCATGGTTAGCCCGATCCATCTTCAGGGATAGGAGTCAGGGAGTCATAAGGACCTGTGTGACAAAAAAGAAAGTTAATACATGCCTAGAAACTCAATGATCACCCACCGGTAACACAGCTGCATAGGAATAGACAAAAATCACACAGAAAGAGAAGGACACAAACAGAGAAGCAGATGGAAAGATAGCCAGACAGCCAGAATCAGGGAGTCATGTGGACCTGTGTGGCAAAAAAAGTTAATACATGCATAGAAACTCAATGATCACCTACCGGTTACACAGCTGCATATGAATAGTCAAAAATCACACAGTTGCATATGGACACACAGACAAAAAAAGCAGATGGATAGTTAGCCAGTGAGCCAGAGTCAGGGTGTCATGAGGACCTGGGTGGCAAAAAAGAAAGTTAATACATGTACAGAAACTAAATGATCACCTACCTGTTACAAAGTTGCAAACAGTTTTTCAGCCTCGCACAGTTGCAGATGGACACACAGACAAAGAAGCAGATGGATAGTTAGCCAGACAGCCAAAGTTCCAGATGGATAGACCATGGTTAGCCTGATCCATCTTCAGGAATCGGAGTCAGAAAGTCATGAAAACCTGTGTGGCAAAAAAGAAAGTTAATATATGTGTAGAAACTGAATGATCACCTACCTGCTACACAGTTGCATATGAATAGACAAAAATCACACAGTTGCAGATGGACACACAGAGAAAAAAAGCAGATGGATAATTAGCCAGTGAGCCAACCTTCCAGATGGAGATGCAGATGAAGATACCATTTTTGGCTGGATTCATCTTCAGGGATAGAAGGAGTCAGGGAGTCACGAGGACCTGTGTGACAAAAAAGAAAGTTAATACATGCATAGAAACTGAATGATCACCTACCGGTTACACAGCTGCATATCAATAGACAAAAATCATACAGAAAGAGAAGGACACAAACAGAGAAGCATATGGATAGATAGCCAGACAGCCAGAATCAGGGAGTCATGAGGACCTGTGTGGCAATAAAAGAAAATTAATACATGTATAGAAACTGAATGACCACCTACCTGTTAGGCATTTGCAAACAGTTTTGCAGATGCAGATGGATAGAAGCAGATGGATAGTTAGCCAGAGTCAGGATGTCATGAGGACCTGTATGGCAAAAAAGAAAGTTAATACATGTTTAGAAACTAAATGATCACCTACCTGCTACACAGCTGCATATGAATACTCAAAAATCACACAGTTGCAGATGGACACACAGACAAAAAAGCAGATGGACAGTTAGCCAGTGAGCCAAACTTCCAGATGGAGATGCAGATGAAGATACCATTTTTGGCTGGATTAATCTTCAGGAATAGGAATCAGGGAGTCATGAAAACCTGTGTGGCAAAAAATAAAATTAAAACATGTATAGAAACTGACTGATGACCTACCTGTTACACAATTGCATATGAATTGTCAGCCTCACACAGTTGCAGATGGTCACACAGAAAAAGAAGCAGATGGATAGTTAGCCAGACAGTCAAAGTTCCAGATGGAGATGCAGATGGATAGACCATGGTTAGCCCGATCCATCTTTAGGAATAGGAGTCAGGGAGTCAGGGAGAAAACCTGTGTGGCAAAAAAGAAAGTTAATATATGCGTAGAAACTGAATGATCACCTACCTGTTACACATTTGCAAACAGTTTTTCAGCCTCAGACAGATGCAGATGGACACAGACAGAGAAGCAGATGGATAGATAGCCAGACAGCCAGAATCAGGGAGTCATGAGGACCTGTGTGGCAAAAAAAAGTTAATACATGCATAGAAACTGAATGATCACCTACCTGTTACACATTTGCAAACAGTTTTTCAGCCTCGCACAGTTGCAGATGGACACAGTCAAAGAAGCAGATGGATAGTTAGCCAGACAGCCAAAGTCAGTAAGACTATTCATATACAGACAGAGAAATAGATGTATAGTTAAGTCAGTCAGCCAAAGTTCCAGATTGATAGACCATGGTTAGCCCAATCCATCTTCAGGGATAGGAGTCAGGGAGTCATGAGGACCTGTGTGGCAATAAAAGAAAGTTAATACATGTATAGAAACTGAATGATCACCTACCTGTTACACAGTTGCAAACAGTTTTTCAGCCTCACACAGTCGCAGATGGCCACACAGACAAAGAAGCAGATGGATAGTTAGCCAGACACTTAGCCAGAGTCAGGGTGTCATGAGGCCTGTGTGGCAATAAAAGAAAATGAATACATGTATAGAAACTAAATGATCACCTACCGGTTACACAGTTGCATATGAATTGTCAGCCTCACACAGTTGCAGATGCTCACACAGACAAAGAAGCAGATGGATAGTTAGTCAGACAGCCAAAGTTCCAAATGGAGATGCAGATGGATAGACCATGGTTAGTCCGATGCATCTTCAGGAATAGGAGTCAGGGAGTCATGAAAACCTGTGTGGCAAAAAAGAAAGTTAATACATGTATAGAAACTGAATGATCACCTACTTGTTACACAGTTGCAAACAAATAGTCAGCCTCACACAGATACAGATGGACACAGACAGAGAAGCAGATGGATAGTTAGCCAGACAGCCAAAGTTCCAGATGGATAGACCATGGTTAGCCCAATCCATCTTCAGGGATAGGAGTCAGGGAGTCATAAGGACCTGTGTGGCAATAAAAGAAAGTTAATACATGTATAGAAACTGAATGATCACCTACCTGTTACACAGTTGCAAACAAATTGGCAGCCTCAAACAGATGCAGAAAGACACAGAGAAGCAGGTGGATAGTTAGCCAGACAGCCAGAGTCAGGGAGTAATGAGGACCTGTGTGGCAAAAAAAGGTAATACATGCATAGAAACTGAATGATCACCTACCTGTTACACAGTTGCATATGAATTGTCAGCCTCACACAGTTGCAGATGGTCACACAGACAAAGAAGCAGATGGATAGTTAGCCAGACAGCCAAAGTTCCAGATGGATAGACCATGGTTAGCCTGATCCATCTTCAGGGATAGAAGTCAGGGAGTCATGAGGACCTGTGTGGCAAAAAAAAGAAAGTTAATACATGTATAGAAACTGAATGATCACCTACCTGCTACTCAGTTGCAAACAAATAGTCAGCCTCACACAGTTGCAGATGGTCACACAGACAGAGAAGCAGATGGATAGATAGCAAGTCGGCCAGAGTCAGGGAGTCATGAGGACCTGTGTGGAAAAAAAGAAAGTTAATACATGTTTAGAAACTGAATGATCACCTACCTGTAATACAGTTGCAAACAGTTTTTCAGCCTCACACAATTGCAGATGGCCACACAGACAAAGAAGCAGATGGATAGTTAGCCAGTGAGCCAAACTTCCAGATTGAGATGCAGATGAAGATTCCATTTTTGGCTGAATTCATCTTCAGGGATAGAAGGAGTCAGGGAGTCATGAGGACCTGTGTGGCAAAAAAAGAAAGTTAATACATGTATAGAAACTGAATGATCACCTACCTGCTACTCAGTTGCAAAGAAATAGTCAGCCTCACACAGATACAAATGGACACAGATAGAGAAGCAGATGGATAGATAGCCAGACAGCCAGAATCAGGGAGTCATGAGGACCTGTGTGGCAAAAAAAAAAAGTTAATATATGCATAGAAACTGAATGATCACCTACCTGTTACACAGTTGCAAACAGTTTTTCAGCCTCGCACAGTTGCAGATGGACACACAGTCAAAGAAGCAGATGGATAGTTAGCCATACACTTAGCCAGTCGGCCAGAGTCAGGGAGTCATGAGGACCTGTGTGGCAAAAAAGAAAGTTAATACATGTTTAGAAACTGAATGATCACCTACCTGTTACACAGTTGCAAACAAATAGTCAGCCTCACACAGTTGCAGATGGTCACACAGACAAAGAAGCAGATGGATAGTTTGCCAGACAGCCAAAGTTCCAGATGGAGATGCAGATGGATAGACCATGGTTAGCCCGATCCATCTTAAGGGATAGGAGTCAGGGAGTCATGAGGACCTGTGTGGCAATAAAAGAAAGTTAATACATGTATAGAAACTGAATGATCACCTACCTATTACACAGTTGCAAACAAATAGTCAGCCTCACACAGTTGCAGATGGTCACACAGACAAAGAAGCAGATGGATAGTTTGCCAGACAGCCAAAGTTCCAGATGGAGATGCAGATGGATAGACCATGGTTAGCCCGATCCATCTTCAGGGATAGGAGTCAGGGAGTCATGAGGACCTGTGTGGCAATAAAAGAAAGTTAATACATGTATAGAAACTGAATGATCACCTACCTATTACACAGTTGCAAACAAATAGTCAGCCTCACACAGTTGCAGATGGTCACACAGACAAAGAAGCAGATGGATAGTTAGCCAGACAGCAAAAGTTCCAGATGGATAGACCATGGTTAGCCCGATCCATCTTCAGGGATAGGAGTCAGGGAGTCATGAGGACCTGTGTGGCAAAAAAAGTTAATACATGCATAGAAACTGAATGATCACCTACCTGCTACTCAGTTGCAAACAAATAGTCAGCCTCACACAGATACAGATGGACACAGACAGAGAAGCAGATGGATAGATAGCCAGTCGGCCAGAGTCAGGAAGTCATGAGGACCTGTGTGGCAATAAAAGAAAATTAATACATGTATAGAAAAATGTATAAATGATCACCTACCTGTTACACAGTTGCAAACAGTTTTGCAGATGCAGATGGATAGAAGCAGATGGATAGATAGCCAGTCGGCCAGAGTCAGGATGTCATGAGGACCTGTGTGGCAAAAAAGAAAGTTAATACATGTATAGAAACTGAATGATCACCTACCTGTTACACATTTGCAAACAGTTTTTCAGCCTCGCACAATTGCAGATGGACACACAGACAAAGAAGCAGATGGATAGTTAGCCAGACAGCCAAAGTTCCAGATGGAGATACGGATGGATAGACCATGGTTAGCCCGATCTATCTTCAGGAATAGGAGTCAGGGAGTCATGAGGACCTGTGTGGCAAAAAAAGAAAGTTAATACATGTATAGAAACTGAATGATAACCTACCTGTTACACAGTTGCAAACAAATTGGCAGCCTCAAACAGATGCAGAAACACAGAGAAGCAGGTGGATAGTTAGCCAGACAGCCAGAATCAGGGAGTCATGAGGACCTGTGTGGCAAAAAAGAAAGTTAATACATGTTTAGAAACTGAATGATCACCTACCTGTTACACAGTTGCATATGAATTGTCAGCCTCACACAGTTGCAGATGGTCACACAGACAAAGAAGCAGATGGATAGTTAGCCAGACAGCCAAAGTTCCAGATGGATAGACCATGGTTAGCCTGATCCATCTTCAGGAATCGGAGTCAGAAAGTCATGAAAACCTGTGGCAAAAAAGAAAGTTAATACATGTATAGAAACTGAATGATCACCTACCTGTAACACAGTTGCAAACAGTTTTTCAGCCTCACCCAGATGCAGATGGACACAGACAGAGAAGCAGATGGATAGATAGCCAGACAGCCAGAATCAGGGAGTCATGAGGACCTGTGTGGCAAAAAAAGGTAATACATGCATAGAAACTGAATGATCACCTACCTGCTACTCAGTTGCAAACAAATAGTCAGCCTCACACAGATACAGATGGACACAGACAGAGAAGCAGATGGATAGATAGCCAGTCGGCCAGAGTCAGGGAGTCATGAGGACCTGTGTGGCAAAAAAGAAAGTTAATACATGTATAGAAACTGAATGATCACCTACCTGTAACACAGTTGCAAACAGTTTTTCAGCCTCACCCAGATGCAGATGGACACAGACAGAGAAGCAGATGGATAGATAGCCAGACAGCCAGAGTCAGGATGTCATGAGGACCTGTGTGGCAAAAAAGAAAGTTAATACATGTATAGAAACTGAATGATCACCTACCTGCTACACAGTTGCAAACAAATTGGCAGCCTCAAACAGATGCAGAAAGACACAGAGAAGCAGGTGGATAGTTAGCCAGATAGCCAGAGTCAGGGAGTAATGAGGACCTGTGTGGCAAAAAAGAAAGTTAATACATGTTTAGAAAATAAATGATCACCTACCTGCTACTCAGTTGCAAACAAATAGTCAGCCTCACACAGATACAAATGGACACAGACAGAGAAGCAGATGGATAGATAGCCAGACAGCCAGAATCAGGGAGTCATGAGGACCTGTGTGGCAAAAAAAAAGTTAATACATGCATAGAAACTGAATGACCACCTACCTGTAACACAGTTGCAAACAGTTTTTCAGCCTCGCACAGTTGCAGATGGACACACAGTCAAAGAAGCAGATGGATAGTTAGCCATACACTTAGCCAGTCGGCCAGAGTCAGGGAGTCATGAGGACCTGTGTGGCAAAAAAAGAAAGTTAATACATGTATAGAAACTAAATGATCACCTACCTGTTACACAGTTGCAAACAAATTGGCAGCCTCAAACAGATACAAATGGACACAGACAGAGAAGCAGATGGATAGATAGCCAGACAGCCAGAATCAGGGAGTCATGAGGACCTGTGTGGCAAAAAAAGGTAATACATGCAGAGAAACTGAATGATCACCTACCTGTTACACAGTTGCATATGAATTGTCAGCCTCACACAGTTGCAGATGGTCACACAGACAGAGAAGCAGATGGATAGATAGCAAGTCGGCCAGAGTCAGGGAGTCATGAGGACCTGTGTGGAAAAAAAGAAAGTTAATACATGTTTAGAAACTGAATGATCACCTACCTGTAACACAGTTGCAAATAGTTTTTCAGCCTCACACAGTCGCAGATGGACACACAGACAAAGAAGCAGATGGATAGTTAGCCAGACAGCCAAAGTTCCAGATGGAGATGCAGATGAAGATACCATGTTTGGCTGAATTAATCTTCAGGGAAAGAAGGAGTCAGGGAGTCATGAAAACCTGTGTGGCAATAAAAGAAAGTAAATACATGTATAGAAACTGAATGATCACCTACCTGCTACACAGTTGCAAACAAATTGGCAGCCTCAAACAGATGCAGAAAGACACAGAGAAGCAGGTGGATAGTTAGCCAGACAGCCAGAGTCAGGGAGTAATGAGGACCTGTGTGGCAAAAAAGAAAGTTAATACATGTTTAGAAACTGAATGATCACCTACCTGTTACACAGTTGCATATGAATAGTCAGCCTCACACAGTTGCAGATGGTCACACAGACAAAGAAGCAGATGGATAGTTTGCCAGACAGCCAAAGTTCCAGATGGAGATGCAGATGGATAGACCATGGTTAGCCCGATCCATCTTCAGGAATAGGAGTCAGGGAGTCATGAAAACCTGTGTGGCAAAAAAGAAAGTTAATATATGTGTAGAAACTGAATGATCACCTACCTGCTACTCAGTTGCAAAAAGTTTTTCAGCCTCAGACAGATGCCGATGGACACAGACAGAGAAGCAGACGGATAGATAGCCAGACAGCCAGAATCAGGGAGTCATGAGGACCTGTGTGGCAAAAAAGAAAGTTAATACATGTTTAGAAACTGAATGATCACCTACCTGTAACACAATTGCAAACACTTTTTCAGCCTCACACAGTTGCAGATGGCCACACAGACAAAGAAGCAGATGGATAGTTAGCCAGTGAGCCAAACTTCCAGATGGAGATGCAGATGAAGATTCCATTTTTGGCTGAATTCATCTTCAGGGATAGAAGGAGTCAGGGAGTCATGACGACCTGTGTGGCAATAAAAGAAAGTTAATACATGTATAGAAACTGAATGATCACCTACCTGTTACACAGTTGCATATGAATTGTCAGCCTCACACAGTTGCAGATGGTCACACAGACAAAGAAGCAGATGGATAGTTAGCCAGACAGCCAAAGTTCCAGATGGAAAGACCATGGTTAGCCCGATCCATCTTCAGGGATAGGAGTCAGGGAGTCATGAGGACCTGTGTGGCAAAAAAGAAAGTTAATATATGTGTAGAAACTGAATGATCACCTACCTGCTACTCAGTTGCAAACAGTTTTTCAGCCTCAGACAGATGCCGATGGACACAGACAGAGAAGCAGACGGATAGATAGCCAGACAGCCAGAATCAGGGAGTCATGAGGACCTGTGTGGCAAAAAAGAAAGTTAATACATGTTTAGAAACTGAATGATCACCTACCTGTAACACAGTTGCAAACAGTTTTTCAGCCTCACACAATTGCAGATGGACACACAGACAAAGAAGCAGATGGACAGTCAGCCAGTGAGCCAAACTTTCAGATGGAGATGCAGATGAAGATACCATTTTTGGCTGGATTAATATTCAGGAATAGGAGTCAGGGAGTCATGAAAACCTGTGTGGCAATAAAAGAAAGTTAATACATGTATAGAAACTGACTGATCACCTACCTGCTACTCAGTTGCAAACAAATAGTCAGCCTCACACAGATACAAATGGACACAGACAGAGAAGCAGATGGATAGATAGCCAGACAGCCAGAATCAGGGAGTCATGAGGACCTGTGTGGTAAAAAAAAAAGTTAATACATGCATAGAAACTGAATGATCACCAACCTGCTACACATTTGCAAACAGTTTTTCAGCCTCGCACAGTTGCAGATGGACACACAGTCAAAGAAGCAGATGGATAGTTAGCCAGACACTTAGCCAGTCGGCCAGAGTCAGGGAGTCATGAGGACCTGTGTGGCAAAAAAGAAAGTTAATACATGTATAGAAACTAAATGATCACCTACCTGTTACACAGTTGCAAACAGTTTTTCAGCCTCGCACAGTTGCAGATGGACACACAGACAAAGAAGCAGATGGATAGTTAGCCAGACAGCCAAAGTTCCAGATGGAGATGCAGATGGTTAGACCATGGTTAGCCCGATCTATCTTCAGGAATAGGAGTCAGGATGTCATGAGGACCTGTGTGGCAAAAAAGAAAGTTAATATATGTGTAGAAACTGAATGATCACCTACCTGTAACACAGTTGCAAACAGTGTTTCAGCCTCACACAGTTGCAGATGGACACACAGACAAAGAAGCAGATGGATAGTTAGCCAGACAGCCAAAGTTCCAGATGGATAGACCATGGTTAGCCCAATCCATCTTCAGGGATAGGAGTCAGGGAGTCATGAGGACCTGTGTGGCAATAAAAGAAAGTTAATACATGTATAGAAACTGAATGATCACCTACCTGTTACACAGTTGCAAACAAATTGGCAGCCTCAAACAGATGCAGAAACACAGAGAAGCAGGTGGATAGTTAGCCAGACAGCCAGAGACAGGGAGTAATGAGTACCTGTGTGGCAAAAAAGAAAGTTAATACATGTTTAGAAACTGAATGATCACCTACCTGTAACACAGTTGCATATGAATTGTCAGCCTCACACAGTTGCAGATGGTCACACAGACAAAGAAGCAGATGGATAGTTTGCCAGACAGCCAAAGATCCAGATGGATAGACCATGGTTAGACCGATCCATCTTCAGGGATAGGAGTCAGGGAGTCATGAGGACCTGTGTGGCAAAAAAAGAAAGTTAATACGTGTATAGAAACTGAATGATCACCTACCTGCTACTCAGTTGCAAACAAATAGTCAGCCTCACACAGATACAAATGGACACAGACAGAGAAGCAGATGGATAGATAGCCAGACAGCCAGAATCAGGGAGTCATGAGGACCTGTGTGGCAAAAAAAGGTAATACATGCAGAGAAACTGAATGATCACCTACCTGTTACACAGTTGCATATGAATTGTCAGCCTCACACAGTTGCAGATGGTCACACAGACAAAGAAGCAGATGGATAGTTAGCCAGACAGCCAAAGTTCCAGATGGATAGACCATGGTTAGCCCGATCCATCTTCAGGGATAGGAGTCAGGGAGTCATGAGGACCTGTGTGGCAAAAAAAGGTAATACATGCATAGAAACTGAATGACCACGTACCTGTTACACATTTGCAAACAGTTTTTCAGCCTCGCACAGTTGCAGATGGACACACAGTCAAAGAAGCAGATGGATAGTTAGCCAGACACTAAGCCAGTCGGCCAGAGTCAGGGAGTCATGAGGACCTCTGTGGCAAAAAAAGAAAGTTAATACATGTTTAGAAACTGAATGATCACCTACCTGCTACTCAGTTGCAAACAAATAGTCAGCCTCACACAGATACAGATGGACACAGACAGAGAGGCAGAAGGATAGATAGCCAGACAGCCAGAATCAGGGAGTCATGAGGACCTGTGTGGCAAAAAAGAAAGTTAATACATGTTTAGAAACTGAATGATCACCTACCTGTAACACAATTGCAAACACTTATTCAGCCTCACACAGTTGCAGATGGCCACACAGACAAAGAAGCAGATGGATAGTTAGCCAGTGAGCCAAACTTCCAGATGGAGATGCAGATGAAGATACCATGTTTAGCTGAATTCATCTTCAGGGAAAGAAGGAGTCAGGGAGTCATGAAAACCTGTGTGGCAAAAAAGAAAGTTAATATATGTGTAGAAACTGAATGATCACCTACCTGCTACTCAGTTGCAAACAGTTTTTCAGCCTCAGACAGATGCAGATGGACACAGACAGAGAAGCAGACGGATAGATAGCCAGACAGCCAGAATCAGGGAGTCATGAGGACCTGTGTGGCAAAAAAAGGTAATACATGCATAGAAACTGAATGATCACCTACCTGTTACACATTTGCATATGAATTGTCAGCCTCACACAGTTGCAGATGGTCACACAGACAAAGAAGCAGATGGATAGTTAGTGAGACAGCCAAAGTTCCAGATGGATAGACCATGGTTAGCCCGATCCATCTTCAGGGATAGGAGTCAGGGAGTCATGAGGACCTGTGTGGCAAAAAAAGGTAATACATGCATAGAAACTGAACGATCACCTACCTGCTACTCAGTTGCAAACAAATTGGCAGCCTCAAACAGATGCAGAAAGACACAGAGAAGCAGGTGGATAGTTAGCCAGACAGCCAGAGTCAGGGAATAATGAGGACCTGTGTGGCAAAAAAGAAAGTTAATACATGTTTAGAAACTGAATGATCACCTACCTGTAACACAGTTGCAAACAGTTTTTCAGCCTCACACAGATGCAGATGGACACAGACAGAGAAGCAGATGGATAGCTAGCCAGACAGCCAGAATCAGGGAGTCATGAGGACCTGTGTGGCAAAAAAAGGTAATACATGCATAGAAACTGAATGATCACCTACCTGTTACACAGTTGCATATGAATTGTCAGCCTCACACAGTTGCAGATGGTCACACAGACAAAGAAGCAGATGGATAGACCATGGTTAGCCTGATCCATCTTCAGGGATAGGAGTCAGGGAGTCATGAGGACCTGTGTGGCAAAAAAAAGAAAGTTAATACATGTATAGAAACTGAATGATCACCTACCTGCTACTCAGTTGCAAACAAATAGTCAGCCTCACACAGTTGCAGATGGTCACACAGACAGAGAAGCAGATGGATAGATAGCAAGTCGGCCAAAGTCAGGGAGTAATGAGGACCTGTGTGGAAAAAAAGAAAGTTAATACATGTTTAGAAACTGAATGATCACCTACCTGTAACACAGTTGCAAACAGTTTTTCAGCCTCACACAGTCGCAGATGGACACACAGACAAAGAAGCAGATGGATAGTTAGCCAGACAGCCAAAGTTCCAGATGGAGATGCAGATGAAGATACCATGTTTGGCTGAATTAATCTTCAGGGAAAGAAGGAGTCAGGGAGTCATGAGGACCTGTGTGGCAATAAAAGAAAGTTAATACATGTATAGAAACTGAATGATCACCTACCTGCTACACAGTTGCAAACAAATTGGCAGCCTCAAACAGATGCAGAAAGACAGAGAAGCAGGTGGATAGTTAGCCAGACAGCCAGAGTCAGGGAGTAATGAGGACCGGTGTGGCAAAAAAGAAAGTTAATACATGTTTAGAAACTGAATGATCACCTACCTGTAACACAGTTGCAAACAGTTTCTCAGCCTCACACAATTGCAGATGGCCACACAGACAAAGAAGCAGATGGATAGTTAGCCAGTGAGCCAGAATCAGGGAGACATGAGGACCTGTGTGGCAAAAAAAAAGTTAATACATGCATAGAAACTGAATGACCACCTACCTGTTACACATTTGCAAACAGTTTTTCAGCCTCGCACAGTTGCAGATGGACACACAGTCAAAGAAGCAGATGGATAGTTAGCCATACACTTAGCCAGTCGGCCAGAGTCAGGGAGTCATGAGGACCTGTGTGGCAAAAAAGAAAGTTAATACATGTATAGAAACTAAATGATCACCTACCTGTTACACAGTTGCAAACAGTTTTGCAGATGCAGATGGATAGAAGCAGATGGATAGATAGCCAGTCGGCCAGAGTCAGGATGTCATGAGGACCTGTGTGGCAAAAAAGAAAGTTAATACATGTATAGAAACTGAATGATCACCTACCTGTTACACAGTTGCAAACAGTTTTTCAGCCTCGCACAGTTGCAGATGGACACACAGACAAAGAAGCAGATGGATAGTTAGCCAGACAGCCAAAGTTCCAGATGGATAGACCATGGTTAGCCCAATCTATCTTCAGGAATAGGAGTCAGGATGTCATGAGGACCTGTGTGGCAAAAAACAAAGTTAATATATGTGTAGAAACTGAATGATCACCTACCTGTAACACAGTTGCAAACAGTTTTTCAGCCTCGCACAGTTGCAGATGGACACACAGACAAAGAAGCAGATGGATAGTTAGCCAGACAGCCAAAGTTCCAGATGGATAGACCATGGTTAGCCCAATCCATCTTCAGGGATAGGAGTCAGGGAGTCATGAGGACCTGTGTGGCAATAAAAGAAAGTTAATACATGTATAGAAACTGAATGATCACCTACCTGTTACACAGTTGCAAACAAATTGGCAGCCTCAAACAGATGCAGAAACACAGAGAAGCAGGTGGATAGTTAGCCAGACAGCCAGAGAAAGGGAGTAATGAGGACCTGTGTGGCAAAAAAGAAAGTTAATACATGTTTATAAACTGAATGATCACCTACCTGTTACACAGTTGCATATGAATTGTCAGCCTCACACAGTTGCAGATGGTCACACAAACAAAGAAGCAGATGGATAGTTTGCCAGACAGCCAAAGTTCCAGATGGAGATGCAGATGGATAGACCATGGTTAGCCCGATCCATCTTCAGGAATAGGAGTCAGGGAGTCATGAAAACCTGTGTGGCAAAAAAGGAAGTAAATATATGTGTAGAAACTGAATGATCACCTACCTGCTACTCAGTTGCAAACAGTTTTTCAGCCTCAGACAGATGCAGATGGACACAGACAGAGAAGCAGACGGATAGATAGCCAGACAGCCAGAATCAGGGAGTCATGAGGACCTGTGTGGCAAAAAAAGGTAATACATGCATAGAAACTGAATGATCACCTACCTGTTACACATTTGCATATGAATTGTCAGCCTCACACAGTTGCAGATGGTCACACAGACAAAGAAGCAGATGGATAGTTAGTCAGACAGCCAAAGTTCCAGATGGATAGACCATGGTTAGCCCGATCCATCTTCAGGGATAGGAGTCAGGGAGTCATGAGGACCTGTGTGGCAAAAAAAGGTAATACATGCATAGAAACTGAATGATCACCTACCTGCTACTCAGTTGCAAACAAATAGTCAGCCTCACACAGATACAGATGGACACAGACAGAGAAGCAGATGGATAGATAGCCAGTCGGCCAGAGTCAGGGAGTCATGAGGACCTGTGTGGCAAAAAAGAAAGTTAATACATGTTTAGAAACTGAATGATCACCAACCTGCTACTCAGTTGCAAACAAATAGTCAGCCTCACACAGATACAAATGGACACAGACAGAGAAGCAGATGGATAGATAGCCAGACAGACAGAATCAGGGAGTCATGAGGACCTGTGTGGCAAAAAAAGGTAATACATGCAGAGAAACTGAATGATCACCTACCTGTTACACAGTTGCATATGAATTGTCAGCCTCACACAGTTGCAGATGGTCACACAGACAAAGAAGCAGATGGATAGTTAGCCAGACAGCCAAAGTTCCAGATGGATAGACCATGGTTAGCCCGATCCATCTTCAGGGATAGGAGTCAGGGAGTCATGAGGACCTGTGTAGCAAAAAAAGGTAATACATGCATAGAAACTGAATGACCACGTACCTGTTACACATTTGCAAACAATTTTTCAGCCTCGCACAGTTGCAGATGGACACACAGTCAAAGAAGCAGATGGATAGTTAGCCAGACACTAAGCCAGTTGGCCAGAGTCAGGGAGTCATGAGGACCTGTGTGGCAAAAAAGAAAGTTAATACATGTTTAGAAACTGAATGATCACCTACCTGTAACACAATGGCAAACAGTTTTTCAGCCTCACACAGTTGCAGATGGCCACACAGACAAAGAAGCAGATGGATAGTTAGCCAGTGAGCCAAACTTCCAGATGGAGATGCAGATGAAGATTCCATTTTTGGCTCAATTCATCTTCAGGGATAGAAGGAGTCAGGGAGTCATGAGGACCTGTGTGGCAATAAAAGAAAGTTAATACATGTATAGAAACTGAATGATCACCTACCTGTTACACAGTTGCATATGAATTGTCAGCCTCACACAGTTGCAGATGGTCACACAGACAAAGAAGCAGATGGATAGTTAGCAAGACAGCCAAAGTTCCAGATGGATAGACCATGGTTAGCCCGATCCATCTTCAGGGATAGGAGTCAGGGAGTCATGAGGACCTGTGTGGCAAAAAAAAAAGTTAATACATGCATAGAAACTGAATGACCACCTACCTGTTACACATTTGCAAATAGTTTTTTTTTAGCCTCGCACAGTTGCAGATGGATACACAGTGAAAGAAGCAGATGGATAGTTAGCCATACACTTAGCCAGTCGGCCAGAGTCAGGGAGTCATGAGGTCCTGTGTGGCAAAAAAGAAAGTTAATACATGTTTAGAAACTGAATGATCACCTACCGGTTACACAGCTGCATATGAATAGACAAAAATCACACAGAAAGAGAAGGACACAAACAGAGAAGCAGATGGATAGATAGCCAGACAGCCAGAATCAGGAAGTCATGAGGACCTGTGTGGCAATAAAAGAAAATTAATACATGTATAGAAAAATGTATAAATGATCACCTACCTGTTACACAGTTGCAAACAGTTTTGCAGATGCAGATGGATAGAAGCAGATGCATAGATAGCCAGTCGGCCAGAGTCAGGATGTCATGAGGACCTGTGTGGCAAAAAAGAAAGTTAATACATGTATAGAAACTGAATGATCACCTACCTGTTACACAGTTGCAAACAGTTTTTCAGCCTCGCACAGTTGCAGATGGACACACAGTCAAAGAAGCAGATGGATAGTTAGCCAGACAGCTAAAGTTCCAGATGGATAGACCATGGTTAGCCCAATCCATCTTCAGGAATAGGAGTCAGGGAGTCATGAGGACCTGTGTGGCAATAAAAGAAAGTTAATACATGTATAGAAACTGAATGATCACCTACCTGTTACACAGTTGCAAACAAATTGGCAGCCTCAAACAGATGCAGAAACACAGAGAAGCAGGTGGATAGTTAGCCAGACAGCCAGAGACAGGGAGTAATGAGGACCTGTGTGGCAAAAAAGAAAGTTAATACATGTTTAGAAACTGAATGATCACCTACCTGTAACACAGTTGCAAACAGTTTTTCAGCCTCGCACAGTTGCAGATGGACACACAGTCAAAGAAGCAGATGGATAGTTAGCCAGACAGCCAAACTTCACGATGGATAGACCATGGTTAGCCCGATCCATCTTCAGGGATAGGAGTCAGGGAGTCATGAGGACCTGTGTGGCAAAAAAGGTAATACATGCATAGAAACTGAATGATCACCTACCTGCTACTCAGTTGCAAACAAATAGTCAGCCTCACACAGATACAGATGGACACAGACAGAGAAGCAGATGGATAGATAGCCAGTCGGCCAGAGTCAGGGAGTCATGAGGACCTGTGTGGCAATAAAAGAAAGTTAATACATGTATAGAAACTGAATGATCACCTACCTGTTACACAGTTGCATATGAATTGTCAGCCTCACACAGTTTCAGATGGTCACAGTCAAAGAAGCAGATGGATAGTTAGCCAGACAGCCAAAGTTCCAGATGGATAGACCATGGTTAGCCCGATCCATCTTCAGGGATAGGAGTCAGGGAGTCATGAGGACCTGTGTGGCAAAAAAGAAAGTTAATACATGTATAGAAACTGAATGATCACCTACCTGTAACACAGTTGCAAACAGTTATTCAGCCTCACACAGTTGCAGATGGACACACAGACAAAGAAGCAGATGGATAGTTAGCCAGTGAGCCAAACTTCCAGATGGAGATGCAGATCAAGATTCCATTTTTGGCTGAATTCATCTTCAGGGATAGAAGGAGTCAGGGAGTCAGGAGGACCTGTGTGGCAATAAAAGAAAGTTAATACATGTATAGAAACTGAATGATCACCTACCTGTTACACAGTTGCATATGAATTGTCAGCCTCACACAGTTGCAGATGGCCACACAGACAAAGAAGCAGATGGATAGTTAGCCAGACAGCCAAAGTTCCAGATGGATAGACCATGGTTAGCCCAATCCATCTTCAGGGATAGGAGTGATGGTTATGTACATTTAAAAATATGTTATCTGTATATTCTACGTATGTATTGTGCCACAATGTCCTTAGCATGATACAGCCAGATTGCTTCACACCCAAACTGGACCAAACTGGTATAGAAGCCCTTGCCAAATGAGGTGGGGCTTGGTTGGGGTGAATCAGAGGTAATTTGATTGGAAAAAATCCAATGATTGGAAAAAAACCAAAATTCTGCAGTACTGCAAGAGTCAGCACAAACAGCCTGCCAAGAGTCAGCGTTTTCTTGAAAAAGAAGTATGTCCTTGCAAGAACATAAGCAAAGAAGTGTGTCCTTGCAAGAACATAAGCGAGTGCAGCGGGTAAGTTCCTTAGTTAACGAGCAAGGGGCTCTAGATCTTGACATAAGCCGGTACAACCGAAAAATATCATGATAAAAGAAATATGCGTAGGAGGGACCACAGCAAGATAAGGACAGTATATAAGGCCCAGGCAGAACCATACTTTTTAGACTGCCTTGGGAGAGTGCTGGCTGTCTCAGACTAATGCATTATTTGTAATGCCTTAGTCTTCACCTTATTTTTGTACACTTTATGCAGAAATAAAGGTTGCACTCTGCCTTTCTATTGACTACGGAGCTGGATTCTTTTATGCACCATTTTCTAAATGCTTATTAGCTGATTGGGGGAATTTATAGAGAAAAAGAGCCGACATTTTGGTGGCCCGTTGGTTGGCTTCGCTCTACGCGCCTTGCGTCCTGTTTGACCGACACCGCACCTGTGCCCGGCCTGTTCCTCTCCTCCGGTCCTTTAGCGCGCCCATTTCATCTTTAAGGTAAGCCGATCTTTGTATTCAAAAATCTGCTTAAGGGGGGATAGGGCCTGGCTGTCCACAGGCCTCAGTGGTGTTCAGCTTTCAGTATATCTGGCTCCGAGTCAATGAGAAATGCTGATAACTGTTATTAGAAAACCAAATAAAAAGTAAATAACTTCTAGAAAACCTCAAAAAAAGGAGTAAAACTCTTCAGAAAACCAAATAAAAAGTAAATAACTTCTAGAAAACCACAGAAAAAGGAGTAATATTCAGAAAACCAAATAAAAAAGTGATGATAAAATGGCATAGAGAAAAGCCGGCAGAGAGAAAAAAAGGGTTAAGGGAATAACCCTTAGATAAAGCCATTAAAGAAAAAGGCCTAGAGAAGAAAAAGGAAAAAGTGCACAAGTAATATTGGTACCAAAGTATATGTTACAAGTTTTTGTCTGTCCTAAATATTGTTTAGGACATGTTTTAATTGTGTTTTCTTTTGCTAAGTGCTTGCTATTCTTGAATTTTCTTGTTTAAAATGTTTAATGAAGTTTAAAAGATAATGGGAGGCACAGGCAATAGTATTATTATCTCTTATACTGTGGTCTCTATTGATATAATACCTTTAAGGACCTTTGTCCGTGTTGTTGTTAAGATCCTAACATGTATCAGGAGAGGGAATAAAGTGACAAAGCATAACTTGAAGTTTATTGGATATAGATAATTAGAGATATACGGAACCAGAGCTGGTCTTGCAGGCCCACAAGCCCAGTAATGTGTATCCTATATCAATTGATACTTAAAAAGCCTTAGAAGGCATGTTGATGGATGTATAGTAAATTGTGTTGATGGTTAGTAAGCACCAGGTTGGGTTAAAGAGTATTGGCTGTTATATACAGAAGTACTAAAAGATATAACTGTAGGAGCTACATGTGGCCATGACCTATAACGGTTACAGAGGTAACTGTAGATGATAACGCATGTGTACTGTAAGGGTATTATTGTATGTGTCTGCTTGAATAAAGGCTCTACGAAGGAATATTAACGGTTATATTGTGTTAGAACACACAAGGTGGTGTGTGTAAAATTGTATTTGTCCTGTAGAGCAGAGCAACATCATGGACAGTGAGTTGCTTTTAGCTGAAACGCAGGGGATCTGAACTCATTTCTGGTTAGAGAGAACATACAAGAATGTGCAAGGCATTGAGCGTTGGCAATCAACGCAGCTTGTCAATCATAAATTGTGGTTGTTAACTGATTGGTATAACCTGGACCTTGCTGAAGAGGTCTTTCCACACCTCAGATTAACTGAGAGAATTAGGTGTTTTTGGACCTCAAGACTATTGACTCCTGTCTTAAATCTACTCTTGACTAGTTCTAGTGCAACAGGAGTCACATTGGGGTTTGAGAACCTGCCATGGGGATCATTTGAACCATTATCTGTGGCAGCAGACATTCAGGATAGACAGTGTAGGGAGCTACAAGTCTACCTGTCCATTAGTACATGCACTGTTTTGTGGGAGTGTGGCTCTGCGACAATGATTTTGGCAGATGGCTTCAATCCAATTGGGATGAAGTTTCACACAGAAGCGCTGAAGCGCACTGCTGAAACAGTACATAAGATCCATGCTGAAGTTAGTTGGAAGTTAGGGGCAGCCTCTCTGGACCCCAGAATAGCAGAAAGAAAAGTCAATAAAGGGACATATGTCTTAGTCATTTAACCAAGCGCAAGAGACCAATAAAATATATGAAGTGTGAAGGTCTGACAACTACTCAAACGTTTTTCTAGTTATTCACGCACTCCACTGGTATGATAAAAGAACAGATAAGGATTGAAACAGTAGAATTAACCAAAGCTAGCCTATATTTTAATAAAATAGATGAAAAAAAAAAAAAAGAAACATGCTAAATCTAATGTTTTATTAGGTCTTTGTCTCCAGTGATCCACAGGGGACAGAGAGAGGGCAGATAGCAAACCCTTTCCTGGCTGAAACCAAGGAGGGGACGAGAGAAAGAAAACTCCACCCAGAGGCGGTGACCATTGGACTGACTCACCTCACACCCACCCACAGGTTAACTCGCACCCACCTAAAACACACACACTTACACAGTCTGTTAGCAACCCTTTAATAGCACCCAAATTATTTTTAGATTACACAGACACTATCACTTAAGTAACACACATGATGGGATCACAAGCTTCAAAGAAAGAAAAAAGGGAACCATCACCCATAGACTTAGTGGCATTAAAGAGGACTATGCGGAAGTGGAACAAACTGACCAAGAACCTCACACATCAGTGGCCCAAGAGAGGAACCTTTGATGAAGACCTGTGTCAAACTGTTACAGACCTAGAAGGGAAAAAGGTGGTGATGTCCAAGAAAAAACATCAAGCAGCAAAGATGTATGACCATTCTCAAAGCCTTCATGGAGCAAGCCACACTTCTGAAAGAAAAAGAGAAGCTGTACAAGCAACATGGGGACCAATCAGAACGACCCCGACTATACCCCAAACTCAAGAGTGAACGACCACCTCCATATGTTCCAGGCTCCAAGGACAAAGAATCAACTGCAACCCAGTGCCCACTGCAAGTGACAACGTGGACCGAGGCTGACATGGAGATGGATATGCAAGGTATGGTCAAGTTCAAAGTCAAAGATTAACCAGACTCCACAAGCACACCTGCAGCCTCTGAGGGTCACTATAGGACTCCAACCCCATGTCCATCCAGAGAAGAGGTGAGGCAGCCCGAGAGGGGGGCTGAGAGATCTACGGCAGTTTCTCCGAGTCCACCCAAGCTGACACTACACAGCCTGTGCAAAAGAGATGACTCACTAAAGAATGACACCCAAGCAATAACTCTGAATGCACCTGATTACAAATGGCTGTATATCAATGGCGGTTCGCATCAAAAGCCTTCAATGCAGAGCACACCTCATGAACAAGAAGGCACAGCAAGTGGCTGGATGACCAAATCAACGCAAGAAAACACTGACATCATGATCCCTCGACGAGTGCATGGTGAACTGATGATTGAGTCAGAGCAGCATGCAAGACACAGACGTGAGGATGAACAAACACATTTCAACACTTTGATGAGGGAGACAGAAGAACTGGCAAAACGGACAGAAACGGAACTGAAGATCCTGAATAAACAAAGAGACCAGATCCAGAGACCACATAAAACCAGCTCACTACCCCGAGACATGAGAAGAGAAAAACAAGAGATGAATTACCAAGAAGAACAACAGAGTGACACTGCTGAAAGCTCATCAGAAGATGAAGAAGTGAAAAAACTAATAGATTACCCTTATGTACCAAGACGATCAAGACGTATCAAGGACAAAACGGGCAAGAAAGAAAAAGCTTCCCTGTATCCCATTCTTTACAAGGGACCTGAACAAACCTATGTCCCATGGTCCTTCCTAGATCTTAAAGGCCTGATTGACCAATTACCCAACATGCATGACGAAGGCATGCAGAGAAATCAACTGGGTGAAGACTGACAATAGGTTCATACATAGGTCAGCCGATGGTTCCTATTATAGGATAGCTGTAAAATCAGTTGATAGAACAGTTGCAGAAAAGGTCCTTGTTAACAGAACACTCATAGTTGGCCAATACACACTCACTCAAGAGCAGAAAGACATTTTAGCTAAAGTGCCAGAGAAATTGTGGACAACACATGATACTGACATAGGCCTAGTGACATCAGGAGGTGAAGTCGAAATTCAAGTCAAAACAAATGCTCGTCTACCGTATCAACAACAATATCCACTCAATCACAGCAGTGAAAAATGCACCTAGACCCACTACAGTCTCTGAAATGCTAACCTTTTTAGGTATGGCAGGATACAGTAGTCAATAGATTTGTGACTTTGCACTAAAAACATCTCTTAGGAGGCTAATTCGAGCAGCAGGTCAGCAAAATTTGAAAGGGCAGTTAGAATGGGATGAAGAGGCATTGCAGGCCTTTGAGGCCATAAAAATGGACTTATGTACTGCTCCAGCACTAGCAAACCCAGATTATTCTAAACCATTTCAACAGTTTGTAGCAACCAAAAGTGGGTATGCAAATGCCGTATTGACGCAGGCATCTGATGGGGGGGTACCAGCTGGTTGCATACTTTAGTTCCCAGCTTGACAAAATTGAACAGGATATGCCCCCTTGTTACCAAGGCTTGGCTGCAGCAGCCTTTGCCTATGAAAAAGCTACTTCTATCACCCAGGGGCACAAGGTTGATTTGTATACCAACCATGCATTGCATTCGTTGTTAACGTCCAATTCATTTGTTTTAACTAATGCCAGACGAACTGGGTATCACATTATACTTTCTGCACCCGAATTGACCAAATTGGACCAGCCAGCTGAGCCTGCCTCACCACAAGTTGAAGCACAGCCAGGCGACACCCCTACGAAGGCACCCTCACCAACTGACGGAAGTGAGAAAGCCGGACCAAGTGGTGTGTCCAGACCGGTCACTAGAAGCATGACCAGACAGCAGTCACAATCTGAAGACTCAGACAGCAGTTAAGTAATTGTGCACTTATATCTACTCACAATTCTCTAAGAAGTCCCCCTCTTATCAGTCCTGATTAAAGCGGGGTCGGGCCATAAGTAGGGGCCCTCGTCGCTTTCCAGGTGAAGAAATTGGGTAGCATCCAAAAACTTTGAGATTAGGAGGGTTGAGAATTGAGTAGAAAACAGAACAAACATGTCTATATGGATTGTCTTGCTGTACTTCCTAGCGGGAGATTTTGCTGAGATAACAATCACACCATTCCACGATGACCACAACAAGTCAAACCAGGAACCCGACTGGTTCCCTGGGCAAGAAATCTGGTTAAACAGAACTGAAGTTGTGACCAATGACACCAAGGTTATCTTACATGGAGGAAAATACAATATTATATCAGTACCTTCTATTTTCTGCTAAATCATTTACTAACCAACCTTGTATAGCTTGTCATAATATAGGCCTAAAATCTCAAGTAGCACCGCTAAGTAGCATTAGCATGTGTAGAGATCGGAGACACCCTCACAAGTATACTGAATATGTTGACTAAGCGTCAAGATCAATACCTAGCCAGTATTGATCCACAGGATAGCTCTTGGTGGGCCTGGATGAAATCGCAGCATTGGCAAACAATGCTGCCTCAAATTCTCGGTATAATTGTCACTATTCTCATACTGCTTAGTTGTATTGTTCCTACTGGATTAACGTATCCTGGTCAGTGCATTGTCGTGCAGTACACTGAGGTGTAGCCCTATTTTCACCAGTTGAATCACCATATTTTCTTTTCATTTACGTCTGCAAAGTGTTTGTTTTCTTGTATTTAAGGTACAGCTGTCAAGGCAGGAAGTGAACCACACCTAAGAACAATAAGCTGGACATACCCTCTATAACCAGTATAACAAGGAGGCGGTTGAATACCCCCTCCACAACCTAAGCGACCCTGGAGTTCAAGTGTGATTTTAACGTATTTGAGGGAGTGGATTGTGCAGCGGTCTCTCCCTTATCCACCCCGGGAAGGCCTCTGGCGGGGGGTTTGCCGGTCCAGTGGCCACAACCTCATAGCTTTGGCCCAGCATCACACGACTTCCCTAGCTATATCAGAACCTTCGCCAAACCCAGTACTGCTTCCCGCCAGCTGAAGAGAATAAGGCTAATCCTGGGTGATCAGCCTACTAAAGAAGGGTTTGAGATCCATACCAGGCTTCCAGGTAAATCTATCTGGTTGAATTGCACTGTCACCAAAAGTAGTGGAGCTGTCCTTTACACCTGGACTTCGTGTGCGTGGATGCCGGAGTGTGGACTGGTTCAATATCGCAACACCCGCCCAATGAGTGCCAAACATTCAAGACTCTGTTCAGCAGAACGAATCCTTGTTGGATCTGAACTATCACCCGTATTCTGATCCGTCCTCATCATTTTACCAGTCCCCTCCAGGATCATCTGCGGCCTGTGAATCCTCAACCCCTTTCCAGCATCATGTTCCAGTTTCACAAGAGGAACTGGACAAAGGCATTTTAAGCCCAGCATCCACTCCCATTAAACATAGAGTCCGACGTGATACCCCTCTATACAGCTTTGATGACAAAGTTTATATTGAGGCAATTGGTGTCCCAAGGGGGGGTCCCTGATGAGTTTAAGGCAAGAAATCCAATAGCTGCAGGCTTTGAATCCATCTTATGGTGGATTAATATCCCATCCCCATGTGCAATTAAGAGTCTTTTACTGTAAATAATATTGTTTATTGTTTATTGCTTTTTTTTTTTTTTTTTTTTTTTTTTTTAATTCTTATTTATATTGTGTATATATATTGTGTATATAGTGTAAATTATTTATCCAAATTTTTTGTAACTGAGTGTCCTGCTATCCCTTTCTGCTGCTACACTGTAAATTTCCCCACTGCGGGACTAATAAAGGATTATCTTATCTTATCTTATCTTATCTTACTCTCAACAAGAATGTTGATTGGATAAATTTTATCTATTATAACCAACAGCGCTTTGTCAACTACACCCATGATGCCCTGTCTGCCATTGCTGAACAACTCCATGCTTCCTCCTTAATGTCATGGCAAAATCGTGTTGCTCTTGACATGTTGTTAGCTGAAGGGGTGGAGTATGTGCTATGTTTGGAGACTTGTGTTGTACAATCATTCCAAATCATACTGCCAGTGATGGAAGCATCACCAGAGCCCTATCATATCTGAAGAGTCTCCGCAACGAACTAGCTGAGAATTCTGGCGTCGACTCCAGTTTAACTGGCTGGCTAGAATCTATGTTTGGCAGATGGAAGGCCTTTGCCATTGCCATTCTGTCAAGTCTGATTGTGGGCATCTCATTGTTGGCTTTGTGCGGCTGTTGTGTCATCCCCTGCATTCGAGGCCTTGTAGTCAGGGCAGCAGACAAATCTGTGTCCAAAGAAATGTATGCAGGCCTTTACAATCTGCATCCCAGCCCCAATTATTATTTTTCAATACCGCATTCCAGACCTATACTCCAGACCATATCATCCTCTGACGATCTCTTTGCGGATGATTTTCAACCACCTGATTTTCAGACACCTGATCACTCCGCCTATGTTCCACTGTCTTCCCTTCATAAGTCCTAATTCCCCCACCTCATTGTTTGTTGTTGTCCTTAGTCTGATAGTTCCTAGGGGGGGAAATGATGGTTATTCATTGTGTTTTTGTTGAATGTTAAGTGTTAAATGTTAGTTTTGCTTTTTAATGTTTTAGTTTGTTTTTTTTTTGTTTAAATCATTATATATCCACCTGATGTGTTTTCCACAACATTGTACGCATATAAGCATATATCTTACTGTGTTCACATGTACTGATATTAGTACCCTGATACATTGTTCATAACATAAAGTTACGAAAGGGGGGAAATGATGGTTATGTACATTTAAAAATATGTTATCTGTATATTCTACGTATGTATTGTGCCACAATGTCCTTAGCATGATACAGCCAGATTGCTTCACACCCAAACTGGACCAAACTGGTATAGAAGCCCTTGCCAAATGAGGCGGGGCTTGGTTGGGGTGAATCAGAGGTAATCTGATTGGAAAAAACCCAATGATTGGAAAAAAAACCTTTTCTTGAAAAAGAAGTATGTCCTTGCAAGAACATAAGGAAAGAAGTGCGTCCTTGCAAGAACATAAGCGAGTGCAGCGGGTAAGTTCCTTAGTTAACGAGCAAGGGGCTCTAGATCTTGACATAAGCCGGTACAACCGAAAAATATCATGATAAAAGAAATATGCGTAGGAGGGACCACAGCAAGATAAGGACAGTATATAAGGCCCAGGCAGAACCATACTTTTTAGACTGCCTTGGGAGAGTGCTGGCTGTCTCAGACTAATGCATTATTTGTAATGCCTTAGTCTTCACCTTATTTTTGTACACTTTATGCAGAAATAAAGGTTGCACTCTGCCTTTCTATTGACTACGGAGCTGGATTCTTTTATGCACCATTTTCTAAATGCTTATTAGCTGATTGGGGGAATTTATAGAGAAAAAGAGCCGACAGGAGACAGGCAGTCATGAGGACCTGTGTGGCAATAAAAGAAAGTTAATACATGTATAGAAACTGAATGATCACCTACCTGTTACACAGTTGCATATGAATTGTCAGCCTCGCACAGTTGCAGATGGACACAGTCAAAGAAGCAGATGGATAGTTAGCCAGACAGCCAGAGTCACTAAGACTATTCATATACAGACAGAGAAGTAGATGTATAATTAGTCAGTCAGCCAAAGTTCCAGATGGAGATGCAGATGAAGATACTCTTTCTGGCTGAATTCATCTTCAGAGGATAGAAGGAGTCAGGGAGTCATGAGGACCTGTGTGGCAAAAAAAGAAAGTTAATACATGTATAGAAACTGAATGATCACCTACCTGTTACACAGCTGCATATGAATAGTCAAAAACCACACAGTTGCAGAGAAGTAGATGGATAGTTAGCCAGTCAGCCAGAGTCAGTAAGACTATTCATATACAGACAGAGAAGTAGATGTATAGTTAGCCAGTCAGCCAAAGTTCCAGATGGAGATGCAGACGGAAAAGAAAAGAATAACCTGTATTAGAACGATGAAAACACAAAAATTGGACTGTGGACTGCTCACTAGTGCTTGAAGGGGGGAAGATTGTTGTCTGCACTCACCCTCTTATTAATGGTATATACATGGAGTCCATAGAAACAATCCAAAATATAGGGAGTTGGAAAGCTCTCACAAAGCTGTTTGTACATCGGACATCCTTCTTTTTGAAGAGTTTATAATCCTGGGCGTTTCCTTGTGAAAGGAAAGGCTGAACCAAGTCCTTGAATTGGGTTGCTGAGAATCAATTCAGGAGTGATACCTTTGGGATACATTTTACACACAGAAGACAATGTCCATATGAAGCTCAAGTTAGCTGTAAGGAGTGCAAATAGAGAAATAAACAAAGAACAAGAAAAAGAGAAGCTTCCTGCAAAAGCACAACAGCACAAAACCTCATGAATAAAAAACATACACAAAGCTTGACTGAATATATAAAGAACTAAATGATGGCAAACTTACAATGAGTATTAGAACCTATAGTTCCTTCATTCAGTCTTCATTACAGTGAGGTCTAAAGTGAGCCACAACTAAACCTATTTGCTACTGCATGGTTCCCTCCTTATGGCTTGTAACTTGGCCTACTTCCAATATAATGCCACAAAGTGAATGGAGTAGGAATTATCATAAATAAACATGCCATTGTCTTAACACTAGAGTCATATGGGTGTCAGCTGTGGCTTTAAGTAGGCCTAAGCTGTAGGGTTTTTTTATGCCACAACCACAACCGGCCCAATGAGACCCAAAGAACCTGACAACAGACCCAATGAGACTAGGGATGCATCCATCTGATATTAGGGTTGAGTATTGGTTAATTAATTAAATAACTTTCACTTCCCTTTGGTCTCACAGACTTCACATTTCAGAATACAAGTCCTGAGCAAACACTGCTAAATATATAATACAAATATAAATCACACAACTAATCATCATAATGACTGATTATTCTGTTACTCGTCATCTCATAAGAAGATGTATTAGAATAGTCTAATAGTATCTTTAGAAAATAACAAAATCTGGCATGTGTGACTGTCTCCTATTAATACTTTGTCATTGTAAGGCGAATGCTGAGCCAAGGTCCTGCACAATTGTTTCTAATTTTAGTAACAAATATATAGCAATTCATAACACTGCTAACATTATAACATATATCACCTCAGTATTTAGCTGACTATGTCAGATATTAAAGATCAGGATAATTACCGATATTGACTTCTGTTAGAGGGTCTGTAATGTACCACAGAGCTTCAAAGAGGCAAGGAGTTCAACAAAATCACAGTTTTGGGTTGATGCAGATGACAGCACTGTATGACCTTCAGCTCCACCAGATGGACGCTACAACAGCCTACTTGAATGTTTTAATTAATTGTGAGATGTATATGGAGCAACTAGAAGGATTTAAAGGAAAATCAGTTGAAAAGGGTTTCTGTAAACTGAATAGGTCATTGTATGCTCTCTTGACAGTGACTTCTTTAGGGTCTAGAGATCATATATATTTAACAGCCCAAATTCAATGCGGGAGCTGCTTGTACTCTGAAAGCCTAACTTTCTAAAGATGTAAGTATGTGTATCAGCATACAATGGTTACAAAACATGACAGATAGAAGCAACTCAAAATCCATAATCCAAAGAACAAAATCCATAAACACAGACTGGTGAAATTTCATACAGAGAGTGTTACACAACACCAAACCCAGATTGCCTAGTCAACATGGAGAGAGGCGTGTACCCCCATGCTAACAGCTAACCGCGTTGATCAGACTTCAGTTTGAGACTCTTGATCCTCTTCTGATGTTCAAGATGGCTTTTAAACAGGAGACAGACATAGCACACACCATCCAAAGAGAGACAGGAAAGCACCTCAGTATTTAGCTGACTGTGTGTCAGATATTAACCTTGAGCTCCACCAGATGGACGTTACAACAGCCTATTTGCATGCACCGACTGATTGAGAGATGTATATGGAGCAACCACACAGATTTAAAGGAAAATCAAATACATGTGAAAAGGTTGTCTGTAGGATAATACTGATAATCTGGGTTGATGATCTCATCATTGCTGCCAGTGACAATGACTTGCTCATGGAGGTGAAAAACAACAACATTCAAGATGAAAAATTTTCTATGAAAGAATTATTTTCTAGGTCCTGATTTTGATCAAAGTCAAGAAGCAGTAAAGAGAAGTCAAAAGAAGTTCACATCAAAAGTACTAGAACAATTTGGTATGTCTGCCAAGGTCAACCCCATGTGAACAAAAGTCACAGTGCAACAAGTCGTGATTCTGTTGATCCTACAAGATCTCACAAAGCAGCAGGTAGACTGACTTATGTGAAGTATAAACATCTCGGCGAGAGTTCCTGATCCAAGTCCTGTTTTTCCAATAGACAAAGTATGAAAGAACCGTTAAAAGAACTGGTGGACGTTTGTATGTTTTGTTGTGTTTTCAGTGGGTTTGTGGTGCAGTAAACAAAATAACACTTAGTGGATGGTTCTCTCTGCACTCCTTTCTTTTTGATTTCAAGACTACTTACAAAGCCGTAACCGTTACAACGTGAACAAAACCTGATCCAAGTTGGACAGTCAGTAAATTGTCACAGTTCCTTTGGCTCAGACAAGTACAACACTGGACTGCAGTCAAGCATGTAATGAGGTACTTAAAGGCTTCAACTGATCATGGACTGTGTTACCAGAAGAGTGGAGAGAAACTGAAACTTGAGGAAAACAGTGACGCAGATTCAGCATCAAACACAGAAGACAGATGAAGCACAACAGACTCCGGTTTAGGTCTAACTAAAGACAGTTCTGTTTCTCCTGCTCGGTCTACATGTAAAGGAGAATATATGGCACTGACTGCAATCATTCAGGAAAGCTTGTACCTCACACAGCTACTAAATGCCATGAACAGTGATCACCATTATGCACCTGTGAAAATACCTGAAGACAACGCAATCGCTCTTTCCATGAACCCTGTATGTTAAAGACAGAACACGCCCACATTAGACACCACTTCATTCGATCAGCACTCCATGAGTGTAAAATAACTGAACACTGACCCACAGCAGATATGGTTGCAGATGTTATGACAATACCTGCAACTAAGCTCAAGCTGGAGAAAGTTAAGAGCTTTGTGTTTGGGATGTAAACGGGTAAGTGTTGTGCTGTGGAACGCCATGTACAGTGAGAGAGCAAGTGAAACACGAATCAACCGATGGGTTACACACTAACCATTTCACACAGCAATTTACCTACAGAACTCTTCACAACAGGAGCTTAAATAGCTGTTTGAAACCACCTCCATACGACATGCTGACAGAGAGAAAGCCTAACCTAGACTCAAAGTGTTAAAGGGAATCTTTGTAGGGAACGACAAGAACAGTCCATCATACCTAGTCTACTGTCCAGACACAGAGAAAGTCCATAAACACAGACTGGTGAAATTTCTTACAGTGTGTGTTACAGAACACCAAACCCAGACTGACCAGTCAATAGCAGATGACGTCCATGAAGAGAGGCGTGCACCCCCATGCTAACAGCTAACCGTGTTGATCAGACTCCAAAAAGAGGTTCAAGAGTCTCAAACTGATGTTCAAGATGGCTTTTAAACAGAAGCAGACAGACATAGCACACATCATCCAAAGAGAGACAGGAAAGTCAGCTAAATACTGAGGTCCTGGGTCAGATATTAGTGACCAGACACTGACCAATACTGACTACTGATACAGGGCCTGTAATGAACCACAGAGCTTCAAAGAGGAGTTCAACAAAATCACAGTTCTGGGTTGATGCAGATGAACAGCACAGTATGACCTTCAGCTCCACCAGATGGACGACACAACAGCCTACTTGAATGCTTTCATTAATTGTGAGATGTATATGGAGCAACCAGAGGGATTTGAAGGAAAATCAAATACAGGTGAAAAGGTTTTCTGTAAACTGAATAAGTCACTGTATGCTCTCAAACAGTCTGGAAGGACCTGGAACAACATGTTGCCTGATTATCCAGATGAAAATGGCTTTACACAGAACCTAGATGACCATCGGGTCTACAACAAACCCCCTGAACACAGGGTTAGATGTTCCTTCATGAAGTACAGTAAGCTAGCTGTGATGCTGTTGGTTATCATGATCACAGGTGTGTATTTATTGTCTCAGGAACAGACTGGCTCCTTTACGAGTGTGTTGCTACAGTATCTGTACATAAAGGCTCTATATAACATGACATTGAGGTCAGAAGACCATCATGAACACTAAAAGCCTGAACTTCCAGAGGGAGCGATTCTATGCCCCCCACCAATGTGAAAATCCCTCCTAG
The DNA here is from genome assembly GCF_030463535.1 of Salminus brasiliensis. Classification (NCBI taxonomy): domain Eukaryota; kingdom Metazoa; phylum Chordata; class Actinopteri; order Characiformes; family Bryconidae; genus Salminus; species Salminus brasiliensis. The sequence continues at coordinate 19,315,913 of NC_132884.1, read as the reverse complement.
ACCCTTGATTCAGAGCTCTGTATTCACTAGGTGTTGATCAAGTTTCACAGAGACATCGTGAACTAAGGAGCTGATCAGTCAGAACTTCACTGACCGTGACTTCTTTAGGGGCTAGAGATCCTATATTTAACAGCCCAAATTCAATACAGGAGCTGCTTGAACTCGGAAAGCTGAATGAATCTGGATCAATTCTAATAAAGTTGATAAAGAGGATTTTCTGATGTTACGATTATAAATCATGCGGGACACAGACACAGTCTCCATACTGCAGGTTAGTCTGAAACACTATGAGTGACTCTGATATATTACTGTTTAATACAAGCAGAGAAATCACAGAATTAATGCTTATAAAATCGAGGAAATCCTCTTAAAGCTAACCTGACTGGTGGGACTGGGAAGGGCCAGTCAGTCCTGGCGTAGCAGCTTCTCGATGTTCCCGGAGAAAACGACGGACCCCAGGCCGCTCGGGTGAACCTCTCTGCGGAAGAGGACCTGCCGCTCCCCAAAGATCTCCTGTCCGACAGCCAGCAGTGGAGCACGAAGAGCCGGTAAACGCTCTCTTACTCGTCGGTAGGTGAGCAGGGGGCCGAAGACGATGATCCAGCAGTCTGTCTTTTTCCAAACGGAGCCGAAGCCGCCACGCTGCCGCCGAGAGGAGCCGCCCCGAGGAGCTGTACTCGGTACCGGAGCAGGTGAAGGTGAAGGTGAAGAGCTGTGGTGGTGGAGGAGCCGTCGACTTTTCCGACCACGCCGACGCCCCCAGACCCTCTCCGGTGCGGGAGTGGAGGTGACGAACCTCGGTGTCTTCCGCTCCGGTAGCGCTGGAACTGAGACCGCCGCGTTGGAGACGTCGCGGGCTGCCTCTGGCCTCGTCTTCCTCGGTGGGACTCGACTGCCGGTCCAGCTGGACGAGCTCGTTCCTCCGCGGTCTCCATGTTCCTCCACAGTAAACAGACAGAAACACAGACGACGGTCAGTGAGACAGAGGACTGTACAGTAACACAGCCAGCTGCTGTAATCCTCGAGCTCTGTGCTCCCTAAGATCAATAAGACAGAGCTGAGAGTAAAGACTATAAAGGAGAGTCGGTCGCTCGACGCTCTGAGTCGACTCACGTCTCGAACAGCGATTCAGAGTCTCGCTCAAAATACCGGAGATCACGTGATCCGAACCGAAGCTTCGTTACGTCACTGAAACGCGATCACGTGTCAAGGCGCGTCAGACCCGAGCGCAACGAGCTGAATATAAACTGAAATATGTACTTAAATAAAATCTAAATGTATAAAATGAGTGAATTTGGTTGACTTTCATTTTCAGAGAAAACAAAACATTAACACAGTTTTTATTTGAACATCAGGTGTTGTTTCCAAACCGACAAAAGAGATAAAAGTCCTTGACAAACCTCCATATTCGAGGGTTTTTAACTGGAGACGACGTGAAATTACCTCCAATAAAACATTAAAAGGAACAATAAGGACTAAATGACAGCAATCGTTTAAAATGTCTACCGCAGTCCAATCTCCAAACACTGGAGAGAGGGGTCTGCCCCGCCCCCTCAACCCCAGACCCGCAGCTCGAGCGGGTTGCCAGGTTGAGGACACTGAACCTGCAGGAACGAGCGCGAGACGAGTTCAATAACTTTTACAATGACAAGCGACGACGAGTCATATTCTGTAAGATGATCAGTAAATATACTCGCTTGATCTGTTTTTATTGTCTGTTCATTATAAACCAGCTCATGAGGATTTTATACAACTCTGTCAGCTGTTAGCGAGCTAGATGCAGCGCTGCCGGCTTTATCCAGAGCCAAGCTCGTTCTCCTGAACACAAAAAAACACTGCTCCTAAAATCCACTCTGGAGCTGGAATTACTCATTTACACATCCTGACAACATACTGCTCAGTTTATCAGATCATATACACACTTTTCTCCGAGTAGTAGCTGCTGTAGACCTCAGTTATGAAGGACCCTCACTGGAGCTTCACCACACAAACCTTCTGGACACAGGAACATCATCAGGGCTTCCAGCTCTTCAGCTGCATTGATCACCAGCTCCCTCCATTTCATGTAGTTACTGTTACACATTAGTTTATTTCACATCGTCTTTACCCTGATTTATGTTTATAACATTGTTGTTTGTTGTTCAAATAAAGTCAAATTATTAATGAACAAAGCTGCTGTAACAACAAAGTATGACTTATGAGTTGATGAAAAAGACCAGATGAAAATGAACCATTTTATTAAACAGTTGTATGCATTTCCTGTTTACAGAGTAATAAGGGTTTATAAGGGTAAGTAAGTAACAGAATGGTAATCAGATTGTTTAAAATGGTTATGATCAACATGATTTACAGTATTGATAAGTGAACATTTCATAGTATATCATTAATAAAACCAGAAATGCTGAGATCAGTATACAAGCTCCAATCAGTGCAACGACCTTATTATAAAATAATGCAAAACAAAGTATAGCAACAGATATGAATAAATATAGTACAGAAAAATATATCAAATGGACTTTAAAGGGACTTGAGAGATGTGCAGCTCTTCCTCCAGTGGGAACTGCTGCTCATTAGTCTGTCTGGAACGCTGCACTGTGGAGAAGAACTGAAGTTATTACACAAAAAATGTAGTTTTGTTTTGTGGGCTAGTTTTTCAGCACAGTGTGATGTAGAAAAGAAAGGATAGTTTATAGCTGTGGAGCATACGGTCAAGCCTGGGTTTGCTTGAGTTCCTCTATGGTTGGTGCCGGGACAGGTAGGAGTAGGCCAAACCTTCTGGGGTCATCAGGGTGAAGCGACCTTAGTCTGGGTCTTCCCCTGCCAGTCATGAAGCAGCAGCTGTAAGAATCAAATTATAACAAACTGTTTACAAAGACGAGGAGCATATTCCTCATCTGGGCTGTCATCACCTTTTCCTTTTCTTCCTGATCATCTGTTCCCCAATCAAAACTGTGAAATGTGAGATGAGTAAATACTAGGAATCCTACTACAAGTACATTTACTTCTACATTACTACTCAAACAATAATCACAACTTCCTGAAGTCACTGATCTCATGTTCATTCATGTTCAGGTTTTCGTTGTCTTGGACTCTCCTATTCTGAAGACAATATGATGAAGAATTACACACTGTCAGCATAGGTGTGGACTGCAGCTACTATTTTCTCTGTGTCATGTTTAGTAATAAACTATAGTTATCTCTTCTCCAAAGCTTCAGAGACATCCATGGTGCTCTCCAGAGCTTCAATCCCTTCTTCTATAAGTGGTAGATCTTCTCTATAGAGATAAAATTGTTCTGTTTGTGAAAATGTAGGCCACCAATAATACTGTACTTCTGTATTGATATTAGGATCTATAATTCACAATGTGGTCTGAAATCATATTAGTTCAGATCCTGAATACTGACCGGTCTGAAAGTGCTCCACTTGATGGACACCCAATACTGGACAGGGGCAGTCAAATGATGCTTCCTCTGCTGCCTCTTACTAGGGGTAGAGGTGCTTGGACATTCAAAGCTAGAAAGAAAATCCCATAATCAACTTATTTACACAGAAAAGTGAAGATCATTTCACCAAAATATCAAACCTGAGTGATCTCTACTAAAAAGGGCTTTATGGACTCTATTAGATACGACGGATGAACAGCTAGCGTTTGTAGCGAGGAATGGGCAGGAGTAGCATTACTCGATTTGGACGCCAGAGGTTGTTCAACATATAATTACATTCATAAACTCAAAATAAAAAAATGGCAAAAAATGAAAAATGGTAGTAACTACAGTAACTCATCAGAAAGCGCTTCCAGCAGTAAAACTACAGGCAGGATAATCTGATATTGATTAATATTGACGCATGCGCAGTAAGCCTCTATAGGACAGTAGCTGGGCAGCTCTAGTCTGGAGCACTTTAGCTACCTAGCTCTCTCAAACACGCGCTGCCTTCATAACCCAGCTGCACTCGGACCACTGGGTAGAAATGAAGCACTCCAATGTTTAAAGGACTGAAAAAGCCCATCTCTACTAGTGGCTGTAAGAAATGATCTAGATGAGGTTAGCTAAACTTAGCTGAAGCTCAGTGCTCACCTGTTCAGGAGGAAATCAGCCAGTTCGTCCGTTTTGAAGTCCTTCTGGGCTCTAAGCTGTCTCCATCTATCAAACGCATCGCCAGTATTTCCTCTGCTTTTACTCCGTCTCTGGTCATGGAGCTTTTTAGACGAATGCCGAGGCTTTTTAGGTTGTGTAACATCTAATGATCCAGGTCCAGGTCGCTTCCTCGCCTCCATGGCTGTAGCACGCTGTGTTTCCTTGCTGTTGTTTTTCCATATCTGGCAACCCGGGGTGTGGCAGTAGGACTGGGGGGTGGGGGAGTGGGGCAATGGGCGGGATAGGAAGCTACAGCACAACCAGAGATCCGCTCCGTACCTGACCCCTCAAAGACCACCATACAGGTAGAAGCACTGCGGTCAAGAAATGCTGGAGCTGAAACCTGTGTGTTTCTTTAAAATCTGGAGACACATCCTGATCATTTTATCAGTTAGTGCAGAAAATGTAATACTTAATGACCTTTAACTGATCAAATGGAGGTTTGTGATTTCTACTAGAGTTTAGAAGTCGTCAGCCCTTAAACTCAGGTCTCTAAATGAGTTTAATGAAGTGGACATTTGGAGTCAGATGAACTTCACACTGTGAGGTATGGCTGTGTCTAACAGTCCGACTGTGTGTCACTGTATTAATGCGCCACAGGAGGAGCGCTTTTTTAGGAGACAACAAATGAGTAATATATTGATCCTTTCTGGTAAAAATACACCATCTTACAGTTATTCCACAAATAAATAATCTAATCTAATTAATAATATAGAGAACTCTAAGTGAAACACTGAGATCTGCAGAAGAACAAGTGACCGAAAGGAACTAGACCAGGCGGCGGATGACTACATTTTTAGGACACGCTGATGAAGTTCAGCTCAATCAGACTGGAGGGAGAAGGTCCGCTATCAGAGAGAGGAGAGTGAGGCTTTATCACCGGTGGAGGAAACTAGTCTGAATCCCAGCACTTCAATGTATGTAGGCTACAATAATCACTTCCATGATATTAAAATATTAAATAATAAGATAAAGCTCCCATTAGTTTATTGTTGTTGTAGATTGTTAGTTAATTAAGAAGGACGTTGGCAGATCTAGCTAGATAGTTGGGTAGCTCGGCTAATTAGCTGTTAGCTTTCACTGAACTCCAGCTTTCCTTCTCTCACAGTTTATTCAGGTCAGAGAGCTTTTAGACAACAAATCCTCGCCCTTCCATCAGAGTTTTATACGAGTCTCAAAATGTAGATTTAGTCTCCTTCACTAGCACTAACTCTTCTGATGAGTCTGTTTCTGTTCAGCAGTAAGAAGATAGTAAATAAATGAAATTAAAAACATTTAGTTCAGAATAAACTGCTTTAAAACTGGTGCAAAGGAACAAAACCCTGTGATATTGAACTTTTTTTGTGAATAGAGGATAGAGGTAAGCTTTAGTGTTTCAGGATTCTTCGATCTGTACAAAGACATTTAGTTATTTCCAGCATTTTTCTGTATGATGTTGAAACAGTTGTTTCATTGGAGAAATGGTGCTGAGCTGCTAATGCAGGTGAGGGCTCTTCATCTCTGTGAGAGCAGCTGAGCTTGAGGACTAGCTAGCTAACTACCATGTGTTCAGTGAAAGATCAGCATTTTTATTAATGGAAACACAAATAACTAAAGAAAGAAATCAACAGTAAATAGAAAGTCATTTGCATGAAATCATACAGAATTTTCTCTGTGGGGGTATTTAGTTATTTTTACTTACTAAAAAAAATAAAGCAGGATTTCTCAGTCAGGGAGCTGAAGCTCATAGAGGAGGATTTTCTAATAAAAATGTGCCTCAGCTCTTTGTCTACTGGATAAGCTTGACTTTGGGCTTAAGTTATCTTGCTAATCTGAGAAATCCTGCTTTGTGAAATGCCCCCCAGGAGTGGCTAAATGTTTACATAGGATACATCTGATTTTGTTAGATGAACAGAATTACTGGACACATTTGGTTCATTTTGTTGCTCTTGGTGTGCAGGTATCCCACCAATGCAGAGCATGTCCAAGTTGCAAAGCTTTAATGTTGAAGAGCTCTTTCCTGAGGGATGTTGAGGAGAGCGGTTATGTAAGTTTGTTTAAGAATGATTTTATTATGGTTGATCACAGAAGAGTAGTTGGTGTAATATTGGTTGAGATATTTGAGTAATTCTCTTTTTATGGTTGGGACTGATAACTTATGGTATCTTTGATGAAGGAATCATGCGTTGTTGGAGAAGATGCTACGCCTGTGGCCCACATTGAGGTATCTCATTAAAAGTACAGGGAGACACAACCTGATTTGTTGATTGTGAAGGACCACATGAAGAAGACCTTTGAAGACTCTTGGAAGATTCTCAGGGGTAAGTGGAATAAAGTAATGGGAGGTAAAACAGTATAGCCATGAAATGTGATGTGATGAACCAACTTCATATGAATAATTGTGTCTTTTATAGTCTATTAAAATATATTTATGACTGTTCTAGGTTTTTTACTCTTCACTACTGCCTTCATCTCTACAATTTATTGCAACATCATAATGAAGCTTTTGTGTATCTTCTGCTTTTGTCTTACAGTGTATGATGAGGTTGATGCCATCCATCCTGTGATGGTGAACATTTGTCACCGCTTCAGCTGAAACAGTGCTGGGAGTTTTCCTCTAAAGAACTCCTAGGTTATCTTCAAGAGATGCTCAGCAAAAGTGTAAGCACCCCACTTTCATCTCCACCAGCAGACCTACAGAAGTCTCAAACTAACCCCCAAAATATAATACCGCCTAATTCCAAATCCAGTCCGGAGGTATTATCCCTGCTTAGGTAACATCATGACGGCGATTATCCAAAAACAATTCACAATCACCAAACCAACCACACCAAAATGTCTATTAGAACACAAACAACCACAAGTGAGCTATGCTTAACAAATCTACTACAAAAGTCCATTCTGATTAACCATATACAAACTCAAAAGATACCCCAATGGACCACTACTGTGCCCTAATACAGTGTCACAGTTTATGTCAATTAAAGTCGTCTACATGTAAACTTTGACCATCAGAAGTTTCCCACTTCTCAACCTCTCCATTTGAGCAAGTAGCTGGAGTTAAAAGATTTAGCAGTGCTGAGCTGTCATGCATGCAGAAGTGGACTAGATTTGAATAGCAGATAAAACTCGGGAATGGACTGATTTAACAGGTAGAAGAAGAAAATGCCTGAAAACGGGAGCAAAAAACATTCCCCCAAAATGGGTGGTAAAACGGAAATGCCCTAAAACGCGGGCAAAAAAAGAAAAGAAAACGGTGCCTGAAAACGGGTGTGAAACCGAACATGCATGAAAACGGCTGTGAAAAAAATACACGAAAAATAAAAATCCACCCAAATCCGACAAAAGTTGAAAAAGTGCAAAAAACGCACAAAAAAGGGTGAAAACGCTCAAAAAACTTAAAATATGCCCCAGATGCATCAAAATGCATCACTTGCATGAAAATTTGAAAAAACGTTTAAAACGCACAAAAAGTGTAGACCGCGGACCTGATGTGAAAAAATTTACCCAAAAAATGAAAATCCACTCAAATCTGACAAAAGTTGCAGAAGTGCAAAAAATGTTAAAAACGTACAAAAAAGGGTGAAAACACTCAAAAAGCATAAAATATGCCCCAGATGCATCAAAATGCATCACTTGCATGAAAATTTGAAAAAACTTTTAAAATGCACAAAATGTGTAGACCGTGGACCTGACGTGAAAAAAAAGACCCAAAAAATGAAAATCCAACCAAATCTGACAAAAGTTGAAAAAGTGCAAAAAACTTTTAAAACGCACAAAAAGTGTAGACCGTGGACCTTCACAGCGGACACTGACACTGACACTGACACGCCACAGCGGTACTGGCAAAATGTTTTTGAAGCTCAGACTTACTGCAGGAGGAACTACACTGATCTAGTCAGGCATCAGAGATCAGGACCAGAATGAAGAAGTGAAGATTAAAGGAATGACCAGCAGCAGTTATTTCTGGATCGGCCTGCTGCGTGATGACTGGGAGTGGACTGATGTAGGACCCTCTGCTTACAGAAACTGGGGGGGTTTTCAACCTTGATCATCACCATTACTAAACTGTATGCAGCTGAGAAATGGGAAATAGGAAACAGTGCCATGCAGTAATGCTGTTTCTGCTGCTCTGTGCTACAACAGTAAGTCCTGCCTTCACACACACACTCTACATCTCTCAGCAGTGTCCAGTACCATCAATATAACACACCTTACCTAATTCAGTGTCTCTGATCTCACTGTAAAACTCACTGTCTTTTCTGTCTCTATCAGTGTCTGTAAATGTCCGTGCTGACTGTATGAGAGGGGGGAGCGCTCTGGACTACAGTAAGAAAGGTAACAGGACTGGTCAATATTGTAGAAGTTATTACTGAATATTAAAGAACAACATCAAGTTAATATGTTATTTCAAACTGAACGCTAGATCACATAGTCAAGTAACTTCTTATTAAACACTCTCACATTTACACACGTCACACCTACACCTGTCATTTCCGTTCTGCTCCATTAACTAGAGAACATTTCTCCAGTCTTTTCTCCTGCAGAACAAAGTCGTCTCAGAACTTTCCATCTCATTGAGACAAACATGACTCAGACTGAAGCTCGAGCAGCTTGCAGAGGCAACTACACTGACCTGGTCACTGTGTACGATGTGGAAGACATCACTGCACTGATTAATCTGACTGGTATCGGTTCTGCCTGGACTGGTCTGTACCGGAATCAGTCCAGTACTAAATGGTCTAGTGGTGATGAAGCTACATTCAGTGCTCTGACAGGAGACTGTGGGTCAGAGCCGTGCTGTGCTGCTATGAAGGCTGATGGGTTTTGGGAAAGTCTTCAGTGCACAGAGAAAAGGAATTTCATGTGTTATAAACAAGGTAAAAACTGACTTAACTATAGAGGTTTAAACTGTATGAACTCTGAACTGTTTACTCCTCTCAGCTTCTGCTGCATTTATTTACAATCTGTTTCCCCCTGAAGCTTAATTTGTTTTTTTAATTTTTTTTATTTACTGAAAACCTGAACTGTGAGTAAGATAGACAAATCCAGATTTTTTTTTTAGATCTCTGATCCAGTCCAGGTACCTTTAATATTGAGTATTGGCTGAATCTGATTCAACTTTTTAAAATAGTGCTGGGATGTCAGGATTCTCTAATGCATGCTTTAGCATTAGCCATATCTTCTCTCACCTTCACTGGAGGAATAGCAGTGTCCTCCAAAATGGTCAAAACACTAAAAGTGCAGATCCTGTAGGTGTAGATGTTCCACGGTAGAACTGTGCCACACTTCAGTCTGAAAAAACAAAGAATTGGAACTGAACTGGACTTAAAGTAGCAATACCTGACCCACCTAAATATGCCACCTAAATTGCAGTGGTATCAAAGTGGTTGCTATGACAGTTCTATATGGTTGCACAGATGTAAGGTTGTTGCTGTGGTTTTCCAGGTGGTTGCTATGACATTGCTGTATGGTCGATATGGTATGTGGTGGATGCCATGGTGTTGCTAAGTGGTTGTTATCATATCCCAGGTGGTTGTTGTGGTTTTGCTAAGTGGTTGCAAGCTGGTTGCTATGGTGTTGCGAGGTAGTCTCTCTGGTATCCCATGTAGTTGCTATGGTCTCCCAGGTGGTTGCTATGGTCTCCCAGGTGGTTGCTATGGTCTCCCAGGTGGTTGTTATGGTATCCCAGGTGGTTGATATGGTTTGATGTGTCCACTCTTGCACCTTCACAGATGGGACTGACCTCTCCTTCAGCTGTCATCTAATCACTCAGTCTCTGACCTGGTATGAAGCTCAAAATTACTGCAGAAGGAACTACACTGATCTGGTGAGCATCAGAGATCAGGACCAGAATGAAGCAGTGAAGATAAAGGGATGAACAGCTGCACTTCCTTCTGGATCGGCCTGCTGCATGATGACTGGGAGTGGACTGATGGAGGACCCTCTGCTTACAGAAACTGGTTGGTCAGCCTAGGCCTTTCCCATCAGACTGTGTAAACCTAGTATCAGGAAAGTTGTATACTTACATAATTGGCATGAATTGTGGGAAATGGAGTTTATTGTCAATGCATGCTTTTAGACTAATTCTAAAGCGTGCATTGACCTTAAACTACATGTCCCCACAATGCATGCAGATTATGCTTTTTTCAACAAGTGGAATTACAGCTACAATTAGCTACAAATATGATCCCAAAATGTCCAGGAAAAGAAAAACTGATGCCGATGGAAGACCGTTTCAAGAGGGATGGGAAGCGAATACATGTTTGTGCTTCAAGGAGAAAAAACGGTATGTCTTTTGTGTTATGAGACGGTGGCAGTTGTCAAGGAGTACAATTTACGTCGGCACTTTGATCCCAAACACGGAGCTAAGTATGCCAAAGTTAGCCTTCAAAAAAGCAACAAATTGTACAAGAATTAAAAGGCAAATTGCGATCGCAGCAGAATATGTTCACAAGAGCTACGGCCCAAAACGACGCAGCAGTGAAAGCTAGCTTTATTGTAGCTGAAGAAATCGCTCGCGCGTCTAAGTCTTTTTCAGAGGGTGCATTTTTGAAGCAGTGTATGCTGAAGGTCTGTGAGCAGGTGTGTCCCGACCAGATACAGACATTTAAAAATGTCAGTTTATCAAGAAACACCATCGCGGAGCGAATTAAGGAACTCGCAGGAAACCTGGCAACACAGCTGGCCGCAGAGAGGCGCAACTACCAAACCTTTTCATTAGCGCTTGATGAAAGCACAGATAGCACGGATACAGCGCAGCTATCCATTTTCATTAGAGGCGTGAAGTCGGACCTCTCTGTCACTGAGGAGCTGTTGGATATAGCTGCCATGCATGGGACCACAACGGGATGGGACATTTTCGATGCGGTGCAGAAGTCCTTAAATAAAAATGCATTGCCCTGGGAAAATTTGGTTGGATTAACCACAGACGGCGCACCTGCAGTGTGTGGAGGAAAATTGGGCTTGGTTGGACTAATGAAAGAGAAAATGCAGAAGAGTAACTGTCACGCGCACCTTATAACTTATCATTGCATTATCCATCAAGAGGCTTTGTGTGGGAAGGTGCTGGGGATGGATGATATAGTAACCACCGTCATGAACACAGTGAACTTCATTCGGGCGCGTGGCCTGAATCACCGTCAGTCCAGCTGTTCTTGCAGGAGATGGGCTCGGAGCACGGAGACGTGCCGTACCATACGGAGGTGCGGTGGCTGAGTAGGGGCAAAGTCCACAAATGATTTTTTGAGCTTAGGGAAGGCATTGCTCTTTTCATGCAGGGTAAAGGAAAACCCATGTCCGATCTGTCAGTTCCAAACTGCCTGTGTGACTTTGTGGTGTTGTGCGACATTACCGAACATCTTGCCCAACTGAATCAGAAGCTTCAGGGACGCAAACAAGTCATCACGCAGATGTCCGACATGATCACCGCTTTCCAGCGTAAACTTGATCTATGGATGTGCCAGGTGAAGCAGGACAATCTTGCCCACTTTCCTGTTTGTCAGAGCATCTCAGCCTCATTTGTGTCTGTCATTAAGTGTATGTATGACCTCTGCAAGGGTGTGTGCAGCCATTTGTGTTTTGTAAAATGCCACATCTGTTACACATGTTCTTAGCAGCTCATAGTTGTTGGTTGTATTGTTATTCTGCCCCTTTCAATTGTGACAAAGTTTTGAGTTAGTTAATGTCATAACTTGTGTTTGATAATATTTTTCTTTATTCACTTGGATAGTTTGATCGTTGATTGATGGAGTAATACGAGTTTCTTAACCTGACAAATTAACAGGATTTATGTTATGTTAACAGAGTAACAAGCAAACATATTTTTCATCTATTCAAATATTTATAAGTTGAATAAGTAATAAATTCAGAGTTATTTAACATTAAGGAGTACTAATATTTATTCTACATTACATTTGGTTGCATTTAGTTACATTTATACTGTCTTACAGTTACATCTGGCCCTTTGAGGGCAACCATTATGGTGATGTGGCCCTCTGTGAAAATGAGTTTGACACCCCTGCTATAGAGCTTTCGCTAACACTTAGGAGCCTAAGACACTGTATCAGATGGTAAAGATGTAATTGATGTGATAATAAATATATATTTTTTACTCTTATTATGATGCTTGAGTTGGCTTTATGAGCTTCTTTTTTGATCTTAACTGGTGTAGCAGTTATTTTAACTGCTCACTCACTTCTGTTAATGTCTGTTAGCAGGTATTTGCTGATAGACACTGACAGAAGTGAGAACCCAGAAATGTGAAAAGGGCCCATCCACAAAGTGCAGGGTGCAGCATGTGTTTGTATGTGGTGGAGGTGTGAAGAGACAGGTGAGATAACTTGTGACTGATCATTTTTCCTCTTTTTGAAAATAAATACAACAGTGTCGAGCCACCACTACGAGGGGATTGCTGCGTTAGCTTTGCCTTCATTTTCTTCGGGATTAATAAAGTATCAGTTTGGCTGAACCTCAAACACATCGCTTCGTATATAAATGACTTGATATGCAACACATTCTGAAAAACATTGTAAGACAGGATAAGATCATCCTTTATTAGTCCCACAGTGGGGAAATTCACAGTGTCACAGCAGCAAAAAGATAGGGATAGCAAGACACACACTTAAGATTATATATACAATATAAATAATAACAGTCAAAACAATTGACACACATTGACCCTCGATTGCACATGAGAATGGGAGATATTGCACATTGTAATGTTTATGTGAATGAGCTCTTTATCCTAATTAAAAAATGTACAGATAAATGTATCCTCCGCATTTGACCCATCTGTGGTCGTGAACACACACACACTAGGGGCAGTGAGCACACACACACCTAAAGCAGTATATATTACATTAACAGTTTCCACATTTTTCAACAGTTTTCTTTTACATTTTACTTACCTTGCTTATCTTTGTCGCCGTGTGTTCACAGAGTTGAGGAGAGACACGCCTAATTTAGGGGGGCCGTAGGGGGGTCCAAATGTGTTATAGGAGGGGCACTGGGCCCCTCTCGGCACCCCCCTAGAACCGCCACTGGTTGGTGAAGTCCTTACTAATCCTCCTCGGCTCCTCAAATAGTAACTGGTGAATAATTCTTTATCTTCAATAAATGGATGATCGTTTTAAATCTGCATGGTGGAGTGGAGAGTTAGAATTAGAAGCCAACTTTAAGGTTTGTTTTGGCTGCTAAGTGGAAACGTCTCTGCACTTATAATGTAAAATAAAGCTCTGTTTTGTTTTGCTCACAGAGAGATGGATAGGATTGGAACTTGATTGGAAGCTGATACTTGATCTAATAAAAATGCCTGGATCAGTTCCTGATCCTGAGTCAATGGATCTTATCGGAACATCCCTAGTTGCTGCCCTGTTCACTTGTGAGTGTATGCTCACTGCCACGGATTGGTGGCAAGGTGAAATTCCACTGTACTGCTGTGTTGATAAAGTGTGGTTTCCTTTCCTTTCTCAGAACCCTTCTAGCTAGCCCTGTAGCTGTGTGTAAGGATCTGTACTATGGTAGTATAACCTTGTCTTTTATCTGTTCAGCTGAGGAAGATGTACGACGTTGCACTGGTGTATCTGCATGGGCTATTGGGAATGCAGATCTTTATGCCATGGTGACCAAAGCCCTCTGCAGCCTTGACCTTCCAGTGCCTGGGACTGCATTGTGGGAATTAGGGAACCCTTTAGAGTAAGTATTCTTGTACCACTCATACAGAGGGGCCCCAAAGCGTATTTTGTCATTTTGGCCATTCCTAAAATGTGTTAGAGTGTGTTATGTTAGGAAATCAAAACAAGTAAGTATTTCTGGCTCTGCTTTTGTGGAACATTTAGAACAGTGCTACTGGAATACGTCTCCAGGCTTCTCCACACAACAGTCCGTATTTATCAACATTGTGTGAAAACAAACAAACAAAAGGAGAAAAGGAAAGAAAACCAGTAAGACGCTGAAACTATGGCCCGAGGTCCCCTCATAACCTCCACTGTGATGCCGGCCAGAATAGGCTTCTGTTGGTCAAAGCTGGGGAGTCGACATGAAGGAATAGATACACCAACTGGCCGCTGCAGTGACTCAGACATGGTGGTAGAGTGTGTGTGTGTGTGTGTGTGTGTGTGTGTGTGGTGCTGGTGGTACAAGTGGATCAGACACAGCAGTTTTAAACACTGTGTCCACTCTGCTGTTTCTGATCCAATCAAATCAGCACAACAAACTCTAACAAACCACCACCATGTCAGTCAGTCAGTGTCACTCTAGTGATGAGAATATATGTATATATGAAGGTCAGTCTGAAACGGTGGAAATTCATATCATCTCTGATATTAAACATAAAATAATCTTCTTTCAGTTAAATCCACTGTATTTTAACATCACTTTCCTACCTACTCATAATAAGACTTTCTTGTGCTAATATCATTTCATAGCTAAATGATAAAGATGGATAAATTTACAATTCAATAAACTAAACCAAATGATCATATCACTCCACAAAATCATCAGTGTCTGATGTATTCATGGTAGGAGTTTCAGACATTTCTTACTGTAGGAATGTGGAGTAATGGGATAGCAAACTTTTGTAAAGTGTCAATTTAGTATTGGGTAGACAAGATTTTGAAAAGTCAAACTGTTATGAATTCACACCCATAAATTCTTGAACAGTACCTGATGTATTCATGGTATGAGTTTCAGACATTTCTTACTGTAGAAATGTGCAGCAATGGGTAAATGCAGTAATGCTTATAAATACAAATAAATACAATAAACAAAAAAATAATAAAATGAACACAAAAGCAAACAAATAAAATTAACAAAAAACAAATAAATAAAAAACAAATAAATAAAATTAACAAATAAAAATTGCTTCATCTGAATTAGATATTTTTTTTGGTGGTTAAGACATAACTGCGCATGTGCAAGCACAGCTTGCAGACATTTTACACACACATCTTGCTTCTGGGAGGTAGTGTTAGCGTATATGAGAAGACTTTGTTATTGCACAGTTACACTGTAGGATAGTTTATTTTGTTTGTCTTTATGAATCCACGTACATGCTTGATATTTCTGGTAAGTTTATTGGAGCACTAAGCATAGCTAAAAGATCGCTAGCTAGCGCTGTCTAACTGTCTGATCTGCTCAAATGAATGCAAATTGAACTAACAAAATTGCACCAGGCGTCCACAAACCTTTGGCCACACAGCATCAGTTTGTGGTAATGGTACTGTGTCAGTCAAAAGCACCTTTGAGTCTAGATTTAGTCCTGATTTGAGAGGCACAGGAGTGTTTTATTAAATGCACTGCACAAACACTCTTGCTAAAGTAAGCTGAATATTCCCAAAACATCATATTTCCACGTTTAGCAGCAGAAGGTCACAGTTCATCATTGTAATCAGAAACTAAATGTTTTAGAAGAGAACAGTTTCTTCATACAGCATATAGAGTTCATATAGCTAGCATATGCAGTTCTGATAACCATGTTGACCTGATTCAAATGTAAATGAATTTTAATGTAAAATTGTCATTTGTAATGCTTTTTGTTTTTAACATATTGTAAGAGTAATAAATGACATTCCACATGCCAAGTTAAAACATCAAGATAAAAAGATATGTTCAAAACCAAATGTATATAAATGCTATTTTCTCCATAGGCTGAAACTCTTGTGATGGATTGTTGTTGTGCTGTTTTTAAGGATTCTGGGACATGTCCTACGTCATTGGTAAGTGTGTTGATTTAATCAACTACTTGTATTTAACAAATAGGCTTCATAGAGCTACTTTTTACTTATTTTATTGATCAGATTAGTTATAAATGCAGTTTGATTCATGCATGTAAATGTCATTTCTACAAAGATCATAAACTTCATGTTCATATTTTTTCTTTTCTATTTTATGTTTTTCTTTCCTCGCTGCTCTCCACTCCTCAGTCTGTTTAACCGATGCCCTCCCCCGGCTCTGGTAGGACGTTGAAGACCCTCTTCTAATCTGCTTCTATCTGAGGAATCGCCTGATCCCACGAATGTTCTTGCTTTAATCTCCAAACTCCAGCCCTTCTTCTCCCAGCCGCTCCAGGGCATTCTTCACCTTGAGAGCGATGGTCTCAATTTCCACGTCCGGCTGTGTTGGGACCCTGTAGAGTTCCAGGTCCCTCTCAGTCACCACCAGGGCTGCTGAGACCTTCCATACACGCTTCTGAAGGGCCGCACAGCGAGCTTCCGCCAAGTCTTTCAGCCTCAGAAGATGCTCCAGCTCCCCCTTCAGGAAGCTCACCTTCTGCTCCACCTGCTGTGAGATCCGCACCCCAAACACCTGCCTCTTTGAGCTGGTGTGCAAGTATTGTGAGCTCCGCTCCGAACTCCTCCAGTTCCATCATTCTGCTGAGCTGCAGACGTCACAATTGCAGTATTCAAGTGCAGCGCCCCTCCTTTCACCTCTCGTTTATATACGATGATGTCATCAAATGTAAACCCCAATTACGCGGCTCTTTATTAAAAAATTGCATTATAAAATTGTGCTCATTTTATCTATTTAAATGTGTTTGATTTTATTTGATAATAAGAATAAATGCTTAAATGCTTCATCTGAATTTCCATTGTGTGTCAAATGAATGTACCAGTGGTAAAACTGCCATTGTAACGTCTAAGCAAGCTGAAGCAGTATAAATTAGAGCATGCTTTCAGCATCATTTAAGCCTCAATCGTACTACAAAGAACAATTCTAAATTGTCGAACCACAACTGCAGTTTATTTCCACTGTTGAATGTTTTACAGGTACCTTTAGGCAATAATCACCTTCTGTCCGCGGTAGAACAACAGTCAGATCATTATAATATACAAGTCATTTTGTATAATATACAAGTCATGTGATGAGTTGTGTTTCAAGAGCAACAGTGTTGTGTTGGGAGATGAGCTGCTAGTATTGCTGGATTTCTATGTAGATGACATTTGACCTAGGTAATCATTTAGACACATCCAGAAAAAACACCAAGTCTGTGTAGTATATTAAAATCCCAGCAATTTAACATCCGTTCGTAATTCCTTTTCTCATCTTTTTATTTATCTTCACTGTGCAAAGCAGATTATGTCAAGACATATGGATATATAAAGGTTTTAGAGCCTTTGCTGCAAAATCGTGTTAAAAAAAAAGTATTAAAAAAGTCAGGGCATTTTCATTGCACAGCTTGGTGGTTTGTTAAAGGCATAGAGCAGAATGCCATAGCACACAATTTGTGTGTTGTCTTGTCTGCGCGGCTTTCTCTGCACTGAGATGTTTCTGTTAAAGGAATGAACTACTGGTGTGTCGTATGATTGTAGTTCTCGTCTTGGCTGGTGGATTCATGCAAGTAGCGCCTGTGAGAAAATACTTGCTGCACTGACAACACATCTATCTGGGCTTGTCCTGGAGTGAGCAGTTACTTCCAACACCAAGCTGTCAAGTAAATCTAAATTCAAAAGGAGACGCTGTTGTGTTAGCATATTGGCTCCAATCAAGTGTGGTGTGAAAAGAGTGAACTTGCAGTGTTGTTTTATGTGTATTTTATGTGTGGCTGATTTATTTTGATGTAAGGTCATTATAGAAAATATTATAAAACAACAAGGGGGGAAATCACATTGTATAGAGACACTCACATGGGAGATGAAGTAGTTTTTCTAACAGTTTCTTTTGTAGAACGTTCAAGGTGCTTATGAGCTACATAAACTTTTTACATATTTTAATTAAGTAGAAACATAAAATTGCACTTATAAAGTAAGTTCTAGAAGATGAAATTAAGCTTATAAAAATTAGTGAGCGTTATTCAAAGTATATATCTGAATCAAGACCATTTTATTTTATGCAACTCTTTGACGTTCAGAGGGTTTGAGTACATTTTGAGTCATTTGTTTGAGTTAAGGTGCAGGTTTTGGGGAAGACGAGCTCTTGTTGTAAATCTGTTGGCCCTTATGGTTATGTAGAATCTGCATGGTCTTTGATGGGATGGTCGGAGCGCGTAGTCCTGGTCGAAGCTGGTATAATCCGAATTGAGCCAGAAGTACGTAAGTGCCAGCCTCCTATTACCAGTTCCAGTGGTGGGCCAGAATAGCTTATTTAATTTCCTACCACTTCCCCCATCCCACGCTCCCTGCACATTCTTCCAGCAGAACAGGATAAACTCAGTTTACATGTAGAAATGATGCTCTTTTTTATTAAGTTACACATCATTTACATTCATAGTGTATGACTAATAACTGTTTCATTCCACAGTCAAATAATAAATGAATTCATATCTTCATTACATATCTAAATACACATTTTCCTTTAAAATGTTCAATCTTGTTTTAACTTCAACTTCATTTGGGTAAAAGCTGTCAAATAACACAACGAGAAGGCGGCAACAACATCAGGGTTTTCTCACCTGCAAAAAGACACTAATCCTTTTGGCTTCTACCCTTTGTGCCATGAGCACTCTTTCTATCAATCAGACAGGTGCCATTCAAGCTCTTGATAGCCATAAAACCTTGTAGAGGGAGGTTGTAGAGGACTACTAGCATATATAGTCACCAAAAGCATTAGGATCCAAACAGCTTGATTAGACTCTGAGATAGACTTTAACTGAATGATGTGTTGGTTGTGTGTTCAGACTTAACAATCTCAGTATTTCCCCCAAATTCTTTGAACAGTTAAGAGGTTTGACAAATTAACAATTGAATAATAAACTGCCAAACATGTCCAATACATTTGTTTTTGCACTCATAACTGTCACTGACATTTGCATTTTCTGGAGATAGGGTTGGGCTGTTCTTTGACCTGCCGTTAAGAACAGTCCCTTGCTTAGCACAGTTTGTTGCTTGTATAGCGAAATAACATTTGGGGAGCTTAGACTAATGGGGTACAGATGCTCATGTCATTTTCTTTCAATCATTTTAGTGGATTGAATCCAGAGGATTGATTACTTCTGGCCATCAGTCCATGGTTTAGATGCACTGAAGAGATTGCTAAACAATTCTGCAGAGCTCTGGCTGGCTCCTCCTCAACAGGTCTGGGCCTAAAAAACAAGAGACATAAAAAGCTGTTTAAATGTAATCCGAGTGAAAGCGTTTGCCGTTATCGGGTCTAAATCACTGCCACCTCCAGCATCAAAACTTAAACCCTTCTTTCTCACCTGGAGAAGCCCGGCAGCACTGTGAGGATCACCTTCTTTGATTTCTCCAGTGCTTTTAACACCATACAGCCAGGGCTCCTAAAGGACAAGCTGGGACATTGTGGAGTGGACAATCACCTGTCGAACTGGATACTGGACTACCTCACCAACCGACCACAGTATGTGAGGGCACGGGACTGTGTCTCTGATATGGTGGTCAGCAGCACAGGAGCCCCTCAAGGAACGGTCTTGGCACCGTTCATCTTCACCCAGCTCACCGACCTGTCACCTCCAGAAGTTCTCCGATGACTCAGCGATTGTCGGCCTCATAACCAATGGGGAGGACAGTGAGTACAGAGAACTCATTCAGTCAGGACTTTGTGGACTGGTGTCTGCAGAAACACCTTCAGATAAACGCAGGAAAGACCAAAGAACTGGTGGTGGATTTCCGCAGGAGCAGACACCCCCCTCCATCAGTGAACATCCAGGGTATGAACATCGAGAGAGTGGACTCTTATAAATACCTGGGTGTTCATCTGAACAACAAACTGGACTGGTCAGTCAACACTGCTGTACTCTTCAAGAAAGGCCAGAGCAGACTCTACCTACTGAGGAGACTGAGGTCCTTTGGAGTTCAGGGAGCACTCCTGAGGACTTTCTTCGACACAGTGGTGGCATCTGCCATCTTTTATGGAGTGGTCTGCTGGGGCAGTAGCATCTCGGCGGCAGATAAGATGAGACTGAATAACCTCATAAAGAGGGCCGGCTCTGTCCTAGGGTGCTTCTTAGACCCAGTGCACGTGGTGGGAGACAGGAGGATGACAGCCAAGCTGGCATCCATGCTGAAGAACAGCTCCCACCCCATGCATGAGACTCTGGCAGCACTGGGCAGCTCCTTTAGTGACAGGCTGCTTCACCCCAAGTGTGTGAAGGAGCGGTATCGCAGGTCCTTTCTTCCTGCTACCGTCAGACTCCACAACCAGCACTGCTCCCAGCGGACCACATTTACACACACTTAACTACACACACATGTTCAGGGAATAGAGATCCCTTAATGTAAAAATACTGTGTGCAATACCCCCCTCCCACATGTGCAATTAAGAGTCATTTGCAATAATCTGTAAATAATAGTTATTGCTTTTTTTACTTCTTATTTATATTGTGTGTATATAGTGTCAATTATTTATCCACATTTTTATTTGTAACTGAGTGTCTTGCTATCCCTTTCTGCTGTGACACTGAAAATTTCCCCACTGTGGGACTAAGAAAGGATTATCTTATCTTATCTTTATCTTAAGTCAAAGATATTGTAACACTTTAAGAAAAAGAAAAGTTTATGATCAATAATCTGAATCTTGCTGCTAAAACCTGTAAAGTTTTTTTTTCAATCTAAAGCCTGTGCCCCCCTTAAAATAAACAAAATCTGGAAAGACACCGTTTTTGTTGTCTCTAATAAAAGGTCAATTGAAATCATTGCTGACTTCCTGTGGTGTAAAACAAAATTAAAGTCAAAATTACATCTGTTCTGTTCATTTTTATGTTTTAATCTTTTAGAGGGGGGTGGGGGGCATAAAACTGTAAACTGCTCATGCATCCATGTTCACTAACTACTACTAAACTTACAATGTGGCAGCATTATCCAGTTATAGTATACAGCCATGATCCACTAATGGAGGACAAAGTCGACCACAATCAGTGGCACAGACTCAGCAAGTGGACGATGAGCAAGAGATTGATTCAGGATTTTTTTTTTGCATGTTACTGATACAACACCACCATCCCACCCAACTCTCATTACCCTACCGCATGCATTTTACGCACCAGCCAACAGGCCTGAAAAACAACAGCAGCAGCAGCCAGTTAAACAATCTACAATACAATAAATGATTCTATACTATTTTAAATATATATTCTTTGCCAGGTTACATGTTTTATTCTATGATCAACACTAATACGTACATAAGAACACTGTTAAAAACCAAACAGAAATCTTGGCTGTAGTTCCAGAACTGTTTCTGGTATGTCTGTCTGTATGCCACACCGCTCTGCAGACAAACTACTACACTGTGTGCAGGATTATTAGGCAAATGAGTATTTTGATCACATCATCCTTTTTATACATGTTGTCCTACTCCAAGCTCTATAGGCTTGAAAGCCAACTACCAATCAAGTAAATCAGGTGATGTGCATCTCTGTAATGAGAAGTAACTTCCTTTTCTTTGGCAAAATGGGTCAGAAGAGAGATTTGACGGACTCTGAAAAGTAAAAAATTGTGAGATGTCTTGCAGAGGGATGCAGCAGTCTTGAAATTGCCAAACTTTTAGAGCGTGATCACCGAACAATCAAGCGTTTCATGGCAAATAGCCAACGGGGTCGCAAGAAACGTGTTGGAAAAAAAAAAGGCACAAAATAATTGCCCATGAATTGAGGAAAATCAAGCGTGAAGCTGCCAAGATGCCATTTGCCACCAGTTTTGCCTTATTTCAGAGCTGCAACGTTACTGGAGTATCAAAAAGCACAAGGTGTGCGATACTCAGGGACATGGCCAAGGTAAGGAAGGCTGAAAAACGACCACCTTTGAACAAGAAACATAAGATAAAACGTCAAGACTGGGCCAAGAAGATATCTTAAGACTGATTTTTCTAAGGTTTTATGGACTGATGAAATGCGAGTGACTCTTGATGGGCCAGATGGATGGGCCCGAGGCTGGATCAGTAAAGGGCAGAGAGCTCCACTCCGACTCAGACGCCAGCAAGGTGGAGGTGGGGTACTGGTATGGGCTGGTATCATCAAAGATGAACTTGTGGGACCTTTTCGGGTTGAGGATGGAGTGAAGCTCAACTCCCAGACCTACTGCCAGTTTCTGGAAGACACCTTCCTCAAGCAGTGGTACAGAAACAAGTCTGTATTGTTCAAGAAAAACCTGATTTTCATGCAGGACAACGCTCCATCACATGCATCCAAATACTCCACAGCATGGCTGGCCAGTAAGGGACTAAAAGAAGAAAAAATGATGACATGGCCCCCTTGTTCACCTGATCTGAACCCCATAGAGAACCTGTGGTCCCTCATAAAATGTGAGCTCTACAGGGAGGGAAAACAGTACACCTCTCTGAACAGTGTCTGGGAGGCTGTGGTGTCTGCTGCACGCAATGTTGATCGTAAACAGATCAAGCAACTGACAGAATCTATGGATGGAAGGCTTTTGAGTGTCATCGTAAAGAAAGGTGGCTATATTGGTCACTGATTTATTTTTGGTTTTGTTTTTGAATGTCAGAAATGTTTATTTCTAAATTTTGTTATATTGGTTTACCTGGTGAAAATAAACAAGTGAGATGGGTATATATATTTTTTATTAAGTTGCCTAATAATTCTGCACAGTAATAATTACCTGCACAAACAGATATCCTCCTAAGATCTAAGTCTAAAAAAAAAAAAAAAAAAAACACTCCAACTTAAGCTTTGATATTTATGAGTCTTTTGGGTTGATTGAGAACATAGTTGTTGTTTAATAATAAAAAGAATCCTCTCAAATACAACTTGCCTAATAATTCTGCACACACTGTATTTCTGGCTCAGAATAACCCCTAGCCAGGTCACTCTCAATTTGGCGTGCTAGACTGGAGAACGTCAGTCTATCTTTCTGCCCTGGTTCACCAATTTGTCTAGAAACCTTGAAGTCTTTGCACCACTGTGAGTTATGGGCAGATATGAAGGATTTCTCTATAGGGGTGGCATCTCCACTGGCTCTGTGCTGCACTGTTCTACTTATCAGCTTTTGCATTTCAGTTTCTTTTAGCTGCACCAGAAGTTTCAAATGACGCAGATCCCTTGTTAGATTCTCTTGTTCCTCTGCATTAGGTTTAGGTATTTCTGAATCCTCTTTGAGTCTTGGTTCCTCTCAAGGTTTCTTCCTCTTGAGTTTTTCCTGCCACTGTTGCCCTCAGCTTTCTCAAAAGAGGCTCAGACACGGATTTCTGTCGAAGTTGCTTTTGAATTTTTTTTAATATATAATCAAACTTGACTTGATGAGCGGTCAAGAAGCCGTTACCGACAAAAGGAAATATCTTAATGGTCGTATTGACTGGAAAGTAAATCAGTAAAAGGTGATCTCTGACTTACACAGTACTGCACCGGCTCATTATTGTTCACTAACAGCTAATAAACAGCTCATGTTTATTCATGTGCTTCCAGTGTTGATTTCAGATGCTTCAATAATTGTTAATATTGTTAATCTGAAGTTTTGCTTCATAGTTTTTTGTTCATTGTTAATCTGAAGTTTTGCTTTGTAGTTTTTCCTTCATTGTTTTGGTTTGTTGGTTTTTGCTGCTTCCAGGTTTCTGTTCATTGTTTTTCAAAACCTCGTCTGTGTTCTTTCTCCTGGCCCAAGCTCCGTCTAGTGTTCTGCTTTTGTTTGAGGTGTTTTTTGTTTTCCTGAATACTGCTCAGCTTCCTCCCAGTCCCAGCTGTGTTACTGTGCCCAGTTTGAGTTGTCAGGTTTTGATTTTGTTTCTGGTTCTGTCCATTAGATTGCTGTTCCCCCGGTAGTGCTTTGCTTTGTTGTGTCTGTTTACTTTTGCCCAGGTTACATTAAAGTCTTTCATCGTCCATCCCTGCGAGTGTTTCCTTGTGTTCACTGCAACGTCTGACCAGGTATGACAGTAACTAATAAATTATTTATTATTATTATTATTGAAAACAACTGTATCATAAAAACATCATATCTGTAATACATAAAAGAAATTATTGTTGTGGTTGTCATTATTTATGAACAATAATAACAATGGTAATATTTACATATTTAATGTGATGAGAATTAGCCTCGTTAATAAGTGAGGAAATGATCGTTGGCTTCTTCTTCTCAGTCTATGACTGGAGCTGCTGCTGCAGATATGATATCTGACCTGTAGGTGGCGCTGCTGTGTCGCTTTTCATCCTAAATCAGTGTAATCTCTGTGAAACTGGACTGAATTGTCTACTTGTGTCTCTTTACCCTGAACTGTCTCCGTTTTGTTGTGCTAATAACCACAGTATGAGGAGGCCTGGAAAAATGACCTTAACGTGGTTTCAGACTGACCTAAAGTGACCTTCACCTTTACAAGTTCCATAATGAGTGTAAACAGTCCTCATTTCCCAACGAGAATCCAGATCCAGATCAAAGGATAAGGAGTTAAAACACACTTCCTAAACATTTGAAAACTTCATTAACATGAAGGAAAACACAAGAAAAAGACAGATGTGGAGAACATGTGGAAAAAGACAAAGATATAGAATTTAGTCTGAAATATGATAAATGGAAAAAAAAATATATATATATATCTCTTCCTGAATTTCATTTTAAAATCTAGATTTTAGAAACTATGAACTCCATCACAGCATTTGAAGATCATTAATACACAACATTATGGGCTGTTAAATTTAGACGTCTAATAGACTGCTGTGTCTAAATGATCAACTCCGGCATATATTAAATATAACAGCAGTTGTAAAATGCAGTTTATTAGTTCCTACCTCCTGATCTCCGGAACCCTCACCTCACTTGGCCTTGGAGAGGCAATCTCCCTGCACCCTCCCACGAGCCTTTGCAAGGTCTAGGCCACAGAGACCAGCTAGAGAGTTAGTTTCTTTAGTTCCAGTGCATTTAAACATACACTTGTGAGGATTCCACAGATTTATCAATTCTTCTGTTTACAGACTGCCATGAACTGAACTATATGCAGTTTTTCACATATTTTTTGTTTTGAGATCTGGTTCTTCTTATCCCACCTTCAACCTTGGAGTCGATTTCCAAGTATTTTAAAGCTTACTTTAGATGTTTTCCAAAATCATCAGTTAATAGATGCTCTAAATTCAGTTCGGGATGAGATTAGAGAGAGGATATAACAAACACAAAATAAGGAGTAAAGATACATTTACCATAGCAGTGTAGGTAAATGCATGTTCTCCTTTTACTCCCATACTGAATTTATATATATTAGTCAACTGAAGTAATTCATAATTAATATACTGGCCTTTAGCCTGAATAAAATCTTCCTGTTGTGAGTATTCAATTAGAAACCTCTAATCAGCATTAGTGAACAGTTCAGGTTTTATTTTCTTCTACATAGTCTGGCATAGAGACTAACTCTATAACCACTAGACTACTATAATAACACAAAGAATGATTTACAGTAAAGTAACAGCAAATGTTTAATGTATTATTATTAATAAGTGGAAAATAAGGGATTAAAGACTGCACACACTGCTTTCAGAATATAGAAGAGTATATATGATGTACAAGCTCTGACAGCCCTAGTTTCTCTAAAGCACAAAAGTACAAGCAGTTGGCATCATCACTCAGCTATATGTTCAAAGTGTCAACAAGTAATGAATAATAGGTAAAGGGAGTGATATTGAAACATTGGCAAAAAAATAAATTGATAAAAGGAAAAAAGCCTTAAAAATTTATTCAAGTTTATTTATAAAACACTTTTCACAACGAGTGTAGTCACAAGGCAGCTTTACAGAGATCTGGGAATAAATACCTAGAATAAAACCCAGGAATAAAAACAATAAATCAATACTGAATTAAGAGAATATGGAAATGCGCCATCAAGCCATAAAATATGAAAACGTGAGTGAAATGTTAAACTCCAGGCAGGTGAGGATGAATCAACACGAGGCTCCAGATCAGGACAGTGGGCAGTAGGGTAGTAGAGAGCCAGGTCTGGTGGTCCAAGGATGAAACAGCTGGAATCTCAATCTCAATACATGGTAGAGAGCGAGAGAGAGAGAAAACAGAAAGGAGGGGGAAAACAAGGGGTTAGGAGATCCAATAGGTAGAGTGGGCGTCAGCTCATGGCAAGCTTGAAGAAAAAAACAAACAAAAAAAAACAAACAAAAAAAACAGCAAAGGTTTCAAGCCAATTTAAAACACATCTTAGATAAAACAAGGCCTTGGTTAACAAGGAAAGTCCTGATTACACACTCAAAGGATTGGATACAATAAAAATGTCCTTCGTGCCAAGTCAGGAATTCTCCTGTCACAGTCTTTGTCCTTCAGGGCTAAAAGTTTAAAAGTGTGGCGCCTCAGAGTCATCGCAGGCAGCGAAGGTGGCGCTAGGCTCACACCTAAGGCTGTGTTGTCAACGTAGGATGGAGTCAGGATGACTGTTTGCCAGCCGTTGCTATTGACTCTTCAGATGGTCATATCATCTGATCACATGCACCTTAAAATCCTAACAATGAAAATGTCACTCAGGTCATTTAAAGTAAGAGAACTGTACAGAATACACTGATTATTGATCAAGTACATACAGTCTGAGTTACATACAGTCAAGCTGAAAAGTCTGCACACCCCTTCTCCATGCTTTTTTTATGTTATAGACTTATTCTACAGTAGACTGAATTCTACACAATTGTACACAATGACAACATAAGAGCAGGGTTTTAGACATTTGTGGTACTACAAAAAAAAAAAAATAAAAAAAATAATAATAATAATAATAATAAGTGTTAAATCTCATATGTACACAAGTTAAAGAAAACCCCTGAAAGGCCAAGACTCAAAAAGGTAACCCATCCTCCTCAAAATAAGGGGATTTACAGTGGGACAAGGCTGACCCAGAGGGTCAGCAGCGAGCAGCTCAGCACGAGGAGAAAGAAGAAAAATAAGAAAGGGATTTAGGAGTATGAGTAGACTGGTGTACGACCTGTAAACGTAGACTAGAAAGACAATAAGAACCTGTAATCAGAGCAGTACAGAACAGTGTTCGTATGAAAACAGAATAGAACAGCATGATTACAATACTAAAAGTGTGTCCAGAACAAAAACAGGACGTTTATTCCAGAGTTGGAGGCTTAAGAAGAGAAAGCTCTTCCCCCAGAGTTGCTTCTTCTGAAGTGGGAAGCTGATAGTAGTCCAGAATCCTGCAAAAGAAATGTTTGTTACCGGTTGTAGGGTTTAAGAAGTTCTCCAAGATGCTGTGGGGACAAACAATCGAGAGACTCAAGTCAGAAGGAGTTTTTTTATGATCAACGTGGAATTTAACTGGAATCCAGTGCAGGGATGAGAGAATAAGACAGATGTGGTCACAATTTTTAACTCTAGTGAGCAGTCAAGCCGCTGCATTCTGAACTTATTTAATGACCCTGAGCTTATTTAATAATTTGCATAAACTTCCTACCAGAGCAGCATTCCATTAATTTAATCCTGAGGTTATAAATCCTTATAAATGTAATATATATCCTTTAAATATACTTTTAATTTAAAAAATACTTTACGGCATTAAAAATACTGTAATTGTGTGTCAGTGACACAGCAGCAGATGGACAGCTTTGTATATACATTTTCCATTGACTTGTTGCATAAGTTCAATATCACTAGAACTTACTTGGAAGTATTCGTCTGTGTCCTTGTGGTGAAGCGTCCTTCGCATCTGCCTGAAGCCACACTACCACATCACAGCCAGAGCTACAGACTTGTGGACGGGTAAACTAGAATGAGTTGCAGATGGACAGACAGTCAGACAGCATTGCAACCAGAGTAAGTCTAAACAGAATGAATTGCAGATTCATAGCCAGAAAGGTATAGATTGACAGACAGCAGAACAGCCAGAGCAGCACACAGCCAGAGATGCAGACGCATAGTCAGAAAGACATCCATCATGGCAGCCAGCAGAACACAGGGAACTAAGGGAATGAGGGCGCTGGTGAGTGGGTCTTCTAGGAGCCGGCAGGATCCACAGTTAACCTATAAAGGGGAAAAAACACATCAATAACATTAGGATAGGTCAATTAATTACATCTAGTTTAACTCACCAGTATACATCAGCATGGCCAAACAAGACATGTAAATAATGTCGTATTGTCATTTTAGGATGTTATGACCACCCCTATAGTGTGCACTTGGTTCACTCCAGGCTAAGCAAAGGATGAGGGCCTGGCTTGGAAGGACTGTGTAGAAAGAAATATGGGGTCAGTTGGTGCAAATTACGCTGAAATCATGGTAGTGAGGCCTTATCATGTGAAGAATGTGCGACTTGGCTCTTTTATGTTCCATTTTCACTTTGGACAGACAGCAAGCTACAGTCTTGTAGACAGGAAAAACATAACCAGTTAAAGATTGTTCTGCTGCAGACTGAAGAATAAATACAGAGCAACAGATTTATAGACAGACAAGTGCAGAATTAGACAGTTTCACATAGACAGCGTTGCATATGGACTGACAGCCAGTCAGAGCTGCAGCAAGCATAAACAGAATGAATTGCAGATGAACAGGCAGCCAGAGAAAGGTGCACAAAGTTGCAGAGGAACAAACACACAGCCAAACATAGTTGCAGATGCATAGTCGGATAAATAGCCAGCCAGACAGCCAGAACTGCACATGGAAGACAGCTAGCCAGAGTTGCACATTGAAAGAAAGTTAGCCACTGAAATGCACACGCATATGGATATGCAGACACACAGTTGCAGTGGTAAGAAGCCAGTGAGCCAGCCAGAGTCACACGGACAGCCAGTGCAGCCACAGAATTACACATGGAAAGAAAGCCAGCCAGCCACAAAGTTGCACATGGACATGCAGACAGCGCCACATACAGCTGCAGACAGACACAGTTTAAAATAGACAGCCACCCAGTCAACTAGTTGCAGATGGTCAGACAGTCAGTCAGAGTTGAAGCCAGAGTCTAAACAGAACGATTCGCAGATTTAAAAACAGCCAGTGTTGTAGATGGACAGACAGCCAGAGTTGCATATCGACATACACACTGCCAAACAGTCACACAGTCAGCCAGCCATTGCACATGGTTAGACCACTAACACTGCACTGAACTGCACATGCATGGATCGTCAGACACCGTTGCAGATGGATACAGCCAGCCAGAGTTGCAGACAGATCGTCAGTTTCACATTCATAAAAAACCAGCCATCAGAGTTTAAACAGAACAAATTGCAGATTTATAAACAGCCAAAGAGTGTTGGACATCAACACAGCCAAATATAGTTGCAGACGCATTGTCAGAAAGACAGCCAGACACAGAGTTGAAGAAGGATTGACAGAAAGAGACTAGGCAAAACCAGTTTTAAAAACTGTGCTAAACAAGTCCTTTTCAGTATCTGAAGCAGGTATGCTTTGGAGCTGGTGCACCATTCATTAACACAAACAGCTGTAGAGGCTAGATCATCCGTCATCTTTAGGGTTAGTTGATAGGGAGATTCTGTGTCTTATTTGTAAAGAGAGCTACCTCTGATTAAAAGTTGGACAGACTGACACACAGAAAGTTGCAGATGGACAAAGATATAGAAGGATGGACAGAAATGATAATAGATAAAATAAATAGATCAAAAGAATTAGCTTACCATAAATTGTGTCTATGCCGCTGCCACAACCAGACCTGCGAAGGAAACTGTAATAGTTCAAACAAGTGGGAGTGGATTTATTCAGGGCTATGGATTCATTAGACATGGTGAACTAAAGTGGCTATCACTAATGACTTCACTGATGATCTTTGCCAGACGTCAAACCTGCAGCCAGCAGTGGAGCGTGAAGAGTCAGCTGAACGGCATGCTCCCTCGTCAGTAGGTAAGCATGGGACTAGAGACAACGATCCTGGCAATGGTCTTCTTTCATATGGTGTCTGGAAGCGTGCAGTAGTGGTCCTCCAGGACATCGGCACCTTGGAGTTACCCTTTGTGACCGATATTAATTACTGTTTTAGAAGAAAATTTCCAACAATGAGAACACTGCCAGTTGAACCTTGTTGGCCGGATCAACCTTCAGGAAGAGAGGGTGTCATAGAAACAGAATGATCACCTATCTGTTACACAGTAGCATAGGAAAGTTAGCCTTACACATTACAGATGCAAAGAAATCCAGCCAGCGAGAGTTCTAGATGAAGATGCAGAGGGATAGACAATGGTTAGTCAGTTACACCTTCGGGAGGAAAGGGTTCAAGGGAACCTAAAAAAACTGTTAAAAAGAAAGTTAATACATGTTTAGAAACTGAATGATCACCTACCTGTTACACCGTTGCATATGAACAGTCAAAAATCACACAGTTGCAGATGGTCACACAGACAGAGAAGTAGATGGATAGTTAGCCAGTCAACCAAAGTTCCAGATGGAGATGCAGATGAAGACTCTTATTGGCTGGATCCATCTTCAGGAATAGTAGTCAGGGAGTCATGAAAACCTGAGTGGCAAAAAAGAAAGTTGACACATGTATAGAAACTGAATGATCACCTACCTGTTACACAGTTGCAAACAGTTTTTCAGCCTCACACAGTTGCAGATGGACACACAGTCAAAGAAGCAGATGGATAGTTAGCCAGAATACTTAGCCAGTCGGCCAGAGTCAGGGAGTCATGAGGACTTTTGTGGCAAAAAAGAAAGTTAATACATGTATAGAAACTGAAAGATCACCTACCTGTTACAAAGTTGCATATAGACACACAGACAAAGAAGCAGATGGATAGTTTGCCAGACAGCCAAAGTTCCAGATGGAGATGCAGATGGAAAGACCATGGTTAGCCCGATCCATCTTTAGGAATAGGAGTCAGGGAGTCATGAAAACCTGTGTGGCAAAAAATAAAGTTAATATATGTGTAGAAACTGAATGATCACCTACCTGCTACACAGTTGCATATGAATAGACAAAAATCACACAGTTGCAGATGGACACACAGAGAAAAAAAGCAGATGGATAATTAGCCAGTGAGCCAACCTTCCAGATGGAGATGCAGATGAAGATACCATTTTTGGCTGGATTCATCTTCAGGGATAGAAGGAGTCAGGGAGTCATGAGGACCTGTGTGGCAAAAAAAAGAAAGTTAATACATGTATAGAAACTGAATGATCACCTACCTGTTACACAGTTGCATATGAATTGTCAGCCTCACACAGTTGCAGATGGTCACACAGACAAAGAAACAGATTGATAGTTAGCCAGACAGCCAGAATCAGGGAG
This sequence comes from Salminus brasiliensis, assembly GCF_030463535.1. Classification (NCBI taxonomy): domain Eukaryota; kingdom Metazoa; phylum Chordata; class Actinopteri; order Characiformes; family Bryconidae; genus Salminus; species Salminus brasiliensis. The sequence goes on along the minus strand of NC_132884.1, from coordinate 19,284,737 downwards.
TCATGAGGACCTGTGTGGCAAATAAAAGAAAGTTAATACATGTATAGAAACTGAATGATCACCTACCTGTTACTCAGTTGCAAACAAATAGCCAGCCTCACACAGATACAGATGACACAGACAGAGAAGAAGATGGATAGATAGCCAGACAGCCAGAATCAGGGAGTCATGAGGACCTGTGTGGCAAAAAAAAGTTAATACATGCATAGAAACTGAATGACAACCTACCTGTTACACAGCTGCATATGAATAGTCAAAAATCACACAGTTGCAGATGGACACACAGACAAAAAAGCAGATGGAAAGTTAGCCAGTGAGCCAAACTTCCAGATGGAGATGCAGATGAAGATACCATTTTTGGCTGGATTAATCTTCAGGAATAGGAGTCAGGGAGTCATGAAAACCTGTGTGGCAAAAAAGAAAGTTAATATATGTGTAGAAACTGAATGATCACCTACCTGCTACACAGCTGCATATGAATAGTCAAAAAATCACACAGTTGCAGATGGACACACAGACAAAAAAGCAGATGGACAGTTAGCCAGTGAGCCAAACTTCCAGATGGAGATGCAGATGAAGATACCATTTTTGGCTGGATTAATCTTCAGGAATAGGAGTCAGGGAGTCATGAAAACCTGTGTGGCAAAAAAGAAAGTTGATACATGTATAGAAACTGAATGATCACCTACCTGTAACACAGTTGCAAACAGTTTTTCAGCCTCACACAGTTGCAGATGGACACACAGACAAAGAAGCAGATGGATAGTTAGCCAGTGAGCCAAACTTCCAGATGGAGATGCAGATGAAGATACCATTTTTGACTGGTTTCATCTTCAGGGATAGAAGGAGTCAGGGGGTCATGAGGACCTGTGTGGCAATAAAAGAAAGTTAATACATGTATAGAAACTGACCGATCACCTACCTGTTACACAGTTGCATATGAATTGTCAGCCTCACACAGTTGCAGATGGTCACACAGAAAAAGAAGCAGAAGGATAGTTAGTTAGACAGCCAAAGTTCCAGATGGAGATGCAGATGGAAAGACCATGGTTAGCCCGATCCATCTTTAGGAATAGGAGTCAGGGAGTCATGAAAACCTGTGTGCAAAAAAGAAAGTTAATACATGTATAGAAACTGAAAGATCACCTACTTGTTACACAGTTGCATATGAACAGTCAAAAATCACACAGTTGCAGATGGACACAGAAAGAGAAGTAGATGTATAGTTAGCCAGTCAGCCAAAGTTCCAGATTGAGATGCAGATGACGATACTCTTTTTGGATGGATTCATCTTCAGGGATAGAAGGAGTCAGGGAGTCATGAGGACCTGTGTGACAAAAAAGAAAGTTAATACATGCATAGAAACTGAATGATCACCTACCGGTTACACAGCTGCATATCAATAGACAAAAATCACACAGAAAGAGAAGGACACAAACAGAGAAGCATATGGATAGATAGCCAGACAGCCAGAATCAGGGAGTCATGAGGACCTGTGTGGCAATAAAAGAAAATTAATACATGTATAGAAACTGAATGACCACCTACCTGTTAGACATTTGCAAACAGTTTTGCAGATGCAGATGGATAGAAGCAGATGGATAGTTAGCCAGAGTCAGGATGTCATGAGGACCTGTGTGGCAAAAAAGAAAGTTAATACATGTATAGAAACTGAATGATCACCTACCTGTTACACAGTTGCAAACAGTTTTTCAGCCTCACACAGTTGAAGATGGACACACAGACAAAGAAGCAGATGGATAGTTAGCCAGTGAGCCAAACTTCCAGATGGAGATGCAGATGAAGATACCATGTTTGGCTGAATTCATCTTCAGGGAAAAAAGGAGTCAGGGAGTCATGAGGACCTGTGTGGCAATAAAAGAAAGTTAAAACATGTATAGAAACTGAATGATCACCTACCTGCTACACAGCTGCATATGAATAGTCAAAAATCACACAGTTGCAGATGGACACACAGACAAAAAAGCAGATGGACAGTTAGCCAGTGAGCCAAACTTCCAGATGGAGATGCAGATGAAGATACCATTTTTGGCTGGATTAATCTTCAGGAATAGGAATCAGGGAGTCATGAAAACCTGTGTGGCAAAAAATAAAATTGAAACATGTATAGAAACTGACTGATGACCTACCTGTTACACAATTGCATATGAATTGTCAGCCTCACACAGTTGCAGATGGTCACACAGAAAAAGAAGCAGATGGATAGTTAGCCAGACAGTCAAAGTTCCAGATGGAGATGCAGATGGATAGACCATGGTTAGCCCGATCCATCTTTAGGAATAGGAGTCAGGGAGTCATGAAAACCTGTGTGGCAAAAAAGAAAGTTAATATATGCGTAGAAACTGAATGATCACCTACCTGCTACTCAGTTGCAAACAGTTTTTCAGCCTCAGACAGATGCAGATGGACACAGACAGAGAAGCAGATGGATAGATAGCCAGACAGCCAGAATCAGGGAGTCATGAGGACCTGTGTGGCAAAAAAAAGTTAATACATGCATAGAAACTGAATGATCACCTACCTGTTACACATTTGCAAACAGTTTTTCAGCCTCGCACAGTTGCAGATGGACACAGTCAAAGAAGCAGATGGATAGTTAGCCAGACAGCCAGAGTCAGTAAGACTATTCATATACAGACAGAGAAGTAGATGTATAGTTAAGTCAGTCAGCCAAAGTTCCAGATTGATAGACCATGGTTAGCCCAATCCATCTTCAGGGATAGGAGTCAGGGAGTCATGAGGACCTGTGTGGCAAAAAAAAGTTAATACATGTATAGAAACTGAATGATCACCTACCTGCTACTCAGTTGCAAACAAATAGTCAGCCTCACACAGTTGCAGATGGTCACACAGACAGAGAAGCAGATGGATAGATAGCAAGTCGGCCAGAGTCAGGGAGTCATGAGGACCTGTGTGGAAAAAAAGAAAGTTAATACATGTTTAGAAACTGAATGATCACCTACCTGTAACACAGTTGCAAACAGTTTTTCAGCATCACACAATTGCAGATGGCCACACAGACAAAGAAGCAGATGGATAGTTAGCCAGTGAGCCAAACTTCCAGATTGAGATGCAGATGAAGATTCCATTTTTGGCTGAATTCATCTTCAGGGATAGAAGGAGTCAGGGAGTCATGAGGACCTGTGTGGCAATAAAAGAAAGTTAATACATGTATAGAAACTGAATGATCACCTACCTGCTACTCAGTTGCAAACAAATAGTCAGCCTCACACAGAAACAGATGGACACAGACAGAGAAGCAGATGGATAGATAGCCAGACAGCCAGAATCAGAGAGTCATGAGGACCTGTGTGGCAAAAAAAAAGTTAATACATGAATAGAAACTAAATGATCACCTACCTGTTACACAGTTGCAAACAGTTTTGCAGATGCAGATGGATAGAAGCAGATGGATAGATAGCCAGTCGGCCAGAGTCAGGATGCCATGAGGACCTGTGTGGCAAAAAAGAAAGTTAATACATGTATAGAAACTAAATGATCACCTACCTGTTACACAGTTGCAAACAGTTTTTCAGCCTCGCACAGTTGCAGATGGACACACAGACAAAGAAGCAGATGGATAGTTAGCCAGACAGCCAAAGTTCCAGATGGAGATGCAGATGGTTAGACCATGGTTAGCCCGATCTATCTTCAGGAATAGGAGTCAGGATGTCATGAGGACCTGTGTGGCAAAAAAGAAAGTTAATACATGTATAGAAACTGAATGATCACCTACCTGTTACACAGTTGCAAACAAATTGGCAGCCTCAAACAGATGCAGAAACACAGAGAAGCAGGTGGATAGTTAGCCAGACAGCCAGAGACAGGGAGTAATGAGTACCTGTGTGGCAAAAAAGAAAGTTAATACATGTTTGGAAACTGAATGATCACCTACCTGTTACACAGTTGCATATGAATTGTCAGCCTCACACAGTTGCAGATGGACACACAGACAAAGAAGCAGATGGATAGTTTGCCAGACAGCCAAAGTTCCAGATGGAGATGCAGATGGATAGACCATGGTTAGCCCGATCCATCTTCAGGAATAGGAGTCAGGGAGTCATGAAAACCTGTGTGGCAAAAAAGAAAGTTAATATATGTGTAGAAACTGAATGATCACCTACCTGCTACTCAGTTGCAAACAGTTTTTCAGCCTCAGACAGATACAGATGGACACAGACAGAGAAGCAGATGGATAGATAGAAAGTCGGCCAGAGTCAGGGAGTCATGAGGACCTGTGTGGCAAAAAAGAAAGTTAATACATGTTTAGAAACTGAATGATCACCTACCTGTAACACAGTTGCAAACAGTTTTTCAGCCTCACACAATTGCAGATGGACACACAGACAAAGAAGCAGATGCACAGTGAGCCAGTGAGCCAAACTTCCAGATGGAGATGCAGATGAAGATACCATTTTTGGCTGGATTAATATTCAGGAATAGGAGTCAGGGAGTCATGAAAACCTGTGTGGCAATAAAAGAAAGTTAATACATGTATAGAAACTGACTGATCACCTACCTGTTACACAGTTGCATATGAATTTTCAGCCTCACACAATTGCAGATGGTCACACAGACAAAGAAGCAGATGGATAGTTAGCCAGACAGCCAAAGTTCCAGATGGATAGACCATGGTTAGCCCGATCCATCTTCAGGGATAGGAGTCAGGGAGTCATGAGGACCTGTGTGGCAAAAAAAGAAAGTTAATACATGTATAGAAACTGACTGATCACCTACCTGTTACACAGTTGCAAACAAATAGTCAGCCTCACACAGATACAAATGGACACAGACAGAGAAGCAGATGGATAGATAGCCAGACAGCCAGAATCAGGGAGTCATGAGGACCTGTGTGGCAAAAAAAAGTAATGCATGCATAGAAACTGAATGACCACGTACCTGTTACACATTTGCAAACAGTTTTTCAGCCTCGCACAGTTGCAGATGGACACACAGTCAAAGAAGCAGATGGATAGTTAGCCAGACACTAAGCCAGTCGGCCAGAGTCAGGGAGTCATGAGGACCTGTGTGGCAAAAAAGAAAGTTAATACATGTTTAGAAACTGAATGATCACCTACCTGCTACTCAGTTGCAAACACTTTTTCAGCCTCACTCAGTTGCAGATGGCCACACAGACAAAGAAGCAGATGGATAGTTAGCCAGACAGCCAAAGTTCCAGATGGATAGACCATGGTTAGGCCTATCCATCTTCAGGGATAAGAGTCAGGGAGTCATGAGGACCTGTTTGGCAAAAAAAGAAAGTTAATACATGTATAGAAACTGAATGATCACAAACCTGCTACTCAGTTGCAAACAAATAGTCAGCCTCACACAGATACAAATGGACACAGACAGAAGCAGATGGATAGATAGCCAGACAGCCAGAATCAGGAAGTCATGAGGACCTGTGTGGCAATAAAAGAAAATTAATACATGTATAGAAAAATGTATAAATGATCACCTACCTGTTACACAGTTGCAAACAGTTTTGCAGATGCAGATGGATAGAAGCAGATGGATATATAGCCAGTCGGCCAGAGTCAGGATGTCATGAGGACCTGTGTGGCAAAAAAGAAAGTTAATACATGTATAGAAACTGAATGATCACCTACCTGTTACACAGTTGCAAACAAATTGGCAGCCTCAAACAGATGCAGAAAGACACAGAGAAGCAGGTGGATAGTTAGCCAGTCGGCCTGAGTCAGGGAGTCATGAGGACCTTTGTGGCACAAAATAAAGTTGATACATGTATAGAAACAGAATGATCACCTACCTGTAAAACAGTTGCAAACAGTTTTTCAGCCTCACACAGTTGCAGATGGACACACAGACAAAGAAGCAGATGGATAGTTAGCCAGTGAGCCAAACTTCCAGATGGAGATGCAGATGAAGATTCCATTTTTGGCTGAATTTATCTTCAGGGATAGAAGGAGTCAGGGAGTCATGAGGACCTGTGTGGCAATAAAAGAAAGTTAATACATGTATAGAAACTGAATGATCACCTACCTGTTACACAGTTGCATATGAATTGTCAGCCTCACACAGTTGCAGATGGTCACACAGACAAAGAAGCAGATGGATAGTTAGCCAGACAGCCAAACTTCCAGATGGAGATGCAGATGAAGATTCCATTTTTGGCTGAACACACAGATGCAGATGGACACACAGAGAAGCAGGTGGATAATTAGCCAGACAGCCAGAGTCAGGGAGTAATGAGGACCTGTGTGGCAAAAAAGAAAGTTAATACATGTATAGAAACTGAATGATCACCTACCTGTTACACATTTGCAAACAGTTTTTCAGCCTCACACAGATGCAGATGGACACACCGACAGAGAAGCAGATGGATAGTTAGCCAGTCAGTTACACACAGAAGACAATGTCCATATGAAGCTGAAGTTAGCTGTCAGGAGTGCAAATAGAGAAATAAACCAAGAACAAGAAAAAGAGACGCTTCCTGCAAAAGCACAACAGCACAAAACCTCATGAATAAAAAACATACACAAAGCTTGACTGAATGATCACCTACCTGCTACTCAGTTGCAAACAGTTTTTCAGCCTCACACAGTTGCAGATGGCCACACAGACAAAGAAGCAGATGGATAGTTAGCAAGTGAGCCAAACTTCCAGATGGAGATGCAGATGAAGATTCCATTTTTGGCTGAATTCATCTTCAGGGATAGAAGGAGTCAGGGAGCCATGAAAACCTGTGTGGCAAAAAAGAAAATTAATACATGTATAGAAACTGACTGATCACCTACCTGTTACACAGTTGCATATGAACTGTCAGCCTCACACAGTTGCAGATGGTCACACAGACAAAGAAGCAGATGGATAGTTAGCCAGACAGCCAAAGTTCCAGATGGATAGACCATGGTTAGCCCGATCCATCTTCAGGGATAGGAGTCAGGGAGTCATGAGGACCTGTGTGGCAAAAAAAGAAAGTTAATACATGTATAGAAACTGAATGATCACCAACCTGCTACTCAGTTGCAAACAAATAGTCAGCCTCACACAGATACAAATGGACACAGACAGAGAAGCAGATGGATAGATAGCCAGACAGCCAGAATCAGGGAGTCATGAGGACCTGTGTGGCAAAAAAAGGTAATACATGCATAGAAACTGAATGACCACGTACCTGTTACACATTTGCAAACAGTTTTTCAGCCTCGCACAGTTGCAGATGGACACACAGTCAAAGAAGCAGATGGATAGTTAGCCAGACACTAAGCCAGTCAGCCAGAGTCAGGGAGTCATGAGGACCTGTGTGGCAAAAAAGAAAGTTAATACATGTTTAGAAACTGAATGATCACCTACCTGCTACTCAGTTGCAAACAAATAGTCAGCCTCACACAGATACAGATGGACACAGACAGAGAGGCAGATGGATAGATAGCCAGACAGCCAGAATCAGGGAGTCATGAGGACCTGTGTGGCAAAAAAGAAAGTTAATACATGTTTAGAAACTGAATGATCACCTACCTGTAACACAATTGCAAACACTTTTTCAGCCTCACACAGTTGCAGATGGCCACACAGACAAAGAAGCAGATGGATAGTTAGCCAGTGAGCCAAACTTCCAGATGGAGATGCAGATGAAGATACCATGTTTAGTTGAATTCATCTTCAGTGAAAGAAGGAGTCAGGGAGTCAGGAAAACCTGTGTGGCAAAAAAGAAAGTTAATATATGTGTAGAAACTGAATGATCACCTACCTGCTACACAGCTGCATATGAATAGTCACAAATCACACAGTTGCAGATGGACACACAGACAAAAAAGCAGATGGACAGTTAGCCAGTAAGCCAAACTTCCAGATGGAGATGCAGATGAAGATACCATTTTTGGCTGGATTAATCTTCAGGAATAGGAGTCAGGGAGTCATGAAAACCTGTGTGGCAAAAAATAAAATTGACACATGTATAGAAACTGACTGATCACCTACCTGTTACACAGTTGCAAACAGTTTTTCAGCCTCACACAGTTGCAGTTGGACACACAGACAAAGAAGCAGATGGATAGTTAGCCAGACACTTAGCCAGAGTCAGGGTGTCATGAGGCCTGTGTGGCAATAAAAGAAAATGAATACATGGATAGAAACTGAATGATCACCTACCTGTTACACGGTTGCATATGAATTCTCAGCCTCACACAGTTGCAGATGGTCACACAGACAAAGAAGCAGATGGATAGTTAGCCAGTGAGCCAAACTTCCAGATGGAGATGCAGATGAAGATTCCATTTTTGGCTGAATATATCTTCAGGGATAGAAGGAGTCAGGGTGTCATGAGGCCTGTGTGGCAATAAAAGAAAATGAATACATGGATAGAAACTGAATGATCACCTACCTGTTACACGGTTGCATATGAATTCTCAGCCTCACACAGTTGCAGATGGTCACACAGACAAAGAAGCAGATGGATAGTTAGCCAGACAGCCAAAGTTCCAAATGGAGATGCAGATGGATAGACCATGGTTAGCCCGATCTATCTTCAGGGATAGGAGTCAGGGAGTCATGAGGACCTGTGTGGCAATAAAAGAAAGTTAATACATGTATAGAAACTGAATGATCACCTACCTGTTACACAGTTGCAAACAAATTGGCAGCCTCAAACAGATGCAGAAAGACACAGAGAAGCAGGTGGATAGTTAGCCAGACAGCCAGAGTCAGGGAGTAATGAGGACCTGTGTGGCAAAAAAGAAAGTTAATACATGTTTAGAAACTGAATGATCACCTACCTGTAACACAGTTGCAAACAGTTTTTCAGCCTCACACAATTGCAGATGGCCACACAGACAAAGAAGCAGATGGATAGTTAGCCAGTGAGCCAGAATCAGGGAGTCATGAGGACCTGTGTGGCAAAAAAAAAGTTAATACATGCATAGAAACTGAATGACCACCTACCTGTTACACATTTGCAAACAGTTTTTCAGCCTCGCACAGTTGCAGATGGACACACAGTCAAAGAAGCAGATGGATAGTTAGCCATACACTTAGCCAGTCGGCCAGAGTCAGGGAGTCATGAGGACCTGTGTGGCAAAAAAGAAAGTTAATACATGTATAGAAACTAAATGATCACCTACCTGTTACACAGTTGCAAACAGTTTTGCAGATGCAGATGGATAGAAGCAGATGGATAGATAGCCAGTCGGACAGAGTCAGGATGTCATGAGGACCTGTGTGGCAAAAAAGAAAGTTAATACACGTATAGAAACTAAATGATCACCTACCTGTTACACAGTTGCAAACAGTTTTTCAGCCTCGCACAGTTGCAGATGGACACACAGACAAAGAAGCAGATGGATAGTTAGCCAGACAGCCAAAGTTCCAGATGGAGATGCAGATGGTTAGACCATGGTTAGCCCAATCTATCTTCAGGAATAGAAGTCAGGATGTCATGAGGACCTGTGTGGCAAAAAAGAAAGTTAATATATGTGTAGAAACTGAATGATCACCTACCTGTAACACAGTTGCAAACAGTTTTTCAGCCTCACACATATGCAGATGGACACACAGACAAAGAAGCAGATGGACAGTCAGCCAGTGAGCCAAACTTCCAGATGGAGATGCAGATGAAGATACCATTTTTGGCTGGATTAATATTCAGGAATAGGAGTCAGGGAGTCATGAGGACCTGTGTGGCAAAAAAGAAAGTTAATACATGTTTAGAAACTGAATGATCACCTACCTGTAACACAGTTGCAAACAGTTTTTCAGCCTCACACAATTGCAGATGGACACACAGACAAAGAAGCAGATGGACAGTCAGCCAGTGAGCCAAACTTCCAGATGGAGATGCAGATGAAGATACTATTTTTGGCTGGATTAATATTCAGGAATAGGAGTCAGGAAGTCATGAAAACCTGTGTGGCAATAAAAGAAAGTTAATACATGTATAGAAACTGACTGATCACCTACCTGTTACACAGTTGCATATGAATTGTCAGCCTCACACAGTTGCAGATGGTCACACAGACAAAGAAGCAGATGGATAGTTAGCCAGACAGCCAAAGTTCCAGATGGATAGACCATGGTTAGCCCGATCCATCTTCAGGGATAGGAGTCAGGGAGTCATGAGGACCTGTGTGGCAAAAAAAGAAAGTTAATACATGTATAGAAACTGAATGATCACCAACCTGCTACTCAGTTGCAAACAAATAGTCAGCCTCACACAGATACAAATGGACACAGACAGAGAAGCAGATGGATAGATAGCCAGACAGCCAGAGTCAGGGAGTAATGAGGACCTGTGTGGCAAAAAAGAAAGTTAATACATGTTTAGAAACTGAATGATCACCTACCTGTAACACATTTGCAAACAGTTTTTCAGCCTCGCACAGTTGCAGATGGACACACAGTCAAAGAAGCAGATGGATAGTTAGCCAGACACTTAGCCAGTCGGCCAGAGTCAGGGAGTCATGAGGACCTGTGTGGCAAAAAAGAAAGTTAATACATGTATAGAAACTAAATGATCACCTACCTGTTACACAGTTGCAAACAGTTTTGCAGATGCACATGGATAGAAGCAGATGGATAGATAGCCAGTCGGCCAGAGTCAGGATGTCATGAGGACCTGTGTGGCAAAAAAGAAAGTTAATACATGTATTGAAACTAAATGATCACCTACCTGTTACACAGTTGCAAACAGTTTTTCAGCCTCGCACAGTTGCAGATGGACACACAGACAAAGAAGCAGATGGATAGTTAGCCAGACAGCCAAAGTTCCAGATGGAGATGCAGATGGTTAGACCATGGTTAGCCCAATCTATCTTCAGGAATAGGAGTCAGGATGTCATGAGGACCTGTGTGGCAAAAAACAAAGTTAATATATGTGTAGAAACTGAATGATCACCTACCTGTAACACAGTTGCAAACAGTTTTTCAGCCTCGCACAGTTGCAGATGGTCACACAGACAAAGAAGCAGATGGATAGTTTGCCAGACAGCCAAAGTTCCAGATGGAGATGCAGATGGATAGACCATGGTTAGCCCGATCCATCTTCAGGAATAGGAGTCAGGGAGTCATGAAAACCTGTGTGGCAAAAAAGAAAGTTAATATATGTGTAGAAACTGAATGATCACCTACCTGCTACTCAGTTGCAAACAGTTTTTCAGCCTCAGACAGATGCAGATGGACACAGACAGAGAAGCAGATGGATAGATAGCCAGACAGCCAGAATCAGGGAGTCATGAGGACCTGTGTGGCAAAAAAGAAAGTTAATATATGTGTAGAAACTGAATGATCACCTACCTGCTACACAGCTGCATATGAATAGTCACAAATCACACAGTTGCAGATGGACACACAGACAAAAAAGCAGATGGACAGTTAGCCAGTAAGCCAAACTTCCAGATGGAGATGCAGATGAAGATACCATTTTTGGCTGGATTAATCTTCAGGAATAGGAGTCAGGGAGTCATGAAAACCTGTGTGGCAAAAAATAAAATTGACACATGTATAGAAACTGAATGATCACCTACCTGTAACACAGTTGCAAACAGTTTTTCAGCCTCACACAGTTGCAGATGGACACACAGACAAAGAAGCAGATGGATAGTTAGCCAGACACTTAGCCAGAGTCAGGGTGTCATGAGGCCTGTGTGGCAATAAAAGAAAATGAATACATGTATAGAAACTGAATGATCACCTACCTGTTACACGGTTGCATATGAATTCTCAGCCTCACACAGTTGCAGATGGTCACACAGACAAAGAAGCAGATGGATAGTTAGTCAGACAGCCAAAGTTCCAAATGGAGATGCAGATGGATAGACCATGGTTAGCCCGATCCATCTTCAGGGATAGGAGTCAGGGAGTCATGAGGACCTGTGTGGCAATAAAAGAAAGTTAATACATGTATAGAAACTGAATGATCACCTACCTGTTACACAGTTGCAAACAAATTGGTAGCCTCAAACAGATGCAGAAAGACACAGAGAAGCAGGTGGATAGTTAGCCAGACAGCCAGAGTCAGGGAATAATGAGGACCTGTGTGGCAAAAAAGAAAGTTAATACATGTATAGAAACTGAATGATCACCTACCTGTTACACAGTTGCAAACAGTTTTTCAGCCTCACACAGATGCAGATGGACACAGACAGAGAAGCAGATGGATAGATAGCCAGACAGCCAGAATCAGGGAGTCATGAGGACCTGTGTGGCAAAAAAAGGTAATACATGCATAGAAACTGAATGATCACCTACCTGTTACACAGTTGCAAACAAATTGGCAGCCTCAAACAGATGCAGAAACACAGAGAAGCAGGTGGATAGTTAGCCAGACAGCCAGAGACAGGGAGTAATGAGGACCTGTGTGGCAAAAAAGAAAGTTAATACATGTATAGAAACTGAATGATCACCTACCTGTTACACAGTTGCATATGAATTGTCAGCCTCACACAGTTGCAGATGGTCACACAGACAAAGAAGCAGATGGATAGTTTGCCAGACAGCCAAAGTTCCAGATGGAGATGCAGATGGATAGACCATGGTTAGCCCGATCCATCTTCAGGAATAGGAGTCAGGGAGTCATGAAAACCTGTGTGGCAAAAAAGAAAGTTAATATATGTGTAGAAACTGAATGATCACCTACCTGCTACTCAGTTGCAAACAGTTTTTCAGCCTCAGACAGATGCAGATGGACACAGACAGAGAAGCAGATGGATAGATAGCCAGACAGCCAGAATCAGGGAGTCATGAGGACCTGTGTGGCAAAAAAAGGTAATACATGCATAGAAACTGAATGATCACCTACCTGTTACACAGTTGCATATGAATTGTCAGCCTCACACAGTTGCAGATGGTCACACAGACAAAGAAGCAGATGGATAGTTAGCCAGACAGCCAAATTCCAGATGGATAGACCATGGTTAGCCTGATCCATCTTCAGGGATAGGAGTCAGGGAGTCATGAGGACCTGTGTGGCAAAAAAAAGAAAGTTAATACATGTATAGAAACTGAATGATCACCTACCTGCTACTCAGTTGCAAACAAATAGTCAGCCTCACACAGTTGCAGATGGTCACACAGACAGAGAAGCAGATGGATAGATAGCAAGTCGGCCAAAGTCAGGGAGTAATGAGGACCTGTGTGGGAAAAAAAGAAAGTTAATACATGTATAGAAACTGAATGATCACCTACCTGTAACACAGTTGCAAACAGTTTTTCAGCCTCACACAGATGCAGATGGACACACAGACAAAGAAGCAGATGGATAGTTAACAAGACAGCCAAAGTTCCAGATGGAGATGCAGATGAAGATACCATGTTTGGCTGAATTAATCTTCAGGGAAAGAAGGAGTCAGGGAGTCATGAGGACCTGTGTGGCAATAAAAGAAAGTTAATACATGTATAGAAACTGAATGATCACCTACCTGTAACACAGTTGCAAACAAATTGGCAGCCTCAAACAGATGCAGAAAGACACAGAGAAGCAGGTGGATAGTTAGCCAGACAGCCAGAGTCAGGGAGTAATGAGGACCTGTGTGGCAAAAAAGAAAGTTAATACATGTATAGAAACTGAATGATCACCTACCTGTAACACAGTTGCAAACAGTTTTTCAGCCTCACACAGATGCAGATGGACACAGACAGAGAAGCAGATGGATAGATAGCCAGACAGCCAGAATCAGGGAGTCATGAGGACCTGTGTGGCAAAAAAAGGTAATACATGCATAGAAACTGAATGATCACCTACCTGTTACACAGTTGCAAACAAATTGGCAGCCTCAAACAGATGCAGAAACACAGAGAAGCAGGTGGATAGTTAGCCAGACAGCCAGAGAAAGGGAGTAATGAGGACCTGTGTGGCAAAAAAGAAAGTTAATACATGTATAGAAACTGAATGACCACCTACCTGTTACACATTTGCAAACAGTTTTTCAGCCTCGCACAGTTGAAGATGGACACACAGTCAAAGAAGCAGATGGATAGTTAGCCATACACTTAGCCAGTCGGCCAGAGTCAGGGAGTCATGAGGACCTGTGTGGCAAAAAAGAAAGTTAATACATGTATAGAAACTAAATGATCACCTACCTGTTACACAGTTGCAAACAGTTTTGCAGATGCAGATGGATAGAAGCAGATGGATAGATAGCCAGTCGGCCAGAGTCAGGATGTCATGAGGACCTGTGTGGCAAAAAAGAAAGTTAATACATGTATAGAAACTAAATGATCACCTACCTGTTACACAGTTGCAAACAGTTTTTCAGCCTCGCACAGTTGCAGATGGACACACAGACAAAGAAGCAGATGGATAGTTAGCCAGACAGCCAAAGTTCCAGATGGAGATGCAGATGGTTAGACCATGGTTAGCCCAATCTATCTTCAGGAATAGGAGTCAGGATGTCATGAGGACCTGTGTGGCAAAAAACAAAGTTAATATATGTGTAGAAACTGAATGATCACCTACCTGTAACACAGTTGCAAACAGTTTTTCAGCCTCGCACAGTTGCAGATGGACACACAGACAAAGAAGCAGATGGATAGTTAGCCAGACAGCCAAAGTTCCAGATGGATAGACCATGGTTAGCCCAATCCATCTTCAGGGATAGGAGTCAGGGAGTCATGAGGACCTGTGTGGCAATAAAAGAAAGTTAATACATGTATAGAAACTGAATGATCACCTACCTGTTACACAGTTGCAAACAAATTGGCAGCCTCAAACAGATGCAGAAACACAGAGAAGCAGGTGGATAGTTAGCCAGGCAGCCAGAGAAAGGGAGTAATGAGGACCTGTGTGGCAAAAAAGAAAGTTAATACATGTTTAGAAACTGAATGATCACCTACCTGTTACACAGTTGCATATGAATTGTCAGCCTCACACAGTTGCAGATGGTCACACAGACAAAGAAGCAGATGGATAGTTTGCCAGACAGCCAAAGTTCCAGATGGAGATGCAGATGGATAGACCATGGTTAGCCCGATCCATCTTTAGGGATAGGAGTCAGGGAGTCATGAGGACCTGTGTGGCAAAAAAAGGTAATACATGCATAGAAACTGAATGATCACCTACCTGCTACTCAGTTGCAAACAAATAGTCAGCCTCACACAGATACAGATGGACACAGACAGAAAAGCAGATGGATAGATAGCCAGTCGGCCAGAGTCAGGGAGTCATGAGGACCTGTGTGGCAAAAAAGAAAGTTAATACATGTTTAGAAACTGAATGATAACCTACCTGTAACACAGTTGCAAACAGTTTTTCAGCCTCACACAATTGCAGATGGACACACAGACAAAGAAGCAGATGGACAGTCAGCCAGTGAGCCAAACTTCCAGATGGAGATGCAGATGAAGATACCATTTTTGGCTGGATTAATATTCAGGAATAGGAGTCAGGGAGTCATGAGGACCTGTGTGGCAAAAAAGAAAGTTAATACATGTTTAGAAACTAAATGATCACCTACCTGTAACACAGTTGCAAAAGGTTTTTCAGCCTCACACAATTGCAGATGGACACACAGACAAAGAAGCAGATGGACAGTCAGCCAGTGAGCCAAACTTCCAGATGGAGATGCAGATGAAGATACCATTTTTGGCTGGATTAATATTCAGGAATAGGAGTCAGGAAGTCATGAAAACCTGTGTGGCAATAAAAGAAAGTTAATACATGTATAGAAACTGACTGATCACCTACCTGTTACACAGTTGCATATGAATTGTCAGCCTCACACAGTTGCAGATGGTCACACAGACAAAGAAGCAGATGGATAGTTAGCCAGACAGCCAAAGTTCCAGATGGATAGACCATGGTTAGCCCGATCCATCTTCAGGGATAGGAGTCAGGGAGTAATGAGGACCTGTGTGGCAAAAAAAGAAAGTTAATACATGTATAGAAACTGAATGATCACCAACCTGCTACTCAGTTGCAAACAAATAGTCAGCCTCACACAGATACAAATGGACACAGACAGAGAAGCAGATGGATAGATAGCCAGACAGCCAGAATCAGGGAGTCATGAGGACCTGTGTGGCAAAAAAAGGTAATACATGCAGAGAAACTGAATGATCACCTACCTGTTACACAGTTGCATATGAATTGTCAGCCTCACACAGTTGCAGATGGTCACACAGACAAAGAAGCAGATGGATAGTTAGCCAGACAGCCAAAGTTCCAGATGGATAGACCATGGTTAGCCTGATCCATCTTCAGGGATAGGAGTCAGGGAGTCATGAGGACCTGTGTGGCAAAAAAAAGAAAGTTAATACATGTATAGAAACTGAATGATCACCTACCTGCTACTCAGTTGCAAACAAATAGTCAGCCTCACACAGTTGCAGATGGTCACACAGACAGAGAAGCAGATGGATAGATAGCAAGTCGGCCAAAGTCAGGGAGTAATGAGGACCTGTGTGGCAAAAAATAAAGTTGATACATGTATAGAAACTGAATGATAACCTACCTGTAACACAGTTGCAAACAGTTTTTCAGCCTCACACAGTCGCAGATGGACACACAGACAAAGAAGCAGATGGATAGTTAGCCAGACAGCCAAAGTTCCAGATGGAGATGCAGATGAAGATACCATGTTTGGCTGAATTAATCTTCAGGGAAAGAAGGAGTCAGGGAGTCATGAGGACCTGTGTGGCAATAAAAGAAAGTTAATACATGTATAGAAACTGAATGATCACCTACCTGCTACACAGTTGCAAACAAATTGGCAGCCTCAAACAGATGCAGAAAGACACAGAGAAGCAGGTGGATAGTTAGCCAGACAGCCAGAGTCAGGGAGTAATGAGGACCTGTGTGGCAAAAAAGAAAGTTAATACATGTTTAGAAACTGAATGATCACCTACCTGTAACACAGTTGCAAACAGTTTTTCAGCCTCACACAATTGCAGATGGCCACACAGACAAAGAAGCAGATGGATAGTTAGCCAGTGAGCCAGAATCAGGGAGTCATGAGGACCTGTGTGGCAAAAAAGAAAGTTAATACATGTATAGAAACTAAATGATCACCTACCTGTTACACAGTTGCAAACAGTTTTGCAGATGCAGATGGATAGAAGCAGATGGATAGATAGCCAGTCGGCCAGAGTCAGGATGTCATGAGGACCTGTGTGGCAAAAAAGAAAGTTAATACATGTATAGAAACTAAATGATCACCTACCTGTTACACAGTTGCAAACAGTTTTTCAGCCTCGCACAGTTGCAGATGGACACACAGACAAAGAAGCAGATGGATAGTTAGCCAGACAGCCAAAGTTCCAGATGGAGATGCAGATGGTTAGACCATGGTTAGCCCAATCTATCTTCAGGAATAGGAGTCAGGATGTCATGAGGACCTGTGTGGCAAAAAACAAAGTTAATATATGTGTAGAAACTGAATGATCACCTACCTGTAACACAGTTGCAAACAGTTTTTCAGCCTCGCACAGTTGCAGATGGACACACAGACAAAGAAGCAGATGGATAGTTAGCCAGACAGTCAAAGTTCCAGATGGATAGACCATGGTTAGCCCAATCCATCTTCAGGGATAGGAGTCAGGGAGTCATGAGGACCTGTGTGGCAATAAAAGAAAGTTAATACATGTATAGAAACTGAATGATCACCTACCTGTTACACAGTTGCAAACAAATTGGCAGCCTCAAACAGATGCAGAAACACAGAGAAGCAGGTGGATAGTTAGCCAGACAGCCAGAGAAAGGGAGTAATGAGGACCTGTGTGGCAAAAAAGAAAGTTAATACATGTATAGAAACTGAATGATCACCTACCTGTTACACAGTTGCATATGAATTGTCAGCCTCACACAGTTGCAGATGGTCACACAGACAAAGAAGCAGATGGATAGTTTGCCAGACAGCCAAAGTTCCAGATGGAGATGCAGATGGATAGACCATGGTTAGCCCGATCCATCTTCAGGAATAGGAGTCAGGGAGTCATGAAAACCTGTGTGGCAAAAAAGAAAGTTAATATATGTGTAGAAACTGAATGATCACCTACCTGCTACTCAGTTGCAAACAGTTTTTCAGCCTCAGACAGATGCAGATGGACACAGACAGAGAAGCAGACGGATAGATAGCCAGACAGCCAGAATCAGGGAGTCATGAGGACCTGTGTGGCAAAAAAAGGTAATACATGCATAGAAACTGAATGATCACCTACCTGTTACACATTTGCATATGAATTGTCAGCCTCACACAGTTGCAGATGGTCACAGTCAAAGAAGCAGATGGATAGTTAGCCAGACAGCAAAAGTTCCAGATGGATAGACCATGGTTAGCCCGATCCATCTTAAGGGATAGGAGTCAGGGAGTCATGAGGACCTGTGTGGCAAAAAAAGGTAATACATGCATAGAAACTGAATGATCACCTACCTGCTACTCAGTTGCAAACAAATAGTCAGCCTCACACAGATACAGATGGACACAGCCAGAGAAGCAGATGGATAGATAGCCAGTCGGCCAGAGTCAGGGAGTCATGAGGACCTGTGTGGCAAAAAAGAAAGTTAATACATGTTTAGAAACTGAATGATCACCTACCGGTTACACAGCTGCATATGAATAGACAAAAATCACACAGAAAGAGAAGGACACAAACAGAGAAGCAGATGGATAGATAGCCAGACAGCCAGAATCAGGAAGTCATGAGGACCTGTGTGGCAATAAAAGAAAATTAATACATGTATAGAAAAATGTATAAATGATCACCTACCTGTTACACAGTTGCAAACAGTTTTGCAGATGCAGATGGATAGAAGCAGATGGATAGATAGCCAGTCGGCCAGAGTCAGGATGTCATGAGGACCTGTGTGGCAAAAAAGAAAGTTAATACATGTATAGAAACTGAATGATCACCTACCTGTTACACAGTTGCAAACAGTTTTTCAGCCTCGCACAGTTGCAGATGGACACACAGTCAAAGAAGCAGATGGATAGTTAGCCAGACAGCTAAAGTTCCAGATGGATAGACCATGGTTAGCCCAATCCATCTTCAGGAATAGGAGTCAGGGAGTCATGAGGACCTGTGTGTCAATAAAAGAAAGTTAATACATGTATAGAAACTGAATGATCACCTACCTGCTACTCAGTTGCAAACAGTTTTTCAGCCTCAAACAGATGCAGATGGACACAAACAGAGAAGCAGATGGATAGATAGCCAGACAGCCAGAATCAGAAGTCATGAGGACCTGTGTGGCAAAAAAGAAAGTTAATACATGTTTAGAAACTGAATGATCACCTACCTGTAACACAATTGCAAACACTTTTTCAGCCTCACACAGTTGCAGATGGACACACAGACAAAGAAGCAGGTGGATAGTTAGCCAGTGAGCCAAACTTCCAGATGGAGATGCAGATGAAGATTCCATTTTTGGCTGAATTCATCTTCAGGGATAGAAGGAGTCAGGGAGTCATGAGGACCTGTGTGGCAATAAAAGAAAGTTAATACATGTATAGAAACTGAATGATCACCTACCTGTAACACAATTGCAAACACTTTTTCAGCCTCACACAGATGCAGATGGACACACAGACAAAGAAGCAGATGGATAGTTAGCCAGACAGCCAAACTTCCAGATGGAGATGTAGATGAAGATTCCATTTTTGGCTGAACACACAGATGCAGATGGACACACAGAGAAGCAGGTGGATAATTAGCCAGACAGCCAGAGTCTGGGAGTAATGAGGACCTGTGTGGCAAAAAAGTAAGTTAATACATGTATAGAAACTGAATGATCACCTACCTGTTACACATTTGCAAACAGTTTTTCAGCCTCACACAGATGCAGATGGACACACCGACAGAGAAGCAGATGGATAGTTAGCCAGTCAGTTACACACAGAAGACAATGTCCATATGAAGCTGAAGTTAGCTGTCAGGAGTGCAAATAGAGAAATAAACCAAGAACAAGAAAAAGAGAAGCTTCCTGCAAAAGCACAACAGCACAAAACCTCATGAATAAAAAACATACACAAAGCTTGACTGAATGATCACCTACCTGCTACTCAGTTGCAAACAGTTTTTCAGCCTCACACAGTTGCAGATGGACACACAGACAAAGAAGCAGATGGATAGTTAGCCAGTGAGCCAAACTTCCAGATGGAGATGCAGATGAAGATTCCATTTTTGGCTGAATTCATCTTCAGGGATAGAAGGAGTCAGGGAGTCATGAGGACCTGTGTGGCAATAAAAGAAAGTTAATACATGTATAGAAACTGAATGATCACCTACCTGTTACACAGTTGCATATGAATTGTCAGCCTCACACAGTTGCAGATGGTCACACAGACAAAGAAGCAGATGGATAGTTAGCCAGACAGCCAAACTTCCAGATGGAGATGCAGATGAAGATTCCATTTTTGGCTGAACACACAGATGCAGATGGACACACAGAGAAGCAGATGGATAGTTAGCCAGACAGCCAAAGTTCCAGATGGATAGACCATGGTTAGCCCGATCCATCTTCAGGGATAGGAGTCAGGGAGTCATGAGGACCTGTGTCGCAAAAAAAGAAAGTTAATACATGTATAGAAACTGAATGATCACCTACCTGTTACACATTTGCAAACAGTTTTTCAGCCTCACACAGATGCAGATGGACACACCGACAGAGAAGCAGATGGATAGTTAGCCAGTCAGTTAGCCAGTCGGCCAGAGTCAGGGAGTCATGAGGACCTGTGTGGTAAAAAAAGAAAGTTAATACATGTTTAGAAACTAAATGATCACCTACCTGTAACACATTTGCAAACTGTTTTTCAGCCTCATACAGTTGCAAATGGACACACAGATAAAGAAGCAGATGGATAGTTAGCCAGACAGCCAAAGTTCCAGATGGAGATGCAGATGGATAGACCATGGTTAGCCCGATCCATCTTCAGGGATAGGAGTCAGGGAGTCATGAGGACCTGTGTGTCAAAAAGAAAATTAATATATAGGTAGAAACTGAATGATCACCTACCTGTTACACAGTTCCAAACAAATGGTCAGCCTCACACAGATGCAGATGGACACAACGACAGAGAAGCAGATGGATTGTTAGCCAGTCGGCCTGAGTCAGGGAGTCATGAGGACCTTTGTGGCAAAAAATAAAGTTGATACATGTATAGAAACTGAATGATAACCTACCTGTAACACAGTTGCAAACAGTTTTTCAGCCTCACACAGTTGCAGATGGCCACACAGACAAAGAAGCAGATGGACAGTTAGCCAGACAACCAAAGTTCCAGATGGACAGACCATGGTTAGCCCGATCCATCTTCAGGGATAGGAGTCAGGGAGTCATGAGGACCTGTGTGGCAAAAAAGAAAGTTAATACATGTATAGAAACTGAATGATCACCTACCTGTTACTCAGTTGTAAACAGTTTTTCAGCCTCATACAGTTGCAGATGGACACACAGATAAAGAAGCAGATGGATAGTTAGCCAGACAGCCAAAGTTCCAGATGGAGATGCAGATGGATAAACCATGGTTAGCCCGATCCATCTTCAGGGATAGGAGTCAGGGAGTCATGAGGACCTGTGTGGCAAAAAAGAAATTTAATACATGTATAGAAACTGAATGATCACCTACCTGTCACACAGTTCCAAACAAATGGTCAGCCTCAGACAGATGCAGATGGACACACCGACAGAGAAGCAGATGGATTGTTAGCCAGTCAGTTAGCCAGTCGGCCAAGGTCAGGGAGTCATGAGGACCTTTGTGGCAAAAAATAAAGTTGATACATGTATAGAAACTGAATGATCACCTACCTGTTACACAGTTGCAAACAGTTTTTCAGCCTCACACAGATGCAGATGGACACAGACAGAGAAGCAGATGGATAGATAGCCAGACAGCCAGAATCAGGGAGTCATGAGGACCTGTGTGGCAAAAAAGAAAGTTAATACATGTATAGAAACTGAATGATCACCTACCTGTTACACAGGTGCAAACAAATAGTTAGCCTCACACAGATGCAGATGGACACACAGACAAAGAAGCAGATGGATAGTTAGCTAGTCGGCCAGAGTCAGGAAGTCATGAGGACCTGTGTGGCAATAAAAGAAAGTTAATACATGTATAG
Organism: Salminus brasiliensis; assembly: GCF_030463535.1. NCBI lineage: Eukaryota > Metazoa > Chordata > Actinopteri > Characiformes > Bryconidae > Salminus > Salminus brasiliensis. Next base: position 19,262,705 of record NC_132884.1, on the reverse strand, counting down.
AAACTAAATGATCACCTACCTGTAACACAGTTGCAAACAGTTTTTCAGCCTCACACAGTTGCAGATGGACACACATACAAAGAAGCAGATGGATAGTTAGCCAGACAGCCAAAGTTCCAGATGGATAGACCATGGTTAGCCCAATCCATCTTCAGGGATAGGAGTGATGGTTATGTACATTTAAAAATATGTTATCTGTATATTCTACGTATGTATTGTGCCACAATGTCCTTAGCATGATACAGCCAGATTGCTTCACACCCAAACTGGACCAAACTGGTATAGAAGCCCTTGCCAAATGAGGCGGGGCTTGGTTGGGGTGAATCAGAGGTAATCTGATTGGAAAAAACCCAATGATTGGAAAAAAACCAAAATTCTGCAGTACTGCAAGAGTCAGCACAAACAGCCTGCCAAGAGTCAGCGTTTTCTTGAAAAAGAAGTGTCCTTGAAAGAACATAAGCAAAGAAGTGTGTCCTTGCAAGAACATAAGCGAGTGCAGCGGGTAAGTTCCTTAGTTAACGAGCAAGGGGCTCTAGATCTTGACATAAGCCGGTACAACCGAAAAATATCATGATAAAAGAAATATGCGTAGGAGGGACCACAGCAAGATAAGGACAGTATATAAGGCCCAGGCAGAACCATACTTTTTAGACTGCCTTGGGAGAGTGCTGGCTGTCTCAGACTAATGCATTATTTGTAATGCCTTAGTCTTCACCTTATTTTTGTACACTTTATGCAGAAATAAAGGTTGCACTCTGCCTTTCTATTGACTACGGAGCTGGATTCTTTTATGCACCATTTTCTAAATGCTTATTAGCTGATTGGGGGAATTTATAGAGAAAAAGAGCCGACAGGAGACAGGCAGTCATGAGGACCTGTGTGGCAATAAAAGAAAGTTAATACATGTATAGAAACTGAATGATCACCTACCTGTTACACAGTTGCATATGAATTGTCAGCCTCGCACAGTTGCAGATGGACACAGTCAAAGAAGCAGATGGATAGTTAGCCAGACAGCCAGAGTCACTAAGACTATTCATATACAGACAGAGAAGTAGATGTATAATTAGTCAGTCAGCCAAAGTTCCAGATGGAGATGCAGATGAAGATACTCTTTCTGGCTGAATTCATCTTCAGAGGATAGAAGGAGTCAGGGAGTCATGAGGACCTGTGTGGCAAAAAAAGAAAGTTAATACATGTATAGAAACTGAATGATCACCTACCTGTTACACAGCTGCATATGAATAGTCAAAAACCACACAGCTGCAGAGAAGTAGATGGATAGTTAGCCAGTCAGCCAGAGTCAGTAAGACTATTCATATACAGACAGAGAAGTAGATGTATAGTTAGCCAGTCAGCCAAAGTTCCAGATGGAGATGCAGACGGAAAAGAAAAGAATAACCTGTATTAGAACGATGAAAACACAAAAATTGGACTGTGGACTGCTCACTAGTGCTTGAAGGGGGAAAATTGTTGTCTGCACTCACCCTCTTATTAATGGTATATACATGGAGTCCATAGAAACAATCCAAAATATAGGGAGTTGGAAAGCTCTCACAAAGCTGTTTGTACATCGGACATCCTTCTTTTTGAAGAGTTTATAATCCTGGGCGTTTCCTTGTGAAAGGAAAGGCTGAACCAAGTCCTTGAATTGGGTTGCTGAGAATCAATTCAGGAGTGATACCTTTGGGATACATTTTACACACAGAAGACAATGTCCATATGAAGCTCAAGTTAGCTGTAAGGAGTGCAAATAGAGAAATAAACAAAGAACAAGAAAAAGAGAAGCTTCCTGCAAAAGCACAACAGCACAAAACCTCATGAATAAAAAACATACACAAAGCTTCACTGAATATATAAAGAACTAAATGATGGCAAACTTACAATGAGTATTAGAACCTATAGTTCCTTCATTCAGTCTTCATTACAGTGAGGTCTAAAGTGAGCCACAACTAAACCTATTTGCTACTGCATGGTTCCCTCCTTATGGCTTGTAACTTGGCCTACTTCCAATATAATGCCACAAAGTGAATGGAGTAGGAATTACCATAAATAAACATGCCATTGTCTTAACACTAGAGTCATATGGGTGTCAGCTATGGCTTTAAGTAGGCCTAAGCTGTAGGATTTTTTTATGCCACAACCACAACCGGCCCAATGAGACCCAAAGAACCTGACAACAGACCCAATGAGACTAGGGATGCATCCATCTGATATTAGGGTTGGATATTGGTTAATTAATTAAATAACTTTCACTTCCCTTTGGTCTCACAGACTTCACATTTCAGAATACAAGTCCTGAGCAAACACTGCTAAATATATAATACAAATATAAATCACACAACTAATCATCAAAATGACTGATTATTCTGTTACTCATCATCTCATAAGAAGATGTATTAGAATAGTCTAATAGTATCTTTAGAAAATAACAAAATCTGGCATGTGTGACTGTCTCCTATTAATACTTTGTCATTGTAAGGCGAATGCTGAGCCAAGGTCCTGCACAATTGTTTCTAATTTTAGTAACAAATAAATAGCAATTCATAACACTGCTAACATTATAACATATATCACCTCAGTATTTAGCTGACTATGTCAGATATTAAAGATCAGGATAATTACCGATATTGACTTCTGTTAGAGGGTCTGTAATGTACCACAGAGCTTCAAAGAGGCAAGGAGTTCAACAAAATCACAGTTTTGGGTTGATGCAGATGACAGCACTGTATGACCTTCAGCTCCACCAGATGGACGTTACAACAGCCTACTTGAATGTTTTAATTAATTGTGAGATGTATATGGAGCAACTAGAAGGATTTAAAGGAAAATCAGTTAAAAAGGGTTTCTGTAAACTGAATAGGTCATTATATGCTCTCTTGACAGTGACTTCTTTAGGGTCTAGAGATCATATATATTTAACAGCCCAAATTCAATGCGGGAGCTGCTTGTACTCTGAAAGCCTAACTTTTTAAAGATGTAAGTATGTGTACAGGGCCTGAATTTCAGTGCGGGATTGCGGGAATTGCGCACTATTTCTTCTATTCCCGCAATTTTAGCTTTAATAATGCGGGAAACTCCCGCACACAATTACAGCAAAAAACGTTCAGCAAAAATGATCCCGGTTTGGATTGTGAGACGGACGGATGGACCGCGCGTACTGGAAGCTGCACTCGGCGCGCTCACTCCTCCTCTGTCTACAGAGCTACGAGAAACTTTTGCTTTAGAGGCATTTCTCCCGGTCAACTTTCAGAACCAACACAGTCCCTGATAAGAACTTGAGGCACACAAACATGGAACGCTGGCTAAAACGCAAATCTCCATCGTCTGAAACTGAACCCGCTCAGAAAAAGGCACCGGAACCCGAACGGACTAGCACAAGCAGCAGCGTTAACGAAGCTAATCCACAGGATTCACAGACAGGTGACGGCACCAAACTAAAGCAGCAGTCCAAAGATAAGTTTCAGGCCAATTGGCCAAGAATATATCCTTGGCTTGAACTTAATAGCGGTGAAATGAGCTGCTCGATTTGTAAAATGTACGGTGCTGCGCCTTTTACCAGCCGATGCTACAAAACGTCGACTTTAAGTGGCCACTCGGACAGTGTTTCTCATACAGCAGCACTGAAGAGAAAGCGCGAGAATTCGGCTAAAAATGCGATGGCTAACGCTATTGAAGTTGCGCAGCTGCAGTGTGAGGAAGAAATAACGGGCTTCTCAAAACTGCTTACTTTATTGCAGAAAACGAACTGGCTAATTCAAAATTTGGGCATCTCGTTAAATTCATGATTATGTCTATAGTTCAGCGAATATCTTAAGTTGAAGCACAGCAACAAAACTCTTAAAAAGGACAAGGTAAGACCTGTAGTTCAGCTCACCAGTAGTATCCCCCCCAAAATGTAGAAATCCCCCTTATGTGACACATTTAAGGGGGGAATTCCCCCCATTTTGAAAAATGAATTTCAGGCCCTGGTGTATCAGCATACAATGGTTACAAAACATGACAAACAGAAGCAACTCAAAATCCATAATCCAAAGAACAAAATCCATAAACACAGACTGGTGAAATTTCATACAGAGAGTGTTACACAACACCAAACCCAGATTGCCTAGTCAACATGGAGAGAGGCGTGTACCCCCATGCTAACAGCTAACCGCGTTGATCAGACTTCAGTTTGAGACTCTTGATCCTCTTCTGATGTTCAAGATGGCTTTTAAACAGGAGACAGACATAGCATACACCATCCAAAGAGAGACAGGAAAGCACCTCAGTATTTAGCTGACTGTGTGTCAGATATTAACCTTGAGCTCCACCAGGTGGACGTTACAACAGCCTATTTGCATGCACCGATTGATTGAGAGATGTATATGGAGCAACCACACAGATTTAAAGGAAAATCAAATACATGTGAAAAGGTTGTCTGTAGGATAATACTGATAATCTGGGTTGATGATCTCATCATTGCTGCCAGTGACAATGACTTGCTCATGGAGGTGAAAAACAACAACATTCAAGATGAAAAATTTTCTATGAAAGAATTATTTTCTAGGTCCTGATTTTGATCAAAGTCAAGAAGCAGTAAAGAGAAGTCAAAAGAAGTTCACATCAAAAGTACTAGAACAATTTGGTATGTCTGCCAAGGTCAACCCCATGTGAACAAAAGTCACAGTGCAACAAGTAGTGATTCTGTTGATCCTACAAGATCTCACAAAGCAGCAGGTAGACTGACTTATGTGAAGTATAAACATCTCGGCGAGAGTTCCTGATCCAAGTCCTGTTTTTCCAATAGACAAAGTATGAAAGAACCGTTAAAAGAACTGGTGGACGTTTGTATGTTTTGTTGTGTTTTCAGTGGGTTTGTGGTGCAGTAAACAAAATAACACTTAGTGGATGGTTCTCTCTGCACTCCTTTCTTTTTGATTTCAAGACTACTTACAAAGCCCTAACCGTTACAACGTGAACAAAACCTGATCCAAGTTGGACAGTCAGTAAATTGTCACAGTTCCTTTGGCTTAGACAAGTACAACACTGGACTGCAGTCAAGCATGTAATGAGGTACTTAAAGGCTTCAACTGATCATGGACTGTGTTACCAGAAGAGTGGAGAGAAAGTGAAACTTGAGGAAAACAGTGACGCAGATTCAGCATCAAACACAGAAGCACAACAGAAGCACAACAGACTCCGGTTTAGGTCTAACTAAAGACAGTTCTGTTTCTCCTGCTCGGTCTACATGTAAAGGAGAATATATGGCACTGACTGCAATCATTCAGGAAAGCTTGTACCTCACACAGCTACTAAATGCCATGAACAGTGATCACCATTATGCACCTGTGAAAATACCTGAAGACAACGCAATCGCTCTTTCCATGAACCCTGTATGTTAAAGACAGAACACGCCCACATTAGACACCACTTCATTCGATCAGCGCTCCATGAGTGTAAAATAACTGAACACTGACCCACAGCAGATATGGTTGCAGATGTTATGACAATACCTGCAACTAAGCTCAAGCTGGAGAAAGTTAAGAGCTTTGTGTTTGGGATGTAAACGGGTAAGTGTTGTGCTGTGGAACGCCATGTACAGTGAGAGAGCAAGTGAGACACGAATCAACCGATGGGTTACACACTAACCATTTCACACAGCAATTTACCTACAGAACTCTTCACAACAGGAGCTTAAATAGCTGTTTGAAACCACCTCCATACGACATGCTGACAGAGAGAAAGCCTAACCTAGACTCAAAGTGTTAAAGGGAATCTTTGTAGGGTACGACAAGAACAGTCCATCATACCTAGTCTACTATCCAGACACAGAGAAAGTCCATAAACACAGACTGGTGAAATTTCTTACAGTGTGTGTTACAGAACACCAAACCCAGACTGACCAGTCAATAGCAGATGACGTCCATGAAGAGAGGCGCGTACCCCCATGCTAACAGCTAACCGTGTTGATCAGACTCCAAAAAGAGGTTCAAGAGTCTCAAACTGATGTTCAAGATGGCTTTTAAACAGAAGCAGACAGACATAGCACACATCATCCAAAGAGAGACAGGAAAGTCAGCTAAATACTGAGGTCCTGGGTCAGATATTAGTGACCAGACACTGACCAAAACTGACTACTGATACAGGGCCTGTAATGAACCACAGAGCTTCAAAGAGGAGTTAAACAAAGTCACAGTTCTGGGTTGATGCAGATGAACAGCACAGTATGACCTTCAGCTCCACCAGATGGACGACACAACAGCCTACTTGAATGCTTTCATTAATTGTGAGATGTATATGGAGCAACCAGAGGGATTTGAAGGAAAATCAAATACAAAAGGTTTTCTGTAAACTGAATAAGTCACTGTATGCTCTCAAACAGTCTGGAAGGACCTGGAACAACATGTTGCCTGATTATCCAGATGAAAATGGCTTTACACAGAACCTAGATGACCATCGGGTCTACAACAAACCCCCTGAACACAGGGTTAAATGTTCCCTCATGAAGTACAGTAAGCTAGCTGTGATGCTGTTGGTTATCATGATCACAGGTGTGTATTTATTGTCTCAGGAACAGACTGGCTCCTTTACGAGTGTGTTGCTACAGTATCTGTACATAAAGGCTCTATATAACATGACATTGAGGTCAGAAGACCATCATGAACACTAAAAGCCTGAACTTCCAGAGGGAGCGATTCTACGCCCCCCACCAATGTGAAAATCCCTCCTAGACCCTTGATTCAGAGCTCTGTATTCACTAGGTGTTGATCAAGTTTCACAGAGACATCGTGAACTAAGGAGCTGATCAGTCAGAACTTCACTGACCGTGACTTCTTTAGGGGCTAGAGATCCTATATTTAACAGCCCAAATTCAATACAGGAGCTGCTTGAACTCGGAAAGCTGAATGAATCTGGATCAATTCTAATAAAGTTGATAAAGAGGATTTTCTGATGTTACGATTATAAATCATGCGGGACACAGACACAGTCTCCATACTGCAGGTTAGTCTGAAACACTATGAGTGACTCTGATATATTACTGTTTAATACAAGCAGAGAAGTCACAGAATTAATGCTTAGAAAATCGAGGAAATCCTCTTAAAGCTAACCTGACTGGTGGGACTGGGAAGGGCCAGTCAGTCCTGGCGTAGCAGCTTCTCGATGTTCCCGGAGAAAACGACGGACCCCAGGCCGCTCGGGTGAACCTCTCTGCGGAAGAGGACCTGCCGCTCCCCAAAGATCTCCTGTCCGACAGCCAGCAGTGGAGCACGAAGAGCCGGTAAACGCTCTCTTACTCGTCGGTAGGTGAGCAGGGGGCCGAAGACGATGATCCAGGCGTCTGTCTTTTTCCAAACGGAGCCGAAGCCGCCACGCTGCCGCCGAGAGGAGCCGCCACGCTGCCGCCGAGAGGAGCCGCCACGCTGCCGCCGAGAGGAGCCGCCCTGAGGAGCTGTACTCGGTACCGGAGCAGGTGAAGGTGAAGTCGAAGAGCTGTGGTGGTGGAGGAGCCGTCGACTTTTCCGACCACGCCGACGCCCCCAGACCCTCTCCGGTGCGGGAGTGGAGGTGACGAACCTCGGTGTCTTCCGCTCCGGTAGCGCTGGAACTGAGACCGCCGCGTTGGAGACGTCGCGGGCTGCCTCTGGCCTCGTCTTCCGTCGGTGGGACTCGGACTGCCGGTCCAGCTGGACGAGCTCCAAGCTGAGCGTCTGGAGAGCTCGTTCCTCCGCGGTCTCCATGTTCCTCCACAGTAAACAGACAGAAACACAGACGACGGTCAGTGAGACAGAGGACTGTACAGTAACACAGCCAGCTGCTGTAATCCTCGAGCTCTGTGCTCCCTAAGATCAATAAGACAGAGCTGAGAGTAAAGACTATAAAGGAGAGTCGGTCGCTCGACGCTCTGAGTCGACTCACGTCTCGAACAGCGGTTCAGAGTCTCGCTCAAAATACCGGAGATCACGTGATCCGAACCGAAGCTTCGTTACGTCACTGAAACGCGATCACGTGTCAAGCCGCGTCAGACCCGAGCGCAACGAGCTGAATATAAACTGAAATATGTACTTAAATAAAATCTAAATGTATAAAATGAGTGAATTTGGTTGACTTTCATTTTCAGAGAAAACAAAACATTAACACAGTTTTTATTTGAACATCAGGTGTTGTTTCCAAACCGACAAAAGAGATAAAAGTCCTTGACAAACCTCCATATTCGAGGGTTTTTAACTGGAGACGACGTGAAATTACCTCCAATAAAACATTAAAAGGAACAATAAAGACTAAATGACAGCAATCGTTTAAAATGTCTACCGCAGTCCAATCTCCAAACACTGGAGAGAGGGGTCTGCCCCGCCCCCTCAACCCCAGACCCGCAGCTCGAGCGGGTTGCCAGGTTGAGGACACTGAACCTGCAGGAACGAGCGCGAGACGAGTTCAATAACTTTTACAATGACAAGCGACGACGAGTCATATTCTGTAAGATGATCAGTAAATATACTCGCTTGATCTGTTTTTATTGTCTGTTCATTATAAACCAGCTCATGAGGATTTTATACAACTCTGTCAGCTGTTAGCGAGCTAGATGCAGCGCTGCCGGCTTTATCCAGAGCCAAGCTCGTTCTCCTGAACACAAACAAACACTGCTCCTAAAATCCACTCTGGAGCTGGAATTACTCATTTACACATCCTGACAACATACTGCTCAGTTTAACAGATCATATACACACTTTTCTCCGAGTAGTAGCTGCTGTAGACCTCAGTTATGAAGGACCCTCACTGGAGCTTCACCACACAAACCTTCTGGACGCAGGAACATCATCAGGGCTTCCAGCTCTTCAGCTTTCATTGATCACCAGCTCCCTCCATTTCATGTAGTTACTGTTACACATCAGTTTATTTCACATTGTCTTTACCCTGATTTACGTTCATAACATTGTTGTTTGTTGTTCAAATAAAGTCAAATTATTAATGAACAAAGCTGCTGTAACAACAAAGTATGACTTATGAGTTGATGAAAAAGACAAGATGAAAATGAACCATTTTATTAAACAGTTGTATGCATTTCCTGTTTACAGAGTAATAAGGGTTTATAAGGGTAAGTAAGTAACAGAATGGTAATCAGATTGTTTAAAATGGTTATGATCAACATGATTTACAGTATTGATAAGTGAACATTTCATAGTATATCATTAATAAAACCAGAAATGCTGAGATCAGTATACAAGCTCCAATCAGTGCAACGACCTTATTATAAAATAATGCAAAACAAAGTATAGCAACAGATATGAATAAATATAGTACAGAAAAATATATCAAATGGACTTTAAAGGGACTTGAGAGATGTGCAGCTCTTCCTCCAGTGGGAACTGCTGCTCATTAGTCTGTCTGGAACGCTGCACTGTGGAGAAGAACTGAAGTTATTACACAAAAAATGTAGTTTTGTTTTGTGGGCTAGTTCTTCAGCACAGTGTGATGTAGAAAAGAAAGGATAGTTTATAGCTGTGGAGCATACGGTCAAGCCTGGGTTTGCTTGAGTTCCTCTATGGTTGGTGCAGGGACAGGTAGAAGCAGGCCAAACCTTCTGGGGTCATCAGGGTGAAGCGACCTTAGTCTGGGTCTTCCCCTGCCAGTCATGAAGCAGCAGCTGTAAGAATCAAATTATAACAAACTGTTTACAAAGACGAGGAGCATATTCCTCATCTGGGCTGTCATCACCTTTTCCTTTTCTTCCAGATCATCTGTTCCCCAATCAAAACTGTGAAATGTGAGATGAGTAAATACTAGGAATCCTACTACAAGTACATTTACTTCTACATTACTACTCAAACAATAATCACAACTTCCTGAAGTCACTGATCTCATGTTCATTCATGTTCAGGTTTTCGTTGTCTTGGACTCTCCTATTCTGAAGACAATATGATAAAGAATTACACACTGTCAGCATAGGTGTGGACTGCAGCTACTATTTTCTCTGTGTCATGTTTAGTAATAAACTATAGTTACCTCTCCTCCAAAGCTTCAGAGACATCCATGGTGCTCTCCAGAGCAATCCCTTCTTCTATAAGTGGTAGATCTTCTCTATAGAGATAAAATTGTTCTGTTTGTGAAAATGTAGGACACCAATAATACTGTACTTCTGTATTGATATTAGGATCTATAATTCACAATGTGGTCTGAAATCATATTAGTTCAGATCCTGAATACTGACCGGTCTGAAAGTGCTCCACTTGATGGACACCCAATACTGGACAGGGGCAGTCAAATGATGCTTCCTCTGCTGCCTCTTACTAGGAGTGGAGGTGCTTGGACATTCAAAGCTAGAAAGAAAATCCCATAATCAACTTATTTACACAGAAAAGTGAAGATCATTTCACCAAAATATCAAACCTGAGTGATCTCTACTAAAAAGGGCTTTATGGACTCTATTAGATACGACGGATGAACAGCTAGCGTTTGTAGCGAGGAATGGGCAGGAGTAGCATTACTCGATTTGGACGCCAGAGGTTGTTCAACATATAATTACATTCATGAACTCAAAATAAAAAAATGGCAAAAAATGAAAAATGGTAGTAACTACAGTAACTCATCAGAAAGCGCTTCCAGCAGTAAAACTACAGGCAGGATAATCTGATATTGATTAATATTGACGCATGCGCAGTAAGCCTCTATAGGACAGCAGCTGGGCAGCTCTAGTCTGGAGCACTTTAGCTACCTAGCTCTCTCAAACACGCGCTGCCTTCATAACCCAGCTGCACTCGGACCACTGGGTAGAAATGAAGCCCTCCAATGTTTAAAGCACTGAAAAAGCCCATCTCTACTAGTGGCTGTAAGAAATGATCTAGATGAGGTTAGCTAAACTTAGCTGAAGCTCAGTGCTCACCTGTTCAGGAGGAAATCAGCCAGTTCGTCCGTTTTGAGTCCTTCTGGGCTCTAAGCTGTCTCCATCTATCAAACGCATCGCCAGTATTTCCTCTGCTTTTACTCCGTCTCTGGTCATGGAGCTTTTTAGACGAATGCCGAGGCTTTTTAGGTTGTGTAACATCTAATGATCCAGGTCCAGGTCGCTTCCTCGCCTCCATGGCTGCAGCACGCTGTGTTTCCTTGCTGTTGTTTTTCCATATCTGGCAACCCGGGGTGTGTCAGTAGGACTGGGGGGTGGGGGAGTGGGGCAATGGGCGGGATAGGAAGCTACAGCACAACCAGAGATCCGCTCCGTACCTGACCCCTCAAAGACCACCATACAGGTAGAAGCACTGCGGTCAAGAAATGCTGGAGCTGAAACCTGTGTGTTTCTTTAATATCTGGAGACACATCCTGATCATTTTATCAGTTAGTGCAGAAAATGTAATACTTAATGACCTTTAACTGATCAAATGGAGGTTTGTGATTTCTACTAGAGTTTAGAAGTCGTCAGCCCTTAAACTCAGGTCTCTAAATGAGTTTAATGAAGTGGACATTTGGAGTCAGATGAACTTCACACTGTGAGGTATGGCTGTGTCTAACAGTCCGACTGTGTGTCACTGTATTAATGCGCCACAGGAGGAGCGCTTTTTTAGGAGACAACAAATGAGTAATATATTGATCCTTTCTGGTAAAAATACACCATCTTACAGATATTCCACAAATAATACTAATTAATAATATAGAGAACTCTAAGTGAAACACTGAGATCTGCAGAAGAACAAGTGACCAAAAGGAACTAGACCAGGCGGCGGATGACTACATTTTGAGGACACGCTGATGAAGTTCAGCTCAATCAGGCTGGAGGGAGAAGGTCCGCTATCAGAGAGAGGAGAGTGAGGCTTTATCACCGGTGGAGGAAACTAGTCTGAATCCCAGCACTTCAATGTATGTAGGCTACAATAATCACTTCCATGATATTAAAATATTAAATAATAAGATAAAGCTCCCATTAGTTTATTGTTGTTGTAGATTGTTAGTTAATTAAGAAGGACGTTGGCAGATCTAGCTAGATAGTTGGGTAGCTCGGCTAATTAGCTGTTAGCTTTCACTGAACTCCAGCTTTCCTTCTCTCACAGTTTATTCAGGTCAGAGAGCTTTTAGACAACAAATCCTCGCCCTTCCATCAGAGTTTTATACGAGTCTCAAAATGTAGATTTAGTCTCCTTCACCAGCACTAACTCTTCTGATGAGTCTGTTTCTGTTCAGCAGTAAGAAGATAGTAAATAAATGAAATTAAAAACATTTAGTTCAGAATAAACTGCTTTAAAACTGGTGCAAAGGAACAAAACCCTGTGATATTCAACTTTTTTTGTGAATAGAGGATAGAGGTAAGCTTTAGTGTTTCAGGATTCTTCGATCTGTACAAAGACATTTAGTTATTTCCAGCATTTTTCTGTATGATGTTGAAACAGTTTCATTGGAGAAATGGTGCTGAGCTGCTAATGCAGGTGAGGGCTCTTCATCTCTGTGAGAGCAGCTGAGCTTGAGGACTATCTAGCTAACTACCATGTGTTCAGTGAAAGATCAGCATTTTTATTAATGGAAACACAAATAACTAAAGAAAGAAATCAACAGTGAATAGAAAGTCATTTGCATGAAATCATACAGAATTTTCTCTGTGGGGGTATTTAGTTATTTTTACTTACTAAAAAAAATAAAGCAGGATTTCTCAGTCAGGGAGCTGAAGCTCATAGAGGAGGATTTTCTAATAAAAATGTGCCTCAGCTCTTTGTCTACTGGATAAGCTTGACTTTGGGCTTAAGTTATCTTGCTAATCTGAGAAATCCTGCTTTGTGAAATGCCCCCCAGGAGTGGCTAAATGTTTACATAGGATACATCTGATTTTGTTAGATGAACAGAATTACTGGACACATTTGGTTCATTTTGTTGCTCTTGGTGTGCAGGTATCCCACCAATGCAGAGCATGTCCAAGTTGCAAAGCTTTAATGTTGAAGAGCTCTTTCCTGAGGGATGTTGAGGAGAGCGGTTATGTAAGTTTGTTTAAGAATGATTTTATTATGGTTGATCACAGAAGAGTAGTTGGTGTAATATTGGTTGAGATATTTGAGTAATTCTCTTTTTATGGTTGGGACTGATAACTTATGGTATCTTTGATGAAGGAATCATGCGTTGTTGGAGAGGATGCTACGCCTGTGGCCCACATTGAGGTATCTCATTAAAAGTACAGGGAGACACAACCTGATTTGTTGATTGTGAAAGACCACATGAAGAAGACCTTTGAAGACTCTTGGAAGATTCTCAGGGGTAAGTGGAATAAAGTAATGGGAGGTAAAACAGTATAGCCATCAAATGTGATGTGATGAACCAACTTCATATGAATAATTGTGTCTTTTATAGTCTATTAAAATATATTTATGACTGTTCTAGGTTTTTTACTGTTCACTACTGCCTTCATCTCTACACTTTATTGCAACATCATAATGAAGCTTTTGTGTATCTTCTGCTTTTGTCTTACAGTGTATGATGAGGTTGATGCCATCCATCCTGTGATGGTGAACATTTGTCACCGCTTCAGCTGAAACAGTGCTGGGAGTTTTCCTCTAAAGAACTCCTAGGTTATCTTCAAGAGATGCTCAGCAAAAGTGTAAGCACCCCACTTTCATCTCCACCAGCAGACCTACAGAAGTCTCAAACTAACCCCCAAAATATAATACAGCCTAATTCCAAATCCAGTCCGGAGGTATTATCCCTGCTTAGGTAACATCATGACGGCAATTATCCAAAAACAATTCACAATCACCAAACCAACCACACCAAAATGTCTATTAGAACACAAACAACCACAAGTGAGCTATGCTTAACAAATCTACTACAAAAGTCCATTCTGATTAACCATATACAAACTCAAAAGATACCCCAATGGACCACTACTGTGCCCTAATACAGTGTCACAGTTTATGTCAATTAAAGTCGTCTACATGTAAACTTTGTCCATCGAAGTTTCCCACTTCTCAACCTCTCCATTTGAGCAAGTAGCTGGAGTTAAAAGATTTAGCAGTGCTGAGCTGTCATGCATGCAGAAGTGGACTAGATTTGAATAGCAGATAAAACTTGGGAATGGACTGATTTAACAAGTAGAAGAAGAAAATGCCTGAAAACGGGAGCAAAAAAAAAATTCCCCCAAAATGGGTGATAAAACGGAAATGCCCTAAAACGCAGGCAAAAACAGAAAAGAAAACGGGTGTGAAACCGAACATGCACGAAAACGGCTGTGAAAAAAATACGCGAAAAATGAAAATCCACCTAAATCCGACAAAAGTTGAAAAAGTGCAAAAAACGCTCAAAAAGCTTAAAATATGCCCCAGATGCATCAAAATTCGTCACAAGCATGAAATTTGAAAAAACTTTTAAAACGCACAAAAAAGGGTGAAAACGCTCAAAAAGCATAAAATATGCCCCAGATCCATCAAAATGCATCACTTGCATGAAAATTTGAAAAAACTTTTAAAACGCACAAAAAGTGTAGACAGCGGACCTGACCTGAAAAAAAGACCCAAAAAATGAAAATCCACCCAAATCTGACAAAAGTTGAAAAAGTTCTAAAAACTCAAAAAACGCACAAAAAAGGGTGAAAATGCTCAAAAAGCATAAAATATGCTCCAGATGCATCAAAAGGCATCACTTGCATGAAAATTTGAAAAAACTTTTAAAATGCACAAAAAGTGTAGTCTGCAGACCTGACCTGAAAAAAAAGACCAAAAAAATGAAAATCCGCCCAAATCTGACAAAAGTTGAAAAAGTGCAAAAAACTCTAAAAAAGCACAAAAAAGGGTGAAAACACTCAAAAAGCATAAAATATGCCCCAGATGCATCAAAATGCATCACTTGCATGAAAATTTGAAAAAACTTTTAAAACGCACAAAAAGTGTAGACCGCCGACCTGACGTGAAAAAAAGACCCAAAAAATGAAAATCCATCCAAATCTGACAAAAGTTGAAAAAGTGCTAAAAACTCAAAAAACGCACAAAAAAGGGTGAAAACGCTCAAAAAGCATAAAATATGCCCCAAATGCATCAAAATGCATCACAAGCATTAAAATTTGAAAAAACTTTTAAAACGCACAAAAAGTGTAGACCGCGGACCTGACCTGAAAAAAAAGACCCAAAAAATGAAAATCCACTCAAATCTGACAAAAGATAAAAAAGTGCTAAAAACTCAAAAAACGCACAAAAAAGGGTGAAAACACTCAAAAAGCATAAAATATGCCCCAGATGCATCAAAAGGCATCACTTGCATGAAAATTTAAAAAAAAAATTTAAAACGCACAAAAAGTGTAGACAGCGGACCTGACCTGAAAAAAAGACCCAAAAAATGAAAATCCGCCCAAATCTCACACAAGATGAAAAAGTGCTAAAAACTCAAAAAACGCACAAAAAAGGGTGAAAATGCTCAAAAAGCATAAAATATGCCCCAGATGCATCAAAAGGCATCACTTGCATGAAAATGTAAAAAAAAAATTTTAAACGCACAAAAAGTGTGAAAACACTCAAAAAGCATTAAATATGCCCCAGATGCATCAAAATGCATCATTTGCATGAAAATTTGAAAAAACTTTTAAAACGCACAAAAAGTGTAGACCCCCTGACCTGAAAAAAAGACCCAAAAAATGAAACTCCACTCAAATCTGACAAAAGTTGAAAAAGTTCTAAAAACTCAAAAAACGCACAAAAAAGGGTGAAAATGCTCAAAAAGCATAAAATATGCTCCAGATGCATCAAAAGGCATCACTTGCATGAAAATGTAAATAAAAAAAATTAAAACGCACAAAAAGTGTAGACCGCGGACCTGACCTGAAAAAAAGACCCAAAAAAATTAAACTCCACTCAAATCTGACAAAAGTTGAAAATGTGCAAAAAACTCTAAAAACGCACAAAAAAGGGTGAAAACACTCAAAAAGCATAAAATATGCCCCAGATGCATCAAAATGCATCACAAACATGAAAATTTAAAAAAAAAATTTAAAACGCACAAAAAGTGTAGACAGCGGACCTGACCTGAAAAAAAGACCCAAAAAATGAAAATCCGCCCAAATCTCACACAAGATGAAAAAGTGCTAAAAACTCAAAAAACGCACAAAAAAGGGTGAAAAATCTCGAAAAGCATAAAAAGTGTCCCAGATGCATCAAAAGGCATCACTTGCATGAAAATTTGAAAAAACTTTTAAAACGCACAAAAAGTGTAGACCGTGGACCTGACCTGAAAAAAAGACCCAAAAAATGAAAATCCACTCAAATCTGACAAAAGTTGAAAAAGTGCTAAAAACTCAAAAAACGCACAAAAAAGGGTGAAAACGCTCAAAAAGCATAAAATATGCCCCAAATGCATCAAAATGCATCACAAGCATTAAAATTTGAAAAAACTTTTAAAACGCACAAAAAGTGTAGACCGCGGACCTGACCTGAAAAAAAAAGACCCAAAAAATGAAAATCCACTCAAATCTGACAAAAGTTGAAAAAGTGCTAAAAACTCAAAAAACGCACAAAAAAGGGTGAAAACGCTCAAAAAGCATAAAATATGCCCCAAATGCATCAAAATGCATCACAAGCATTAAAATTTGAAAAAACTTTTAAAACGCACAAAAAGTGTAGACCGCGGACCTGACCTGAAAAAAAAAGACCCAAAAAATGAAAATCCACTCAAATCTGACAAAAGATAAAAAAGTGCTAAAAACTCAAAAAACGCACAAAAAAGGGTGAAAAATCTCGAAAAGCATAAAAAGTGTCCCAGATGCATCAAAAGGCATCACTTGCATGAAAATTTAAAAAAAAAATTTAAAACGCACAAAAAGTGTAGACCGCGGACCTGACCTGAAAAAAGACCCAAAAAATGAAAATCCGCCCAAATCTCACACAAGATGAAAAAGTGCTAAAAACTCAAAAAACGCACAAAAAAGGGTGAAAATGCTCAAAAAGCATAAAATATGCCCCAGATGCATCAAAAGGCATCACTTGCATGAAAATGTAAAAAAAAAATTTAAAACGCACAAAAAGTGTGAAAACACTCAAAAAGCATTAAATATGCCCCAGATGTATCAAAATGCATCATTTGCATGAAAATTTGAAAAAACTTTTAAAACGCACAAAAAGTGTAGACCCCCTGAGCTGAAAAAAAGACCCAAAAAATGAAACTCCACTCAAATCTGACAAAAGTTGAAAAAGTTCTAAAAACTCAAAAAACGCACAAAAAAGGGTGAAAATGCTCAAAAAGCATAAAATATGCTCCAGATGCATCAAAAGGCATCACTTGCATGAAAATGTAAAAAAAAAAAATTAAAACGCACAAAAAGTGTAAACCGCGGACCTGACCTGAAAAAAAGACCCAAAAAAATTAAACTCCACTCAAATCTGACCAAAGTTGAAAATGTGCAAAAAACTCTAAAAACGCACAAAAAAGGGTGAAAACGCTCAAAAAGCATAAAATATGCCCCAGATGCATCAAAATGCATCACAAACATGAAAATTTTAAAAAAAAATTTAAAACGCACAAAAAGTGTAGACAGCGGACCTGACCTGAAAAAAAGACCCAAAAAATGAAAATCCGCCCAAATCTCACACAAGATGAAAAAGTGCTAAAAACTCAAAAAACGCACAAAAAAGGGTGAAAAATCTCAAAAAGCATAAAAAGTGTCCCAGATGCATCAAAAGGCATCACTTGCATGAAAATTTGAAAAAACTTTTAAAATGCACAAAAAGTGTAGACCACGGACCTGACCTGAAAAAAAGACCCAAAAAATGAAAATCCACTCAAATCTGACAAAAGTTGAAAAAGTGCAAAAAACTCTTAAAAAAGCACAAAAAAGGGTGAAAACACTCAAAAAGCATAAAATATGCCCCAGATTCACAAAAAAGGGTGAAAAATCTCAAAAAGCATAAAAAGTGTCCCAGATGCATCAAAAGGCATCACTTGCATGAAAATTTGAAAAAACTTTTAAAATGCACAAAAAGTGTAGACCACGGACCTGACCTGAAAAAAAGACCCAAAAAATGAAAATCCACTCAAATCTGACAAAAGTTGAAAAAGTGCTAAAAACTCAAAAAACGCACAAAAAAGGGTGAAAACACTCAAAAAGCATAAAATATGCCCCAGATGCATCAAAAGGCATCACTTGCATGAAAATTTAAAAAAAAAATTTAAAACGCACAAAAAGTGTAGACAGCGGACCTGACCTTAAAAAAAGACCCAAAAAATGAAAATCCGCCCAAATCTCACACAAGATGAAAAAGTGCTAAAAACTCAAAAAACGCACAAAAAAGGGTGAAAATGCTCAAAAAGCATAAAATATGCCCCAGATGCATCAAAATGCATCATTTGCATGAAAATTTGAAAAAACTTTTAAAACGCACAAAAAGTGTAGACCACGGACCTGACCTGAAAAAAAGACCCAAAAAATGAAAATCCACTCAAATCTGACAAAAGTTGAAAAAGTGCTAAAAACTCAAAAAACGCACAAAAAAGGGTGAAAACGCTCAAGAAGCATAAAATATGCCCCAGATGCATCAAAATGCATCACTTGCATGAAAATTTGAAAAAAAAACTTTTAAAACGCACAAAAAGTGTAGACCGCGGACCTGACCTGAAAAAAAAAGACCCAAAAAATGAAAATCCACTCAAATCTGACAAAAGTTGAAAAAGTGCAAAAAACTCTAAAAAAGCACAAAAAAGGGTGAAAACACTCAAAAAGCATAAAATATGCCCCAGATGCACAAAAAAGGGTGAAAATGCTCAAAAAGCATAAAATATGCTCCAGATGCATCAAAATCCATCACTTGCATGAAAATTTGAAAAAACTTTTAAAACGCACAAAAAGTGTAGACCTGACCTGAAAAAAAGACCCAAAAAATGAAAATCCACTCAAATCTGACAAAAGTTGAAAAAGTGCTAAAAACTCAAAAAACGCACAAAAAAGGGTGAAAATGCTCAAGAAGCATAAAATATGCCCCAGATGCATCAAAATGCATCACAAGCATGAAAATTTGAAAAAAAACTTTTAAAACGCACAAAAAGTGTAGACCGCTGATCTGACCTGAAAAAAAAAAAGACCCAAAAAATGAAAATCCACTCAAATCTGACAAAAGTTGAAAAAGTGCAAAAAACTCTAAAAATGCACAAAAAAGGGTGAAAACACTCAAAAAGCATAAAATATGCTCCAGATGCATGAAAATGCATCACTTGCATGAAAATTTGAAAAAACGTTTTAAAACGCACAAAAAGTGTAGACCGCGGACCTGACCTGAAAAAAAAAGACCCAAAAAATGAAAATCCACTCAAATCTGACAAAAGTTGAAAAAGTGCAAAAAACTCTAAAAAAGCACAAAAAAGGGTGAAAACGCTCAAAAAGCATAAAATATGCCCCAGATGCATCAAAATGCATCACAAACATGAAAATTTGAAAAAACTTTTAAAACGCACAAAAAGTGTAGACCGCGGACCTGACCTGAAAAAAAAAGACCCAAAAAATGAAAATCCACTCAAATCTGACAAAAGATAAAAAAGTGCTAAAAACTCAAAAAACGCACAAAAAAGGGTGAAAACACTCAAAAAGCATAAAATATGCCCCAGATGCATCAAAAGGCATCACTTGCATGAAAATTTAAAAAAAAAATTTAAAACGCACAAAAAGTGTAGACCGCGGACCTGACCTGAAAAAAGACCCAAAAAATGAAAATCCGCCCAAATCTCACACAAGATGAAAAAGTGCTAAAAACTCAAAAAACGCACAAAAAAGGGTGAAAATGCTCAAAAAGCATAAAATATGCCCCAGATGCATCAAAAGGCATCACTTGCATGAAAATGTAAAAAAAAAATTTAAAACGCACAAAAAGTGTGAAAACACTCAAAAAGCATTAAATATGCCCCAGATGTATCAAAATGCATCATTTGCATGAAAATTTGAAAAAACTTTTAAAACGCACAAAAAGTGTAGACCCCCTGAGCTGAAAAAAAGACCCAAAAAATGAAACTCCACTCAAATCTGACAAAAGTTGAAAAAGTTCTAAAAACTCAAAAAACGCACAAAAAAGGGTGAAAATGCTCAAAAAGCATAAAATATGCTCCAGATGCATCAAAAGGCATCACTTGCATGAAAATGTAAAAAAAAAAAATTAAAACGCACAAAAAGTGTAAACCGCGGACCTGACCTGAAAAAAAGACCCAAAAAAATTAAACTCCACTCAAATCTGACCAAAGTTGAAAATGTGCAAAAAACTCTAAAAACGCACAAAAAAGGGTGAAAACGCTCAAAAAGCATAAAATATGCCCCAGATGCATCAAAATGCATCACAAACATGAAAATTTTAAAAAAAAATTTAAAACGCACAAAAAGTGTAGACAGCGGACCTGACCTGAAAAAAAGACCCAAAAAATGAAAATCCGCCCAAATCTCACACAAGATGAAAAAGTGCTAAAAACTCAAAAAACGCACAAAAAAGGGTGAAAAATCTCAAAAAGCATAAAAAGTGTCCCAGATGCATCAAAAGGCATCACTTGCATGAAAATTTGAAAAAACTTTTAAAATGCACAAAAAGTGTAGACCACGGACCTGACCTGAAAAAAAGACCCAAAAAATGAAAATCCACTCAAATCTGACAAAAGTTGAAAAAGTGCAAAAAACTCTTAAAAAAGCACAAAAAAGGGTGAAAACACTCAAAAAGCATAAAATATGCCCCAGATTCACAAAAAAGGGTGAAAAATCTCAAAAAGCATAAAAAGTGTCCCAGATGCATCAAAAGGCATCACTTGCATGAAAATTTGAAAAAACTTTTAAAATGCACAAAAAGTGTAGACCACGGACCTGACCTGAAAAAAAGACCCAAAAAATGAAAATCCACTCAAATCTGACAAAAGTTGAAAAAGTGCAAAAAACTCTTAAAAAAGCACAAAAAAGGGTGAAAACACTCAAAAAGCATAAAATATGCCCCAGATTCACAAAAAAGGGTGAAAACACTCAAAAAGCATAAAATATGCCCCAGATGCATCAAAAGGCATCACTTGCATGAAAATTTAAAAAAAAAATTTAAAACGCACAAAAAGTGTAGACAGCGGACCTGACCTTAAAAAAAGACCCAAAAAATGAAAATCCGCCCAAATCTCACACAAGATGAAAAAGTGCTAAAAACTCAAAAAACGCACAAAAAAGGGTGAAAATGCTCAAAAAGCATAAAATATGCCCCAGATGCATCAAAATGCATCATTTGCATGAAAATTTGAAAAAACTTTTAAAACGCACAAAAAGTGTAGACCACGGACCTGACCTGAAAAAAAGACCCAAAAAATGAAAATCCACTCAAATCTGACAAAAGTTGAAAAAGTGCTAAAAACTCAAAAAACGCACAAAAAAGGGTGAAAACGCTCAAGAAGCATAAAATATGCCCCAGATGCATCAAAATGCATCACTTGCATGAAAATTTGAAAAAAAAACTTTTAAAACGCACAAAAAGTGTAGACCGCGGACCTGACCTGAAAAAAAAAGACCCAAAAAATGAAAATCCACTCAAATCTGACAAAAGTTGAAAAAGTGCAAAAAACTCTAAAAAAGCACAAAAAAGGGTGAAAACACTCAAAAAGCATAAAATATGCCCCAGATGCACAAAAAAGGGTGAAAATGCTCAAAAAGCATAAAATATGCTCCAGATGCATCAAAATCCATCACTTGCATGAAAATTTGAAAAAACTTTTAAAACGCACAAAAAGTGTAGACCTGACCTGAAAAAAAGACCCAAAAAATGAAAATCCACTCAAATCTGACAAAAGTTGAAAAAGTGCTAAAAACTCAAAAAACGCACAAAAAAGGGTGAAAATGCTCAAGAAGCATAAAATATGCCCCAGATGCATCAAAATGCATCACAAGCATGAAAATTTGAAAAAAAACTTTTAAAACGCACAAAAAGTGTAGACCGCTGATCTGACCTGAAAAAAAAAAAGACCCAAAAAATGAAAATCCACTCAAATCTGACAAAAGTTGAAAAAGTGCAAAAAACTCTAAAAATGCACAAAAAAGGGTGAAAACACTCAAAAAGCATAAAATATGCTCCAGATGCATGAAAATGCATCACTTGCATGAAAATTTGAAAAAACGTTTTAAAACGCACAAAAAGTGTAGACCGCGGACCTGACCTGAAAAAAAAAGACCCAAAAAATGAAAATCCACTCAAATCTGACAAAAGTTGAAAAAGTGCAAAAAACTCTAAAAAAGCACAAAAAAGGGTGAAAACGCTCAAAAAGCATAAAATATGCCCCAGATGCATCAAAATGCATCACAAACATGAAAATTTGAAAAAACTTTTAAAACGCACAAAAAGTGTAGACCGCGGACCTGACCTGAAAAAAAGACCCAAAAAAATTAAACTCCACTCAAATCTGACAAAAGTTGAAAATGTGCAAATAACTCAAAACGCAGAAAAAAGGGTGAAAACGCTCAAAAAGCATAAAATATGCCCCAGATGCATCAAAAGGCATCATTTGTCTGAAAATTTGAAGAAACTTTTAAAATGCACAAAAAGTTTAGACCGCGGACCTGACCTGAAAAAAAGACCCAAAAAATGAAAATCCACTCAAATCTGACAAAAGTTGAAAAAGTGCAAAAAACTCAAAAAAAGCACAAAAAAGGGTGAAAACGCTCAAAAAGCATAAAATATGCCCCAGATGCATCAAAATGCATCACTTGCATGAAAATGTAAAAAAAAAATTTAAAACGCACAAAAAGTGTAGACCGCGGACCTGACGTGAAAAAAAGACCCAAAAAATGAAAATCCACCCAAATCTGACAAAAGTTCAAAAAGTGCAAAAAACTCAAAAAAAGCACAAAAAAGGGTGAAAACGTTCAAAAAGCATAAAATATGCTCCAGATGCATCAAAATGCATCACTTGCATGAAAATAAAAAAAAAACGTTTAAAACGCACAAAAAGTGTAGACAGCGGACCTGACCTGAAAAAAAGACCCAAAAAATGAAAATCCACTCAAATCCGCCAAAGGTTGAAAAAGTGCTAAAAACTCAAAAAACGCACAAAAAAGGGTGAAAATGCTCAAAAAGCATAAAAAGTGTCCCAGATGCATCAAAATGCATCACAGGCATTAAAATTTGAAAAAACTTTTAAAACGCACAAAAAGTGTAGACCGCGGACCTGACCTGAAAAAAAGAGTGAAAAAGACCCAAAAAATGAAAATCCACCCAAATCTGACAAAAGTTGAAAAAGTGCAAAAAAACTGACGTGAAAAAAAGGACCCAAAAAATGAAATGACTTCCACAGCGGACACTGACACTCCACAGCGGTACTGGCAAAATGTTTTGGAAGCTCAGACTTACTGCAGGAGGAACTAAACTGATCTGGTCAGGCATCAGAGATCAGGACCAGATTGAAGAAGTGAAGATTAAAGGGATGACCAGCAGCACTTCTTTCTGGATCTGCCTGCTGCGTGATGACTGGGAGTGGACTGATGTAGGACCCTCTGCTTACAGAAACTGGGGGGGTTTTCAACCTTAATTATCACCATTACTAAATTGTACACAGCTGAGAAATGGGAAATAGGAAACAGTGCCATGCAGTAATGCTGTTTCTGCTGCTCTGTGCTACAACAGTAAGTTCTGCCTTCACACACACTCTACATCTCTCAGCAGTGTCCAGTACCATCAGTATAACACACCTTCCATAATTCAGTGTCTCTGATCTCACTGTAAAACTCACTGTCTTTTCTGTCTCTATCAGTGTCTGTAAATGTCAGTGCTGACTGTATTAGAGGGGGGAGCGCTCTGGACTACAGTAAGAAAGGTAACAGGACTGGTCAATATTGTAGAAGTTATTACTGAATATTAAAGAACAACATCAAGTTAATATGTTATTTCAAACTGAACGCTAGATCACATGGTCAAGTAACTTCTTATTAAACACTCTCACATTTACACACATCACACCTACACCTGTCATTTCCGTTCTGCTCCATTAACTAGAGAACATTTCTCCAGTCTTTTCTCCTGCAGAACAAAATCGTCTCAGAACTTTCCATCTCATTGAGACAAACATGACTCAGACTGAAGCTCGAGCAGCTTGCAGAGCCAACTACACTGACCTGGTCACTGTGTACGATGTGGAAGACATCACTGCACTGATTAATCTGACTGGTATCGGTTCTGCCTGGACTGGTCTGTACCGGAATCAGTCCAGTACTAAATGGTCTAGTGGTGATGAAGCTACATTCAGTGCTCTGACAGGAGACTGTGGGTCAGAGCCGTGCTGTGCTGCTATGAAGGCTGATGGTTTTTGGGAAAGTCTTCAGTGCACAGAGAAAAGGAATTTCATGTGTTATAAACAAGGTAAAAACTGACTTAACTATAGAGGTTTAAACTGTATGAACTCTGAACTGTTTATTCCTCTCAGCTTCTGCTGCATTTATTTACAATTTGTTTCCCCCTGAAGCTCAATTTGTTTTTTTTGTTTTTTTATGTACTGAAAACCTGAACTGTGAGTAAGATAGACAAATCCAGATTTTTTTTTATCTCTGATCCAGTCCAGGTACCTTTAATATTGAGTATTGGCTGAATCTGATTCAACTTTTTAAAATAGTGCTGGGATGTCAGGATTCTCTAATGCATGCTTTAGCATTAGCCATATCTTCTCTCACCTTCACTGGAGGAATAGCAGTGTCCTCCAAAATGGTCAAAACACTGAAAGTGCAGATCCTGTAGGTGTAGATGTTCCACGGTAGAACTGTGCCACACTTCAGTCTGAAAAAACAAAGAATTGGAACTGAACTGGACTTAAAGTAGCAATACCTGACCCACCTAAATATGCCACCTAAATTGCAGTGGTATCAAAGTGGTTGCTATGACAGTTCTATATGGTTGCAAAGATGTAAGGTTGTTGCTGTGGTTTTCCAGGTGGTTGCTATGACATTGCTGTATGGTCGATATGGTATGTGGTGGATGCCATGGTGTTGCTAAGTGGTTGTTATCATATCCCAGGTGGTTGTTGTGGTTTTGCTAAGTGGTTGCAAGCTGGTTGCTATGGTGTTGCGAGGTAGTCTCTCTGGTATCCCATGTAGTTGCTATGGTCTCCCAGGTGGTTGCTATGGTCTCCCAGGTGGTTGCTATGGTCTCCCAGGTGGTTGTTATGGTATCCCAGGTGGTTGATATGGTTTGATGTGTCCACTCTTGCACCTTCACAGATGGGACTGACCTCTCCTTCAGCTGTCATCTAATCACTCAGTCTCTGACCTGGTATGAAGCTCAAAATTACTGCAGAAGGAACTACACTGATCTGGTGAGCATCAGAGATCAGGACCAGAATGAAGCAGTGAAGATAAAGGGATGAACAGCTGCACTTCCTTCTGGATCGGCCTGCTGCATGATGACTGGGAGTGGACTGATGGAGGACCCTCTGCTTACAGACACTGGTTGGTCAGCCTGGGCCTTTCCCATCAGACTGTGTAAACCTAGTATCAGGAAAGTTGTATTCAGTGCCATGCAGTAATACTGGACCTGCTCTGTGCTACAGCAGTAAGTAGTGACACTCTTCACACACACTCTAACTCTCTCAGGTCAGCATAATCAATATAACCCATCTAAAGTAAATCAGAGTCTCTAATTTCAGTCTAAAACCTGCTTTTCTGTTTGTATTTCTATCTCTATCAGCGTCCATTCATGTCAGTGATGGCCGAATGAGCTGGGAGAGCGCTCTGGACTACTGTAAGAAAGAGAACAGGAATGTTCTACTGCGCATGGAGTCTGATCAGGAGCAGAAACTGTTGGAGTCTGAGCTCAGGAGGAGTCTCTGGGCTGTCTCTGGGCTGATGTGGGTGGGGCTGAGACAGAAGCAAATGTCTGAGCTGTTGAAGTTGTCCAGTAGACTTGCTTTCGGTCCTTGGACCAAGTGGATTGGAGTGCGTCCACTGTCCCCCAGCTGCGGTGCCACAGACACTGTAGAAATCATTCAGGGTGAAGACGGACGTTTCTGAACTCCGAGCCGTCTGAGTTTAGTGTTCCTCTGACTCTCCTGCTCCTTTCAGTAAGAGCTTCATCATTCGCTGCTGAGCTGAATCAGGTGATTGAACAGATAAACACTAAAGTTATATTATACACACTTCAGTTACACACTTTCCAAAATGCTCTGAGCTTTTTTGTGCTGATAAGGTTTCTGATATAAATGATTTTTATAAAGTAACATTTCTATAGATATTTTACATCTATATTCTATATTATTATTATTATTTTGAAATCTTGTTGAATTGTGTAATTTCTGAAAATGGACATTTACTATCAATAAAAAGAAACACAATGTTGTACGTTTTATTTATGTGTGGTGTAAAATGTACAGAATTGTTTTCTCTTACGTTTTAACATCTAATAGAATGATTTTACAGTCATTTTAAAGCTCAGCTTCTAGATTATCAGTAGCTGATTAATCACCGATGTGTTCAGAAAGAAACAAATGACTGACAAGCTGTCTGACTGCGCCCCCTGGTGGTAGAAAAGGAGCGATGCGATTTACACCTGTGCCATTGAAGCTCCACCTGAGCTTGTTCGTTTCTCTAGTCATATTAAGCACAGTGCATCCCATAATATCATCTAAAAGACTAAATCCTTGTTTTCCTGTGATCTTCCACTAATGCCCAAACCTGGCCTACTTTTCCATGGTGTAAGAATTGGAATAAATGAAACTGCACCTAGCTCTTACAATGCCTTGTTTTGGGTGTGAGAGAGAAATGCAGTGTACCCCCACATGGGCCAGTATCAATGCTGAGCTCATCTTAGGTCTGTTTCAATGCCTCTGTGAGGTACTTGCGTTTGCCTTTGGATTTTTCACAGTCCAACACAGCAACCAACCGCTCATGAATGGCATCTGTTTCATCTTCAGATGATAGAAACATCATGAGTAGTATCATTCTGAACTGAAAACACGTTTGCCTCTCTAACCTCATCAGCGATTGTGCTCTTTATCACCTTTCTGAGAACATCCACAACTTTGTTGACTGTGTCTTTCCATATAAGAGTCACACATGATGTATCTAACTGCTAATGTGCTGCTGAAGGCACAGATTATACTGGCTCAGAACAATGAACACCTCTAAAACATTCTGTGGGCGGCGGTGGATGAGAACTGAGAAACATCTGTAGATCCCATCTTTGAGGACGAGCAACAGAATCAAACTCGGTCTCCTCATCTACACGAGTAGCTGCCTGAGTTTCTGGGCTCTCCTGCTGCACTGCTCATTGGACCCTGTCTCTTCCCTCAGCATCTAACGCCCCTGTATTATATTGCATTAGACTAGAAGGGCATATGCACTGTGCAGTCATGGACAGAGATCATTATTGATTAAACAGTGTTTACCTATTTCATTTTCAGCATTCTGAATATCTTCTATATTTTTAAGAAGACTCCAGAGTACCTGTCGACTGTCCTTTCATGCCTAGTCAGTTCATCAGCAGAATCAGACTGGCTTATCTGCTGCTCTGATTGTGATTGTGTAAAAAGCTCTATATATCAGCCAAACTTGACGATAAATTTAGATGACAGAAAATGGAGGACTGTGTGAAGGACATAAAACTCTAGAAATTAACTATCAGACTTAATGTTAGACTTGGCTGATGCTTCCATTATTCCTGGTCTAGCAGCTAAAAATCTTGGCGTCATATTTGACTCATATTTATCATTTGAGCAACATATAGCCAATATTAGTAGGACAGCCTTTATGCAGCTTAGGAACATCGCCAAACTAAAAAACTCCTTATCTCTACAGGACGCAGAAAAGCTAGCACACGCTTTTATTACCTCAAGGCTAGATTACTGTAATGCACTACTGTCAGGTTGTTCCAGCAGGAACCTCAATAAACTTCAGCTGGTGCAAAATGCTGCAGCCAGGGTTCTTACTAAAACTAGAACATTTCACTATATCAGTCCAGTTCTATCAGCACTTCATTAGCTCCCAGTTAAATTCCGCATTGAATACAAAATTCTTCTGTTAACATATAAATCCCTACATGGCCTCGCTCCTGAGTACCTGCGGGACCTTACTACATATTACGAACCATCAAGATTACTTAGATGTCAGGATGCTGGACTCGCTTACTCGTTCCCCAAATTCAGAAAACCTCAGCAGGGGAAGAGCCTTTTCTTATAAAGCCCCCCAACTCTGGAATAACCTTCCAGATAATGTTTGGGACTCAGACACAGTCTCAATCTTTAACTCTAGTCTGAAAACTTATCTGTTTAGTTTAGCTTTTGGTAATTAATGTTTCCCCTTAGATCACGTGTCAAACTCAAGGCCCGCGGGCCAAATGTGGCCCGCCGTGTCATTTGTTGTGGCCCGCAAGATCTTAAAAGATCTGCTTAATGCTGTCGCTTCACGGGTAACATAATTGGCATGAATTGTGGGAAATGGAGTTTGTCAATGCATGCTTTTAGACTCCTTCTAAAACGTGCATTGACCTTAAACTACATGTCCCCACAATGCATGCAGATTATGATTTTTTCAACAAGTGGAATTACAGCTACAATAAGCTACAAATATGATCCCAAAATGTCCAGGAAAAGAAAAATTGATGCCGATGGAAGACCGTTTCAAGAGGGATGGGAAGGCGAATACATGTTTGTGCTTCAAGGAGAAAAAACGGTATGTCTTTTGTGTTATGAGACGGTGGCAGTTGTCAAGGAGTACAATTTACGTCGGCACTTTGATCCCAAACACGGAGCTAAGTATGCCAAAGTTAGCCTTCAAAAAAGCAACAAAATGTACAAGAATTAAAAGGCAAATTGCGATCGCAGCAGAATATGTTCACAAGAGCTACGGCCCAAAACGATGCAGCAGTGAAAGCTAGCTTTATTGTAGCTGAAGAAATCGCTCGCGCGTCTAAGTCTTTTTCAGAGGGTGCATTTTTGAAGCAGTGTATGCTGAAGGTCTGTGAGCAGGTGTGTCCCGACCAGATACAGACATTTAAAAATGTCAGTTTATCAAGAAACACCATCGCGGGGCGAATTAAGGAACTCGCAGGAAACCTGGCAACACAGCTGGCCGCAGAGAGGCGCAACTACCAAACCTTTTCATTAGCGCTTGATGAAAGCACAGATAGCACGGATACAGCGCAGCTATCCATTTTCATTAGAGGCGTGAAGTCGGACCTCTCTGTCACTGAGGAGCTGTTGGATATAGCTGCCATGCATAGGACCACAACGGGATGGGACATTTTCGATGCGGTGGAGAAGTCCTTAAATAAAAATGCATTGCCCTGGGAAAATTTGGTTGGATTAACCACAGACGGCGCACCTGCAATGTGTGGAGGAAAATTGGGCTTGGTTGGACTAATGAAAGAGAAAATGCAGAAGAGTAACTGTCACGCGCACCTTATAACTTATCATTGCATTATCCATCAAGAGGCTTTGTGTGGGAAGGTGCTGGGGATGGATGATATAGTAACCACTGTCATGAACACAGTGAACTTCATTCGGGCGCGTGGCCTGAATCACCGTCAGTCCAGCTGTTCTTGCAGGAGATGGGCTCGGAGCACGGAGACGTGCCGTACCATACGGAGGTGCGGTGGCTGAGTAGGGGCAAAGTCCACAAATGATTTTTTGAGCTTAGGGAAGGCCTTGCTCTTTTCATGCTGCGTAAAGGAAAACCCATGTCCGAAACTGGTTGTGTGACTTTGCGGTGTTGGGCGACATTACCGAACATCATGCCCAACTGAATCAGAAGCTTCAGGGACGCAAACAAGTCATCACGCAGATGTCCGACATGATCACCGCTTTCCAGCGTAAACTTGATCTATGGATGTGCCAGGTGAAGCAGGACAATCTTGCCCACTTTCCTGTCTGTCAGAGCATCTCAGCCTCATTTCCCGGCAGTTTTTCATGTGCTCAGTTGGCTACCAAACTGAACCGGTTAACGAATGAGTTTGATCGGCGCTTTTGTGACTTTAGAGCCCAGCAGTCAGGCTTTGCCATCTTTGCCAATCCCAGCACCTTCAGATGGAGCTAATCGAGCTTCAAAGTGATCGTTGCCTAAGAGCAAAGTTCCAGGATGCTGCAATCCAGGACTTTTACTGTCTGCTTCCCCCTGATTTGATGCCACAGCTTCAACTTCATGCTGCCTGTGTTTTGTCCATGTTTGGGAGCATCTATCTGTGCGAACAGATGTTTTCAATGATGAATCTCAACAAAAACAAGCACAGATCACAGTTTTGTGTTTATTATTTTCAGAACATGATCAATGGATGAGGATGGTGGAGAGGGGGTCCACTTGGTGTGTTCAAGGACAGGCAGCATCTCCTAATCAACTCCACCTAAAAACTTGACCAATATAGTGAACTGAAACAACCCTGTTTAGTACATATACTACTTTATATGTGAAGCAGTGTATTTAGTGTTTACACAGGTTTGTGTTTTTGCAGACAAATGTTTACTGTAATCAAACCATCTGTCATTAAGTGTATGTATGACCTTTGCAAGGGTGTGTGCAGCCATTTGTGTTTTGTAAAATGCCACATCTGTTACACATGTTCTTAGCAGCTCACAGTTGTTGGTTGTATTGTTATTCTGCCCCTTTAAATTGTGACAAAGTTTTGAGTTAGTTAATGTCATAACTTGTGTTTGATGATATTTTTCTTTATTCACTTGGATAGTTTGATCGTTTATTGATGGAGTAATACGAGTTTCTTAACCTGACAAATTAACAGGATTTATGTTATGTTAACAGAGTAACAAGCAAACATATTTTTCATCTATTCAAATATTTATAAGTTGAATAAGTAATAAATTCAGAGTTATTTAACATTAAGGAGTACTAATATTTATTCTACATTACATTTGGTTGCATTTAATTACATTTATACTGTCTCACAGTTACATCTGGCCCTTTGAGGGCAACCATTATGGTGATGTGGCCCTCTGTGAAAATGAGTTTGACACCCCTGCTATAGAGCTTTCAGTAACACTTAGGAGCCTAAGACACTGTATCAGATGGTAAAGATGTAATTGATGTGATAATAAATATCTATTTTTTACTCTTATTATGATGCTTTAGTTGGCTTTATGAGCTTCTTTTTTGATCTTAACTGGTGTAGCAGTTATTTTAACTGCTCACTCACTTCTGTTAATGTCTGTTAGCAGGTATTTGCTGATAGACACTGACAGAAGTGAGAACCCAGAAATGTGAAAAGGGCCCATCCACAAAGTGCAGGGTGCAGCATGTGTTTGTATGTGGTGGAGGTGTGATGAGACAGGTGAGATAACTTGTGAACTTGTGACTGGTACACTGCGCTGCTGTCTGTTCAGGAGCCGAATTGCTCGGGGATAGAAGCTGTCTTGGCTGGTTCTGGTCTTCATGCTTCTGTACTTCATGCCACTGGGCAGTGGCTTGCGTAGGTGGCAGTGGCGGTTCTAGACCATTTTAAGGGGGGGGGGGCAGTCTAGGGCCAGTGGTTATGTTAGAGGGGTTGATTACTTTCTAGCGTATGGTGCTTTACAGGCATTAAGAAACAAATATCTGCAACACTAAACATTTTTATTTTTTACAGTTTAGACTCAGTTTTTATATTCAGTCTTATCATGTTCATCTGGCCTTCTGCACAAGTCTTTCTTTTTTTGGAAGAAGTGTGAAATATAATTTTTCCTCTTTTTGAAAATAAATACAGAGCAAAAACAGTGTCGAGCCACCTCTACGAGGGGATTGCTGCGTTAGCTTTGCCTTCATTTTCTTCGGGATTAACAAAGTATCAGTTTGGCTGAACCTCAAACACATCGCTTCGTATATAAATGACTTGATATGCAACACATTCTGAAAAACGTTGTAAGACAGGATAAGATCATCCTTTATTAGTCCCACAGTGGGGAAATTCACAGTGTCACAGCAGCAAAAAGATAGGGATAGCAAGACACACACTTAAGATAATATACACAATATAAATAATAACAGTCAAAACAATTGACACACATTGACCCTCGATTGCACATGAGAATGGGAGATATTGCACATTGTAATATTTATGTGAATGAGCTCTTTATCCTAATTAAAAAATGTACAGATAAATGTATCCTCTGCATTTGACCCATCTGTGGTCGTGAACACACACACACTAGGGGCAGTGAGCACACACACACCTAAAGCAGTATATATTACATTAACAGTTTCCACATTTTTCAACAGTTTTCTTTTACATTTTACTTACCTTGCTTATCTTTGTCGCCGTGTGTTCACAGAGTTGAGGAGAGACACGCCTAATTTAGGGGGGCCGTAGGGGGGTCCAAATGTGTTATAGGAGGGGCACTGGGCCCCTCTCGGCACCCCCCTAGAACCGCCACTGGTTGGTGAAGTCCTTAATAATCCTCCTCGGCTCCTCAAATAGTAACTGGTGAATAATTCTTTATCTTCAATAAATGGATGATCGTTTTAAATCTGCATGGTGGAGTGGAGAGTTAGAATTAGAAGCCAACTTTAAGGTTTGTTTTGGCTGCTAAGTGGAAACGTCTCTGCACTTATAATGTAAAATAAAGCTCTGTTTTGTTTTGCTCACAGAGAGATGGATAGGATTGGAACTTAAAAAGCTGATACTTCATCTAATAAAAATGCCCGGATCAGTTCCTGATCCTGAGTCAATGGATCTTATCGGGACATCCCTAGTTGCTGCCCTGTTCACTTGTGAGTGTATGCTCACTGCCACGGATTGGTGGCAAGGTGAAATTCCACTGTACTGCTGTGGTGATAAAGTGTGGTTTCCTTTCCTTTCTCAGAACCCTTCTAGCTAGCCCTGTAGCTGTGTGTAAGGATCTGTACTATGGTAGTATAACCTTGTCTTTTATCTGTTCAGCTGAGGAAGATGTACGACATTGCACTGGTGTATCTGCATGCTGAAGGCTATTGGGAATGCAGATCTTTATGCCATGGTGACCAAAGCCCTCTGCAGCCTTTACCTTCCAGTGCCTGGGACTGCATTGTGGGAATTAGGGAACCCTTTAGAGTAAGTATTCTTGTACCACTCATACAGGGGGGCCTAAAGTGTATTTTGTCATTTTGGCCATTCCTAAAATGTGTTAGAGTGTGTTATGTTAGGAAATCAAAACAAGTAAGTATTTCTGGCTCTGCTTTTGTGGAACATTTAGAACAGTGCTACTGGAATACATCTCCAGGCTTCTCCACACAACAGTCCGTATTTATCAACATTGTGTGAAAACAAACAAACAAAAGGAGAAAAGGAAAGAAAACCAGTAAGACGCTGAAACTATGGCCCGAGGTCCCCTCATAACCTCCACTGTGATGCCGGCCAGAATAGGCTTCTGTTGGTCAAAGCTGGGGAGTCGACATGAAGGAATAGATACACCAACTGGCCACTGCAGTGACGCAGACATGGTGGTAGTGTGTGTGTGTGGTGCTGGTGGTACAAGTGGATCAGACACAGCAGTTTTAAACACTGTGTCCACTCTGCTGTTTCTGATCCAATCAAATCAGCACAACAAACTCTAACAAACCACCACCATGTCAGTCAGTCAGTGTCACTCTAGTGATGAGAATATATGTATATATGAAGGTCAGTCTGAAACGGTGGAAATTCAGATCATCCCTGTTATTAAACATAAAATAATCTTCTTTCAGTTAAATCCACTGTATTTTAACATCACTTTCCTACCTACTCATAATAAGACTTTCTTGTGCTCATATCATTTCATAGCTAAATGATAAAGATGGATAAATTTACAATTCAATAAACTAAACCAAATGATCAAATCACTCCACAAAATCATCAGTGTCTGATGTATTCATGGTAGGAGTTTCAGACATTTCTTACTGTAGGAATGTGGAGTAATGGGATAGCAAACTTTTTTTTTTTTTAGTATTGGGTAGACAAGATTTTGAAAAGTCAAACTGTTATGAATTCACACCCATAAATTCTTGAACAGTACCTGATGTATTCATGGTATGAGTTTCAGACATTTCTTACTGTAGAAATGTGCAGTAATGGGTAAATGCAGTAATGCTTAAAAATACAAATAAATACAATTAACAAAAAAATAAATAAAATTAACACAAAAACAAATGAATAAAATTAACAAAAAACAAATAAATAAAAAAAACAAATAAATAAAATGAACGAATAAACTTTGCTTCATCTGAATTAGATTTTTTTGGTGGTTAAGACATAACTGCGCATGTGCAAGCACAGCTTTTGCCGGGCAGACTGCAGACATTTTACACACACATCTTGCTTCTGGGAGGTAGTGTTAGCGTATATGAGAAGACTTTGTTATTGCACAGTTACACTGTAGGATAGTTTATTTTGTTTGTCTTTATGAATCCATGTATATGCTTGATATTTCTGGTAAGTTTATGGAAGCACTAAGCATAGCTAAAAGGTCGCTAGCTAGCGCTGTCTAACTGCCTGATCTGCTCAAATGTATGCAAATTGAACTAACAAAATTGCACCAGGCGTCCACAAACCTTTGGCCACACAGCATCAGTTTGTGGTACTGTGTCAGTCACAAGCACCTTTGAGTCTAGATTTAGTCCTGATTTGAGAGGCACAGGAGTGTTTTATTAAATGCACTGCACAAACACTCTCGCTAAAGTAAGCTGAATATTCCCAAAACATCATATTTCCACGTTTAGCAGCAGAAGGTCACAGTTCATCATTGTAATCAGAAACTAAATGTTTTAGATGAGAACAGTTTCTTCATACAGCATATAGAGTTCATATAGCTAGCATATGCAGTTCTGATAACCATGTTGACGTGATTCAAATGTGAATGAATTTTAATGTAAAATTGTCATTTGTAATGCTTTTTGTTTTTAACATATTGTAAGAGTAATAAATGACATTCCACATGCCAAGTTAAAACATCAAGATAAAAAGGTATGTTCAAAACCAAATGTATATAAATGCTATTTTCTCCATAGGCTGAAACTCTTGTGATGGATTGTTGTTGTGCTGTTTTTAAGGATTCTGGGACGTGTCCTAAGTCATTGGTAAGTGTGTTGTTTTATTTAACTACTTGTATTTAACAAATAGGCTTCATAGAGCTACTTTTTACTTATTTTATTGATCAGATTAGTTATAAATGCAGTTTGATTCATGCATGTAAATGTCATTTCTACAAAGATCATAAACTTCATGTTCATATTTTTTCTTTTCTATTTTATGTTTTTCTTTCCTCGCTGCTCTCCACTTCACTGCCTGTTTAACCGATGCCCTCCCCCGGCTCTGGTAGGACTTTGAAGACCCTCTTCTAATCTGCTTCTATCTGAGGAATCGCTTGATCCCACGAATGTTCTTGCTTTAATCTCCACACTTTCTGGATCAGTTTGCAGTCCCTCTTTTTCTCCTCTAGCTTTTCTGCTCTTTCACGCTCTTTCCTCTGCGCCATCTCCTCAGCCTTCTAATCCTTGCTGGCTTCTTTCCTTTGGGCACGCCGAACTATCCTGGCCCTGAAATGGTAGAACCACGCGCAGCATTCCTGCGCCTCCTCCATTCCTGCCAGCCTTTCCGCGGCCCTCCGCTTCTTTTCGGCGTATCTCGCCTGAACCCATTTAATGTACTCTTCTTTTTCCTCCTGAAAAACACAGCAATGTTTATTAAACACTTGTTTGTTTATATATCTAAATAATAACAGTCAATATTAAATAATAAGATAAGTAATTTATGACCCTTAAAGTCAATGAAGGGTAAATTAAGCAAATGAAACATGATCTGGAAAAATAGATTTAAAACACTAATTCAAGAGAGCCAAGAATTGTTTAGAGGAGCGTGTATACAGCACTCTACATAACATTTGTACTTCTGTCTCCACACTGCTCCTGATTTCCGAAGTCCACTTTAAAGCCTTTTCATCAGTTCGTTGTTTTTTTGTGCAGCTCTCCACTCCTCAGTCTGTTTAACCGATGCCCTCCCCCGGCTCTGGTCGGACTTTGAAGACTTTCTTCTAAACCACTTCTATCTGAGGAATCGCCTGATCCCACGAATGTTCTTGCTTTAATCTCCACACTTTCTGGATCAGTTCGCAGTCCCTCTTTTTGTCCTCCAGCTTTTCTGCTCTTTCACGCTCTTTCCGCTGCGGCGTCTCCTCAGCCTTCTGCTCCTTGCTGGCTTCTTTCCTTTGGGCATGCCGAACTATCCTGGCCCTCAAATGGTAGAACCACGCGCAGCATCCCTGCGCCTCCTCCATTTCTACCAGCCTTTCCGAGGCCCTCCGCTTCTTTTCGGCGTATCTCGCCTGTACCCATTTAATGTACTCTTCTCTTTCCTCCTGAGCCCTCTTTCGTCTCTCTTCAATCTGGCGATTCTCTCTTTCTCTTATTTTGATTGGAACAATGGCAAAGCCTTCCTTCCTAAACTCTGCAAAACAGGTTTTTTTTTATTTATTCCACCATTTCACAGGGGTGGCGGTTTCTGGACGTTCTGCCTGGGTCTCCACAAAATCCAGGTGGCCTAAGTTCACTTAAGCTCCTCTATGGGGGCATCGTCCTTACAGAAGTTCACGTCATTCTCTGGGTCTCCATCAGCCAGCCCTTCTTCTCCTAGCCGCTCCAGGGCATTCTTCATCTTGAGAGCGACGGTCTCAATTTGTGCTGTGAGATCCGCACCCCAAACACATGCCTCTTTGAGCTGGTGTGCAAATTGTGAGCTCCTCTCCGAACTCCTCCAGTTCCATCATTCTGCTGAGCTGCAGACGTCACAATTGCAGTATTCAAGCGCAGCGCCCCTCCTTTATCACCTCTCGTTTATATACTATGATGTCATCAAATGTAAACCCCAAACACGCGGCTCTTTATTAAAAAAATTGCATTATAAAATTTGCATTTTATCTGTTTAAATGTGTTTGATTTTATTTGATAATAACAAGAAATGCTTAAATGCTTCATCTGAATTTCCATTGTGTGTCAAATGAATGTACCAGTGGTAAAACTGCCATCGTAACGTCTAAGCAAGCTGAAGCAGTATAAATTAGAGCATGCTTTCAGCATCATTTAAGCCTCAATCGTACTACAAAGAACAATTCTAAATTGTCGAACCACAACTGCAGTTTATTTCCACTGTTGAATGTTTTACAGGTACCTTTAGGCAATAATCACATTCTTGATAAAACCTTAGACAATCACCTTCTGTCCGCGGTAGAACAACAGTCAAATCATTATAATATACAAGTCATTTTGTATAATATACAAGTCATGTGATGAGTTGTGTTTCAAGAGCAACAGTGTTGTGTTGGGAGATGAGCTGCTAGTATTGCTGGATTTCTATGTAGATGACATTGACCTAGGTAATCATTTAGACACATCCAGAAAAAACACCAAGTCTGTGTAGCATATTAAAATCCCAGCAATTTAACATCCGTTCGTAATTCCTTTTCTCATCTTTTTATTTATCTTCACTGTGCAAAGCAGATTATGTCAAGACATATGGATATATAAAGGTTTTAGAGCCTTTGCTGCAAAATCGTGTTAAAAAAAAGTATTAAAAAAGTCAGGGCATTTTCATTGCACAGCTTGGTGGTTTGTTAAAGGCATAGAGCAGAATGCCATAGCACACAATTTGTGTGTTGTCTTGTCTGCGCGGCTTTCTCTGCACTGAGATGTTTCTGTTAAAGGAATGAACTACTGGTGTGTCGTATGATTGTAGTTCTCGTCTTGGCTGGTGGATTCATGCAAGTAGCGCCTGTGAGAAAATACTTGCTGCACTGACAACACATCTATCTGGGCTTGCCCTGGAGTGAGCAGTTACTTCCAACACCAAGCTGTCAAGTAAATCTAAATTCAAAAGGAGACGCTGTTGTGTTAGCATATTGGCTCCAATCAAGTGTGGTGTGAAAAGAGTGAACTTGCAGTGTTGTTTTATGTGTATTTTATGTGTGGCTGATTTATTTTTATGTAAGGTCATTATAGAAAATATTATAAAACAACAAGGGGGGAAATCACATTGTATAGAGACACTCACATGGGAGATAAAGTAGTTTTTCTAACAGTTTCTTTTGTAGAACGTTCAAGGTGCTTATGAGCTACATACACTTTTTACATATTTTAATTAAGTAGAAACATAAAATTGCACTTATAAAGTAAGTTCTAGAAGATGAAATTAAGCTTATAAAAATTAGTAAGCGTTATTCAAAGTATATATCTGAATCAAGACCATTTTATTTTATGCAACTCTTTGACGTTCAGAGGGTTTGAGTACATTTTGAATCATTTGTTTGAGTTAAGGTGCAGGTTTTTGGGAAAACGAGCTCTTGTTGTAAATCTGTTGGCCCTTATGGTTATGTAGAATCTGCATGGTCTTTGATGGGATGGTCGGAGCGCGTAGTCCTGGTCGAAGCTGGTATAATCCGAATTGAGCCAGAAGTACGTAAGTGCCAGTCTCCTATTACCAGTTCCAGTGGTGGGCCAGAATAGCTTATTTAATTTCCTACCACTTCCCCCATCCCACGCTCCCTGCACATTCTTCCAGCATAAACAGATAAACTCAGTTTACATGTAGAAATGATGCTCTTTTTTATTAAGTAACACATCATTTACATTCATAGTGTATGAACTCCAATTCAATGCAACAAGCTCATTAATAACTGTTTCATTCCACAGTCATGAATGAATTCATATCTTCATTACATATCTAAATACACATTTTCCTTTAAAATGTTCAATCTTGTTTTAACTTCAACTTCATTTGGGTAAAAGCTGTCAAATAACACAACAAGAAGGCGGCAACAACATCAGGGTTTTCTCACCTACAAAAAGCCACTAATCCTTTTGGCTTCTACCCTTTGTGCCATGAGCACTCTTTCTATCAATCAAACAGGTGCCATTCAAGCTCTTGATAGCCATAAAACCTTGTAGAGGGAGGTTGTAGAGGACTACTAGCATATATAGTCACCAAAAGCATTAGGATTCAAACAGTTTGATTAGACTCTGAGATAGACTTTAACTGAATGATGTGTTGGTTGTGTGTTCAGACTTAACAATCTCAGTATTTCCCCCAAATTCTTTGAACAGTTAAGAGGTTTGACAAATTAACAATTGAATAATAAACTGCCAAACATGTCCAATACATTTGTTTTTGCACTCATAACTGTCACTGACATTTGCATTTTCTGGAGATAGGGTTGGGCTGTTCTTTGACCTGCCGTTAAGAACAGTCCCTTGCTTAGCACAGTTTGTTGCTTGTATAGCGAAATAACATTTGGGGAGCTTAGACTAATGGGGTACAGATGCTCATGTCATTTTCATTCAATCATTTTAGTGGATTTAAATCCAGAGGATTGATTACTTCTGGCCATCAGTCCATGGTTTAGATGCACTGAAGAGATTGCTAAACAATTCTGCAGAGCTCTGGCTGGCTCCTCCTCAACAGGTCTGGGCCTAAAAAACAAGAGACACAAAAAGCTGTTTAAATGTAATCCGAGTGAAAGCGTTTGCCGTTATCGGGTCTAAATCACTGCCACCTCCAGCATCAAAACTTAAACCCTTCTTTCTCACCTGGAGAAGCCCGGCAGCACTGTGAGGATCACCTTCTTTGATTTCTCCAGTGCTTTTAACACCATACAGCCAGGGCTCCTAAAGGACAAGCTGGGACATTGTGGAGTGGACAATCACCTGTCGAACTGGATACTGGACTACCTCACCAACCGACCACAGTATGTGAGGGCACGGGACTGTGTCTCTGATATGGTGGTCAGCAGCACAGGAGCCCCTCAAGGAACGGTCTTGGCACCGTTCATCTTCACCCAGCTCACCGACCTGTCACCTCCAGAAGTTCTCCGATGACTCAGCGATTGTCGGCCTCATAACCAATGAGGAGGACAGTGAGTACAGAGAACTCATTCAGTCAGGACTTTGTGGACTGGTGTCTGCAGAAACACCTTCAGATAAACGCAGGAAAGACCAAAGAACTGGTGGTGGATTTCCGCAGGAGCAGACACCCCCCTCCATCAGTGAACATCCAGGGTATGAACATCGAGAGAGTGGACTCTTATAAATACCTGGGTGTTCATCTGAACAACAAACTGGACTGGTCAGTCAACACTGCTGTACTCTTCAAGAAAGGCCAGAGCAGACTCTACCTACTGAGGAGACTGAGGTCCTTTGGAGTTCAGGGAGCACTCCTGAGGACTTTCTTCGACACAGTGGTGGCATCTGCCATCTTTTATGGAGTGGTCTGCTGGGGCAGTAGCATCTCGGCGGCAGATAAGATGAGACTGAATAACCTCATAAAGAGGGCCGGCTCTGTCCTAGGGTGCTTCTTAGACCCAGTGCAGGTGGTGGGAGACAGGAGGATGACAGCCAAGCTGGCATCCATGCTGAAGAACAGCTCCCACCCCATGCATGAGACTCTGGCAGCACTGGGCAGCTCCTTTAGTGACAGGCTGCTTCACCCCAAGTGTGTGAAGGAGCGGTATCGCAGGTCCTTTCTTCCTGCTACCGTCAGACTCCACAACCAGCACTGCTCCCAGCGGACCACATTTACACACACTTAACTACACATACATGTTCAGGGAATAGAGATCCCTTAATGTAAAAATACTATGTGCAATACCCCCCTCCCACATGTGCAATTAAGAGTCATTTGCAATAATCTGTAAATAATAGTTATTGCTTTTTTTACTTCTTATTTATATTGTGTGTATATAGTGTCAATTATTTATCCACATCCAGTGTCTTGCTATCCCTTTCTGCTGTGACACTGAAAATTTCCCCACTGTGGGACTAAGAAAGGATTATCTTATCTTATCTTTATCTTAAGTCAAAGATATTGTAACACTTTAAGAAAAAGAAAAGTTTATGATCAATAATCTGAATCTTGCTGCTAAAACCTGTAAAGTTTTTTTTTCAATCTAAAGCCTGTGCCCCCCTTAAAATAAACAAAATCTGGAAAGACACCGTTTTTGTTGTCTCTAATAAAAGGTCAATTGAAATCATTGCTGACTTCCTGTGGTGTAAAACAAAATTAAAGTCAAAATTACATCTGTTCTGTTCATTTTTATGTTTTAATCTTTTAGAGGGGGGTGGGGGGCATAAAACTGTAAACTGCTCATGCATCCATGTTCACTAACTACTACTAAACTTACAATGTGGCAGCATTATCCAGTTATAGTATACAGCCATGATCCACTAATGGAGGACAAAGACGACCACAATCAGTGGCACAGACTCAGCAAGTGGACGATGAGCAAGAGATTGATTCAGGATTTTTTTTTTTGCATGTTACTGATACAACACCACCATCCCACCCAACTCTCATTACTCTACCGCATGCATTTTACGCACCAGCCAACAGGCCTGAAAAACAACAGCAGCAGCAGCCAGTTAAACAATCTGCAATACAATAAATGATTCTATACTATTTTAAATATATATTCTTTGCCAGGTTACATGTTTTATTCTATGATCAACACTAATACGTACATAAGAACACTGTTAAAAACCAAACAGAAATCTTGGCTGTAGTTCCAGAACTGTTTCTGGTATGTCTGTCTGTATGCCACACCGCTCTGCAGACAAACTACTACACTGTGTGCAGAATTATTAGGCAAATGAGTATTTTGATCACATCATCCTTTTTATACATGTTGTCCTACTCCAAGCTCTATAGGCTTGAAAGCCAACTACCAATCAAGTAAATCAGGTGATGTGCATCTCTGTAATGAGAAGTAACTTCCTTTCCTTTGGCAAAATGGGTCAGAAGAGAGATTTGACGGACTCTGAAAAGTAAAAAATTGTGAGATGTCTTGCAGAGGGATGCAGCAGTCTTGAAATTGCCAAACTTTTAGAGCGTGATCACCGAACAATCAAGCGTTTCATGGCAAATAGCCAACGGGGTCGCAAGAAACGTGTTGGAAAAAAAAAAGGCACAAAATAATTGCCCATGAATTGAGGAAAATCAAGCGTGAAGCTGCCAAGATGCCATTTGCCACCAGTTTTGCCTTATTTCAGAGCTGCAACGTTACTGGAGTATCAAAAAGCACAAGGTGTGCGATACTCAGGGACATGGCCAAGGTAAGGAAGGCTGAAAAACGACCACATTTGAACAAGAAACTTAAGATAAAACGTCAAGACTGGGCCAAGAAATATCTTAAGACTGATTTTTCTAAGGTTTTATGGACTGATGAAATGCGAGTGACTCTTGATGGGCCAGATGGATGGGCCCGAGGCTGGATCAGTAAAGGGCAGAGAGCTCCACTCCGACTCAGACGCCAGCAAGGTGGAGGTGGGGTACTGGTATGGGCTGGTATCATCAAAGATGAACTTGTGGGACCTTTTCGGGTTGAGGATGGAGTGAAGCTCAACT
The DNA here is from genome assembly GCF_030463535.1 of Salminus brasiliensis. Classification (NCBI taxonomy): domain Eukaryota; kingdom Metazoa; phylum Chordata; class Actinopteri; order Characiformes; family Bryconidae; genus Salminus; species Salminus brasiliensis. Next base: position 19,220,493 of record NC_132884.1, on the reverse strand, counting down.
CCCAGACCTACTGCCAGTTTCTGGAAGACACCTTCCTCAAGCAGTGGTACAGAAACAAGTCTGTATTGTTCAAGAAAAACCTGATTTTCATGCAGGACAACGCTCCATCACATGCATCCAAATACTCCACAGCGTGGCTGGCCAGTAAGGGACTAAAAGAAGAAAAAATGATGACATGGCCCCCTTGTTCACCTGATCTGAACCCCATAGAGAACCTGTGGTCCCTCATAAAATGTGAGCTCTACAGGGAGGGAAAACAGTACACCTCTCTGAACAGTGTCTGGGAGGCTGTTGTGTCTGCTGCACGCAATGTTGATCGTAAACAGATCAAGCAACTGACAGAATCTATGGATGGAAGGCTTTTGAGTGTCATCGTAAAGAAAGGTGGCTATATTGGTCACTGATTTATTTTTGGTTTTGTTTTTGAATGTCAGAAATGTTTATTTCTAAATTTTGTTATATTGGTTTACCTGGTGAAAATAAACAAGTGAGATGGGTATATATATTTTTTATTAAGTTGCCTAATAATTCTGCACAGTAATAATTACCTGCACAAACAGATATCCTCCTAAGATCTAAGTCTAAAAAAAAAAAAAAAAAAAACACTCCAACTTAAGCTTTGATATTTATGAGTCTTTTGGGTTGATTGAGAACATAGTTGTTGTTTAATAATAAAAAGAATCCTCTCAAATACAACTTGCCTAATAATTCTGCACACACTGTATTTCTGGCTCAGAATAACCCCTAGCCAGGTCACTCTCAATTTGGCGTGCTAGACTGGAGAACGTCAGTCTATCTTTCTGCCCTGGTTCACCAATTTGTCTAGAAACCTTGAAGTCTTTGCACCACTGTGAGTTATGGGCAGATATGAAGGATTTCTCTATAGGGGTGGCATCTCCACTGGCTCTGTGCTGCACTGTTCTACTTATCAGCTTTTGCATTTCAGTTTCTTTTAGCTGCACCAGAAGTTTCAAATGACGCAGATCCCTTGTTAGATTCTCTTGTTCCTCTGCATTAGGTTTAGGTATTTCTGAATCCTCTTTGAGTCTTGGTTCCTCTCAAGGTTTCTTCCTCTTGAGTTTTTCCTGCCACTGTTACCCTCAGCTTTCTCAAAAGAGGCTCAGACACGGATTTCTGTCGAAGTTGCTTTTGAATTTTTTTTAATATATAATCAAACTTGACTTGATGAGCGGTCAAGAAGCCGTTACCGACAAAAGGAAATATCTTAATGGTCGTATTGACTGGAAAGTAAATCAGTAAAAGGTGATCTCTGACTTACACAGTACTGCACCGGCTCATTACTGTTCACTAACAGCTAATAAACAGCTCATGTTTATTCATGTGCTTCCAGTGTTGATTTCAGATGCTTCAATAATTGTTAATATTGTTAATCTGAAGTTTTGCTTCATAGTTTTTTGTTCATTGTTAATCTGAAGTTTTGCTTCGTAGTTTTTCCTTCATTGTTTTGGTTTGTTGGTTTTTGCTGCTTCCAGGTTTCTGTTCAGTGTTTTTCAAAACCTCGTCTGTGTTCTTTCTCCTGGCCCAAGCTCCATTTAGTGTTCTGCTTTTGTTTGAGGTGTTTTTTGTTTTCCTGAATACTGCTCAGCTTCCTCCCAGTCCCAGCTGTGTTACTGTGCCCAGTTTGAGTTGTCAGGTTTTGATTTTGTTTCTGGTTCTGTCCATTAGATTGCTGTTCCCCCGGTAGTGCTTTGCTTTGTTGTGTCTGTTTACTTTTGCCCAGGTTACATTAAAGTCTTTCATCGTCCATCCCTGCGAGTGTTTCCTTGTGTTCACTGCAACGTCTGACCAGGTATGACAGTAACTAATAAATTATTTATTATTATTATTATTGAAAACAACTGTATCATAAAAACATCATATCTGTAATACATAAAAGAAATTATTGTTGTGGTTGTCATTATTTATGAACAATAATAACAATGGTAATATTTACATATTTAATGTGATGAGAATTAGCCTCGTTAATAAGTGAGGAAATGATCGTTGGCTTCTTCTTCTCAGTCTATGACTGGAGCTGCTGCTGCAGATATGATATCTGACCTGTAGGTGGCGCTGCTGTGTCGCTTTTCATCCTAAATCAGTGTAATCTCTGTGAAACTGGACTGAATTGTCTACTTGTGTCTCTTTACCCTGAACTGTCTCCGTTTTGTTGTGCTAATAACCACAGTATGAGGAGGCCTGGAAAAATGACCTTAACGTGGTTTCAGACTGACCTAAAGTGACCTTCACCTTTACAAGTTCCATAATGAGTGTAAACAGTCCTCATTTCCCAACGAGAATCCAGATCCAGATCAAAGGATAAGGAGTTAAAACACACTTCCTAAACATTTTAAAACTTCATTAACATGAAGGAAAACACAAGAAAAAGACAGATGTGGACAACATGTGGAAAAAGACAAAGATATAGAATTTAGTCTGAAATATGATAAATGAAAAAAAAAAAAAAATATATATATATCTCTTCCTGAATTTCATTTTAAAATCTAGATTTTAGAAACTATGAACTCCATCACAGCATTTGAAGATCATTAATACGCAACATTATGGGCTGTTAAATTTAGACGTCTAATAGACTGCTGTGTCTAAATGATCAACTCCGGCATATATTAAATATAACAGCAGTTTTAAAATGCAGTTTATTAGTTCCTATCTCCTGATCTCCGGAACCCTCACCTCACTTGGCCTTGGAGAGGCAATCTCCCTGCACCCTCCCACGAGCCTTTGCAAGGTCTAGGCCACAGAGACCAGCTAGTGTTAGTTTCTTTAGTTCCAGTGCATTTAAACATACACTTGTGAGGATTCCACAGATTTATCAATTCTTCTGTTTACAGACTGCCATGAACTGAACTATATGCAGTTTTTCACATATTTTTTGTTTTGAGATCTGGTTCTTCTCATCCCACCTTCAACCTTGGAGTCGATTTCCAAGTATTTTAAAGCTTACTTTAGATATTTTCCAAAATCATCAGTTAATAGATGCTCTAAATTCAGTTCGGGATGAGATTAGAGAGAGGATATAACAAACACAAAATAAGGAGTAAAGATAAATTTACCATAGCAGTGTAGGTAAATGCATGTTCTCCTTTTACTCCCATACTGAATTTATATATATATTAGTCAACTGAAGTAATTCATAATTAATATACTGGCCTTTAGCCTGAATAAAATCTTCCTCTTGTGAGTATTCAATTAGAAACCTCTAATCAGCATTAGTGAACAGTTCAGGTTTCATTTTCTTCTACATAGTCTGGCATACAAGAGACTAACTCTATAACCACTAGACTACTATAATAACAAAGAATGATTTACAGTAAAGTAACAGCAAATGTTTAATGTATTATTATTAATAAGTGGAAAATAAGGGATTAAAGACTGCACACACTGCTTTCAGAATATAGAAGAGTATATATGATGTACAAGCTCTGACAGCCCTAGTTTCTCTAAAGCACAAAAGTACAAGCAGTTGGCATCATCACTCAGCTATATGTTCAAAGTGTCAACAAGTAATGAATAATAGGTAAAGGGAGTGATATTGAAACATTGGCAAAAAAATAAATTGATAAAAGGAAAAAAGCCTTAAAAATTTATTCAAGTTTATTTATAAAACACTTTTCACAACGAGTGTAGTCACAAGGCAGCTTTACAGAGATCTGGGAATAAATACCTAGAATAAAACCCAGGAATAAAAACAATAAATCAATACTGAATTAAGAGAATATGGAAATGCGCCATCAAGCCATAAAAGATGAAAACGTGAGTGAAATGTTAAACTCCAGGCAGGTGAGGATGAATCAACACGAGGCTCCAGATCAGGACAGTGGGCAGTAGGGTAGTAGAGAGCCAGGTCTGGTGGTCCAAGGATGAAACAGCTGGAATTTCAATCTCAATACATGGTAGAGAGCGAGAGAGAGAGAAAACAGAAAGGAGGGGGAAAACAAGGGGTTAGGAGATCCAATAGGTAGAGTGGGCGTCAGCTCACGGCAAGCTTGAAGAAAAAAACAAACAAAAAAAACAAACAAAAAAAACAGCAAAGGTTTCAAGCCAATTTAAAACACATCTTAGATAAAACAAGGCCTTGGTTAACAAGGAAAGTCCTGATTACACATACTCAAAGGATTGGATACAATAAAAATGTCCTTCGTGCCAAGTCAGGAATTCTCCTGTCACAGTCTTTGTCCTTCAGGGCTAAAAGTTTAAAAGTGTGGCGCCTCAGAGTCATCGCAGGCAGCGAAGGTGGCGCTAGGCTCACACCTAAGGCTGTGTTGTCAACGTAGGATGGAGTCAGGATGACTGTTTGCCAGCCGTTGCTATTGACTCTTCAGATGGTCATATCATCTGATCACATGCACCTTAAAATCCTAACAATGAAAATGTCACTCAGGTCATTTGAAGTAAGAGAACTGTACAGAATACACTGATTATTGATCAAGTACATACAGTCTGAATTACATACAGTCAAGCTGAAAAGTCTGCACACCCCTTCTCCATGCTTTTTTTATGTTATAGACTTATTCTACAGTAGACTGAATTCTACACAATTGTACACAATGACAACATAAGAGCAGGGTTTTAGACATTTGTGGTACTACAAAAAAAAAAAAAAAAATTATAATAATAATAATAATAATAAGTGTTAAATCTCATATGTACACAAGTTAAAGAAAACCCCTGAAAGGCCAAGACTCAAAAAGGTAACCCATCCTCCTCAAAATAAGGGGATTTACAGTGGGACAAGGCTGACCCAGAGGGTCAGCAGCGAGCAGCTCAGCACGAGGAGAAAGAAGAAAAATAAGAAAGGGATTTAGGAGTATGAGTAGACTGGTGTACGACCTGTAAACGTAGACTAGAAAGACAATAAGAACCTGTAATCAGAGCAGTACAGAACAGTGTTCGTATGAAAACAGACTAGAACAGCATGATTAGAATACTAAAAGTGTGTCCAGAACAAAAACAGGACGTTTATTCCAGAGTTGGAGGCTTAAGAAGAGAAAGCTCTTCCCCCAGAGTTGCTTCTTCTGAAGTGGGAAGCTGATAGTAGTCCAGAATCCTGCAAAAGAAATGTTTGTTACCGGTTGTAGGGTTTAAGAAGTTCTCCAAGATGTTGTGGGGACAAACAATCGAGAGACTCAAGTCAGAAGGAGTTTTTTTATGATCAACGTGGAATTTAACTGGAATCCAGTGCAGGGATGAGAGAATAAGACCGATGTGGTCACAATTTTTAACTCTAGTGAGCAGTCAAGCCGCTGCATTCTGAACTTATTTAATGACCCTGAGCTTATTTAATAATTTGCATAAACTTCCTACCAGAGCAGCATTCCATTAATTTAATCCTGAGGTTATAAATCCTTATAAATGTAATATATATCCTTTAAATATACTTTTAATTTAAAAAATACTTTATGGCATTAAAAATACTGTAATTGTGTGTCAGTGACACAGCAGCAGATGGACAGCTTTGTATATACATTTTCCATTGACTTGTTGCATAAATTCAATATCACTAGAACTTACTTGGAAGTATTCGTCTGTGTCCTTGTGGTGAAGCGTCCTTCGCATCTGCTTGAAGCCACACTACCACATCACAGCCAGAGCTACAGACTTGTGGACGGGTAAACTAGAATGAATTGCAGATGGACAGACAGTCAGACAGCATTGCAACCAGAGTAAGTCTAAACAGAATGAATTGCAGATTCATAGCCAGAAAGGTATAGATTGACAGACAGCAGAACAGCCAGAGCAGCACACAGCCAGAGATGCAGACGCATAGTCAGAAAGACATCCATCATGGCAGCCAGCAGAACACAGGGAACTAAGGGAATGAGGGCGCTGGTGAGTGGGTCTTCTAGGAGCCGGCAGGATCCACAGTTAACCTATAAAGGGGAAAAAACACATCAATAACATTAGGATAGGTCAATTAATTACATCTAGTTTAACTCACCAGTATACATCAGCATGGCCAAACAAGACATGTAAATAATGTCGTATTGTCATTTTAGGATGTTATGACCACCCCTATAGTGTGCACTTGGTTCACTCCAGGCTAAGCAAAGGATGAGGGCCTGGCTTGGAAGGACTGTGTAGAAAGAAATATGGGGTCAGTTGGTGCAAATTACGCTGAAATCATGGTAGTGAGGCCTTATCATGTAAAGAATGTGCGACTTGGCTCTTTTATGTTCCATTTTCACTTTGGACAGACAGCAAGCTACAGTCTTGTAGACAGGAAAAACATAACCAGTTAAAGATTGTTCTGCTGCAGACTGAAGAATAAATACAGAGCAACAGATTTATAGACAGACAAGTGCAGAATTAGACAGTTTCACATAGACAGCGTTGCATATGGACTGACAGCCAGTCAGAGCTGCAGCAAGCATAAACAGAATGAATTGCAGATGAACAGGCAGCCAGAGAAAGGTGCACAAAGTTGCAGAGGAACAAACACACAGCCAAACATAGTTGCAGATGCATAGTCGGATAAATAGCCAGCCAGCCAGCCAGAACTGCACATGGAAGACAGCTAGCCAGAGTTGCACATTGAAAGAAAGTTAGCCACTGAAATGCACACGCATATGGATATGCAGACACACAGTTGCAGTGGTAAGAAGCCAGTGAGCCAGCCAGAGTCACACGGACAGCCAGTGCAGCCACAGAATTACACATGGAAAGAAAGCCAGCCAGCCACAAAGTTGCACATGGACATGCAGACAGCGCCACATACAGCTGCAGACAGACACAGTTTAAAATAGACAGCCACCCAGTCAACTAGTTGCAGATGGTCAGACAGTCAGTCAGAGTTGAAGCCAGAGTCTAAACAGAACGATTCGCAGATTTACAAACAGCCAGTGTTGTAGATGGACAGACAGCCAGAGTTGCATATCGACATACACACTGCCAAACAGTCACACAGTCAGCCAGCCATTGCACATGGTTAGACCACTAACACTGCACTGAACTGCACATGCATGGATCGTCAGACACCGTTGCAGATGGATACAGCCAGCCAGAGTTGCAGACAGATCGTCAGTTTCACATTCATAAAAAACCAGCCATCAGAGTTTAAACAGAACAAATTGCAGATTTATAAACAGCGTTGGACATGTGTTGGACATCAACACAGCCAAATATAGTTGCAGACGCATTGTCAGAAAGACAGCCAGACACAGAGTTGAAGAAGGATTGACAGAAAGAGACTAGGCAAAACCAGTTTTAAAAACTGTGCTAAACAAGTCCTTTTCAGTATCTGAAGCAGGTATGCTTTGGAGCTGGTGCACCATTCATTAACACAAACAGCTGTGGAGGCTAGATCATCCGTCATCTTTAGGGTTAGTTGATAGGGAGATTCTGTGTCTTATTTGTAAAGAGAGCTACCACTGATTAAAAGTTGGACAGACTGACACACAGAAAGTTGCAGATGGACAAAGATATAGAAGGATGGACAGAAATGATAATAGATAAAATAAATAGATCAAAAGAATTAGCTTACCATAAATTGTGTCTATGCCGCTGCCACAACCAGACCTGCGAAGGAAACTGTAATAGTTCAAACAAGTGGGAGTGGATTTATTCAGGGCTATGGATTCATTAGACATGGTGAACTAAAGTGGCTATCACTAATGACGTCAAACCTGCAGCCAGCAGTGGAGCGTGAAGAGTCAGCTGAACGGCATGCTCCCTCGTCAGTAGGTAAGCATGGGACTAGAGACAACGATCCTGGCAATGGTCTTCTTCCATATGGTGTCTGGAAGCGTGCAGTAGTGGTCCTCCAGGACATCGGCACCTTGGAGTTACCCTTTGTGACCGATATTAATTACTGTTTTAGAAGAAAATTTCCAACAATGAGAACACTGCCAGTTGAACCTTGTTGGCCGGATCAACCTTCAGGAAGAGAGGGTGTCATAGAAACAGAATGATCACCTATCTGTTACACAGTAGCATAGGAAAGTTAGCCTTACACATTACAGATGCAAAGAAATCCAGCCAGCGAGAGTTCTAGATGAAGATGCAGAGGGATAGACAATGGTTAGTCAGTTACACTTTCGGGAGGAAAGGGTTCAAGGGAACCTAAAAAAACTGTTAAAAAGAAAGTTAATACATGTTTAGAAACTGAAAGATCACCTACCTGTTACACAGTTGCATATGAACAGTCAAAAATCACACAGTTGCAGATGGACACAGAAAGAGAAGTAGATGTATAGTTAGCCAGTCAGCCAAAGTTCCAGATGGAGATGCAGATGAAGACTCTTTTTGGCTGGATCCATCTTCAGGGATAGAAGGAGTCAGGGAGTCATGAAAACCTGAGTGGCAAAAAAGAAAGTTGACACATGTATAGAAACTGAATGATCACCTACCTGTTACACAGTTGCAAACAGTTTTTCAGCCTCACACAGTTGCAGATGGACACACAGTCAAAGAAGCAGATGGATAGTTAGCCAGAATACTTAGCCAGTCGGCCAGAGTCAGGGAGTCATGAGGACCTTTGTGGCAAAAAAGAAAGTTAATACATGTATAGAAACTGAAAGATCACCTACCTGTTACACAGTTGCATATAGACACACAGAAAGAGAAGTAGATGTATAGTTAGCCAGTCAGCCAAAGTTCCAGATGGAGATGCAGATGAAGATACTCTTTTTGGCTGGATTCATCTTCAGGGATAGAAGGAGTCAGGGAGCCTTGAGGACCTGTGTGGCAAAAAAGAAAGTTAATATATGTGTAGAAACTGAATGATCACCTACCTGTAGCACAGTTGCAAACAGTTTTTCAGCCTCACACAGTTGCAGATGGACACACAGACAAAAGCAGATGGATAGTTAGCCAGTCAGTTAGCCAGTCGGCCAGAGTCAGGGAGTCATGAGGACCTGTGTGGCAAAAAAGAAAGTTAATATATGTGTAGAAACTGAATGATCACCTACCTGTAGCACAGTTGCAAACAGTTTTTCAGCCTCACACAGATGCAGATGGACACAGACAGAGAAGTAAATGTATAGTTAGCCAGTAAGCCAAAGTTCCTGATGGAGATGCAGATGGATAGACCATGGTTAGCCCGATCCATCTTCAGGGATAGGAGTCAGGGAGTCATGAGGACCTGTGTGACAAAAAAGAAAGTTAATACATGCCTAGAAACTCAATGATCACCTACCGGTAACACAGCTGCATAGGAATAGACAAAAATCACACAGAAAGAGAAGGACACAAACAGAGAAGCAGATGGAAAGATAGCCAGACAGCCAGAATCAGGGAGTCATGTGGACCTGTGTGGCAAAAAAAGTTAATACATGCATAGAAACTCAATGATCACCTACCGGTTACACAGCTGCATATGAATAGTCAAAAATCACACAGTTGCATATGGACACACAGACAAAAAAAGCAGATGGATAGTTAGCCAGTGAGCCAGAGTCAGGGTGTCATGAGGACCTGGGTGGCAAAAAAGAAAGTATAGAATACTTTAATACATGTATAGAAACTAAATGATCACCTACCTGTTACAAAGTTGCAAACAGTTTTTCAGCCTTGCACAGTTGCAGATGGACACACAGACAAAGAAGCAGATGGATAGTTAGCCAGACAGCCAAAGTTCCACATGGAGATGCAGATGGAAAGACCATGGTTAGCCCGATCCATCTTTAGGAATAGGAGTCAGGGAGTCATGAAAACCTGTGTGGCAAAAAAGAAAGTTAATATATGTGTAGAAACTGAATGATCACCTACCTGCTACACAGTTGCATATGAATAGACAAAAATCACACAGTTGCAGATGGACACACAGATAAAAAAAACAGATGGATAATTAGCCAGTGAGCCAACCTTCCAGATGGAGATGCAGATGAAGATACCATTTTTGGCTGGATTCATCTTCAGGGATAGAAGGAGTCAGGGAGTCATGAGGACCTGTGTGGCAAAAAAAAGAAAGTTAATACATGTATAGAAACTGAATGATCACCTACCTGTTACACAGTTGCATATGAATTGTCAGCCTCACACAGTTGCAGATGGTCACACAGACAAAGAAACAGATTGATAGTTAGCCAGACAGCCAGAATCAGGGAGTCATGAGGACCTGTGTGGCAAATAAAAGAAAGTTAATACATGTATAGAAACTGAATGATCACCTACCTGTTACACAGTTGAATATGAATTGTCAGCCTCACACAGTTGCAGATGGTCACACAGACAAAGAAGCAGATGGATAGTTTGCCAGACAGCCAAAGTTCCAGATGGAGATGCAGATGGATAGACCATGGTTAGCCCGATCCATCTTCAGGAACAGGAGTCAGGGAGTCATGAAAACCTGTGTGGCAAAAAAGAAAGTTAATATATGTGTAGAAACTGAATGATCACCTACCTGCTACTCAGTTGCAAACAGTTTTTCAGCCTCAGACAGATGCCGATGGACACAGACAGAGAAGCAGACGGATAGATAGCCAGACAGCCAGAATCAGGGAGTCATGAGGACCTGTGTGGCAAAAAAGAAAGTTAATACATGTTTAGAAACTGAATGATCACCTACCTGTAACACAGTTGCAAACAGTTTTTCAGCCTCACACAATTGCAGATGGACACACAGACAAAGAAGCAGATGGACAGTCAGCCAGTGAGCCAAGCTTCCAGATGGAGATGCAGATGAAGATACCATTTTTGGCAGGATTAATATTCAGGAATAGGAGTCAGGGAGTCATGAAAACCTGTGTGGCAATAAAAGAAAGTTAATACATGTATAGAAACTGACTGATCACCTACCTGTTACACAGTTGAATATGAATTGTCAGCCTCACACAGTTGCAGATGGTCACACAGACAAAGAAGCAGATGGATAGTTAGCCAGACAGCCAAAGTTCCAGATGGATAGACCATGGTTAGCCCGATCCATCTTCAGGGATAGGAGTCAGGGAGTCATGAGGACCTGTGTGGCAAAAAAAGAAAGTTAATACATGTATAAAAACTGAATGATCACCAACCTGCTACTCAGTTGCAAACAAATAGTCAGCCTCACACAGATACAAATGGACACAGACAGAGAAGCAGATGGATAGATAGCCAGACAGCCAGAATCAGGGAGTCATGAGGACCTGTGTGGCAAAAAAAAAAGTTAATACATGCATAGAAACTGAATGACCACCTACCTGTTACACATTTGCAAACAGTTTTTTTTTTAGCCTCGCACAGTTGCAGATGGACACACAGTGAAAGAAGCAGATGGATAGTTAGCCATACACTTAGCCAGTCGGTCAGAGTCAGGGAGTCATGAGGACCTGTGTGGCAAAAAAGAAAGTTAATACATGTTTAGAAACTGAATGATCACCTACCTGTTACACAGCTGCATATGAATAGACAAAAATCACACAGAAAGAGAAGGACACAAACAGAGAAGCAGATGGATAGATAGCCAGACAGCCAGAATCAGGAAGTCATGAGGACCTGTGTGGCAATAAAAGAAAATTAATACATGTATAGAAAAATGTATAAATGATCACCTACCTGTTACACAGTTGCAAACAGTTTTGCAGATGCAGATGGATAGAAGCAGATGGATAGTTAGCCAGACAGCCAGAGTCAGGGAGTAATGAGGACCTGTGTGGCAAAAAAGAAAGTTAATACATGTTTAGAAACTAAATGATCACCTACCTGTAACACAGTTGCAAACAGTTTTTCAGCCTCACACAATTGCAGATGGCCACACAGACAAAGAAGCAGATGGATAGTTAGCCAGTGAGCCAAACTTCCAGATGGAGATGCAGATGAAGATTCCATTTTTGGCTGAATTCATCTTCAGGGATAGAAGGAGTCAGGGAGTCATGAGGACCTGTGTGGCAATAAAAGAAAGTTAATACATGTATAGAAACTGAATGATCACCTACCTGCTACACAGTTGCAAACAAACTGGCAGCCTCAAACAGATGCAGAAAGACACAGAGAAGCAGGTGGATAGTTAGCCAGACAGCCAGAGTCAGGGAGTAATGAGGACCTGTGTGGCAAAAAAGAAAGTTAATACATGTTTAGAAACTGAATGATCACCTACCGGTTACACAGTTGCATATGAATTGTCAGCCTCACACAGTTGCAGATGGTCACACAGACAAAGAAGCAGATGGATAGTTTGCCAGACAGCCAAAGTTCCAGATGGAGATGCAGATGGATAGACCATGGTTAGCCCGATCCATCTTCAGGAACAGGAGTCAGGGAGTCATGAAAACCTGTGTGGCAAAAAAGAAAGTTAATATATGTGTAGAAACTGAATGATCACCTACCTGCTACTCAGTTGCAAACAGTTTTTCAGCCTCAGACAGATGCCGATGGACACAGACAGAGAAGCAGACGGATAGATAGCCAGACAGCCAGAATCAGGGAGTCATGAGGACCTGTGTGGCAAAAAAGAAAGTTAATACATGTTTAGAAACTGAATGATCACCTACCTGTAACACAGTTGCAAACAGTTTTTCAGCCTCACACAATTGCAGATGGACACACAGACAAAGAAGCAGATGGACAGTCAGCCAGTGAGCCAAGCTTCCAGATGGAGATGCAGATGAAGATACCATTTTTGGCAGGATTAATATTCAGGAATAGGAGTCAGGGAGTCATGAAAACCTGTGTGGCAATAAAAGAAAGTTAATACATGTATAGAAACTGACTGATCACCTACCTGTTACACAGTTGAATATGAATTGTCAGCCTCACACAGTTGCAGATGGTCACACAGACAAAGAAGCAGATGGATAGTTAGCCAGACAGCCAAAGTTCCAGATGGATAGACCATGGTTAGCCCGATCCATCTTCAGGGATAGGAGTCAGGGAGTCATGAGGACCTGTGTGGCAAAAAAGAAAGTTAATACATGTTTAGAAACTGAATGATCACCTACCTGTAACACAGTTGCAAACAGTTTTTCAGCATCACACAATTGCAGATGGACACAGACAAAGAAGCAGATGGACAGTGAGCCAGTGAGCCAAACTTCCAGATGGAGATGCAGATGAAGATACCATTTTTGGCTGGATTAATATTCAGGAATAGGAGTCAGGGAGTCATGAAAACCTGTGTGGCAATAAAAGAAAGTTAATACATGTATAGAAACTGACTGATCACCTACCTGTTACACAGTTGCATATGAATTGTCAGCCTCACACAGTTGCAGATGGACACAGACAGAGAAGCAGATGGATAGATAGCCAGACAGCCAGAATCAGGGAGTCATGAGGACCTGTGTGGCAAAAAAAGGTAATACATGCAGAGAAACTGAATGATCACCTACCTGTTACACATTTGCATATGAATTGTCAGCCTCACACAGTTGCAGATGGTCACACAGACAAAGAAGCAGATGGATAGTTAGCCAGACAGCCAAAGTTCCAGATGGATAGACCATGGTTAGCCCGATCCATCTTCAGGGATAGGAGTCAGGGAGTCATGAGGACCTGTGTGGCAAAAAAAGGTAATGCATGCATAGAAACTGAATGATCACCTACCTGTTACACATTTGCAAACAGTTTTTCAGCCTCGCACAGTTGCAGATGGACACACAGTCAAAGAAGCAGATGGATAGTTAGCCAGACACTAAGCCAGTCGGCCAGAGTCAGGGAGTCATGAGGACCTGTGTGGCAAAAAAGAAAGTTAATACATGTTTAGAAACTGAATGATCACCTACCTGCCACTCAGTTGCAAACACTTTTTCAGCCTCACTCAGTTGCAGATGGCCACACAGACAAAGAAGCAGATGGATAGTTAGCCAGACAGCCAAAGTTCCAGATGGATAGACCATGGTTAGCCCAATCCATCTTCAGGGATAGGAGTCAGGGAGTCATGAGGACCTGTGTGGCAATAAAAGAAAGTTAATACATGTATAGAAACTGAATGATCACCTACCTGTAACACAGTTGCAAACAGTTTTTCAGCCTCACACAGTTGCAGATGGACACACAGAAAAAAAAGCAGATGGATAGTTAGCCAGTGAGCCAAACTTCCAGATGGAGATGCAGATGAAGATACCATTTTTGGCTGGATTAATCTTCAGGAATAGGAATCAGGGAGTCATGAAAACCTGTGTGGCAAAAAATAAAATTGAGACATGTATAGAAACTGAATGATCACCTACCTGTTACACAGTTGCAAACAGTTTTTCAGCCTCACACAGTTGCAGATGGCCACACAGACAAAGAAGCAGATGGATAGTTAGCCAGACACTTAGCCAGAGTCAGGGTGTCATGAGGCCTGTGTGGCAATAAAAGAAAATGAATACATGTATAGAAACTGAATGATCACCTACCTGTTACACGGTTGCATATGAATTGTCAGCCTCACGCAGTTGCAGATGGTCACACAGACAAAGAAGCAGATGGATAGTTAGTCAGACAGCCAAAGTTCCAAATGGAGATGCAGATGGCTAGACCATGGTTAGCCCGATCCATCTTCAGGGATAGGAGTCAGGGAGTCATGAGGACCTGTGTGGCAATAAAAGAAAGTTAATACATGTATAGAAACTGAATGATCACCTACCTGTTACACAGTTGCAAACAAATTGGCAGCCTCAAACAGATGCAGAAAGACACAGAGAAGCAGGTGGATAGTTAGCCAGACAGCCAGAGTCAGGGAATAATGAGGACCTGTGTGGCAAAAAAAGGTAATACATGCATAGAAACTGAATGATCACCTACCTGTTACACATTTGCATATGAATTGTCAGCCTCACACAGTTGCAGATGGTCACAGTCAAAGAAGCAGATGGATAGTTAGCCAGACAGCAAAAGATCCAGATGGATAGACCATGGTTAGCCCGATCCATCTTCAGGGATAGGAGTCAGGGAGTCATGAGGACCTGTGTGGCAAAAAAAGGTAATACATGCATAGAAACTGAATGATCACGTACCTGTTACACATTTGCATATGAATTGTCAGCCTCACACAGATACAGATGGACACAGACAGAGAAGCAGATGGATAGATAGCCAGTTGGCCAGAGTCAGGGAGTCATGAGGACCTGTGTGGCAAAAAAGAAAGTTAATACATGTTTAGAAACTGAATGATCACCTACCTGTTACACAGTTGCATATGAATTGTCAGCCTCACACAGTTGCAGATGGTCACACAGACAAAGAAGCAGATGGATAGTTAGCCAGACAGCCAAAGTTCCAGATGGATAGACCATGGTTAGCCTGATCCATCTTCAGGGATAGGAGTCAGGGAGTAATGAGGACCTGTGTGGAAAAAAAGAAAGTTAATACATGTTTAGAAACTGAATGATCACCTACCTGTAACACAGTTGCAAACAAATAGTCAGCCTCACACAGATACAGATGGACACAGACAGAGAGGCAGATGGACAGAAAGCCAGACAGCCAGAATCAGGGAGTCATGAGGACCTGTGTGGCAAAAAAAAAAGTTAATACATGCATAGAAACTGAATGACCACCTACCTGTTACACATTTGCAAATAGTATTTTTTTAGCCTCGCACAGTTGCAGATGGACACACAGTCAAAGAAGCAGATGGATAGTTAGCCAGACACTAAGCAAGTCGGCCAGAGTCAGGGAGTCATGAGGACCTGTGTGGCAAAAAAGAAAGTTAATACATGTATAGAAACTGAATGATCACCTACCTGCTACTCAGTTGCAAACAAATTGGCAGCCTCAAACAGATGCAGAAAGACACAGAGAAGCAGGTGGATAGTTAGCCAGACAGCCAGAGTCAGGGAGTCATGAGGACCTTTGTGGCAAAAAATAAAGTTGATACATGTATAGAAACTGAATGATCACCTACCTGTTACACAGTTGCAAACAAATTGGCAGCCTCAAACAGATGCAGAAAGACACAGAGAAGCAGGTGGATAGTTAGGCAGACAGCCAGAGTCAGGGAGTCATGAGGACCTGTGTGGCAAAAAAGAAAGTTAATACATGTTTAGAAACTGAATGATCACCTACCTGCTACTCAGTTGCAAACAAATTGGCAGCCTCAAACAGATGCAGAAAGACACAGAGAAGCAGGTGGATAGTTAGCCAGACAGCCAGAGTCAGGGAGTCATGAGGACCTTTGTGGCAAAAAATAAAGTTGATACATGTATAGAAACTGAATGATCACCTACCTGTTACACAGTTGCAAACAAATTGGCAGCCTCAAACAGATGCAGAAAGACACAGAGAAGCAGGTGGATAGTTAGCCAGACAGCCAGAGTCAGGGAGTCATGAGGACCTGTGTGGCAAAAAAGAAAGTTAATACATGTTTAGAAACTGAATGATCACCTACCTGTAACACAATTGCAAACACTTTTTCAGCCTCACACAGTTGCAGATGGACACACAGACAAAGAAGCAGATGGATAGTTAGCCAGTGAGCCAAACTTCCAGATGCAGATGAAGATTCCATTTTTGGCTGAATTCATCTTCAGGGATAGAAGGAGTCAGGGAGTCATGAGGACCTGTGTGGCAATAAAAGAAAGTTAATACATGTATAGAAACTGAATGATCACCTACCTGTTACACAGTTGCATATGAATTGTCAGCCTCACACAGTTGCAGATGGTCACACAGACAAAGAAGCAGATGGATAGTTAGCCAGACAGCCAAAGTTCCAGATGGAGATGCAGATGAAGATTCCATTTTTGGCTGAACACACAGATGCAGATGGACACACAGAGAAGCAGGTGGATAATTAGCCAGACAGCCAGAGTCAGGGAGTAATGAGGACCTGTGTGGCAAAAAAGAAAGTTAATACATGTATAGAAACTGAATGATCACCTACCTGTTACACAGTTGCATATGAATTGTCAGCCTCACACAGTTTCAGATGGTCACAGTCAAAGAAGCAGATGGATAGTTAGCCAGACAGCCAAAGTTCCAGATGGATAGACCATGGTTAGCCCGATCCATCTTCAGGGATAGGAGTCAGGGAGTCATGAGGACCTGTGTCGCAAAAAAAGAAAGTTAATACATGTATAGAAACTGAATGATCACCTACCTGTTACACATTTGCAAACAGTTTTTCAGCCTCACACAGATGCAGATGGACACACCGACAGAGAAGCAGATGGATAGTTAGCCAGTCAGTTAGCCAGTCGGCCAGAGTCAGGGAGTCATGAGGACCTGTGTGGTAAAAAAAGAAAGTTAATACATGTTTAGAAACTAAATGATCACCTACCTGTTACACAGTTGCAAACTGTTTTTCAGCCTCATACAGTTGCAAATGGACACACAGATAAAGAAGCAGATGGATAGTTAGCCAGACAGCCAAAGTTCCAGATGGAGATGCAGATGGATAGACCATGGTTAGCCCGATCCATCTTCAGGGATAGGAGTCAGGGAGTCATGAGGACCTGTGTGTCAAAAAGAAAATTAATATATAGGTAGAAACTGAATGATTACCTACCTGTTACACAGTTCCAAACAAATGGTCAGCCTCACACAGATGCAGATGGACACACCGACAGAGAAGCAGATGGATAGTTAGCCAGTCAGTTAGCCAGTCGGCCAGAGTCAGGGAGTCATGAGGACCTGTGTGGTAAAAAAGAAAATTAATATATAGGTAGAAACTGAATGATCACCTACCTGTTACACAGTTGCAAACAGTTTTTCAGCCTCACACAGTTGCAGATGGCCACACAGACAGAGAAGCAGATGGATAGTTAGCCAGACAGCCAAAGTTCCAGATGGATAGACCATGGTTAGCCCGATCCATCTTCAGGGATAGGAGTCAGGGAGTCATGAGGACCTGTGTGGCAAAAAAGAAAGTTAATACATGTATTGAAACTGAATGATCACCTACTTGTCACACAGTTCCAAACAAATGGTCAGCCTCAGACAGATGCAGATGGATTGTTAGCCAGTCGGCCAAGGTCAGGGAGTCATGAGGACCTTTGTGGCAAAAAATAAAGTTGATACATGTATAGAAACTGAATGATCTCCTACCTGTTACTCAGTTGCAAACAGTTTTTCAGCCTCACACAGTTGCAGATGGCCACACAGACAAAGAAGCAGATGGATAGTTAGCCAGACAGCCAGAGTCAGGGTGTCATGATGCCTGTGTGGAAATAAAAGAAAATGAATACATGTATAGAAACTGAATGATCACCTACCTGTTACACAGTTGCAAACTGTTTTTCAGCCTCACACAGTTGCAGATGGACACACAGACAAAGAAGCAGATGGATAGTTAGCCAGTGAGCCAAACTTCCAGATGGAGATGCAGATGGATAAACCATGGTTAGCCCGATCCATCTTCAGGGATAGGAGTCAGGGAGTCATGAGGACCTGTGTGGCAAAAAAGAAAGTTAATACATGTATAGAAACTGAATGATCACCTACCTGTAACACAGTTGCAAACAGTTTTTCAGCCTCACACAGTTGCAGATGGACACACAGACAAAGAAGCAGATGGATAGTTAGCCAGTGAGCCAAACTTCCAGATGGAGATGCAGATGAAGATTCCATTTTTGGCTGAATTCATCTTCAGGGATAGAAGGAGTCAGGGAGTCATGAGGACCTGTGTGGCAATAAAAGAAAGTTAATACATGTATAGAAACTGAATGATCACCTACCTGTTACACAGTTGCATAGGAATTGTCAGCCTCACACAGTTGCAGATGGCCACACAGACAAAGAAGCAGATGGATAGTTAGCCAGACAGCCAAAGTTCCAGATGGATAGACCATGGTTAGCCCAATCCATCTTCAGGGATAGGAGTGATGGTTATGTACATTTAAAAATATGTTATCTGTATATTCTACGTATGTATTGTGCCACAATGTCCTTAGCATGATACAGCCAGATTGCTTCACACCCAAACTGGACCAAACTGGTATAGAAGCCCTTGCCAAATGAGGCGGGGCTTGGTTGGGGTGAATCAGAGGTAATCTGATTGGAAAAAAACCCAATGATTGGAAAAAAACCAAAATTCTGCAGTACTGCAAGAGTCAGCACAAACAGCCTGCCAAGAGTCAGCGTTTTCTTGAAAAAGAAGTATGTCCTTGCAAGAACATAAGGAAAGAAGTGTGTCCTTGCAAGAACATAAGCGAGTGCAGCGGGTAAGTTCCTTAGTTAACGAGCAAGGGGCTCTAGATCTTGACATAAGCCGGTACAACCGAAAAATATCATGATAAAAGAAATATGCGTAGGAGGGACCACAGCAAGATAAGGACAGTATATAAGGCCCAGGCAGAACCATACTTTTTAGACTGCCTTGGGAGAGTGCTGGCTGTCTCAGACTAATGCATTATTTGTAATGCCTTAGTCTTCACCTTATTGTTGTACACTTTATGCAGAAATAAAGGTTGCACTCTGCCTTTCTATTGACTACGGAGCTGGATTCTTTTATGCACCATTTTCTAAATGCTTATTAGCTGATTGGGGGAATTTATAGAGAAAAAGAGCCGACATTTTGGTGGCCCGTTGGTTGGCTTCGCTCTACGCGCCTTGCGTCCTGTTTGACTGACACCGCACCTGTGCCCGGCCTGTTCCTCTCCTCCTGTCCTTTAGCGCGCCCATTTCATCTTTAAGGTAAGCCGATCTTTGTATTCAAAAATCTGCTTAAGGGGGGATAGGGCCTGGCTGTCCACAGGCCTCAGTGGTGTTCAGCTTTCAGTATATCTGGCTCCGAGTCAATGAGAAATGCTGATAACTGTTATTAGAAAACCAAATAAAAAGTAAATAACTTCTAGAAAACCTCAAAAAAAGGAGTAAAACTCTTCAGAAAACCAAATAAAAAGTAAATAACTTCTAGAAAACCACAGAAAAAGGAGTAATATTCAGAAAACCAAATAAAAAAGTGATGATAAAATGGCATAGAGAAAAGCCGGCAGAGAGAAAAAAAGGGTTAAGGGAATAACCCTCAGAGATAAAGCCATTAAAGAAAAAGGCCTAGAGAAGAAAAAGGAAAAAGTGCACAAGTAATATTGGTACCAAAGTATATGTTACAAGTTTTTGTCTGTCCTAAATATTGTTTAGGACATGTTTTAATTGTGTTTTCTTTTGCTAAGTGCTTGCTATTCTTGAATTTTCTTGTTTAAAATGTTTAATGAAGTTTAAAAGATAATGGGAGGCACAGGCAATAGTATTATTATCTCTTATACTGTGGTCTCTATTGATATAATACCTTTAAGGACCTTTGTCCGTGTTGTTGTTAAGATCCTAACATGTATCAGGAGAGGGAATAAAGTGACAAAGCATAACTTGAAGTTTATTGGATATAGATAATTAGAGATATACGGAACCAGAGCTGGTCTTGCAGGCCCACAAGCCCAGTAATGTGTATCCTATATCAATTGATACTTAAAAAGCCTTAGAAGGCATGTTGATGGATGTATAGTAAATTGTGTTGATGGTTAGTAAGCACCAGGTTGGGTTAAAGAGTATTGGCTGTTATATACAGAAGTACTAAAAGATATAACTGTAGGAGCTACATGTGGCCATGACCTATAACGGTTACAGAGGTAACTGTAGATGATAACGCATGTGTACTGTAAGGGTATTATTGTATGTGTCTGCTTGAATAAAGGCTCTACGAAGGAATATTAACGGTTATATTGTGTTAGAACACACAAGGTGGTGTGTGTAAAATTGTATTTGTCCTGTAGAGCAGAGCAACATCATGGACAGTGAGTTGCTTTTAGCTGAAACGCAGGGGATCTGAACTCATTTCTGGTTAGAGAGAACATACAAGAATGTGCAAGGCATTGAGCGTTGGCAATCAACGCAGCTTGTCAATCATAAATTGTGGTTGTTAACTGATTGGTATAACCTGGACCTTGCTGAAGAGGTCTTTCCACACCTCAGATTAACTGAGAGAATTAGGTGTTTTTGGACCTCAAGACTATTGACTCCTGTCTTAAATCTACTCTTGACTAGTTCTAGTGCAACAGGAGTCACATTGGGGTTTGAGAACCTGCCATGGGGATCATTTGAACCATTATCTGTGGCAGCAGACATTCAGGATAGACAGTGTAGGGAGCTACAAGTCTACCTGTCCATTAGTACATGCACTGTTTTGTGGGAGCGTGGCTCTGCGACAATGATTTTGGCAGATGGCTTCAATCCAATTGGGATGAAGTTTCACACAGAAGCGCTGAAGCGCACTGCTGAAACAGTACATAAGATCCATGCTGAAGTTAGTTGGAATGGGGAAGCCTCTCTGGACCCCAGAATAGCAGAAAGAAAAGTCAATAAAGGGACATATGTCTTAGTCATTTAACCAAGCGCAAGAGACCAATAAAATATATGAAGTGTGAAGGTCTGACAACTACTCAAACGTTTTTCTAGTTATTCACGCACTCCACTGGTATGATAAAAGAACAGATAAGGATTGAAACAGTAGAATTAACCAAAGCTAGCCTATATTTTAATAAAATAGATGAAAAAAAAAAAAGAAACATGCTAAATCTAATGTTTTATTAGGTCTTTGTCTCCAGTGATCCACAGGGGACAGAGAGAGGGCAGATAGCAAACCCTTTCCTGGCTGAAACCAAGGAGGGGACGAGAGAAAGAAAACTCCACCCAGAGGCGGTGACCATTGGACTGACTCACCTCACACCCACCCACAGGTTAACTCGCACCCACCTAAAACACACACACTTACACAGTCTGTTAGCAACCCTTTAATAGCACCCAAATTATTTTTAGATTACACAGACACTATCACTTAAGTAACACACATGATGGGATCACAAGCTTCAAAGAAAGAAAAAAGGGAACCATCACCCATAGACTTAGTGGCATTAAAGAGGACTATGCGGAAGTGGAACAAACTGACCAAGAACCTCACACATCAGTGGCCCAAGAGAGGAACCTTTGATGAAGACCTGTGTCAAACTGTTACAGACCTAGAAGGGAAAAAGGTGGTGACGTCCAAGAAAAAACATCAAGCAGCAAAGATGTATGACCATTCTCAAAGCCTTCATGGAGCAAGCCACACTTCTGAAAGAAAAAGAGAAGCTGTACAAGCAACATGGGGACCAATCAGAACGACCCCGACTATACCCCAAACTCAAGAGTGAACGACCACCTCCATATGTTCCAGGCTCCAAGGACAAAGAATCAACTGCAACCCAGTGCCCACTGCAAGTGACAACGTGGACCGAGGCTGACATGGAGATGGATATGCAAGGTATGGTCAAGTTCAAAGTCAAAGATTAACCAGACTCCACAAGCACACCTGCAGCCTCTGAGGGTCACTATAGGACTCCAACCCCATGTCCATCCAGAGAAGAGATGAGGCAGCCCGAGAGGGGGGCTGAGAGACCTACGGCAGTTTCTCCGAGTCCACCCAAGCTGACACTACACAGCCTGTGCAAAAGAGATGACTCACTAAAGAATGACACCCAAGCAATAACTCTGAATGCACCTGATTACAAATGGCTGTATATCAATGGCGGTTCGCATCAAAAGCCTTCAATGCAGAGCACACCTCATGAACAAGAAGGCACAGCAAGTGGCTGGATGACCAAATCAACGCAAGAAAACACTGACATCATGATCCCTCGACGAGTGCATGGTGAACTGATGATTGAGTCAGAGCAGCATGCAAGACACAGACGTGAGGATGAACAAACACATTTCAACACTTTGATGAGGGAGACAGAAGAACTGGCAAAACGGACAGAAACGGAACTGAAGATCCTGAATAAACAAAGAGACCAGATCCAGAGACCACATAAAACCAGCTCACTACCCCGAGACATGAGAAGAGAAAAACAAGAGATGAATTACCAAGAAGAACAACAGAGTGACACTGCTGAAAGCTCATCAGAAGATGAAGAAGTGAAAAAACTAATAGATTACCCTTATGTACCAAGACGATCAAGACGTATCAAGGACAAAAAGGGCAAGAAAGAAAAAGCTTCCCTGTATCCCATTCTTTACAAGGGACCTGAACAAACCTATGTCCCATGGTCCTTCCTAGATCTTAAAGGCCTGATTGACCAATTACCCAACATGCATGACGAAGGCATGCAGAGAAATCAACTGGGTGAAGACTGACAATAGGTTCATACATAGGTCAGCCGATGGTTCCTATTATAGGATAGCTGTAAAATCAGTTGATAGAACAGTTGCAGAAAAGGTCCTTGTTAACAGAACACTCACAGTTGGCCAATACACACTCACTCAAGAGCAGAAAGACATTTTAGCTAAAGTGCCAGAGAAATTGTGGACAACACATGATACTGACATAGGCCTAGTGACATCAGGAGGTGAAGTCGAAATTCAAGTCAAAACAAATGCTCGTCTACCGTATCAACAACAATATCCACTCAATCACAGCAGTGAAAAATGCACCTAGACCCACTACAGTCTCTGAAATGCTAACCTTTTTAGGTATGGCAGGATACAGTAGTCAATAGATTTGTGACTTTGCACTAAAAACATCTCTTAGGAGGCTAATTCGAGCAGCAGGTCAGCAAAATTTGAAAGGGCAGTTAGAATGGGATGAAGAGGCATTGCAGGCCTTTGAGGCCATAAAAATGGACTTATGTACTGCTCCAGCACTAGCAAACCCAGATTATTCTAAACCATTTCAACAGTTTGTAGCAACCAAAAGTGGGTATGCAAATGCCGTATTGACGCAGGCATCTGATGGGGGGGTACCAGCCGGTTGCATACTTTAGTTCCCAGCTTGACAAAATTGAACAGGATATGCCCCCTTGTTACCAAGGCTTGGCTGCAGCAGCCTTTGCCTATGAAAAAGCTACTTCTATCACCCAGGGGCACAAGGTTGATTTGTATACCAACCATGCATTGCATTCGTTGTTAACGTCCAATTCATTTGTTTTAACTAATGCCAGACGAACTGGGTATCACATTATACTTTCTGCACCCGAATTGACCAAATTGGACCAGCCAGCTGAGCCTGCCTCACCACAAGTTGAAGCACAGCCAGGCGACACCCCTACGAAGGCACCCTCACCAACTGACGGAAGTGAGAAAGCCGGACCAAGTGGTGTGTCCAGACCGGTCACTAGAAGCATGACCAGACAGCAGTCACAATCTGAAGACTCAGACAGCAGTTAAGTAATTGTGCACTTATATCTACTCACAATTCTCTAAGAAGTCCCCCTCTTATCAGTCCTGATTAAAGCGGGGTCGGGCCATAAGTAGGGGCCCTCGTCGCTTTCCAGGTGAAGAAATTGGGTAGCATCCAAAAACTTTGAGATTAGGAGGGTTGAGAATTGAGTAGAAAACAGAACAAACATGTCTATATGGATTGTCTTGCTGTACTTCCTAGCGGGAGATTTTGCTGAGATATCAATCACACCATTCCACGATGACCACAACAAGTCAAACCAGGAACCCGACTGGTTCCCTGGGCAAGAAATCTGGTTAAACAGAACTGAAGTTGTGACCAATGACACCAAGGTTATCTTACATGGAGGAAAATACAATATTATATCAATACCTTCTATTTTCTGCTAAATCATTTACTAACCAACCTTGTATAGCTTGTCATAATATAGGCCTAAAATCTCAAGTAGCACCGCTAAGTAGCATTAGCATGTGTAGAGATCGGAGACACCCTCACAAGTATACTGAATATGTTGACTAAGCGTCAAGATCAATACCTAGCCAGTATTGATCCACAGGATAGCTCTTGGTGGGCCTGGATGAAATCGCAGCATTGGCAAACAATGCTGCCTCAAATTCTCGTTATAATTGTCACTATTCTCATACTGCTTAGTTGTATTGTTCCTACTGGATTAACGTATCCTGGTCAGTGCATTGTCGTGCAGTACACTGAGGTGTAGCCCTATTTTCACCAGTTGAATCACCATATTTTCTTTTCATTTATGTCTGCAAAGTGTTTGTTTTCTTGTATTTAAGGTACAGCCGTCAAGGCAGGAAGTGAACCACACCTAAGAACAATAAGCTGGACATACCCTCTATAACCAGTATAACAAGGAGGCGGTTGAATACCCCCTCCACAACCTAAGCGACCCTGGAGTTCAAGTGTGATTTTAACGTATTTGAGGGAGTGGATTGTGCAGCGGTCTCTCCCTTATCCACCCCGGGAAGGCCTCTGGCGGGGGGTTTGCCGGTCCAGTGGCCACAACCTCATAGCTTTGGCCCAGCATCACACGACTTCCCTAGCTATATCAGAACCTTCGCCAAACCCAGTACTGCTTCCCGCCAGCTGAAGAGAATAAGGCTAATCCTGGGTGATCAGCCTACTAAAGAAGGGTTTGAGATCCATACCAGGCTTCCAGGTAAATCTATCTGGTTGAATTGCACTGTCACCAAAAGTAGTGGAGCTGTCCTTTACACCTGGACTTCGTGTGCGTGGATGCCGGAGTGTGGACTGGTTCAATATCGCAACACCCGCCCAATGAGTGCCAAACATTCAAGACTCTGTTCAGCAGAACGAATCCTTGTTGGATCTGAACTATCACCCGTATTCTGATCCGTCCTCATCATTTTACCAGTCCCCTCCAGGATCATCTGCGGCCTGTGAATCCTCAACCCCTTTCCAGCATCATGTTCCAGTTTCACAAGAGGAACTGGACAAAGGCATTTTAAGCCCAGCATCCACTCCCATTAAACATAGAGTCCGACGTGATACCCCTCTATACAGCTTTGATGACAAAGTTTATATTGAGGCAATTGGTGTCCCAAGGGGGGGTCCCTGATGAGTTTAAGGCAAGAAATCCAATAGCTGCAGGCTTTGAATCCATCTTATGGTGGATTACTCTCAACAAGAATGTTGATTGGATAAATTTTATCTATTATAACCAACAGCGCTTTGTCAACTACACCCATGATGCCCTGTCTGCCATTGCTGAACAACTCCATGCTTCCTCCTTAATGTCATGGCAAAATCGTGTTGCTCTTGACATGTTGTTAGCTGAAGGGGTGGAGTATGTGCTATGTTTGGAGACTTGTGTTGTACAATCATTCCAAATCATACTGCCAGTGATGGAAGCATCACCAGAGCCCTATCATATCTGAAGAGTCTCCGCAACGAACTAGCTGAGAATTCTGGCGTCGACTCCAGTTTAACTGGCTGGCTAGAATCTATGTTTGGCAGATGGAAGGCCTTTGCCATTGCCATTCTGTCAAGTCTGATTGTGGGCATCTCATTGTTGGCTTTGTGCGGCTGTTGTGTCATCCCCTGCATTCGAGGCCTTGTAGTCAGGGCAGCAGACAAATCTGTGTCCAAAGAAATGTATGCAGGCCTTTACAATCTGCATCCCAGCCCCAATTATTATTTTTCAATACCGCATTCCAGACCTATCCTCCAGACCATATCATCCTCTGACGATCTCTTTGCGGATGATTTTCAACCACCTGATTTTCAGACACCTGATCACTCCGACTATGTTCCACTGTCTTCCCTTCATAAGTCCTAATTCCCCCACCTCATTGTTTGTTGTTGTCCTTAGTCTGATAGTTCCTAGGGGGGGAAATGATGGTTATTCATTGTGTTTTTGTTGAATGTTAAGTGTTAAATGTTAGTTTTGCTTTTTAATGTTTTAGTTTGTTTTTTTTTGTTTAAATCATTATATATCCACCTGATGTGTTTTCCACAACATTGTACGCATATAAGCATATATCTTACTGTGTTCAAATGTACTGATATTAGTACCCTGATACATTGTTCATAACAAAGTTACGAAAGGGGGGAAATGATGGTTATGTACATTTAAAAATATGTTATCTGTATATTCTACGTATGTATTGTGCCACAATGTCCTTAGCATGATACAGCCAGATTGCTTCACACCCAAACTGGACCAAACTGGTATAGAAGCCCTAGCCAAATGAGGCGGGGCTTGGTTGGGGTGAATCAGAGGTAATCTGATTGGAAAAAACCCAATGATTGGAAAAAAACCAAAATTCTGCAGTACTGCAAGAGTCAGCACAAACAGCCTGCCAAGAGTCAGCGTTTTCTTGAAAAAGAAGTATGTCCTTGCAAGAACATAAGGAAAGAAGTGTGTCCTTGCAAGAACATAAGCGAGTGCAGCGGGTAAGTTCCTTAGTTAACGAGCAAGGGGCTCTAGATCTTGACATAAGCCGGTACAACCGAAAAATATCATGATAAAAGAAATATGCGTAGGAGGGACCACAGCAAGATAAGGACAGTATATAAGGCCCAGGCAGAACCATACTTTTTAGACTGCCTTGGGAGAGTGCTGGCTGTCTCAGACTAATGCATTATTTGTAATGCCTTAGTCTTCACCTTATTGTTGTACACTTTATGCAGAAATAAAGGTTGCACTCTGCCTTTCTATTGACTACGGAGCTGGATTCTTTTATGCACCATTTTCTAAATGCTTATTAGCTGATTGGGGGAATTTATAGAGAAAAAGAGCCGACAGGAGACAGGCAGTCATGAGGACCTGTGTGGCAATAAAAGAAAGTTAATACATGTATAGAAACTGAATGATCACCTACCTGTTACACAGTTGCATATGAATTGTCAGCCTCGCACAGTTGCAGATGGACACAGTCAAAGAAGCAGATGGATAGTTAGCCAGACAGCCAGAGTCACTAAGACTATTCATATACAGACAGAGAAGTAGATGTATAATTAGTCAGTCAGCCAAAGTTCCAGATGGAGATGCAGATGAAGATACTCTTTCTGGCTGAATTCATCTTCAGAGGATAGAAGGAGTCAGGGAGTCATGAGGACCTGTGTGGCAAAAAAAGAAAGTTAATACATGTATAGAAACTGAATGATCACCTACCTGTTACACAGCTGCATATGAATAGTCAAAAACCACACAGTTGCAGAGAAGTAGATGGATAGTTAGCCAGTCAGCCAGAGTCAGTAAGACTATTCATATACAGACAGAGAAGTAGATGTATAGTTAGCCAGTCAGCCAAAGTTCCAGATGGAGATGCAGACGGAAAAGAAAAGAATAACCTGTATTAGAACGATGAAAACACAAAAATTGGACTGTGGACTGCTCACTAGTGCTTGAAGGGGGGAAAATTGTTGTCTGCACTCACCCTCTTATTAATGGTATATACATGGAGTCCATAGAAACAATCCAAAATATAGGGAGTTGGAAAGCTCTCACAAAGCTGTTTGTACATCGGACATCCTTCTTTTTGAAGAGTTTATAATCCTGGGCGTTTCCTTGTGAAAGGAAAGGCTGAACCAAGTCCTTGAATTGGGTTGCTGAGAATCAATTCAGGAGTGATACCTTTGGGATACATTTTACACACAGAAGACAATGTCCATATGAAGCTCAAGTTAGCTGTAAGGAGTGCAAATAGAGAAATAAACAAAGAACAAGAAAAAGAGAAGCTTCCTGCAAAAGCACAACAGCACAAAACCTCATGAATAAAAAACATACACAAAGCTTGACAATATATAAAGAACTAAATGATGGCAAACTTACAATGAGTATTAGAACCTATAGTTCCTTCATTCAGTCTTCATTACAGTGAGGTCTAAAGTGAGCCACAACTAAACCTATTTGCTACTGCATGGTTCCCTCCTTATGGCTTGAAACTTGGCCTACTTCCAATATAATGCCACAAAGTGGATGGAGTAGGAATTACCATAAATAAACATGCCATTGTCTCAACACTAGAGTCATATGGGTGTCAGCTATGGCTTTAAGTAGGCCTAAGCTGTAGGATTTTTTTATGCCACAACCACAACCGGCCCAATGAGACCCAAAGAACCTGACAACAGACCCAATGAGACTAGGGATGCATCCATCTGATATTAGGGTTGAGTATTGGTTAATTAATTAAATAACTTTCACTTCCCTTTGGTCTCACAGACTTCACATTTCAGAATACAAGTCCTGAGCAAACACTGCTAAATATATAATACAAATATAAATCACACAACTAATCATCAAAATGACTGATTATTCTGTTACTCGTCATCTCATAAGAAGATGTATTAGAATAGTCTAATAGTATCTTTAGAAAATAACAAAATCTGGCATGTGTGACTGTCTTCTATTAATACTTTGTCATTGTAAGGCGAATGCTGAGCCAAGGTCCTGCACAATTGTTTCTAATTTTAGTAACAAATAAATAGCAATTCATAACACTGCTAACATTATAACATATATCACCTCAGTATTTAGCTGACTATGTCAGATATTAAAGATCAGGATAATTACCGATATTGACTTCTGTTAGAGGGTCTGTAATGTACCACAGAGCTTCAAAGAGGCAAGGAGTTCAACAAAATCACAGTTTTGGGTTGATGCAGATGACAGCACTGTATGACCTTCAGCTCCACCAGATGGACGTTACAACAGCCTACTTGAATGTTTTAATTAATTGTGAGATGTATATGGAGCAACTAGAAGGATTTAAAGGAAAATCAGTTGAAAAGGGTTTCTGTAAACTGAATAGGTCATTGTATGCTCTCTTGACAGTGACTTCTTTAGGGTCTAGAGATCATATATATTTAACAGCCCAAATTCAATGCGGGAGCTGCTTGTACTCTGAAAGACTAACTTTTTAAAGATGTAAGTATGTGTATCAGCATACAATGGTTACAAAACATGACAGATAGAAGCAACTCAAAATCCATAATCCAAAGAACAAAATCCATAAACACAGACTGGTGAAATTTCATACAGAGAGTGTTACACAACACCAAACCCAGATTGCCTAGTCAACATGGAGAGAGGCATGTACCCCCATGCTAACAGCTAACCGCGTTGATCAGACTTCAGTTTGAGACTCTTGACCCTCTTCTGATGTTCAAGATGGCTTTTAAACAGGAGACAGACATAGCACACACCATCCAAAGAGAGACAGGAAAGCACCTCAGTATTTAGCTGACTGTGTGTCAGATATTAACCTTGAGCTCCACCAGGTGGACGTTACAACAGCCTATTTGCATGCACCGATTGATTGAGAGATGTATATGGAGCAACCACACAGATTTAAAGGAAAATCAAATACATGTGAAAAGGTTGTCTGTAGGATAATACTGATAATCTGGGTTGATGATCTCATCATTGCTGCCAGTGACAATGACTTGCTCATGGAGGTGAAAAACAACAACATTCAAGATGAAAAATTTTCTATGAAAGAATTCTTTTCTAGGTCCTGATTTTGATCAAAGTCAAGAAGCAGTAAAGAGAAGTCAAAAGAAGTTCACATCAAAAGTACTAGAACAATTTGGTATGTCTGCCAAGGTCAACCCCATGTGAACAAAAGTCACAGTGCAACAAGTAGTGATTCTGTTGATCCTACAAGATCTCACAAAGCAGCAGGTAGACTGACTTATGTGAAGTATAAACATCTCGGCGAGAGTTCCTGATCCAAGTCCTGTTTTTCCAATAGACAAAGTATGAAAGAACCGTTAAAAGAACTGGTGGACGTTTGTATGTTTTGTTGTGTTTTCAGTGGGTTTGTGGTGCAGTAAACAAAATAACACTTAGTGGATGGTTCTCTCTGCACTCCTTTCTTTTTGATTTCAAGTCTACTTACAAAGCCGTAACCGTTACAACGTGAACAAAACCTGATCCAAGTTGGACAGTCAGTAAATTGTCACAGTTCCTTTGGCTCAGACAAGTACAACACTGGACTGCAGTCAAGCATGTAATGAGGTACTTAAAGGCTTCAACTGATCATGGACTGTGTTACCAGAAGAGTGGAGAGAAAGTGAAACTTGAGGAAAACAGTGACGCAGATTCAGCATCAAACACAGAAGACAGATGAAGCACAACAGACTCCGGTTTAGGTCTAACTAAAGACAGTTCTGTTTCTCCTGCTCGGTCTACATGTAAAGGAGAATATATGGCACTGACTGCAATCATTCAGGAAAGCTTGTACCTCACACAGCTACTAAATGCCATGAACAGTGATCACCATTATGCACCTGTGAAAATACCTGAAGACAACGCAATCGCTCTTTCCATGAACCCTGTATGTTAAAGACAGAACACGCCCACATTAGACACCACTTCATTCGATCAGCGCTCCATGAGTGTAAAATAACTGAACACTGACCCACAGCAGATATGGTTGCAGATGTTATGACAATACCTGCAACTAAGCTCAAGCTGGAGAAAGTTAAGAGCTTTGTGTCTGGGATGTAAACGGGTAAGTGTTGTGCTGTGGAACGCCATGTACAGTGAGAGAGCAAGTGAGACACGAATCAACCGATGGGTTACACACTAACCATTTCACACAGCAATTTACCTACAGAACTCTTCACAACAGGAGCTTAAATAGCTGTTTGAAACCACCTCCATACGACATGCTGACAGAGAGAAAGCCTAACCTAGACTCAAAGTGTTAAAGGGAATCTTTGTAGGGTACGACAAGAACAGTCCATCATACCTAGTCTACTATCCAGACACAGAGAAAGTCCATAAACACAGACTGGTGAAATTTCTTACAGTGTGTGTTACAGAACACCAAACCCAGACTGACCAGTCAATAGCAGATGACGTCCATGAAGAGAGGCGCGTACCCCCATGCTAACAGCTAACCGTGTTGATCAGACTCCAAAAAGAGGTTCAAGAGTCTCAAACTGATGTTCAAGATGGCTTTTAAACAGAAGCAGACAGACATAGCACACACCATCCAAAGAGACAGGAAAGTCAGCTAAATACTGAGGTCCTGGGTCAGATATTAGTGACCAGACACTGACCAAAACTGACTACTGATACAGGGCCTGTAATGAACCACAGAGCTTCAAAGAGGAGTTCAACAAAATCACAGTTCTGGGTTGATGCAGATGAACAGCACAGTATGACCTTCAGCTCCACCAGATGGACGCTACAACAGCCTACTTGAATGCTTTCATTAATTGTGAGATGTATATGGAGCAACCAGAGGGATTTGAAGGGAAATCAAATACAGGTGAAAAGGTTTTCTGTAAACTGAATAAGTCACTGTATGCTCTCAAACAGTCTGGAAGGACCTGGAACAACATGTTGCCTGATTATCCAGATGGAAATGGCTTTACACAGAACCTAGATGACCATCGGGTCTACAACAAACCCCCTGAACACAGGGTTAGATGTTCCCTCATGAAGTACAGTAAGCTAGCTGTGATGCTGTTGGTTATCATGATCACAGGTGTGTATTTATTGTCTCAGGAACAGACTGGCTCCTTTACGAGTGTGTTGCTACAGTATCTGTACATAAAGGCTCTATATAACATGACATTGAGGTCAGAAGACCATCATGAACACTAAAAGCCTGAACTTCCAGAGGGAGCGATTCTATGCCCCCCACCAATGTGAAAATCCCTCCTAGACCCTTGATTCAGAGCTCTGTATTCACTAGGTGTTGATCAAGTTTCACAGAGACATCGTGAACTAAGGAGCTGATCAGTCAGAACTTCACTGACCGTGACTTCTTTAGGGGCTAGAGATCCTATATTTAACAGCCCAAATTCAATACAGGAGCTGCTTGAACTCGGAAAGCTGAATGAATCTGGATCAATTCTAATAAAGTTGATAAAGAGGATTTTCTGATGTTACGATTATAAATCATGCGGGACACAGACACAGTCTCCATACTGCAGGTTAGTCTGAAACACTATGAGTGACTCTGATATATTACTGTTTAATACAAGCAGAGAAATCACAGAATTAATGCTTATAAAATCGAGGAAATCCTCTTAAAGCTAACCTGACTGGTGGGACTGGGAAGGGCCAGTCAGTCCTGGCGTAGCAGCTTCTCGATGTTCCCGGAGAAAACGACGGACCCCAGGCCGCTCGGGTGAACCTCTCTGCGGAAGAGGACCTGCCGCTCCCCAAAGATCTCCTGTCCGACAGCCAGCAGTGGAGCACGAAGAGCCGGTAAACGCTCTCTTACTCGTCGGTAGGTGAGCAGGGGGCCGAAGACGATGATCCAGGCGTCTGTCTTTTTCCAAACGGAGCCGAAGCCGCCACGCTGCCGCCGAGAGGAGCCGCCACGCTGCCGCCGAGAGGAGCCGCCACGCTGCCGCCGAGAGGAGCCGCCACGCTGCCGCCGAGAGGAGCCGCCACGCTGCCGCCGAGAGGAGCCGCCCTGTGGAGCTGTACTCGGTACCGGAGCAGGTGAAGGTGAAGTTGAAGAGCTGTGGTGGTGGAGGAGCCGTCGACTTTTCCGACCACGCCGACGCCCCCAGACCCTCTCCGGTGCGGGAGTGGAGGTGACGAACCTCGGTGTCTTCCGCTCCGGTAGCGCTGGAACTGAGACCGCCGCGTTGGAGACGTCGCGGGCTGCCTCTGGCCTCGTCTTCCGTCGGTGGGACTCGGACTGCCGGTCCAGCTGGACGAGCTCGTTTCTCCGCGGTCTCCATGTTCCTCCACAGTAAACAGACAGAAACACAGACGACGGTCAGTGAGACAGAGGACTGTACAGTAACACAGCCAGCTGCTGTAATCCTCGAGCTCTGTGCTCCCTAAGATCAATAAGACAGAGCTGAGAGTAAAGACTATAAAGGAGAGTCGGTCGCTCGACGCTCTGAGTCGACTCACGTCTCGAACAGCGGTTCAGAGTCTCGCTCAAAATACCGGAGATCACGTGATCCGAACCGAAGCTTCGTTACGTCACTGAAACGCGATCACGTGTCAAGGCGCGTCAGACCCGAGCGCAACGAGCTGAATATAAACTGAAATATGTACTTAAATAAAATCTAAATGTATAAAATGAGTGAATTTGGTTGACTTTCATTTTAAGAGAAAACAAAACATGAACACCGTTTTTATTTGAACATCAGGTGTTGTTTCCAAACCGACAAAAGAGATAAAAGTCCTTGACAAACCTCCATATTCGAGGGTTTTTAACTGGAGACGATGTGAAATTATCTCTAATAAAACATTAAAAGGAACAATAAGGACTAAATGACAGCAATCGTTTAAAATGTCTACCGCAGTCCAATCTCCAAACACTGGAGAGAGGGGTCTGCCCCGCCCCCTCAACCCCAGACCCGCAGCTCGAGCGGGTTGCCAGGTTGAGGACACTGAACCTGCAGGAACGAGCGCGAGACGAGTTCAATAACTTTTACAATGACAAGCGACGACGAGTCATATTCTGTAAGATGATCAGTAAATATACTCGCTTGATCTGTTTTTATTGTCTGTTCATTATAAACCAGCTCATGAGGATTTTATACAACTCTGTCAGCTGTTAGCGAGCTAGATGCAGCGCTGCCGGCTTTATCCAGAGCCAAGCTCGTTCTCCTGAACACAAAAAAACACTGCTCCTAAAATCCACTCTGGAGCTGGAATTACTCATTTACACATCCTGA
The DNA here is from genome assembly GCF_030463535.1 of Salminus brasiliensis. NCBI lineage: Eukaryota > Metazoa > Chordata > Actinopteri > Characiformes > Bryconidae > Salminus > Salminus brasiliensis. The sequence continues at coordinate 19,186,337 of NC_132884.1, read as the reverse complement.
CAACATACTGCTCAGTTTAACAGATCATATACACACTTTTCTCCGAGTAGTAGCTGCTGTAGACCTCAGTTATGAAGGACCCTCACTGGAGCTTCACCACACAAACCTTCTGGACGCAGGAACATCATCAGGGCTTCCAGCTCTTCAGCTTTCATTGATCACCAGCTCCCTCCATTTCATGTAGTTACTGTTACACATTAGTTTATTTATTATTATCTTTACCCTGATTTATGTTTATAACAGTGTTGTTTGTTGTTCAAATAAAGTCAAATTATTAATGAACAATGCTGCTGTAACAACAAAGTATGACTTATGAGTTGATGAAAAAGACCAGATGAAAATGAACCATTTTATTAAACAGTTGTATGCATTTCCTGTTTACAGAGTAATAAGGATTTATAAGGGTAAGTAAGTAACAGAATGGTAATCAGATTGTTTAAAATGGTTATGATCAACATGATTTACAGTATTGATAAGTGAACATTTCATAGTATATCATTAATAAAACCAGAAATGCTGAGATCAGTATACAAGCTCCAATCAGTGCAACGGCCTTATTATAAAATAATGCAAAACAAAGTATAGCAACAGATATGAATAAATATAGTACAGAAAAATATATCAAATGGACTTTAAAGGGACTTGAGAGATGTGCAGCTCTTCCTCCAGTGGGAACTGCTGCTCATTAGTCTGTCTGGAACGCTGCACTGTGGAGAAGAACTGAAGTTATTACACAAAAAATGTAGTTTTGTTTTGTGGGCTAGTTTTTCAGCACAGTGTGATGTAGAAAAGAAAGGATAGTTTATAGCTGTGGAGCATACGGTCAAGCCTGGGTTTGCCTGAGTTCCTCTATGGTTGGTGCCGGGACAGGTAGGAGTAGGCCAAACCTTCTGGGGTCATCAGGGTGAAGCGACCTTAGTCTGGGTCTTCCCCTGCCAGTCATGAAGCAGCAGCTGTAAGAATCAAATTATAACAAACTGTTTACAAAGACGAGGAGCATATTCCTCATCTGGGCTGTCATCACCTTTTCCTTTTCTTCCTGATCATCTGTTCCCCAATCAAAACTGTGAAATGTGAGATGAGTAAATACTAGGAATCCTACTACAAGTACATTTACTTCTACATTACTACTCAAACAATAATCACGACTTCCTGAAGTCACTGATCTCATGTTCATTCATGTTCAGGTTTTCGTTGTCTTGGACTCTCCTATTCTGAAGACAATATGATGAAGAATTACACACTGTCAGCATAGGTGTGGACTGCAGCTACTATTTTCTGTGTGTCATGTTCAGTAATAAACTATAGTTACCTCTTCTCCAAAGCTTCAGAGACATCCATGGTGCTCTCCAGAGCTTCAATCCCTTCTTCTATAAGTGGTAGATCTTCTCTATAGAGATAAAATTGTTCTGTTTGTGAAAATGTAGGCCACCAATAATACTGTACTTCTGTATTGGTATTAGGATCTATAATTCACAATGTGGTCTGAAATCATATTAGTTCAGATCCTGAATACTGACCGGTCTGAAAGTGCTCCACTTGATGGACACCCAATACTGGACAGGGGCAGTCAAATGATGCTTCCTCTGCTGCCTCTTACTAGGGGTGGAGGTGCTTGGACATTCAAAGCTAGAAAGAAAATCCCATAATCAACTTATTTACACAGAAAAGTGAAGATCATTTCACCAAAATATCAAACCTGAGTGATCTCTACTAAAAAGGGCTTTATGGACTCTATTAGATACGACGGATGAACAGCTAGCGTTTGTAGCGAGGAATGGGCAGGAGTAGCATTACTCGATTTGGACGCCAGAGGTTGTTCAACATATAATTACATTCATAAACTCAAAATAAAAAAATGGCAAAAAATGAAAAATGGTAGTAACTACAGTAACTCATCAGAAAGCGCTTCCAGCAGTAAAACTACAGGCAGGATAATCTGATATTGATTAATATTGACGCATGCGCAGTAAGCCTCTATAGGACAGTAGCTGGGCAGCTCTAGTCTGGAGCACTTTAGCTACCTAGCTCTCTCAAACACGCGCTGCCTTCATAACCCAGCTGCACTCGGACCACTGGGTAGAAATGAAGCACTCCAATGTTTAAAGGACTGAAAAAGCCCATCTCTACTAGTGGCTGTAATAAATGATCTAGATGAGGTTAGCTAAACTTAGCTGAAGCTCAGTGCTCACCTGTTCAGGAGGAAATCAGCCAGTTCGTCCGTTTTGAAGTCCTTCTGGGCTCTAAGCTGTCTCCATCTATCAAACGCATCGCCAGTATTTCCTCTGCTTTTACTCCGTCTCTGGTCATGGAGCTTTTTAGACGAATGCCGAGGCTTTTTAGGTTGTGTAACATCTAATGATCCAGGTCCAGGTCGCTTCCTCGCCTCCATGGCTGCAGCACGCTGTGTTTCCTTGCTGCTGTTTTTCCATATCTGGCAACCCGGGGTGTGGCAGTAGGACTGGGGGGTGGGGGAGTGGGGGAGTGGGGCAATGGGCGGGATAGGAAGCTACAGCACAACCAGAGATCCGCTCCGTACCTGACCCCTCAAAGACCACCATACAGGTAGAAGCACTGCGGTCAAGAAATGCTGGAGCTGAAACCTGTGTGTTTCTTTAATATCTGGAGACACATCCTGATCATTTTATCAGTTAGTGCAGAAAATGTAATACTTAATGACCTTTAACTGATCAAATGGAGGTTTGTGATTTCTACTAGAGTTTAGAAGTCGTCAGCCCTTAAACTCAGGTCTCTAAATGAGTTTAATGAAGTGGACATTTGGAGTCAGATGAACTTCACACTGTGAGGTATGGCTGTGTCTAACAGTCCGACTGTGTGTCACTGTATTAATGCGCCACAGGAGGAGCGCTTTTTTAGGAGACAACAAATGAGTAATATATTGATCCTTTCTGGTAAAAACACACCATCTTACAGATATTCCACAAATAATACTAATTAATAATATAGAGAACTCTAAGTGAAACACTGAGATCTGCAGAAGAACAAGTGACCGAAAGGAACTAGACCAGGCGGCGGATGACTACATTTTGAGGACACGCTGATGAAGTTCAGCTCAATCAGGCTGGAGGGAGAAGGTCCGCTATCAGAGAGAGGAGAGTGAGGCTTTATCACCGGTGGAGGAAACTAGTCTGAATCCCAGCACTTCAATGTATGTAGGCTACAATAATCACTTCCATGATATTAAAATATTAAATAATAAGATAAAGCTCCCATTAGTTTATTGTTGTTGTAGATTGTTAGTTAATTAAGAAGGACGTTGGCAGATCTAGCTAGATAGTTGGGTAGCTCGGCTAATTAGCTGTTAGCTTTCACTGAACTCCAGCTTTCCTTCTCTCACAGTTTATTCAGGTCAGAGAGCTTTTAGACAACAAATCCTCGCCCTTCCATCAGAGTTTTATACGAGTCTCTAAATGTAGATTTAGTCTCCTTCACCAGCACTAACTCTTCTGATGAGTCTGTTTCTGTTCAGCAGTAAGAAGATAGTAAATAAATGAAATTAAAAACATTTAGTTCAGAATAAACTGCTTTAAAACTGGTGCAAAGGAACAAAACCCTGTGATATTGAACTTTTTTTGTGAATAGAGGATAGAGGTAAGCTTTAGTGTTTCAGGATTCTTCGATCTCTACAAAGACATTTAGTTATTTCCAGCATTTTTCTGTATGATGTTGAAACAGTTGTTTCATTGGAGAAATGGTGCTGAGCTGCTAATGCAGGTGAGGGCTCTTCATCTCTGTGAGAGCAGCTGAGCTTGAGGACTAGCTAGCTAACTACCATGTGTTCAGTGAAAGATCAGCATTTTTATTAATGGAAACACAAATAACTAAAGAAAGAAATCAACAGTGAATAGAAAGTCATTTGCATGAAATCATACAGAATTTTCTCTGTGGGGGTATTTAGTTATTTTTACTTACTAAAAAAAATAAAGCAGGATTTCTCAGTCAGGGAGCTGAAGCTCATAGAGGAGGATTTTCTAATAAAAATGTGCCTCAGCTCTTTGTCTACTGGATAAGCTTGACTTTGGGCTTAAGTTTTCTTGCTAATCTGAGAAATCCTGCTTTGTGAAATGCCCCCCAGGAGTGGCTAAATGTTTACATAGGATACATCTGATTTTGTTAGATGAACAGAATTACTGGACACATTTGGTTCATTTTGTTGCTCTTGGTGTGCAGGTATCCCACCAATGCAGAGCATGTCCAAGTTGCAAAGCTTTAATGTTGAAGAGCTCTTTCCTGAGGGATGTTGAGGAGAGCGGTTATGTAAGTTTGTTTAAGAATGATTTTATTACGGTTGATCACAGAAGAGTAGTTGGTGTAATATTGGTGGAGAGATTTGAGTAATTCTCTTTTTATGGTTGGGACTGATAACTTATGGTATCTTTGATGAAGGAATCATGCGTTGTTGGAGAGGATGCTACGCCTGTGGCCCTCATTGAGGTATCTCATTAAAAGTACAGGGAGACACAACCTGATTTGTTGATTGTGAAGGACCACATGAAGAAGACCTTTGAAGACTCTTGGAAGATTCTCAGGGGTAAGTGGAATAAAGTAATGGGAGGTAAAACAGTATAGCCATCAAATGTGATGTGATGAACCAACTTCATATGAATAATTGTGTCTTTTATAGTCTATTAAATATATTTATGACTGTTCTAGGTTTTTTACTCTTCACTACTGCCTTCATCTCTACACTTTATTGCAACATCATAATGAAGCTTTTGTGTATCTTCTGCTTTTGTCTTACAGTGTATGATGAGGTTGATGCCATCCATCCTGTGATGGTGAACATTTGTCACCGCTTCAGCTGAAACAGTGCTGGGAGTTTTCCTCTAAAGAACTCCTAGGTTATCTTCAAGAGATGCTCAGCAAAAGTGTAAGCACCCCACTTTCATCTCCACCAGCAGACCTACAGAAGTCTCAAACTAACCCCCAAAATATAATACCGCCTAATTCCAAATCCAGTCCGGAGGTATTATCCCTGCTTAGGTAACATCATGACGGCGATTATCCAAAAACAATTCACAATCACCAAACCAACCACACCAAAATGTCTATTAGAACACAAACAACCACAAGTGAGCTATGCTTAACAAATCTACTACAAAAGTCCATTCTGATTAACCATGTACAAACTCAAAAGATACCCCAATGGACCACTACTGTGCCCTAATACAGTGTCACAGTTTATGTCAATTAAAGTCGTCTACATGTAAACTTTGACCATCGAAGTTTCCCACTTCTCAACCTCTCCATTTGAGCAAGTAGCTGGAGTTAAAAGATTTAGCAGTGCTGAGCTGTCATGCATGCAGAAGTGGACTAGATTTGAATAGCAGATAAAACTCGGGAATGGACTGATTTAACAGGTAGAAGAAGAAAATGCCTGAAAATGGGAGCAAAAGAAAATTCCCCCAAAATAGGTGGTAAAAGGGAAATGCCCTAAAACGCGGGCAAACAAAGAAAAGAAAACGGTGCCTGAAAATGGGTGTGAAACCGAACATGCACGAAAACGGCTGTGAAAAAAATACGGGAAAAATGAAATTCCACCCAAATCCGACAAAAGTTGAAAAAGTGCAAAAAACGCACAAAAAAGGGTGAAAACGCTCAAAAAGCTTAAAATATGCCCCAGATGCATCAAAATGCATCACTTGCATGAAAATTTGAAAAAACTTTTAAAACGCACAAAAAGTGTAGACCTCGGACCTGACGTGAATAAAAAGACCCAAAAAATTAAAATCGACCCAAATCTGACAAAAGTTGAAAAAGTAAAAAAAAACTCTAAAAACGCACAAAAAAGGGTGAAAACGCTCAAAAAGCATAAAATATGTCCCAGATGCATCAAACTGCATCAGAAGCATGAAAATCTGAAAAAGTTTTAAAACGCACAAAAACTGTAGACCGCGGACCTGACGTGAAAAAAAAGACCCAAAAAATGAAAGTCCACCCAAATCTGACAAAAGTTGAAAAAGTGCAAAAAACTCTAAAAACGCAAAAAAAAGTTTGAAAACGCTTAAAAAGCATGAAATACACCCCAGATGTATCAAACTGCATCACTTGCATGACAATTTGAAAAAACTTTTAAAACACAGAAAAAGTGTTGACTGCGGACCTGACGTGAAAAAAAAGACCCAAAAAATTAAAATCCACCCAAATCTGACAAAAGTTGAAAAAGTGCAAAAAACTCTAAAAACGCACAAAACAGGGTTAAAACGCTCACAAAGCATAAAATACACCCCAGATGTATCAAACTGCATCACATGCATTACAATTTGAAAAAAATTTAAAACGGACAAAAAGATGTTGACCTGATGTGAAAAAAAAGACCCAAAAAATTAAAATCCACCCAAATCTGACAAAAGTTGAAAAAGTGCAAAAAACTCTAAAAACGCACAAAAAAGGGTTAAAACGCTCACAAAGCATGAAATACACCCCAGATGCATCAAACTGCATCACAAACACATTTTGTTTTGGTCATGCATTAGTCCTTCATCAGCGGTCACAGGAGGCTGCCCACAGGACACCGTTGGCTGAATATTTCTGGTTGGTGCACTGCTGTCAGTGTTTGAACTCTCCTGAAGCACTGCCTTGTCTGATCCACTCATACCAGCGCACTGGGGAAGGAAACAGTGAGAACGATTCTAACGGCCTGTGAGCGACAGGGGCTCTAAAAATGTATTAACCAAGGATATAGTTGTGGAGCCCAGTGTAATATCTCTTCATGGGTCCCAAAATCTCTGGCAGCGTGCCTTCGCCAGCGCAGCACACACTGGCGCGCCACCACCGGGTCAGTGTCATCGCAGTGCTGAGAATGACCCCCACCCACATAATTACTGCTCTGTAGTGGTCCTGTGGCATCCTGACCATTGGAGATCAGGGTGAAATGAGGCTAACAATGTATGCTGTTGTAGTAAAATGTTTATTATACCTTGTGTTTGTTGACAAATTATCCTTAAATAATGATTACTCAACTTAGTATTAACAACTACATAATCATTGTGTGAAACCTTGTATTTTATATGCATCTATACAAATGATTATCTGATACTTATATCATGTAGGCTTACACACATAGCTAACAATGTATGGCTTGTTTCTAACCCACATAATACCCACTTGTAACACGTATTGGTGTGCGACATATAGAGTCACTTTGCATGGCATATTACTCACCCACTTACTAACTTACATGATATTTACTCATAAGACGTATTATAACCTTATTACATTGTATGGCCTACTAACTCACATGACGTGGCCTCCTGAGACACATTAACATGTAACATATGGAGTTCTATGGTAAAGGCGGGTGATTCACGCTTAAAGACATTTGCGTTATTAAAACTATACATCAGCATGACAAGTGAGGTTACTCCATGTGTCTGAAGTCACTGTCATGGACCATCGTGTTGGCCCCAATTGGGACTGGTGTACTTTGTTTGAACTGAAGTGATATGGAGGGGATGCTGATAGGGTCGGACGGAGCGGCCTTCTCTCTGTGTGGGTAGAGGGGATGCTGATAGGGTCGGACAAAGCGGCCTTCTCTCTGTGTGGGTAACTCCCTAACCTGCAGCTGCCTCGCACACACATAGAGAATGCTGCACTGTCCAGCTTTGAGAAAATACAAAACATAGTCAAGGTCAAGCATGATGGTGGAGTCAGACACGTGAATCTGAGTACTAACATGTGCCATCTTGCATATTCACATAGACTAATCTGTAGAAACGCCTCATCGGCAGGTTTCACGTCATTTGGGGTATAAACGTGGAGTCAGATGAGAACGGGGTCAGAACTTTGCTTTGGGATGGTTGATACACTGTCTTTAATGTATTTGTTCTCCTGGATCCAGCATTCTTAAATAAATACTTTGGTTTGCTTCTAACTTCACTCCACTCGTCTGCGACTCTTTCCACAAAACGAACACGCAAGGTGTTGCGCCCCGGAAGAGGGGTGGGGTACGGGCAACACTATGTAGACATTTTTTCGACAAATTGGTGACCTCCGACGTGTGGGAAAGTTGTGACGAAAGACGGCATCCGGCACTGATCCACTCGCGCGCGCACCACAAAAAGGTAAGCAGAGCCTGTTAATCGAATTCTGCATATTGAATATCTGAAATTTGAGTGGTGAGGCGGTCCGAGTGCTGTCTGGAGGGGAGCAGGAAGCATATCAATTTATTTATGGTTAATGCCGATGGGTGATTCCGGCTAAAGGTAACTCCGACGGGTGATTCCGGAGTAGGGTTTTTCTATTTTATATGGTTAATGCCGATGGGTGATTCCGGCTAAAGGTAACTCCGACGGGTGATTCCGGAGTAGGGTTTTTCTATTTTATATGGTTAATGCCGATGGGTGATTCCGGCTAAAGGTAACTCCGACGGGTGATTCCGGAGTAGGGTTTTTCTATTTTATATGGTTAATGCCGATGGGTGATTCCGGCTAAAGGTAACTCCGACGGGTGATTCCGGAGCAAGGGTTAGGATTGGAAGCTGGCGTATCCCCCCGACATCTGACGAGGTGGTCGGATAATTGCCAGGTGGGAGACTCACCTCGAGATTGATCCACTCGCAAAGTAGTCATGGTTATTATTGTTGTGTATTTTTAATTGTATAAAGCAGAAGCAGTTCCTGCTAAAAGGGTTGTATTGTATGATTTTATTGTGATTTTGTGTATTAAAGCAGCTGTTTAATTTTGTTTCACTCGGATTGGCGACTCCGCAGGTATAGGTAATACCTGGAACATCGAACTACTATAACTAGGTTATAGTGGGACCGTGTGGGCGGCGCTTTGTCAGAGACAAGTAATTGGCCTGAATGTCTCGTTTAAAAGGAGTTCACATAAGTGCATGTGCGCACGGCGCTGTATGTCTCATATATGATATGTCCATATAAGTGCGTGCACACGGCGCTGTATGTAGTTTAAGTGTGAATGTTTAGTTTAAAAAGAGGCTGTATGGCCATATAAGTGCGTGTGAGCACGCCGCTGTGTGTTTCATATTTTGCCTAACTGTGTGAAAGGGACGGAGTGTGACTGGGTGCCAATTACAGGTACTTGCTTCTGTAAGCACGGCTCGGCCGGCTGGTCGGGGACCAGGCGTACCTAGCGTTGTGTAAAGGATACACACAAGAGCTTTTTCAGTGCGCCTGAGAGAGCCTTGACGAACACACGGTTGTGCTGTATATGATTATCAGACTGTGAAATTCTTCACTGAGCTGAAAGCTGAAATTTTTCCTCTTCTCTTTCCCTGTTATATACCGCCGAGGAGCGCGGAGCGCAGCGGCTGCTGCGGAGAAGCGCAGAGGGGGAGCCCTGGAAGGACACTGCTCGAAAAATCTCAATGCGTGAAACCCTGCGGTGTTAACGTAATCGCATTTGAGAGAGAAGTAGAGCGAAGACCCATTCAGGTGAGATCCATCCTTGATCAGCACCTTGCACACAACATGGCTAGTAGTAGAAATTTGAGTAAAGAACTAAATGCCCTTTACGGCGTGGGAAACTGGGAATGGAAACCCTTTGAACTGCAAATACAGAGGGTAGCCCAGGGGGTTAAAGAAGGTGTGATAAATCTGAAACAGCGAGATGAGGTGCAGAAAAGTGTGATCAGCAGGTTTGAGACATGGGGACAAAAACATACGGGAGAGAGAACATGTTTAATACACTGCATTAATCAGATGAAGAAAGAGTTGGAAGACAGATCAGGTCAGGCTGAAGCAGAAATGAAGCGGGCTGGTTTGTTAAAAAGAACAAAGGCTAAAAATAGCTTTAAAGCAGCACAGGAGGACTTAGCAGAGCTGAGAGCTATCACAACTGCATTTCTGAGCATGATACCCGATTTAGTCACACTGAAAATACAGGATCCGTCCCGGCCGAAGGCGAACGCACCATCTGCGGAGAAGGCGGAAGTGGACAGTGAGTATACAAAACACAAGGGGGAGGGGCCTGACGCCCTGCCTCCGCCATACAACCCAAGACACATCCCACCTGCAGATATTCTGTTGCCAGTCTTCACCATAGACACAGGGACAGTCAGAGTGGAGCAGCAGGAAAGGGGGGGCTCAGCCCGAGAGCACACACCACTAGCTGACACCACAGCTCACAGCAGAGAGCAGGCAGCAGATAGTTACGCACACACTGCAGATCCCTTTCTACTGCGCAGACAACATGAGACTCTTAATGACGACCAGACTGACACCCGCTGTTATGACGATCTACATGCAAAGGGGACTAATAGAACTGAGGATAAACAGCGCCATCACTGTACACAAACATTGGCCAAACCATCTATTAACCCATTACGCCAAAAAACAAAACCCACGGTCATTATTAAAGCAGCTTTAGAGGGACATGAGACAACTGATGATGACTCTGACGATCACGACTGCGTACCAGCTGACGAGTGCAGGGTAGTGGGACATATAAGGGACAGAACAGTAGCTACTTGAACCGTACCCTACATGACATGGAACAGATGATACTAGCAGAACAAAGAGACTTGGAATTACGCCAACAGGCCCTTGAGAGCGGCACACACAACACAGACATATCAGACACTTTGAGAAGAAGCACCAGACCTCGACGCCGACCTGAGAGATATAGGAGTACACCGAACCTAGACATGATGTGTCCATTAGTGGCCACTAGCACAGGAGTACATAAATATGTTCCCTTATCACTAACAGATGCACAAACTCTAGCTGATCAACTTCCACCTTTATCTAGTGGAGCAGCAGCTTGGATAAGGAAGCTGGACAGCCTGACAGGTGGCATGACTCTAGCCCTGGGGGATTTCAGAAACATTATAAAAAGGTCTACCACCTCCATGGAGGCAGCTGAAGTAGAAAGACAAGCCCAAACATATACACAACCAAACAATGACCCTTTCCACGCTCACTCACAGCGCCTCACTGACGTTATGAGAGAGATGTGGCCTACCACAGCAGCATCTACAATACCATCATACACCTGGGATGAAAAACTCAACCCAGGGGAGTATATGGGTAAAGCAGTTGAGGATTGGACTAACACTACAGGGGTTCACCCTGCTAGGGGGCAGCAGGTGCTTTGGTTTAGAACTGCCATTTTGAAAGGCTTGCCCGCCCTCATAAAGGACAAAATTGATGAGGATCCTGATATGGGCCCTGACAAACCACATGACCAGTGGGTCAGGAACGTTTTGTTCCACATGAACAAATATAAGGCGAAAGCTGATGACACAGAAAAGGACACGATTAAATTAGAAAGGGAACTGCTAAAAACTCAACTGGCAGAGGCCAGGAAGACACTTAATGATAATAAAAAGATACAGAAGCCTGACACCATGATGCCTATGACTGCAGCACCACAACCACAGACACAGCAGCCAAATGAGCAGACACCACAGATGATAACATCACCACAGCAACCACAAACATTCATGGACACACAAGCATACATGCCCACCCAGCCATGGCCAACACAAAACCCACCATATAGTTATGGACCACGCCCATACTTCCCACAACGGCCCTACTCAAGGGGCAGGGGGCGGGGTGGTGGACGGTGGCGGGGCGGGGGCCAGCCCGGTGCATGTCTGAGATGCGGGGCCATGGGCCACTGGGCAGCACAATGTACAGCACCACTCTCACCTGAGACGACATATCCGCACCAGGCACCACACCCACACGCCGCACCACAACCAGCCCCACGGCAGCATCCTGCTGGACAGTACAGCATGGAGCCATGGGGTGGACGCTGACGGGGCCCAGAGGAGCACCAGGACAGCAGGGCTAGGGCAGAACCCATGCTGTCATTGACTGTGGGGGCCTCCAAAATCCCTTTTCTGGTGGACACGGGAGCCACATGGTCAGTCATCACCACAGTATTACCAGCACACCTGATGAGTGAACAAACTGTGCAGGTTAGGGGCTTCTCGGGGAAACCTACATCACTGCCAAAAACAAGACAGTTACCAGTCAATACTGGTGTACAGACTGTGTCACATTCATTTTTGATTGCACCACACGCACCCTTGAACATTTGTGGTAGAGACTTATTGATGAAAATGGGGGTCACTATTTTATGTCAACCAGACGGAATTACTCTTACATGGCTAGATGGACATAACACTGTGGGTGTGATGGGGTACACGGATGGAATGTACCTGATACGGCCAGAACAGGATGAGTCAGTGGACATTTACTGGGGACTATTGTCTGAACTAACAGACCCAACACCACCACTAATTGACCTGTTTCAACAATGGTCGCCTTGGATTGGGGCTATGGCACCCTATATCCCGCCGCCCGACCCTGGTCTGTTGACACCACAGGGATTTATGTGGGTCCTGAAGGGGTGGCATCACCAGTCACACTGACACCACAACAACACTGTTGGTACAAAATGTCAGACACAGCAGCACCACACATTTCACTAGCTCTCCATCCGAAGCATGAGGCCAAGCAGTTGGGCCCTATGGTAAAAAGAGCAAACGAGGCCACGGATTGGGTCCGGACCCAGCTGCCCGGCGTCATGTTTTCACAGTCCACACAGACATACCACATCACTGATAACTCACCTATCTCAGTCACATTACAACATCAATTGCTACCTAGACACCATGGTTGTGAGGACTCTGATCACCCGCTAACAGAAGCATTATTGGCATCACTGCCTGACACACTGTGGTCCACAGGCCCAGACGATGTAGGATACATAGATCAGACACCAGTCTCATTTTCCATGGCCACTACAGAACCGATTTGGGTTCCCCAATATAGACACAAGCCAGATACTGTTGAATCATTGGACAAAACGGTCCAGGCCTTGGTGGAGGCCGGAGTCCTGGAACCGTGCCAATCAGCATGGAACACACCGATTTTGCCGGTTCCAAAAAAGGAACCTGGCTAATATCGGATGGCCCATGATCTGAGAGCCATAAATGCAGCATTAGCTACGGCCACTGTTCCAGTTCCCAACCCATACACTGCCCTATCAGAGTTGGGTCCGGACATGAAGTGGTTCACCTGCATTGACTTAGCTAACGCATTTTTCTGTGTGCCACTGGCAGAACACTGCAGAGATATTTGTGCATTCACACACAAAGGCACCCAATTCCGGTACAATAGGCTACCTCAGGGACTAGCCCTGTCTCCGGGCCTATTTAATCAGGCTCTGAGGCAGAGTCTGGAATCATGCCAACTGCCAGAACACTCCCTTTTGACCCAGTATGTAGATGACGTCATTATTTCAGCCACGACGCCGGAAATCTGCCTTGAGGCCACCAAGGCGGTGCTGGAATGTTTAGCAAAGGCTGGGTACAAAGTGTCCAAACAAAAGTTACAGTGCTGTAGATCTAGAGTTACTTTCCTGGGGAGGGTAGTAACACAGGGGTCGACAGGCTTGTCAGCCACACACAGGTCCGCTATACTGTCACACACAAGACCGGAGACTGTTAAAGACATGTTAGCATTCTTAGGACTGACAGGCTATAGTAGACAATACATTCCTGACTTTGTTGGACGAACACAACCTCTTAGGGACATGGTGAAAACCGTGGGGATGAGAAATTTGTCTGGTAACCTGACTTGGACGGTAGAAACAGAACAGGCATTTATAGATGTTAAACAGGCCTTATCTACTGCAGCTGACCTAGCCAGACCTAACTATTCACTACCTTTTTACTTGGATGTTTCTGAAACAGACACTTTGGTTAATGGTGTACTGTTTCAGAAAAAGGGGGAAGGTAGAGCAGTGCTAATGTACTTAAGTGTTCCATTGGACCTTATAGAGAGGAGACAACCACAGTGCACAAGACATGTAGCAGGACTGACCAAATTAGTCCAGAAAACAGCACATCTGGTAGCAGGATACCCATTGCACATACTAACCACACACGGAGTAGTGGCATACATAAACTCACAGATGTTTACACTCACTCCCTTGCGACAGAGACGCATTCACAAAGCACTGACTGCACCCAACATCACCTACACACATGAAGGAGTCAACATGGCAGAGGGGATGCTGGAAGGCCCACCACATGAGTGTGAGGAACAGGTAGAGAGGCAAGGAAAAGTAAGACCAGATTTACAGGCCACACCCATCCCAGGGTCGTGGAATTTGTGGACAGATGGGTGTGGGTACAGAACAAACACAGGTGGAATCAGAGCAGGATACGCGGTAGTCCAGGAAGCAAGGGGGGAGGCACATGAGTTTTGGACAGTCATAGCAGAAGAAGTGAAACAAAATCCATCAGCACAGAAAGCAGAACTACTAGCAGTAATCGCAGCACTAGAACTGGCAGAAGGGAGAGACGTCACTATCTACAGCGACTCAGCATACGTAGTGACAGCAGCACATGTAGACATTCCACACTGGAAGCAAGCTGGGTATGTCACAAGCGCTGGGAAACCAGTCAAACATAAAACAGAATTAATGCGATTAGAAGCAGCCATACACAAACCGAGCAAAGTAGCAATTGTAAAGTGTAAAGGACACCAAAAGGGAGACACAATGATAAACAGAGGGAATGAAGCAGCAGATGGGGCAGCAAAAAGAGCAGCAGGCTACACGGAACCCAACACCATGTTTGTGTTGGACTCCAGTGTACCCTGGGAACCGATTCCCACAGGACAAGAGCTTAGACGCCTACAGGATGAGGCAAGTCCAGAGGAGAAGTCAACATGGCTAGCAAAGGGGGCTAGTCCAGACGGCCAGGTGTGGATGTCACAAAGGGGACAAGCAGTGTTACCAATGTCACTAGCGAAAGCAGTTCTAGAAGAAGCACACACAGTAGCACACGTAGGGAGACAACAAACACTGGAAAATCTAAAACAATGGTGGCACCCATTCATGTCAGCCTTAGTGGTAGATTACATCACCCAATGTCAGATTTGTAACACCCAGAACGTAGCAAAAGCACTTAAGCTAACACCTGGAAAGTTTCCATTGCCAGATTCACACGGAGAAGAAATTCAGATTGACTATACTGACATGATTGACTCAGTAAGGAGATACAGGTATCTCCTGGTGGTAGTAGACCGATTTTCAGGGTGGGTGGAGGCAATTCCCACCATAAAAGAGGATGCCAGGTCTGTGTGCAAGATGTTGATCAATTGTTGGATACCACAACACGGGTTCCCCAGGAAGGTTCACTCAGATAATGGGAGTCATTTTACGAGCAAGACACTGCAGTGGGTGGAGCAGTCGTTGGGGCTGCGCCATAGCTATGGTTGTGTGTATCATCCTGCCTCACAGGGTCAGGTGGAGAGGATGAATCAAAATTTAAAATCCAAGCTAGCTAAGATTACACTGACCACGGGCATGAATTGGCTAGATGCCCTCCCAATGGCCCTGATCAGCATTCGGAACTCAATTAATAGAAGCACAGGCTTCTCCCCATTTGAACTGGTCAGAGGCATAGCATTTCCAGGCCCAAAAACAAGATTGAGCCCCGATACAGGCTCGCCTGGGATTACAACAGATACATATCGACAGCTGTTTTTGAAACTAAAATCAGTGTGTGAGGATTTATCTGTACAGGTACGGAGAAACAGAGGAGGAGACGAGGACCGCGAGATACCCCCGGAGGTGGCCGTGGCCCCATGGTTGTACCTGAGAGCCATTAAGCGAAAGTGGTCAGAGCCTCGCTGGACAGGTCCATTCCAGGTGACAGAGAGAACCAGCCACGCGGTACGACTCCAGAGCAAAGGCAGCTCGTGGTACCACCTATCTCAGTGCAAGCCAGCACTGCCACCCGGGGACCAACAGGTGCAGAAGCAAGCATCCAATCAGCAACAAGTGCCATCTGAGCACGCCTTGAGAGAGAGATGCGCGACAAGAGCGCATCTACCTGACCAACTGACACCGAGCTGACGACAAGCGACATCCGAGCACCCCTGGGCCCGAGGGGAGCCACCGAGGAGCTGTCCAGCACTGACGGTGACCCAGAACAATAAAACATTTTTTCTTTACAGGTTGCCTTGAACTATCTCAGAGATTGTAAAAAAAAAAAAAAAAACACACATTGTAACTTTAACACTTACACATATAGGGTTATAGACAATAGTTTACTAAGTAGAGGGAAACTTAGAGGGAAAACACATTTGTTGTCTAATAATGGCTTGGTACGGGAAAAGGGGGTGGCAAAGGGCAAAATACAGACACCATAACGAACCACCACTTCCTCCAGTTCTTCCAACATGGCTGCAGATAATAATAACAATTACTCTAACGGGTAACGAACGATAACACGTATGATGGAGGGTAAAGACAGCAAACCACCATATATGTTACCTATTTTGGACTGTGAGGAAGAGCAGGAGGAACTGTTATAAAAAACCATTGTGGAGATAACTATATGGGAATAATGTCACTTCCTCCATTGACATGGGTAAAATTGGCCGCCTGGGGCAGAGGGGTCGTGAGAGAATTTTTTCCTGTCAAAATTGGTTGGTTGGCTGCCGGACAGGTTTTCGCTCTCACAAATGTAAACCACATGTCAAACACATGTTTGGAGGAACTACAAGTGTGTTGACGTGTCTTCGAGGACACGTCAAAAGGGAGATTGTTGTAGTAAAATGTTTATTATACCTTGTGTTTGTTGACAAATTATCCTTAAATAATGATTACTCAACTTAGTATCAACAACTACATAATCATTGTGTGAAACCTTGTATTTTATATGCATCTATACAAATGATTATCCGATACTTATATCATGTAGGCTTACACACATAGCTAACAATGTATAGCTTGTTTCTAACCCACATAATACCCACTTGTAACACGTATTGGTGTGCGACATACAGAGTCACTTTGCATGGCATATTACTCACCCACTTACTAACTTACATGATATTTACTCATAAGACATATTATAACCTTATTACATTGTATGGCCTACTAACTCACATGACATGGCCTCCTGAGACACATTAACATGTAGCATATGGAGTTCTATGGTAAAGGCGGGTGATTCACGCTTAAAGACATTTGCGTTATTAAAACTATACATCAGCATGACAAGTGAGGCCACTCCATGTGTCTGAAGTCACTGTCATGGACCATCGTGTTGGCCCCAATTGGGACTGGTGTACTTTGTTTGAACTGAAGTGATATGGAGGGGATGCTGATAGGGTCGGACGGAGCGGCCTTCTCTCTGTGTGGGTAGAGGGGATGCTGATAGGGTCGGACAAAGCGGCCTTCTCTCTGTGTGGGTAACTCCCTAACCTGCAGCTGCCTCGCACACACATAGAGAACGCTACACTGTCCAGCTTTGAGAAAATACAGAACATAGTCAAGGTCAAGCATGATGGTGGAGTCAGACACGTGAATCTGAGTACTAACATGTGCCATCTTGCATATTCACATAGACTAATCTGTAGAAACGCCTCATCGGCAGGTTTCACGTCATTTGGGGTATAAACGTGGAGTCAGATGAGAACGGGGTCAGAACTTTGCTTTGGGATAGTTGATACACTGTCTTTAATGCATTTGTTCTCCTGGATCCAGCATTCTTAAATAAATACTTTGGTTTGCTTCTAACTTCACTCCACTCGTCTGCGACTCTTTCCACAAAACGAACACGCAAGGTGTTGCGCCCCGGAAGAGGGGTGGGGTACGGGCAACACTATGTAGACATTTTTCTACAGGCTGAGACAGAAGCAAATGTCTGAGCTGTTAAAGTTGTCCAGTAGACTTGCTTTGGGTCCCTGGACCAAGTGGATTGGATTGCGTCCACTGTCCCCCAGCTGCGGTGCCACAGACACTGGAGAAATCATTCAGGGTGAAGACTGACGTTTCTGAACTCCGAGCCGTCTGAGTTTAGTGTTCCTCTGACTCTCCTGCTCCTTTCAGTAAGAGCTTCATCATTCGCTGCTGAGCTGAATCAGGTGATTGAACAGATAAACACTAAAGTTATATTATACACACTTCAGTTACACACTTTCCAAAATGCTCTGAGCTTTTTTGTGCTGATAAGGTTTCTGATATAAATGGTGATTTTTATAAAGTAACATTTCTATAGATATTTTACATCTATATTCTATATAATTATTATTATTATGTTGAAATCTTGTTGAATTGTGTAATTTCTGAAAATGGACATTTACTATCAATAAAAAGAAACACAATGTTGTACGTTTTATTTATGTGTGGTGTAAAATGTACAGAATTGTTTTCTCTTACGTTTTAACATCTAATAGAATGATTTTACAGTCATTTTAAAGCTCAGCTTCTAGATTATCATTAGCTGATTAATCACCGATGTGTTCAGAAAGAAACAAATGACTGACAAGCAGTCTGACTGCACCCCCTGGTGGTAGAAAAGGAGCGATGCGATTTACACCTGTGCCATTGAAGCTCCACCTGAGCTTGTTCGTTTCTCTAGTCATATTAAGCACAGTGCATCCCATAATATCATCTAAAAGACTAAATCCTTGTTTTCCTGTGATCTTCCACTAATGCCCAAACCTGGCCTACTTTTCCATGGTGTAAGAATTGGAATAAATGAAACTGCAGCTAGCTCTTACAATGCCTTGTTTTGGGTGTGAGAGAGAAATGCAGTGTACCCCCACATGGGCCAGTATCAATGCTGAGCTCATCTTAGGTCTGTTTCAATGCCTCGGTGAGGTACTTGCCTTTGCCTTTGGATTTTTCACAGTCCAACACAGCAACCAACCGCTCATGAATGGCATCTGTTTCATCTTCAGATGATAGAAACATCATGAGTAGTATCATTCTGAACTGAAAACACGTCTGCCTCTCTAACCTCATCAGTGATTGTGCTCTTTATCACCTTTCTGAGAACATCCACAACTTTGTTGACTATGTCTTTCCATATAAGAGTCACAAGAGGACCCATACTTTTTGCCCCAGTCATGAAGTATCTAACTGCTAATGTGCTGCTGAAGGCACAGATTATACTGGCTCAGAACAATGAACAACTCTAAAACATTCTGTGGGCGGCGGTGGATGAGAACTGAGAAACATCTGTAGATCCCATCTTTGATGACGAGCAACAGAATCAAACTCTGTCTTCTCATCTACACAAGTAGCTGCCTGAGTTTCTGGGCTCTCCTGCTGCACTGCTCATTGGACCCTGTCTCTTCCCTCAGCATCTAACGCCCCTGTATTATATTGCATTAGACTAGAAGGGCATATGCACTGTGCAGTCATGGACAGAGATCATTATTGATTAAACAGTGTTTACCTATTTCATTTTCAGCATTCTGAATATCTTCTATATTTTTAAGAAGACTCCAGAGTACCTGTCGACTCCAGAGTCCTGTCCTTTCATGCCTAGTCAGTTCATCAGCAGAATCAGACTGGCTAATCTGCTGCTCTGAGGCTACAAAAACATTAAGCCTATATTGTGATTGTGTAAAAAGCTCTATATATCAGCCAAACTTGACGATGAATTTAGATTACAGAAAATGGAGGACTGTGTGAAGGACATAAAACTCTAGAAATCAACTATCAGACTTAATGTTAGACTTGGCTGATGCTTCCATTATTCCTGGTCTAGCAGCTAAAAATCTTGGCATCATATTTGACTCGTATTTATCATTTGAGCAACATATAGCCAATATTAGTAGGACAGCCTTTATGCAGCTTAGGAACATCGCCAAACTAAGAAAGTCCTTATCTCTACAGGACGCAGAAAAGCTAGCACACGCTTTTATTACCTCAAGGCTAGATTACTGTAATGCACTTTTGTCAGGTTGTTCCAGCAGGAACGTCAATAAACTTCAGCTGGTTCAAAATGCTGCAGCCAGGGTCCTTACTAAAACTAGAACATTTCACTATATCAGTCCAGTTCTATCAGCACTTCATTGGCTCCCAGTTAAATTCCGCATTGAATACAAAATTCTTCTGTTAACATATAAATCCCTACATGGCCTCGCTCCTGAGTACCTGCGGGACCTTACTACATATTACGAACCATCAAGATTACTTAGATGTCAGGGTGCTGGACTCGCTTACTCGTTCCCAAAATTCAGGAAACCTCAGCAGGGGAAGAGCCTTTTCTTATAAAGCCCCCCAACTCTGGAATAACCTTCCAGATAATGTTTGGGACTCAGACACAGTCTCAATCTTTAACTCTAGTCTGAAAACTCATCTGTTTAGTTTAGCTTTTGGTAATTAATGTTTCCCCTTAGATCACGTGTCAAACTCAAGGCCAGCGGGCCAAACGTGGCCCGCCGTGTCATTTGTTGTGGCCCGCAAGATCTTAAAAGATCTGCTTAATGCTGTTGCTTCAGGGTAACATAATTGGCATGAATTGTGGGAAATGGAGTTTATTGTCAATGCATGCTTTTAGACTAATTCTAAAGTGTGCATTGACCTTAAACTACATGTCCCCACAATGCATGCAGATTATGCTTTTTTCAACAAGTGGAATTACTGCCACAATTAGCTACAAATATGATCCCAAAATGTCCAGGAAAAGAAAAATTGATGCAGATGGAAGACCGTTTCAAGAGGGATGGGAAGCGAATACATGTTTGTGCTTCAAGGAGAAAAAGCGGTATGTCTTTTGTGTTATGAGACGGTAGCAGTTTTCAAGGAGTACAATTTACGTCGGCACTTTGATCCCAAACACGGAGCTAAGTATGCCAAAGTTAGCCTTCAAAAAAGCAACAAATTGTACAAGAATTAAAAGGCAAATTGCGATCGCAGCAGAATATGTTCACAAGAGCTACGGCCCAAAACGACGCAGCAGTGAAAGCTAGCTTTATTGTAGCTGAAGAAATCGCTCGCGCGTCTAAGTCTTTTTCAGAGGGTGCATTTTTGAAGCAGTGTATGCTGAAGGTCTGTGAGCAGGTGTGTCCCGACCAGATACAGACATTTAAAAATGTCAGTTTATCAAGAAACACCATCGCGGAGAGAATTAAGGAACTCGCAGGAAACCTGGCAACACAGCTGGCCGCAGAGAGGCGCAACTACCAAACCTTTTCATTAGCGCTTGATGAAAGCACAGATAGCACGGATACAGCGCAGCTATCCATTTTCATTAGAGGCGTGAAGTCGGACCTCTCTGTCACTGAGGAGCTGTTGGATATAGCTGCCATGCATGGGACCACAACGGGATGGGACATTTTCGATGCGGTGGAGAAGTCCTTAAATAAAAATGCATTGCCCTGGGAAAATTTGGTTGGATTAACCACAGACGGCGCACCTGCAATGTGTGGAGGAAAATTGGGCTTGGTTGGACTAATGAAAGAGAAAATGCAGAAGAGTAACTGTCACACGCACCTTATAACTTATCATTGCATTATCCATCAAGAGGCTTTGTGTGGGAAGGTGCTGGGGATGGATGATATAGTAACCACTGTCATGAACACAGTGAGCTTCATTCGGGCGCGTGGCCTGAATCACCGTCAGTCCAGCTGTTCTTGCAGGAAATGGGCTCGGAGCACGGAGACGTGCCGTACCATACGGAGGTGCGGTGGCTGAGTAGTGGCAAAGTCCACAAATGATTTTTTGAGCTTAGGGAAGGCATTGCTCTTTTCATGCTGGGTAAAGGAAAACCCATGTCCGAACTGTCAGTTCCAAACTGGCTGTGTGACTTTGCGGTGTTGGGCGACATTACCGAACATCTTGCCCAACTGAATCAGAAGCTTCAGGGACGCAAACAAGTCATCACGCAGATGTCCGACATGATCACCGCTTTCCAGCGTAAACTTGATCTATGGATGTGCCAGGTGAAGCAGGACAATCTTGCCCACTTTCCTGTTTGTCAGAGCATCTCAGCCTCATTTCCCGGCAGTTGTTCATGTGCTCAGTTGGCTACCAAACTGAACCGGTTAACGAATGAGTTTGATCGGCGCTTTTGTGACTTTAGAGCCCAGCAGTCAGGCTTTGCCAGCTTTGCCAATCTCAGCACCTTCAGATGGAGCTAATCGAGCTTCAAAGTGATCGTTGCCTAAGAGCAAAGTTCCAGGATCCTGCTTTTAGCAGACTTTTACTGTCTGCTTCCCCCTGATTTGATGCCACAGCTTCAACTTCATGCTGCCTGTGTTTTGTCCATGTTTGGGAGCACCTATCTGTGCGAACAGATGTTTTCAATGATGAATCTCAACAAAAACAAGCACAGATCACAGTTTTGTGTTTATTATTTTCAGAACATGATCAATGGATGAGGATGGTGGAGAGGAGGTCCACTTGGTGTGTTCAAGGACAGGCAGCATCTCCTAATCAACTCCACCTAAAAACTTGACCAATATAGTGAACTGAGACAACCCTGTTTAGTACATATACTACTTTATATGTGAAGCAGTGTATTTAGTGTTTACACAGGTTTGTGTTTTTGCAGACAAATGTTTACTGTAATCAAACCATCTGACATTAAGTGTATGTATGACCTCTGCAAGGGTGTGTGCAGCCATTTGTGTTTTGTAAAATGCCACATCTGTTACACATGTTCTTAGCAGATCACAGTTGTTGGTTGTATTGTTATTCTGCCCCTTTCAATTGTGACAAAGTTTTGAGTTAGTTAATGTCATAACTTGTGTTTGATGATATTTTTCTTTATTCACTTGGATAGTTTGATCGTTGATTGATGGAGTAATACGAGTTTCTTAACCTGACAAATTAACAGGATTTATGTTATGTTAACAGAGTAACAAGCAAACATATTTTTCATCTATTCAAATATTTATAAGTTGAATAAGTAATAAATTCAGAGTTATTTAATATTAAGGAGTACTAATATTTATTCTACATTACATTTGGTTGCATTTAATTACATTTATACTGTCTTACAGTTACATCTGGCCCTTTGAAGGCAACCATTATGGTGATGTGGCCCTCTGTGAAAATGAGTTTGACACCTCTGCTATAGAGCTTTCGCTAACACTTAGGAGCCTAAGTAAATTGTAAAGATGTAATTGATGTGATAATAAATATCTATTTTTTACTCTTATTATGATGCTTGAGTTGGCTTTATGAGCTTCTTTTTTGATCTTAACTGGTGTAGCAGTTATTTTAACTGCTCACTCACTTCTGTTAATGTCTGTTAGCAGGTATTTGCTGATAGACACTGACAGAAGTGAGAACCCAGAAATGTGAAAAGGGCCCATCCACAAAGTGCAGGGTGCAGCATGTGTTTGTATGTGGTGGAGGTGTGATGAGACAGGTGAGATAACTTGTGAACTTGTGACTGGTACACTGCGCTGCTGTCTGTTCAGGAGCCGAATTGCTCGGGGATAGAAGCTGTCTCGGCTGGTTCTGGTCTTCATGCTTCTGTACTTCATGCCACTGGGAAGTGGCTTGCGTGGGTGGCAGTGGCGGTTCTAGACCATTTTAAGGGCGGGCGGGGGGGGGGGGGGGTGTCTAGGGCCAGTGGTTATGTTAGAGGGGTCGATTACTTTCTAGCGTATGGTGCTTTACAGGCATTAAGAAACAAATATCTGCAACACTAAACATTTTTATTTCTACAGTTTAGACTCAGTTTTTATATTCAGTCTTATCATGTTCATCTGGCCTTCTGCACAAGTACAGAGCAAAAACAGTGTCGAGCCACCACTACGAGGGGATTGCTGCGTTAGCTTTGCCTTCATTTTCTTCGGGATTAATAAAGTATTAGTTTGGCTGAACCTCAAACACATCACTTCGTATATAAATGACTTGATATGCAACACATTCTGAAAAACATTGTAAGACAGGATAAGATCATCCTTTATTAGTCCCACAGTGGGGAAATTCACAGTGTCACAGCAGCAAAAAGATAGGGATAGCAAGACACACACTTAAGATAATATACACAATATAAATAATAACAGTCAAAACAATTGACACACATTGACCCTCGATTGCACATGAGAATGGGAGATATTGCACATTGTAATGTTTATGTGAATGAGCTCTTTATCCTAATTAAAAATATGTACAGATAAATGTATCCTCCGCATTTGACCCATCTGTGGTCGTGAACACACACACACTAGGGTCAGTGAGCACACACACACCTAAAGCAGTATATATTACATTAACAGTTTCCACATTTTTCAACAGTTTTCTTTTACATTTTACTTACCTTGCTTATCTTTGTCGCCGTGTGTTCACAGAGTTGAGGAGAGACACGCCTAATTTAGGGGGGCCGTAGGGGGGTCCAAATGTGTTATGGGAGGGGCACTGGGCCCCTCTCGGCACCCCCCTAGAACCGCCACTGGTTGGTGAAGTCCTTAATAATCCTCCTCAGCTCCTCAAATAGTAACTGGTGAATAATTCTTTATCTTCAATAAATGGATGATCGTTTTAAATCTGCATGGTGGAGTGGAGAGTTAGAATTAGAAGCCAACTTTAAGGTTTGTTTTGGCTGCTAAGTGGAAACGTCTCTGCACTTATAATGTAAAATAAAGCTCTGTTTTGTTTTGCTCACAGAGAGATGGATAGGATTGGAACTTAAAAAGCTGATACTTGATCTAATAAAAATGCCTGGATCAGTTCCTGATCCTGAGTCAATGGATCTTATCGGGACATCCCTAGTTGCTGCCCTGTTCACTTGTGAGTGTATGCTCACTGCCACGGATTGGTGGCAAGGTGAAATTCCACTGTACTGCTGTGGTGATAAAGTGTGGTTTCCTTTCCTTTCTCAGAACCCTTCTAGCTAGCCCTGTAGCTGTGTGTAAGGATCTGTACTATGGTAGTATAACCTTGTCTTTTATCTGTTCAGCTGAGGAAGATGTACGACATTGCACTGGTGTATCTGCATGCTGAAGGCTATTGGGAATGCAGATCTTTATGCCATGGTGACCAAAGCCCTCTGCAGCCTTTATCTTCCAGTGCCTGGGACTGCACTGTGGGAATTAGGGAACCCTTTAGAGTAAGTATTCTTGTACCACTCATACAGGGGGGCCCCAAAGTGTATTTTGTCATTTTGGCCATTCCTAAAATGTGTTAGATTGTGTTATGTTAGGAAATCAAAACAAGTAAGTATTTCTGGCTCTGCTTTTGTGGAACATTTAGAACAGTGGTACTGGAATACATCTCCAGGCTTCTCCACACAACAGTCCGTATTTATCAACATTGTGTGAAAACAAACAAACAAAAGGAGAAAAGGAAAGAAAACCAGTAAGACGCTGAAACTATGGCCCGAGGTCCCCTCATAACCTCCACTGTGATGCCGGCCAGAATAGGCTTCTGTTGGTCAAAGCTGGGGAGTCGACATGAAGGAATAGATACACCAACTGGCCACTGCAGTGACGCAGACATGGTGGTAGTGTGTGTGTGTGTGGTGCTGGTGGTACAAGTGGATCAGACACAGCAGTTTTAAACACTGTGTCCACTCTGCTGTTTCTGATCCAATCAAATCAGCACAACAAACTCTAACAAACCACCACCATGTCAGTCAGTCAGTGTCACTCTAGTGATGAGAATATATGTATATATGAAGGTCAGTCTGAAACGGTGGAAATTCAGATCATCCCTGTTATTAAACATAAAATAATCTTCTTTCAGTTAAATCCACTGTATTTTAACATCACTTTCCTACCTACTCATAATAAGACTTTCTTGTGCTCATATCATTTCATAGCTAAATGATAAAGATGGATAAATTTACAATTCAATAAACTAAACCAAATGATCAAATCACTCCACAAAATCATCAGTGTCTGATGTATTCATGGTAGGAGTTTCAGACATTTCTTACTGTAGGAATGTGGAGTAATGGGATAGCAAACTTTTGTGAAGTGTCAATTTAGTATTGGGTAGACAAGATTTTGAAAAGTCAAACTGTTATGAATTCACACCCATAAATTCTTGAACAGTACCTGATGTATTCATGGTATGAGTTTCAGACATTTCTTACTGTAGAAATGTGCAGTAATGGGTAAATGCAGTAATGCTTAAAAATACAAATAAATACAATTAACAAAAAAAAAAAAATTAACACAAAAACAAATAAATAAAAAAACAAATAAATAAAATGAACGAATAAACTTTGCTTTATCTGAATTAGATTTTTCTGGTCGTTAAGACATAACTGCGCATGTGCAAGCACAGCTTTTGCCGGGCAGACTGCAGACATTTTACACACACATCTTGCTTCTAGGAGGTAGAGTTAGCGTATATGAGAAGACTTTGTTATTGCACAGTTACACTGTAGGATAGTTTATTTTGTTTGTCTTTATGAATCCACGTATATGCTTAATATTTCTGGTAAGTTTATGGGAGCACTAAGCATAGCTAAAAGGTCGCTAGCTAGCGCTGTCTAACTGTCTGATCTGCTCAAATGAATGCAAATTGAACTAACAAAATTGCACCAGGCGTCCACAAACCTTTGGCCACACAGCATCAGTTTGTGGTAATGGTACTGTGTCAGTCAAAAGCACCTTTGAGTCTAGATTTAGTCCTGATTTGAGAGGCACAGGAGTGTTTTATTAAATGCACTGCACAAACACTCTTGCTAAAGTAAGCTGAATATTCCCAAAACATCATATTTCCACGTTTAGCAGCAGAAGGTCACAGTTCATCATTGTAATCAGAAACTAAATGTTTTAGACGAGAACAGTTTCTTCATACAGCATATAAAGTTCATATAGCTAGCATATGCAGTTCTGATAACCATGTTGACCTGATTCAAATGTAAATGAATTTTAATGTAAAATTGTCATTTGTAATGCTTTTTGTTTTTAACATATTGTAAGAGTAATAAATGACATTCCACATGCCAAGTTAAAACATCAAGATAAAAAGGTATGTTCAAAACCAAATGTATATAAATGCTATTTTCTCCATAGGCTGAAACTCTTGTGATGGATTGTTGTTGTGCTGTTTTTAAGGATTCTGGGACGTGTCCTAAGTCATTGGTAAGTGTGTTGATTTAATCAACTACTTGTATTTAACAAATAGGCTTCATAGAGCTACTTTTTACTTATTTTATTGATCAGATTAGTTATAAATGCAGTTTGATTCATGCATGTAAATGTCATTTCTACAAAGATCATAAACTTCATGTTCATATTTTTTCTTTTCTATTTTATGTTTTTCTTTCCTCGCTGCTCTCCACTTCACTGCCTGTTTAACCGATGCCCTCCCCCGGCTCTGGTAGGACGTTGAAGACCCTCTTCTAATCTGCTTCTATCTGAGGAATCGCCTGATCCCACGAATGTTCTTGCTTTAATCTCCACACTTTCTGGATCAGTTCGCAGTCCCTCTTTTTGTCCTCCAGCTTTTCTGCTCTTTCACGCTCTTTTCGCTGCGGCGTCTCCTCAGCCTTCTGCTCCTTGCTGGCTTCTTTCCTTTGGGCACGCCGAACTATCCTGGCCCTGAAATGGTAGAACCACGCGCAGCATTCCTGCGCCTCCTCCATTCCTGCCAGCCTTTCCGCGGCCCTCCGCTTCTTTTCGGCGTATCTCGCCTGAACCCATTTAATGTACTCTTCTCTTTCCTCCTGAAAAACAGCAATGTTTATTAAACACTTGTTTGTTTATATATCTAAATAATAACAGTCAATATTAAATAATAAGATAAGTAATTTATGACCCTTAAAGTCAATGAAGGGTAAATTAAGCAAATGAAACATGATCTGGAAAAATAGATTTAAAACACTAATTCAAGAGAGCCAAGAATTGTTTAGAGGAGCGTGTATACAGCACTCTACATAACATTTGTTCTTCTGTCTCCACACTGATCCTGATTTCCGAAGTCCACTTTAAAGCCTTTTCATCAGTTCGTTGTTTTTTTGTGCAGCTCTCCACTCCTCAGTCTGTTTAACCGATGCCCTCCCCCGACTCTGGTCGGACTTTGAAGACTTTCTTCTAAACCACTTCTATCTGAGGAATCGCCTGATCCCACGAATGTTCTTGCTTTAATCTCCACACTTTCTGGATCAGTTTGCAGTCCCTCTTTTTGTCCTCCAGCTTTTCTGCTCTTTCACGCTCTTTCCGCTGCGGCGTCTCCTCAGCCTTCTGCTCCTTGCTGGCTTCTTTCCTTTGGGCATGCCGAACTATCCTGGCCCTCAAATGGTAGAACCACGCGCAGCATTCCTGTGCCTCCTCCATTTCTACCAGCCTTTCCGAGGCCCTCCGCTTCTTTTCGGCGTATCTCGCCTGTACCCATTTAATGTACTCTTCTCTTTCCTCCTGAGCCCTCTTCCGTCTCTCTTCAATCTGGCGATTCTCTCTTTCTCTTATTTTGATTGGAACAATGGCAAAGCCTTCCTTCCTAAACTCTGCAAAACAGGTTTTTTTTGGTTTATTCCACCATTTCACAGGGGTGGCGGTTTCTGGACGTTCTGCCTGGGTCTCCACAAAATCCAGGTGGCCTAAGTTCACTTAAGCTCCTCTATGGGGGCATCGTCCTTACAGAAGTTCACGTCATTCTCTGGGTCTCCATCAGCCAGCCCTTCTTCTCCTAGCCGCTCCAGGGCATTCTTCATCTTGAGAGCGACGGTCTCAATTTGTGCTGTGAGATCCGCACCCCAAACACATGCCTCTTTGAGCTGGTGTGCAAATTGTGAGCTCCGCTCCGAACTCCTCCAGTTCCATCATTCTGCTGAGCTGCAGACGTCACAATTGCAGTATTCAAGCGCAGCGCCCCTCCTTTATCACCTCTCGTTTATATACGATGATGTCATCAAATGTAAACCCCAAACACGCGGCTCTTTATTAAAAAAATTGCATTATAAAATTTGCATTTTATCTATTTAAATGTGTTTGATTTTATTTGATAATAACAAGAAATGCTTAAATGCTTCATCTGAATTTCCATTGTGTGTCAAATGAATGTACCAGTGGTAAAACTGCCATCGTAACGTCTAAGCAAGCTGAAGCAGTATAAATTAGAGCATGCTTTCAGCATCATTTAAGCCTCAATCGTACTACAAAGAACAATTCTAAATTGTCGAACCACAACTGCAGTTTATTTCCACTGTTGAATGTTTTACAGGTACCTTTAGGCAATAATCACATTCTTGATAAAACCTTAGACAATCACCTTCTGTCCGCGGTAGAACAACAGTCAAATCATTACAATATACAAGTCATTTTGTATAATATACAAGTCATGTGATGAGTTGTGTTTCAAGAGCAACAGTGTTGTGTTGGGAGATGAGCTGCTAGTATTGCTGGATTTCTATGTAGATGACATTGACCTAGGTAATCATTTAGACACATCCAGAAAAAACACCAAGTCTGTGTAGTATATTAAAATCCCAGCAATTTAACATCCGTTCGTAATTCCTTTTCTCATCTTTTTATTTATCTTTACTGTGCAAAGCAGATTATGTCAAGACATATGGTTATATAAAGGTTTTAGAGCCTTTGCTGCAAAATCGTGTTAAAAAAAAAGTATTAAAAAAGTCAGGGCATTTTCATTGCACAGCTTGGTGGTTTGTTAAAGGCATAGAGCAGAATGCCATAGCACACAATTTGTCTTGTCTGCACGGCTTTCTCTGCACTGAGATGTTTCTGTTAAAGGAATGAACTACTGGTGTGTCGTATGATTGTAGTTCTCGTCTTGGCTGGTGGATTCATGCAAGTAGCGCCTGTGAGAAAATACTTGCTGCACTGACAACACATCTATCTGGGCTTGCCCTGGAGTGAGCAGTTACTTCCAACACCAAGCTGTCAAGTAAATCTAAATTCAAAAGGAGACGCTGTTGTGTTAGCATATTGGCTCCAATCAAGTGTGGTGTGAAAAGAGTGAACTTGCAGTGTTGTTTTATGTGTATTTTATGTGTGGCTGATTTATTTTTATGTAAGGTCATTATAGAAAATATTATAAAACAACAAGGGGGGAAATCACATTGTATAGAGACACTCACATGGGAGATAAAGTAGTTTTTCTAACAGTTTCTTTTGTAGAACGTTCAAGGTGCTTATGAGCTACATAAACTTTTTACATATTTTAATTAAGTAGAAACATAAAATTGCACTTATAAAGTAAGTTCTAGAAGATGAAATTAAGCTTATAAAAATTAGTGAGCGTTATTCAAAGTATATATCTGAATCAAGACCATTTTATTTTATGCAACTCTTTGACGTTCAGAGGGTTTGAGTACATTTTGAATCATTTGTTTGAGTTAAGGTGCAGGTTTTGGGGAAGACGAGCTCTTGTTGAAAATCTGTTGGCCCTTATGGTTATGTAGAATCTGCATGGTCTTTGATGGGATGGTCGGAGCGCGTAGTCCTGGTCGAAGCTGGTATAATCCGAATTGAGCCAGAAGTACGTAAGTGCCAGCCTCCTATTACCAGTGGTGGGCCAGAATAGCTTATTTAATTTCCTACCACTTCCCCCATCCCACGCTCCCTGCACATTCTTCCAGCATAAACAGATAAACTCAGTTTACATGTAGAAATGATGCTCTTTTTTATTAAGTAACACATCATTTACATTCATAGTGTATGAACTCCAATTCAATGCAACAAGCTCATTAATAACTGTTTCATTCCACAGTCAAATAATAAATGAATTCATATCTTCATTACATATCTAAATACACATTTTCCTTTAAAATGTTCAATCTTGTTTTAACTTCAACTTCATTTGGGTAAAAGCTGTCAAATAACACAACAAGAAGGCGGCAACAACATCATGGTTTTCTCACCTGCAAAAAGCCACTAATCCTTTTGGCTTCTACCCTTTGTGCCATGAGCACTCTTTCTATCAATCAAACAGGTGCCATTCAAGCTCTTGATAGCCATAAAACCTTGTAGAGGGAGGTTGTAGAGGACTACTAGCATATATAGTCACCAAAAGCATTAGGATCCAAACAGCCTGATTAGACTCTGAGATAGACTTTAACTGAATGATGTGTTGGTTGTGTGTTCAGACTTAACAATCTCAGTATTTCCCCCAAATTCTTTGAACAGTTAAGAGGTTTGACAAATTAACAATTGAATAATAAACTGCTAAACATGTCCAATACATTTGTTTTTGCACTCATAACTGTCACTGACATTTGCATTTTCTGGAGATAGGGTTGGGCTGTTCTTTGACCTGCCGTTAAGAACAGTCCCTTGCTTAGCACAGTTTGTTGCTTGTATAGCGAAATAACATTTGGGGAGCTTAGACTAATGGGGTACAGATGCTCATGTGATTTTCATTCAATCATTTTAGTGGATTTGAATCCAGAGGATTGATTACTTCTGGCCATCAGTCCATGGTTTAGATGCACTGAAGAGATTGCTAAACAATTCTGCAGAGCTCTGGCTGGCTCCTCCTCAACAGGTCTGGGCCTAAAAAACAAGAGACACAAAAAGCTGTTTAAATGTAATCCGAGTGAAAGCGTTTGCCGTTATCGGGTCTAAATCACTGCCACCTCCAGCATCAAAACTTAAACCCTTCTTTCTCACCTGGAGAAGCCCGGCAGCACTGTGAGGATCACCTTCTTTGATTTCTCCAGTGCTTTTAACACCATACAGCCAGGGCTCCTAAAGGACAAGCTGGGACATTGTGGAGTGGACAATCACCTGTCGAACTGGATACTGGACTACCTCACCAACCGACCACAGTATGTGAGGGCACGGGACTGTGTCTCTGATATGGTGGTCAGCAGCACAGGAGCCCCTCAAGGAACGGTCTTGGCACCGTTCATCTTCACCCAGCTCACCGACCTGTCACCTCCAGAAGTTCTCCGATGACTCAGCGATTGTCGGCCTCATAACCAATGAGGAGGACAGTGAGTACAGAGAACTCATTCAGTCAGGACTTTGTGGACTGGTGTCTGCAGAAACACCTTCAGATAAACGCAGGAAAGACCAAAGAACTGGTGGTGGATTTCCGCAGGAGCAGACACCCCCCTCCATCAGTGAACATCCAGGGTATGAACATCGAGAGAGTGGAATATCTGGGTGTTCATCTGAACAACAAACTGGACTGGTCAGTCAACACTGCTGTACTCTTCAAGAAAGGCCAGAGCAGACTCTACCTACTGAGGAGACTGAGGTCCTTTGGAGTTCAGGGAGCACTCCTGAGGACTTTCTTCGACACAGTGGTGGCATCTGCCATCTTTTATGGAGTGGTCTGCTGGGGCAGTAGCATCTCGACGGCAGATAAGAAGAGACTGAATAACCTCATAAAGAGGGCCGGTTCTGTCCTGGGGTGCTTCTTAGACCCAGTGCAGGTGGTGGGAGACAGGAGGATGACAGCCAAGCTGGCATCCATGCTGAAGAACAGCTCCCACCCCATGAATGAGACTCTGGCAGCACTGGGCAGCTCCTTTAGTGACAGGCTGCTTCACCCCAAGTGTGTGAAGGAGCGGTATCGCAGGTCCCTCCTTCCTGCTACCGTCAGACTCCACAACCAGCACTGCTCCCAGCGGACCACATACACACACACTTAACTACACACACATGTTCAGGGAATAGAAATCCCTTAATGTAAAAATACTATGCAATACCCCCCCTCCCACATGTGCAATTAAGAGTCATTTGCAATAATCTGTAAATAATAGTTATTGCTTTTTTTACTTCTTATTTATATTGTGTGTATATAGTGTCAATTATTTATCCACATCCAGTGTCTTGCTATCCCTTTCTGCTGTGACACTGAAAATGTCCCCACTGTGGGACTAAGAAAGGATTATCTTATCTTATCTTTATCTTAAGTCAAAGATATTGTAACACTTTAAGAAAAAGAAAAGTTTATGATCAATAATCTGAATCTTGCTGCTAAAACCTGTAAAGTTTTTTTTTCAATCTAAAGCCTGTGCCCCCCTTAAAATAAACAAAATCTGGAAAGACACCGTTTTTGTTGTCTCTAATAAAAGGTCAATTGAAATCATTGCTGACTTCCTGTGGTGTAAAACAAAATTAAAGTCAAAATTACATCTGTTCTGTTCATTTTTATGTTTTAATCTTTTAGAGGGGGGTGGGGGGCATAAAACTGTAAACTGCTCATGCATCCATGTTCACTAACTACTACTAAACTTACAATGTGGCAGCATTATCCAGTTATAGTATACAGCCATGATCCACTAATGGAGGACAAAGTCGACCACAATCAGTGGCACAGACTCAGCAAGTGGACGATGAGCAAGAGATTGATTCAGGATTTTTTTTTTTTTTTTGCATGTTACTGATACAACACCACCATCCCACCCAACTCTCATTACCCTACCGCATGCATTTTACGCACCAGCCAACAGGCCTGAAAAACAACAGCAGCAGCAGCCAGTTAAACAATCTGCAATACAATAAATTATTCTATACTATTTTAAATATATATTCTTTGCCAGGTTACATGTTTTATTCTATGATCATTACTAATACGTACATAAGAACACTGTTAAAAACCAAACAGAAATCTTGGCTGTAGTTCCAGAACTGTTTCTGGTATGTCTGTCTGTATGCCACACCGCTCTGCAGACAAACTACTACACTGTGTGCAGAATTATTAGGCAAATGAGTATTTTGATCACATCATCCTTTTTATACATGTTGTCCTACTCCAAGCTCTATAGGCTTGAAATCCAACTACCAATCAAGTAAATCAGGTGATGTGCATCTCTGTAATGAGAAGTAACTTCCTTTCCTTTGGCAAAATGGGTCAGAAGAGAGATTTGACGGACTCTGAAAAGTCAAAAATTGTGAGATGTCTTGCAGAGGGATGCAGCAGTCTTGAAATTGCCAAACTTTTAGAGCGTGATCACCGAACAATCAAGCGTTTCATGGCAAATAGCCAACGGGGTCGCAAGAAACGTGTTGGAAAAAAAAAAGGCACAAAATAATTGCCCATGAATTGAGGAAAATCAAGCGTGAAGCTGCCAAGATGCCATTTGCCACCAGTTTTGCCTTATTTCAGAGCTGCAACGTTACTGGAGTATCAAAAAGCACAAGGTGTGCGATACTCAGGGACATGGCCAAGGTAAGGAAGGCTGAAAAACGACCACCTTTGAACAAGAAACATAAGATAAAACGTCAAGACTGGGCCAAGAAATATCTTAAGACTGATTTTTCTAAGGTTTTATGGACTGATGAAATGCGAGTGACTCTTGATGGGCCAGATGGATGGGCCCGAGGCTGGATCAGTAAAGGGCAGAGAGCTCCACTCCGACGCCAGCAAGGTGGAGGTGGGGTACTGGTATGGGCTGGTATCATCAAAGATGAACTTGTGGGACCTTTTTGGGTTGAGGATGGAGTGAAGCTCAACTCCCAGACCTACTGCCAGTTTCTGGAAGACACCTTCCTCAAGCAGTGGTACAGAAACAAGTCTGTATTGTTCAAGAAAAACCTGATTTTCATGCAGGACAATGCTCCATCACATGCATCCAAATACTCCACAGCGTGGCTGGCCAGTAAGGGACTACAAGAAGAAAAAATGATGACATGGCCCCCTTGTTCACCTGATCTGAACCCCATAGAGAACCTGTGGTCCCTCATAAAATGTGAGCTCTACAGGGAGGGAAAACAGTACACCTCTCTGAACAGTGTCTGGGAGGCTGTGGTGTCTGCTGCACGCAATGTTGATCGTAAACAGATCAAGCAACTGACAGAATCTATGGATGGAAGGCTTTTGAGTGTCATCGTAAAGAAAGGTGGCTATATTGGTCACTGATTTATTTTTGGTTTTGTTTTTGAATGTCAGAAATGTTTATTTCTAAATTTTGTTATATTGGTTTACCTGGTGAAAATAAACAAGTGAGATGGGTATATATATTTTTTATTAAGTTGCCTAATAATTCTGCACAGTAATAATTACCTGCACAAACAGATATCCTCCTATAATCTAAGTCTAAAAAAAAAAAAAAAAACACTCCAACTTAAGCTTTGATATTTATGAGTCTTTTGGGTTGATTGAGAACAGTTGTTGTTTAATAATAAAAAGAATCCTCTCAAATACAACTTGCCTAATAATTCTGCACACACTGTATTTCTGGCTCAGAATAACCCCTAGCCAGGTCACTCTCAATTTGGCGTGCTAGACTGGAGAACGTCAGTCTATCTTTCTGCCCTGGTTCACCAATTTGTCTAGAAACCTTGAAGTCTTTGCACCACTGTGAGTTATGGGCAGATATGAAGGATTTCTCTATAGGGGTGGCATCTCCACTGGCTCTGTGCTGCACTGTTCTACTTATCAGCTTTTGCATTTCAGTTTCTTTTAGCTGCACCAGAAGTTTCAAATGACGCAGATCCCTTGTTAGATTCTCTTGTTCCTCTGCATTAGGTTTAGGTATTTCTGAATCCTCTTTGAGTCTTGGTTCCTCTCAAGGTTTCTTCCTCTTGAGTTTTTCCTGCCACTATTGCCCTCAGCTTTCTCAAAAGAGGCTCAGACACGGATTTCTGTCGAAGTTGCTTTTGAATTTTTTTTAATATATAATCAAACTTGATGAGCGGTCAAGAAGCCGTTACCGACAAAAGGAAATATCTTAATGGTCGTATTGACTGGAAAGTAAATCAGTAAAAGGTGATCTCTGACTTACACAGTACTGCACCGGCTCATTACTGTTCACTAACAGCTAATAAACAGCTCATGTTTATTCATGTGCTTCCAGTGTTGATTTCAGATGCTTCAATAATTGTTAATATTGTTAATCTGAAGTTTTGCTTCATAGTTTTTTGTTCATTGTTAATCTGAAGTTTTGCTTCGTAGTTTTTCCCTCATTGTTTTGGTTTGTTGGTTTTTGCTGCTTCCAGGTTTCTGTTCATTGTTTTTCAAAACCTCGTCTGTGTTCTTTCTCCTGGCCCAAGCTCCGTCTAGTGTTCTGCTTTTGTTTGAGGTGTTTTTTGTTTTCCTGAATACTGCTCAGCTTCCTCCCAGTCCCAGCTGTGTTACTGTGCCCAGTTTGAGTTGTCAGGTTTTGATTTTGTTTCTGGTTCTGTCCATTAGATTGCTGTTCCCCCGGTAGTGCTTTGCTTTGTTGTGTCTGTTTACTTTTGCCCAGGTTACATTAAAGTCTTTCATCGTCCATCCCTGCGAGTGTTTCCTTGTGTTCACTGCAACGTCTGACCAGGTATGACAGTAACTAATAAATTATTTATTATTATTATTATTGAAAACAACTGTATCATAAAAACATCATATCTGTAATACATAAAAGAAATTATTGTTGTGGTTGTCATTATTTATGAACAATAATAACAATGGTAATATTTACATATTTAATGTGATGAGAATTAGCCTCGTTAATAAGTGAGGAAATGATCGTTGGCTTCTTCTTCTCAGTCTATGACTGGAGCTGCTGCTGCAGATATGATATCTGAAAAAAAAAATGAAATGAAAAAAAAAAAAAAAAAAAAAAAAAAAAAATATATATATATATATATATATATATATATATATATATATATATATCTTCCTGAATTTCATTTTAAAATCTAGATTTTAGAAACTATGAACTCCATCACAGCATTTGAAGATCATTAATACACAACATTATGGGCTGTTAAATTTAGACATCTAATAGACTGCTGTGTCTAAATGATCAACTCCGGCATATATTAAATATAACAGCAGTTGTAAAATGCAGTTTATTAGTTCCTATCTCCTGATCTCCGGAACCCTCACCTCACTTGGCCTTGGAGAGGCAATCTCCCTGCACCCTCCCACGAGCCTTTGCAAGGTCTAGGCCACAGAGACCAGCTAGAGTGTTAGTTTCTTTAGTTCCAGTGCATTTAAACATACACTTGTGAGGATTCCACAGATTTATCAATTCTTCTGTTTACAGACTGCCATGAACTGAACTATATGCAGTTTTTCACATATTTTTTGTTTTGAGATCTGGTTCTTCTCATCCCACCTTCAACCTTGGAGTCGATTTCCAAGTATTTTAAAGCTTACTTTAGATGTTTTCCAAAATCATCAGTTAATAGATGCTCTAAATTCAGTTCGGGATGAGATTAGAGAGAGGATATAACAAACACAAAATAAGGAGTAAAGATAAATTTACCATAGCAGTGTAGGTAAATGCATGTTCTCCTTTTACTCCCATACTGAATTTATATATATATTAGTCAACTGACGTAATTCATAATTAATATACTGGCCTTTAGCCTGAATAAAATCTTCCTGTTGTGAGTATTCAATTAGAAACCTCTAATCAGCATTAGTGAACAGTTCAGGTTTCATTTTCTTCTACATAGTCTGGCATACAAGAGACTAACTCTATAACCACTAGACTACTATAATAACACAAAGAATGATTTACAGTAAAGTAACAGCAAATGTTTAATGTATTATTATTAATAAGTGGAAAATAAGGGATTAAAGACTATTCAGAATATAGAAGAGTATATATGATGTACAAGCTCTGACAGCCCTAGTTTCTCTAAAGCACAAAAGTACAAGCAGTTGGCATCATCACTCAGCTATATGTTCAAAGTGTCAACAAGTAATGAATAATAGGTAAAGGGAGTGATATTGAAACATTGGCAAAAAAATAAATTGATAAAAGGAAAAAAGCCTTAAAAATTTATTCAAGTTTATTTATAAAACACTTTTCACAACGAGTGTAGTCACAAGGCAGCTTTACAGAGATCTGGGAATAAATACCTAGAATAAAACCCAGGAATAAAAACAATAAATCAATACTGAATTAAGAGAATATGGAAATGCGCCATCAAGCCATAAAAGATGAAAACGTGAGTGAAATGTTAAACTCCAGGCAGGTGAGGATGAATCAACACGAGGCTCCAGATCAGGACAGTGGGCAGTAGGGTAGTAGAGAGCCAGGTCTGGTGGTCCAAGGATGAAACAGCTGGAATCTCAATCTCAATACATGGTAGAGAGCGAGAGAGAGAGAAAACAGAAAGGAGGGGGAAAACAAGGGGTTAGGAGATCCAATAGGTAGAGTGGGCGTCAGCTCACGGCAAGCTTGAAGAAAAAAACAAACAAAAAAAAACAAACAAAAAAAACAGCAAAGGTTTCAAGCCAATTTAAAACACATCTTAGATAAAACAAGGCCTTGGTTAACAAGGAAAGTCCTGATTACACATAATCAAAGGATTGGATACAATAAAAATGTCCAGGAATTCTCCTGTCACAGTCTTTGTCCTTCAGGGCTAAAAGTTTAAAAGTGTGGCGCCTCAGAGTCATCGCAGGCAGCGAAGGTGGCGCTCGGCTCACACCTAAGGCTGTGTTGTCAACGTAGGATGGAGTCAGGATGACTGTTTGCCAGCCGTTGCTATTGACTCTTCAGATGGTCATATCATCTGATCACATGCACCTTAAAATCCTAACAATGAAAATGTCACTCAGGTCATTTGAAGTAAGAGAACTGTACAGAATACACTGATTATTGATCAAGTACATACAGTCTGAGTTACATACAGTCAAGCTGAAAAGTCTGCACACCCCTTCTCCATGCTTTTTTTATGTTATAGACTTATTCTACAGTAGACTGAATTCTACACAATTGTACACAATGACAACATAAGAGCAGGGTTTTAGACATTTGTGGTACTACAAATAAAAAATAAAAATAAATAAATAATAATAATAATAATAAGTGTTAAATCTCATATGTACACAAGTTAAAGAAAACCCCTGAAAGGCCAAGACTCAAAAAGGTAACCCATCCTCCTCAAAATAAGGGGATTTACAGTGGGACAAGGCTGACCCAGAGGGTCAGCAGCGAGCAGCTCAGCACGAGGAGAAAGAAGAAAAATAAGAAAGGGATTTAGGAGTATGAGTAGACTGGTGTACGACCTGTAACTGCAGACTAGAAAGACAATAAGAACCTGTAATCAGAGCAGTACAGAACAGTGTTAGTATGAAAACAGACTAGAACAGCATGATTAGAATACTAAAAGTGTGTCCAGAACAAAAACAGGACGTTTATTCCAGAGTTGGAGGCTTAAGAAGAGAAAGCTCTTCCCCCAGAGTTGCTTCTTCTGAAGTGGGAAGCTGATAGTAGCCCAGAATCCTGCAAAAGAAATGTTTGTTACCGGTTGTAGGGTTTAAGAAGTTCTCCAAGATGCTGTGGGGACAAACAATCGAGAGACTCAAGTCAGAAGGAGTTTTTTTATGATCAACGTGGAATTTAACTGGAATCCAGTGCAGGGATGAGAGAATAAGACAGATGTGGTCACAATTTTTAACTCTAGTGAGCAGTCAAGCCGCTGCATTCTGAACTTATTTAATGACCCTGAGCTTATTTAATAATTTGCATAAACTTCCTACCAGAGCAGCATTCCATTAATTCAATCCTGAGGTTATAAATCCTTATAAATGTAATATATATCCTTTAAATATACTTTTAATTTAAAAAATACTTTATGGCATTAAAAATACTGTAATTGTGTGTCAGTGACACAGCAGCAGATGGACAGCTTTGTATATACATTTTCCATTGACTTGTTGCATAAATTCAATATCACTAGAACTTACTTGGAAGTATTCGTCTGTGTCCTTGTGGTGAAGCGTCCTTCGCATCTGCTTGAAGCCACACTACCACATCACAGCCAGAGCTACAGACTTGTGGACGGGTAAACTAGAATGAGTTGCAGATGGACAGACAGTCAGACAGCATTGCAACCAGAGTAAGTCTAAACAGAATGAATTGCAGATTCATAGCCAGAAAGGTATAGATTGACAGACAGCAGAACAGCCAGAGCAGCACACAGCCAGAGATGCAGACGCATAGTCAGAAAGACATCCATCATGGCAGCCAGCAGAACACAGGGAACTAAGGGAATGAGGGCGCTGGTGAGTGGGTCTTCTAGGAGCCGGCAGGATCCACAGTTAACCTATAAAGGGGAAAAAACACATCAATAACATTAGGATAGGTCAATTAATTACATCTAGTTTAACTCACCAGTATACATCAGCATGGCCAAACAAGACATGTAAATAATGTCGTATTGTCATTTTAGGATGTTATGACCACCCCTATAGTGTGCACTTGGTTCACTCCAGGCTAAGCAAAGGATGAGGGCCTGGCTTGGAAGGACTGTGTAGAAAGAAATATGGGGTCAGTTGGTGCAAATTACGCTGAAATCATGGTAGTGAGGCCTTATCATGTAAAGAATGTGCGACTTGGCTCTTTTATGTTCCATTTTCACTTTGGACAGACAGCAAGCTACAGTCTTGTAGACAGGAAAAACATAACCAGTTAAAGATTGTTCTGCTGCAGACTGAAGAATAAATACAGAGCAACAGATTTATAGACAGACAAGTGCAGAATTAGACAGTTTCACATAGACAGCGTTGCATATGGACTGACAGCCAGTCAGAGCTGCAGCAAGCATAAACAGAATCAATTGCAGATGAACAGGCAGCCAGAGAAAGGTGCACAAAGTTGCAGAGGAACAAACACACAGCCAAACATAGTTGCAGATGCATAGTCGGATAAATAGCCAGCCAGCCAGCCAGAACTGCACATGGAAGACAGCTAGCCAGAGTTGCACATTGAAAGAAAGTTAGCCACTGAAATGCACACGCATATGGATATGCAGACACACAGTTGCAGCCAGATTGTCAGACACTATTGCAGATGAATACAACCAGTCAAAGTTGCAGATGGATAGTCAGACAGTTTCACATGGATAGACAGCGTTGCACATGGATAGGAAGCCAGAGTTGGTGCCAGAGCCTTAGCAGAACAAATTGCAGAGTTTTAGATGGAGAGAGACAGTGATGCAGAACGGTAAGAAGCCAGTGAGCCAGCCAGAGTCACACGGACAGCCAGTGCAGCCACAGAATTACACATGGAAAGAAAGCCAGCCAGCCACAAAGTTGCACATGGACATGCAGACAGCGCCACATACAGCTGCAGACAGACACAGTTTAAAATAGACAGCCACCCAGTCAACTAGTTGCAGATGGTCAGACAGTCAGTCAGAGTTGAAGCCAGAGTCTAAACAGAACGATTCGCAGATTTACAAACAGCCAGTGTTGTAGATGGACAGACAGCCAGAGTTGCATATCGACATACACACTGCCAAACAGTCACACAGTCAGCCAGCCATTGCACATGGTTAGACCACTAACACTGCACTGAACTGCACATGCATGGATTGTCAGACACCGTTGCAGATGGATACAGCCAGCCAGAGTTGCAGACAGATCGTCAGTTTCACATTCATAAACAACCAGCCATCAGAGTTTAAACAGAACAAATTGCAGATTTATAAACAGCCAAAGAGTGTTGGACATCAACACAGCCAAATATAGTTGCAGACGCATTGTCAGAAAGACAGCCAGACACAGAGTTGAAGAAGGATTGACAGAAAGAGACTAGGCAAAACCAGTTTTAAAAACTGTGCTAAACAAGTCCTTTTCAGTATCTGAAGCAGGTATGCTTTGGAGCTGGTGCACCATTCATTAACACAAACAGCTGTGGAGGCTAGATCATCCGTCATCTTTAAGGTTAGTTGATAGGGAGATTCTGTGTCTTATTTGTAAAGAGAGCTACCTCTGATTAAAAGTTGGACAGACTGACACACAGAAAGTTGCAGATGGACAAAGATATAGAAGGATGGACAGAAATGATAATAGATAAAATAAATAGATCAAAAGAATTAGCTTACCATAAATTGTGTCTATGCCGCTGCCACAACCAGACCTGCGAAGGAAACTGTAATAGTTCAAACAAGTGGGAGTGGATTTATTCAGGGCTATGGATTCATTAGACATGGTGAACTAAAGTGGCTATCACTAATGACTTCACTGATGATCTTTGCCAGACGTCAAACCTGCAGCCAGCAGTGGAGCGTGAAGAGTCAGCTGAACGGCATGCTCCCTCGTCAGTAGGTAAGCATGGGACTAGAGACAACGATCCTGGCAATGGTCTTCTTCCATATGGTGTCTGGAAGCGTGCAGTAGTGGTCCTCCAGGACATCGGCACCTTGGAGTTACCCTTTGTGACCGATATTAATTACTGTTTTAGAAGAAAATTTCCAACAATGAGAACACTGCCAGTTGAACCTTGTTGGCCGGATCAACCTTCAGGAAGAGAGGGTGTCATAGAAACAGAATGATCACCTATCTGTTACACAGTAGCATAGAAAAGTTAGCCTTACACATTACAGATGCAAAGAAATCCAGCCAGCGAGAGTTCTAGATGAAGATGCAGAGGGATAGACAATGGTTAGTCAGTTACACTTTCGGGAGGAAAGGGTTCAAGGGAACCTAAAAAAACTGTTAAAAAGAAAGTTAATACATGTTTAGAAACTGAATGATCACCTACCTGTTACACCGTTGCATATGAACAGTCAAAAATCACACAGTTGCAGATGGTCACACAGACAGAGAAGTAGATGGATAGTTAGCCAGTCAACCAAAGTTCCAGATGGAGATGCAGATGAAGACTCTTTTTGGCTGGATCCATCTTCAGGAATAGTAGTCAGGGAGTCATGAAAACCTGAGTGGCAAAAAAGAAAGTTGACACATGTATAGAAACTGAATGATCACCTACCTGTTACACAGTTGCAAACAGTTTTTCAGCCTCACACAGTTGCAGATGGACACACAGTCAAAGAAGCAGATGGATAGTTAGCCAGAATACTTAGCCAGTCGGCCAGAGTCAGGGAGTCATGAGGACCTATGTGGCAAAAAAGAAAGTTAATACATGTATAGAAACTGAAAGATCACCTACCTGTTACACAGTTGCATATAGACACACAGAAAGAGAAGTAGATGTATAGTTAGCCAGTCAGCCAAAGTTCCAGATGGAGATGCAGATGAAGATACTCTTTTTGGCTGGATTCATCTTCAGGGATAGAAGGAGTCAGGGAGCCTTGAGGACCTGTGTGGCAAAAAAGAAAGTTAATATATGTGTAGAAACTGAATGATCACCTACCTGTAGCACAGTTGCAAACAGTTTTTCAGCCTCACACAGATGCAGATGGACACAGACAGAGAAGTAAATGTATAGTTAGCCAGTAAGCCAAAGTTCCTGATGGAGATGCAGATGGATAGACCATGGTTAGCCCGATCCATCTTCAGGGATAGGAGTCAGGGAGTCATGAGGACCTGTGTGACAAAAAAGAAAGTTAATACATGCCTAGAAACTCAATGATCACCTACCGGTAACACAGCTGCATATGAATAGTCAAAAATCACACAGTTGCAGATGGACACACAGACAAAAAAAGCAGATGGATAGTTAGCCAGTGAGCAAGAGTCAGGGTGTCATGAGGACCTGGGTGGCAAAAAAGAAAGTTAATACATGTATAGAAACTAAATGATCACCTACCTGTTACAAAGTTGCAAAATGTTTTTCAGCCTCACACAGATACAGATGGACACAGACAGAGACGCAGATGGATAGATAGCCAGACAGCCAGAATCAGGGAGTCATGAGGACCTGTGCGGCACAAAAAAGAAAGTTAATACATGCATAGAAACTGAATGATCACCTACCTGTTACACCGTTGCATATGAACAGTCAAAAAATCACACATTTGCAGATGGTCACACAGACAGAGAAGTAGATGGATAGTTAGCCAGTCAACCAAAGTTCCAGATGGAGATGCAGATGAAGACTCTTTTTGGCTGGATCCATCTTCAGAGATAGGAGTCAGGGAGCCTTGAGGACCTGTGTGGCAAAAAAAGGTAATACATGCATAGAAACTGAATGATCACCTACCGGTTACACAGTTGCATATGAATTGTCAGCCTCACACAGTTGCAGATGGTCACACAGACAAAGAAGCAGATGGATAGTTAGTCAGACAGCCAAAGTTACAAATGGAGATGCAGATGGATAGACCATGGTTAGTCCGATGCATCTTCAGGAATAGGAGTCAGGGAGTCATGAAAACCTGTGTGGCAAAAAAGAAAGTTAATACATGTATAGAAACTGAATGATCACCTACTTGTTACACAGTTGCAAACAGTTTTTCAGCCTCACACAGATACAGATGGACACAGACAGAGAAGCAGATGGATAGATAGCCAGACAGCCAGAATCAGGGAGTCATGAGGACCTGTGTGGCAAAAAAAAAAAGTTAATACATGTATGGAAACTGAATGATCACCTACCTGTAACACAGTTGCAAACAGTTTTTCAGCCTCACACAGTTGCAGATGGACACACAGTCAAAGAAGCAGATGGATAGTTAGCCAGACACTTAGCCAGTCGGCCAGAGTCAGGGAGTCATGAGGACCTGTGTGGCAAAAAAAAAGTTAATACATGTATAGAAACTGAATGATCACCTACCTGTAACACAGTTGCAAACAGTTTTTCAGCCTCACACAGTTGCAGATG
This sequence comes from Salminus brasiliensis, assembly GCF_030463535.1. Taxonomy (NCBI): domain Eukaryota; kingdom Metazoa; phylum Chordata; class Actinopteri; order Characiformes; family Bryconidae; genus Salminus; species Salminus brasiliensis. The sequence goes on along the minus strand of NC_132884.1, from coordinate 19,142,252 downwards.
GACACACAGACAAAGAAGCAGATGGATAGTTAGCCAGACAGCCAAAGTTCCAGATGGATAGACCATGGTTAGCCCAATCCATCTTCAGGGATAGGAGACAGGGAGTCATGAGGACCTGTGTGGCAAAAAAAGAAAGTTAATACATGTATAGAAACTGAATGATCACCAACCTGCTACTCAGTTGCAAACAAATAGTCAGCCTCACACAGATACAAATGGACACAGACAGAGAAGCAGATGGATAGATAGCCAGACAGCCAGAATCAGGGAGTCATGAGGACCTGTGTGGCAAAAAAAAAGTTAATACATGCATAGAAACTGAATGACCACCTACCTGTTACACATTTGCAAACAGTTTTTTTTTAGCCTCACACAGTTGCAGATGGACACACAGCGAAAGAAGCAGATGGATAGTTAGCCATACACTTAGCCAGTCGGCCAGAGTCAGGGAGTCATGAGGACCTGTGTGGCAAAAAAGAAAGTTAATACATGTTTAGAAACTGAATGATCACCTACCGGTTACACAGCTGCATATGAATAGACAAAAATCACACAGAAAGAGAAGGACACAAACAGAGAAGCAGATGGATAGATAGCCAGACAGCCAGAATCAGGAAGTCATGAGGACCTGTGTGGCAATAAAAGAAAATTAATACATGTATAGAAAAATGTATAAATGATCACCTACCTGTTACACAGTTGCAAACAGTTTTGCAGATGCAGATGGAAAGAAGCAGATGGATAGATAGCCAGTCGGCCAGAGTCAGGATGTCATGAGGATCTGTGTGGCAAAAAAGAAAGTTAATACATGTATAGAAACTGAATGATCACCTACCTGTAACACAGTTGCAAACAGTTTTTCAGCCTCGCACAGTTGCAGATGGACACACATACAAAGAAGCAGATGGATAGTTAGCCAGACAGCCAAAGTTCCAGATGGAGATACAGATGAATAGACCATGGTTAGCCCGATCTATCTTCAGGGATAGGAGTCAGGGAGTCATGAGGACCTGTGTGGCAAAAAAAGAAAGTTAATACATGTATAGAAACTAAATGATCACCTACTTGTTACAGAGTTGCAAACAGTTTTTCAGCCTCAGACAGATGCAGATGGACACAGACAGAGAAGCAGATGGATAGATAGCCAGACAGCCAGAATCAGGGAGTCATGAGGACCTGTGTGGCAAAAAAAAGTTAATACGTGCATAGAAACTGAATGATCACCTACCTGTTACACATTTGCAAACAGTTTTTCAGCCTCGCACAGTTGCAGATGGACACACAGTCAAAGAAGCAGATGGATAGTTAGCCAGACAGCTAAAGTTCCAGATGGATAGACCATGGTTAGCCCAATCCATCTTCAGGAATAGGAGTCAGGGAGTCATGAGGACCTGTGTGGCAATAAAAGAAAGTTAATACATGTATAGAAACTGAATGATCACCTACCTGTTACACAGTTGCAAACAGTTTTTCAGCCTCGCACAGTTGCAGATGGACACACATACAAAGAAGCAGATGGATAGTTAGCCAGACAGCCAAAGTTCCAGATGGAGATACAGATGAATAGACCATGGTTAGCCCGATCTATCTTCAGGGATAGGAGTCAGGGAGTCATGAGGACCTGTGTGGCAAAAAAAGAAAGTTAATACATGTATAGAAACTAAATGATCACCTACTTGTTACAGAGTTGCAAACAAATGGTCAGCCTCGCACAGTTGCAGATGGACACACAGACAAAGAAGCAGGTGGATAGTTAGCCAGTGAGCCAAACTTCCAGATGGAGATGCAGATGAAGATTCCATTTTTGGCTGAATTCATCTTCAGGGATAGAAGGAGTCAGGGAGTCATGAAAACCTGTGTGGCAAAAAAGAAAGTTAATATATGTGTAGAAACTGAATGATCACCTACCTGCTACTCAGTTGCAAACAGTTTTTCAGTCTCAGACAGATGCAGATGGACACAGACAGAGAAGCAGATGGATAGATAGCCAGACAGCCAGAATCAGGGAGTCATGAGGACCTGTGTGGCAAAAAAAGGTAATACATGCATAGAAACTGAATGATCACCTACCTGTTACACAGTTGCAAACAGTTTTTCAGCCTCGCACAGTTGCAGATGGACACACAGACAAAGAAGCAGATGGATAGTTAGCCAGACAGCCAAAGTTCCAGATGGATAGACCATGGTTAGCCCAATCCATCTTCAGGGAAAGGAGTCAGGGAGTCATGAGGACCTGTGTGGCAATAAAAGAAAGTTAATACATGTATAGAAACTGAATGATCACCTACCTGTTACACATTTGCAAACAGTTTTTCAGCCTCGCACAGTTGCAGATGGACACACAGTCAAAGAAGCAGATAGATAGTTAGCCAGACACTAAGCCAGTCGGCCAGAGTCAGGGAGTCATGAGGACCTGTGTGGCAAAAAAGAAAGTTAATACATGTATAGAAACTAAATGATCACCTACCTGTAACACAGTTGCAAACAGTTTTTCAGCCTCACACAGTTGCAGATGGACACACAGACAAAGAAGAAGATGGATTGTTAGCCAGTCTGCCTGAGTCAGGGAGTCATGAGGACCTGTGTGGCAATAAAAGAAAGTTAATACATGTATAGAAACTGAATGATCACCTACCTGTTACACAGTTGCATATGAATTGTCAGCCTCACACAGTTGCAGATGGTCACACAGACAAAGAAGCAGATGGATAGTTAGCCAGACAGCCAAACTTCCAGATGGATAGACCATGGTTAGCCCGATCCATCTTCAGGGATAGGAGTCAGGGAGTCATGAGGACCTGTGTGGCAAAAAAAGGTAATACATGCATAGAAACTGAATGACCACGTACCTGTTACACATTTGCAAAAAGTTTTTCAGCCTCGCACAGTTGCAGATGGACACACAGTCAAAGAAGCAGATGGATAGTTAGCCAGACACTAAGCCAGTCGGCCAGAGTCAGGGAGTCATGAGGACCTGTGTGGCAAAAAAGAAAGTTAATGCATGTTTAGAAACTGAATGATCACCTACCTGTAACACAATTGCAAACACTTTTTCAGCCTCACACAGTTGCAGATGGCCACACAGACAAAGAAGCAGATGGATAGTTAGCCAGTGAGCCAAACATCCAGATAGAGATGCAGATGAAGATTCCATTTTTGGCTGAATTCATCTTCAGGGATAGAAGGAGTCAGGGAGTCATGAGGACCTGTGTGGCAATAAAAGAAAGTTAATACATGTATAGAAACTGAATGATCACCTACCTGTTACACAGTTGCATATGAATTGTCAGCCTCACACAGTTGCAGATGGTCACACAGACAAAGAAGCAGATGGATAGTTAGCCAGACAGCCAAAGTTCCAGATGGATAGACCATGGTTAGCCCGATCCATCTTCAGGGATAGGAGTCAGGGAGTCATGAGGACCTGTGTGGAAAAAAAAAGAAAGTTAATACATGTATAGAAACTGAATGATCACCAACCTGCTACTCAGTTGCAAAAAAATAGTCAGCCTCACACAGATACAAATGGACACAGACAGAGAAGCAGATGGATAGATAGCCAGACAGCCAGAATCAGGGAGTCATGAGGACCTGTGTGGCAATAAAAGAAAATTAATACATGTATAGAAAAATGTATAAATGATCACCTACCTGTTACACAGTTGCAAACAGTTTTGCAGATGCAGATGGATAGAAGCAGATGGATAGATAGCCAGTCGGCCAGAGTCAGGATGTCATGAGGACCTGTGTGGCAAAAAAGAAAGTTAATACATGTATAGAAACTGAATGATCACCTACCTGTAACACAGTTGCAAACAGTTTTTCAGCCTCGCACAGTTGCAGATGGACACACATACAAAAAAGCAGATGGATAGTTAGCCAGACAGCCAAAGTTCCAGATGGAGACGCAGATGGATAGACCATGGTTAGCCCGATCTATCTTCCGGGATAGGAGTCAGGGAGTCATGAGGACCTGTGTGCCAAAAAAAGAAAGTTAATACATGTATAGAAACTAAATGATCACCTACTTGTTACAGAGTTGCAAACAAATGGTCAGCCTCGCACAGTTGCAGATGGACACACAGACAAAGAAGCAGGTGGAAAGTTAGCCAGTGAGCCAAACTTCCAGATGGAGATGCAGATGAAGATTCCATTTTTGTCTGAATTCATCTTCAGGGATAGAAGGAGTCAGGGAGTCATGAAAACCTGTGTGGCAAAAAAGAAAGTTAATATATGTGTAGAAACTGAATGATCACCTACCTGCTACTCAGTTGCAAACAGTTTTTCAGTCTCAGACAGATGCAGATGGACACAGACAGAGAAGCAGATGGATAGATAGCCAGACAGCCAGAATCAGGGAGTCATGAGGACCTGTGTGGCAAAAAAAAGTTAATACGTGCATAGAAACTGAATGATCACCTACCTGTAACACATTTGCAAACAGTTTTTCAGCCTCGCACAGTTGCAGATGGACACACAGTCAAAGAAGCAGATGGATAGTTAGCCAGACAGCTTAAGTTCCAGATGGATAGACCATGGTTAGCCCAATCCATCTTCAGGAATATGAGTCAGGGAGTCATGAGGACCTGTGTGGCAATAAAAGAAAGTTAATACATGTATAGAAACTGAATGATTACCTACCTGCTACTCAGTTGCAAAAAGTTTTTCAGCCTCAGACAGAAGCAGATGTACACAGACAGAGAAGTAGATGGATAGATAGCCAGACAGCCAGAATCAGGGAGTCATGAGGACCTGTGTGGCAATAAAAGAAAGTTAATACATGTATAGAAACTGAATGATCACCTACCTGTAACACAGTTGCAAACAGTTTTGCAGATGCAGATGGATAGAAGCAGATGGATAGATAGCCAGTCGGCCAGAGTCAGGATGTCATGAGGACCTGTGTGGCAAAAAAGAAAGTTAATATATGTGTAGAAACTGAATGATCACCTACCTGTAATACAGTTGATAACAGTTTTTCAGCCTCACACAGTTGCAGATGGACACACAGACAAAGAAGCAGATGGATAGTTAGCCAGACAGCCAAAGTTCCAGATGGATAGACCATGGTTAGCCCAATCCATCTTCATGTATAGAAACTGAATGATCACCTACCTGTTACACAGTTGCAAACAAATTGGCAGCCTCAAACAGATGCAGAAACACAGAGAAGCAGGTGGATAGTTAGCCAGACAGCCAGAGACAGGGAGTAATGAGGACCTGTGTGGCAAAAAAAAAAGTTAATACATGTTTAGAAACTGAATGATCACCTACCTGTTACACAGTTGAAAACAGTTTTTCAGCCTCACACAGTTGCAGATGGACACACAGACAAAGAAGCAGGTGGATAGTTAGCCAGTGAGCCAAACTTCCAGATGGAGATGCAGATGAAGATTCCATTTTTGGCTGAATTCATCTTCAGTGATAGAAGGAGTCAGGGAGTCATGAGGACCTGTCTGGCAAAAAAGAAAATTAATACATGTATAGAAACTGAATGATCACCTACCTGTTACACAGTTGCATATGAATTGTCAGCCTCACACAGTTGCAGATGGTCACACAGACAAAGAAGCAGATGGATAGTTAGCCAGACAGCCAAAGTTCCAGAAGGATAGACCATGGTTAGCCTGATCCATCTTCAGGGATAGGAGTCAGGGAGTCATGAGGACCTGTGTGGCAAAAAAAAGAAAGTTAATACATGTATAGAAACTGAATGATCACCTACCTGCTACTCAGTTGCAAACAAATAGTCAGCCTCACACAGTTGCAGATGGTCACACAGACAGAGAAGCAGATGGATAGATAGCAAGTCGGCCAGAGTCAGGGAGTCATGAGGACCTGTGTGGAAAAAAAGAAAGTTAATACATGTATAGAAACTGAATGATCACCTACCTGTAACACAGTTGCAAACAGTTTTTCAGCCTCACACAGTCGCAGATGGACACACAGACAAAGAAGCAGATGGATAGTTAGCCAGACAGCCAAAGTTCCAGATGGAGATGCAGATGAAGATACCATGTTTGGCTGAATTAATCTTCAGGGAAAGAAGGAGTCAGGGAGTCATGAGGACCTGTGTGGCAATAAAAGAAAGTTAATACATGTATAGAAACTAAATGATCACCTACCTGCTACACAGTTGCAAACAAATTGGCAGCCTCAAACAGATGCAGAAAGACACAGAGAAGCAGGTGGATAGTTAGCCAGACAGCCAGAGTCAGGGAGTAATGAGGACCTGTGTGGCAAAAAAGAAAGTTAATACATGTTTAGAAACTGAATGATCACCTACCTGTAACACAGTTGCAAACAGTTTTTCAGCCTCACACAATTGCACATGGCCACACAGACAAAGAAGCAGATGGATAGTTAGCCAGTGAGCCAAACTTCCAGATGGAGATGCAGATGAAGATTCCATTTTTGGCTGAATTCATCTTCAGGGATAGAAGGAGTCAGGGAGTCATGAGGACCTGTGTGGCAAAAAAGAAAGTTAATACATGTATAGAAACTAAATGATCACCTACCTGCTACTCAGTTGCAAACAAATAGTCAGCCTCACACAGATACAAATGGACACAGACAGAGAAGCAGATGGATAGATAGCCAGACAGCCAGAATCAGGGAGTCATGAGGACCTTTGCGGAAAAAAAAAAGTTAATACATGCATAGAAACTGAATGACCACCTACCTGTTACACATTTGCAAACAGTTTTTCAGCCTCGCACAGTTGCAGATGGACACACAGTCAAAGAAGCAGATGGATAGTTAGCTATACACTTAGCCAGTCGGCCAGAGTCAGGGAGTCATGAGGACCTGTGTGGCAAAAAAGAAAGTTAATACATGTATAGAAACTAAATGATCACCTACGTGTTACACAGTTGCAAACAGTTTTGCAGATGCAGATGGATAGAAGCAGATGAATAGATAGCCAGTCGGCCAGAGTCAGGATGTCATGAGGACCTGTGTGGCAAAAAAGAAAGTTAATACATGTATAGAAACTAAATGATCACCTACCTGTTACACAGTTGCAAACAGTTTTTCAGCCTCACACAGTTGCAGATGGACACACAGACAAAGAAGCAGATGGATAGTTAGCCAGACAGCCAAAGTTCCAGATGGATAGACCATGGTTAGCCCAATCCATCTTCAGGGATAGGAGTCAGGGAGTCATGAAAACCTGTGTGGCAATGAAAGAAAGTTAATACATGTATAGAAACTGAATGATCACCTACCTGTTACACAGTTGCATATGAATTGTCAGCCTCACACAGTTGCAGATGGTCACACAGACAAAGAAGCAGATGGATAGTTAACCAGACAGCCAAAGTTCCAGATGGATAGACCATGGTTAGCCCGATCCATCTTCAGGGATAGGAGTCAGGGAGTCATGAGGACCTGTGTGGCAAAAAAAGAAAGTTAATACATGTATAGAAACTGAATGATCACCAACCTGCTACTCAGTTGCAAACAAATAGTCAGCCTCACACAGATACAAATGGACACAGAAAGAGAAGCAGATGGATAGATAGCCAGACAGCCAGAATCAGGGAGTCATGAGGACCTGTGTGGCAAAAAAAAAGTTAATACATGCATAGAAACTGAATGACCACCTACCTGTTACACATTTGCAAACAGTTTTTTTTTAGCCTCGCACAGTTGCAGATGGACACACAGTGAAAGAAGCAGATGGATAGTTAGCCATACACTTAGCCAGTCGGCCAGAGTCAAGGAGTCATGAGGACCTGTGTGGCAAGAAAGAAAGTTAATACATGTTTAGAAACTGAATGATCACCTACCGGTTACACAGCTGCATATGAATAGACAAAAATCACACAGAAAGAGAAGGACACAAACAGAGAAGCAGATGGATAGATAGCCAGACAGACAGAATCAGGAAGTCATGAAGACCTGTGTGGCAATAAAAGAAAATTAATACATGTATAGAAAAATGTATAAATGATCACCTCCCTGTTACACAGTTGCAAACAGTTTTGCAGATGCAGATGGATAGAAGCAGATGGATAGATAGCCAGTCGGCCAGAGTCAGGATGTCATGAGGACCTGTGTGGCAAAAAAGAAAGTTAATACATGTATAGAAACTGAATGATCACGTACCTGTTACTCAGTTGCAAACAGTTTTTCAGCCTCGCACAGTTGCAGATGGACACACATACAAAGAAGCAGATGGATAGTTAGCCAGACAGCCAAAGTTCTAGATGGAGATGCAGATGGATAGACCATGGTTAGCCCGATCTATCTTCAGGGATAGGAGTCAGGGAGTCATGAGGACCTGTGTGGCAAAAAAAGAAAGTTAATACATGTATAGAAACTAAATGATCACCTAATTGTTACAGAGTTGCAAACAAATGGTCAGCCTCGCACAGTTACAGATGGACACACAGACAAAGAAGCAAGTGGATAGTAAGCCAGTGAGCCAAACTTCCAGATGGAGATGCAGATGAAGATTCCATTTTTGGCTGAATTCATCTTCAGGGATAGAAGGAGTCAGGGAGTCATGAGGACCTGTGTGGCAAAAAAAGAAAGTTAATACATGTATAGAAACTGAATGATCACCAACCTGCTACTCAGTTGCAAACAAATAGTCAGCCTCACACAGATACAAATGGACACAGAAAGAGAAGCAGATGGATAGATAGCCAGACAGCCAGAATCAGGGAGTCATGAGGACCTGTGTGGCAAAAAAAAAGTTAATACATGCATAGAAACTGAATGACCACCTACCTGTTACACATTTGCAAACAGTTTTTTTTTAGCCTCGCACAGTTGCAGATGGACACACAGTGAAAGAAGCAGATGGATAGTTAGCCATACACTTAGCCAGTCGGCCAGAGTCAAGGAGTCATGAGGACCTGTGTGGCAAGAAAGAAAGTTAATACATGTTTAGAAACTGAATGATCACCTACCGGTTACACAGCTGCATATGAATAGACAAAAATCACACAGAAAGAGAAGGACACAAACAGAGAAGCAGATGGATAGATAGCCAGACAGACAGAATCAGGAAGTCATGAAGACCTGTGTGGCAATAAAAGAAAATTAATACATGTATAGAAAAATGTATAAATGATCACCTCCCTGTTACACAGTTGCAAACAGTTTTGCAGATGCAGATGGATAGAAGCAGATGGATAGATAGCCAGTCGGCCAGAGTCAGGATGTCATGAGGACCTGTGTGGCAAAAAAGAAAGTTAATACATGTATAGAAACTGAATGATCACGTACCTGTTACTCAGTTGCAAACAGTTTTTCAGCCTCGCACAGTTGCAGATGGACACACATACAAAGAAGCAGATGGATAGTTAGCCAGACAGCCAAAGTTCTAGATGGAGATGCAGATGGATAGACCATGGTTAGCCCGATCTATCTTCAGGGATAGGAGTCAGGGAGTCATGAGGACCTGTGTGGCAAAAAAAGAAAGTTAATACATGTATAGAAACTAAATGATCACCTAATTGTTACAGAGTTGCAAACAAATGGTCAGCCTCGCACAGTTACAGATGGACACACAGACAAAGAAGCAGGTGGATAGTTAGCCAGTGAGCCAAACTTCCAGATGGAGATGCAGATGAAGATTCCATTTTTGGCTGAATTCATCTTCAGGGATAGAAGGAGTCAGGGAGTCATGAAAACCTGTGTGGCAAAAAAGAAAGTTAATATATGTGTAGAAACTGAATGATCACCTACCTGTTACACATTTGCAAACAGTTTTTCAGCCTCGCACAGTTGCAGATGGACACACAGTCAAAGAAGCAGATGGATAGTTAGCCAGACAGCTAAAGTTCCAGATGGATAGACCATGGTTAGCCCAATCCATCTTCAGGAATAGGAGTCAGGGAGTCATGAGGACCTGTGTGGCAAAAAAAGAAAGTTAATACATGTATAGAAACTGAATGATCACCTACCTGTTACACAGTTGCAAACAAATTGGCAGCCTCAAACAGATGCAGAAACACAGAGAAGCAGGTGGATAGTTAGCCAGACAGCCAGAGGCAGGGAGTAATGAGGACCTGTGCGGCAAAAAAAAGAAAGTTAATACATGTATAGAAACTGAATGATCACCTACCTGCTACTCAGTTGCAAACAGTTTTTCAGCCTCACACAGATACAGATGGACACAGACAGAGAAGCAGATGGATAGATAGCCAGACAGCCAGAATCAGGGAGTCATGAGGACCTGTGCGGCAAAAAAAAGAAAGTTAATACATGTATAGAAACTGAATGATCACCTACCTGCTACTCAGTTGCAAACAAATAGTCAGCCTCACACAGTTGCAGATGGTCACACAGACAGAGAAGCAGATGGATAGATAGCAAGTCGGCCAGAGTCAGGGAGTCATGAGGACCTGTGTGGAAAAAAAGAAAGTTAATACATGTTTAGAAACTGAATGATCACCTACCTGCTACTCCGTTGCAAACAAATAGTCAGCCTCACACAGATACAAATGGACACAGACAGAGAAGCAGATGGATAGATAGCCAGACAGCCAGAATCAGGGAGTCATGAGGACCTGTGTGGAAAAAAAAAAGTTAATACATGCATAAAAACTGAATGACCACCTACCTGTTACACATGTGCAAACAGTTTTTCAGCCTCGCACAGTTGCAGATGGACACACAGTCAAAGAAGCAGATGGATAGTTAGCTATACACTTAGCCAGTCGGCCAGAGTCAGGGAGTCATGAGGACCTGTGTGGCAAAAAAGAAAGTTAATACATGTATAGAAACTAAATGATCACCTACCTGTTACACAGTTGCAAACAGTTTTGCAGATGCAGATGGATAGAAGCAGATGGATAGATAGCCAGTCGGCCAGAGTCAGGATGTCATGAGGACCTGTGTGGCAAAAAAGAAAGTTAATACATGTATAGAAACTAAATGATCACCTACCTGTTACACAGTTGCAAACAGTTTTTCAGCCTCGCACAGTTGCAGATGGACACACAGACAAAGAAGCAGATGGATAGTTAGCCAGACAGCCAAAGTTCCAGATGGAGATGCAGATGGATAGACCATGGTTAGCCCGATCCATCTTCAGGAATCGGAGTCAGAAAGTCATGAAAACCTGTGTGGCAAAAAAGAAAGTTAATACATGTATAGAAACTGAATGATCACCTACCTGCTACTCAGTTGCAAACAGTTTTTCAGCCTCAGACAGATGCAGATGTACACAGACAGAGAAGTAGATGGATAGATGGCCAGACAGCCAGAATCAGGGAGTCATGAGGACCTGTGTGGCAAAAAAGAAAGTTAATATATGTGTAGAAACTGAATGATCACCTACCTGTAACACAGTTGCAAACAGTTTTTCAGCCTCACACAGTTGCAGATGGACACACAGACAAAGAAGCAGGTGGATAGTTAGCCAGTGAGCCAAACTTCCAGATGGAGATGCAGATGAAGATTCCATTTTTGGCTGAATTCATCTTCAGGGATAGAAGGAGTCAGGGAGTCATGAGGACCTGTGTGGCAAAAAAGAAAGTTAATATATGTGTAGAAACTGAATGATCACCTACCTGCTACTCAGTTGCAAACAGTTTTTCAGCCTCAGACAGATGCAGATGGACACAGACAGAGAAGCAGACGGATAGATAGCCAGACAGCCAGAATCAGGGAGTCATGAGGACCTGTGTGGCAAAAAAAGGTAATACATGCATAGAAACTGAATGATCACCTACCTGTTACACATTTGCATATGAACTGTCAGCCTCACACAGTTGCAGATGGTCACAGTCAAAGACGCAGATGGATAGTTAGCCAGACAGCAAAAGTTCCAGATGGATAGACCATGGTTAGCCCGATCCATCTTCAGGGATAGGAGTCAGGGAGTCATGAGGACCTGTGTGGCAAAAAAAGGTAATACATGCATAGAAACTGAATGATCACCTACCTGCTACTCAGTTGCAAACAAATAGTCAGCCTCACACAGATACAGATGGACACAGACAGAGAAGCAGATGGATAGATAGCCAGTCGGCCAGAGTCAGGGAGTCATGAGGACCTGTGTGGCAAAAAAAAGAAAGTTAATACATGTATAGAAACTGAATGATAACCTACCTGCTACTCAGTTGCAAACAAATAGTCAGCCTCACACAGTTGCAGATGGTCACACAGACAGAGAAGCAGATGGATAGATAGCAAGTCGGCCAGAGTCAGGGAGTCATGAGGACCTGTGTGGCAAAAAGGAAAGTTAATACATGTTTAGAAACTGAATGATCACCTACCTGTAACACAGTTGCAAACAGTTTTTCAGCCTCACACAATTGCAGATGGACACACAGACAAAGAAGCAGATGGACAGTCAGCCAGTGAGCCAAACTTCCAGATGGAGATGCAGATGAAGATACCATTTTTGGCTGGATTAATATTCAGGAATAGGAGTCAGGGAGTCATGAAAACCTGTGTGGCAATAAAAGAAAGTTAATACATGTATAGAAACTGACTGATCACCTACCTGTTACACAGTTGCAAACAGTTTTTCAGCCTCACACAGTTGCAGATGGACACACAGACAAAGAAGCAGATGGATAGTTAGCCAGACAGCCAAAGTTCCAGATGGAGATGCAGATGGATAGACCATGGTTAGCCCGATCCATCTTCAGGAATAGGAGTCAGGGAGTCATGAAAACCTGTGTGGCAAAAAAAGAAAGTTAATACATGTATAGAAACTGAATGATCACCAACCTGCTACTCAGTTGCAAACAAATAGTCAGCCTCACAGATACAAATGGACACAGACAGAGAAGCAGATGGATAGATAGCCAGACAGCCAGAATTAGAGAGTCATGAGGACCTGTGTGGCAAAAAAAAGTTAATACATGCATAGAAACTGAATGACCACCTACCTGTTACACATTTGCAAACAGTTTTTCAGCCTCACACAGTTGCAGATGGACACACAGACAAAGAAACAGATGGATAGTTAGCCAGACACTTAGCAAGTCGGCCAGAGTCAGGGAGTCATGAGGACCTGTGTGGCAAAAAAGAAAGTTAATACATGTTTAGAAACTGAATGATCACCTACCTGTAACACAGTTGCAAACAGTTTTTCAGCCTCACACAGTTGCAGATGGACACACAGACAAAGAAGCAGATGGATAGTTAGCCAGTGAGCCAAACTTCCAGATGGAGATGCAGATGAAGATTCCATTTTTGGCTGGATTAATCTTCAGGAATAGGAGTCAGGGAGTCATGAAAACCTGTGTGGCAAAAAATAAAGTTGATACATGTATAGAAACTGAATGATCACCTACCTGCTACACATCTGCATATGAATTGTCAGACTCACACAGTTGCAGATGGTCACAAAGAAAAAGAAGCAGATGGATAGTTAGCCAGACAGCCAAAGTTCCAGATGGAGATGCAGATGGATAGACCATGGTTAGCCCGATCCATCTTTAGGAATAGGAGTGAGGGAGTCATGAAAACCTGTGTGGCAAAAAAGAAAGTTAATATATGCGTAGAAACTGAATGATCACCTACCTGCTACTCACTTGCAAACAGTTTTTCAGCCTCAGACAGATGCAGATGGACACAGACAGAGAAGCAGATGGATAGATAGCCAGACAGCCAGAATCAGGGAGTCATGAGGACCTGTGTGGCAAAAAAGGGTAATACATGCATAGAAACTGAATGATCACCTACCTGCTACTCAGTTGCAAACAAATAGTCAGCCTCACACAGATACAGATGGACACAGACAGAGAAGCAGATGGATAGTTAGCCAGTCGGCCAGAGTCAGGGAGTCATGAGGATCTGTGTGGCAAAAAAGAAAGTTAATACATGTTTAGAAACTGAATGATCACCTACCTGTTACACAGTTGCAAACAGTTTTTCAGCCTCACACAGTTGCAGATGGAAACACAGACAAACAAGCAGATGAATTGTTAGCCAGTCGGCCTGAGTCAAGGAAGTCATGAGGATCTGTGTGGCAAAAAAGAAAGTTAATACATGTTTAGAAACTGAATGATCACCTACCTGTTACACAGTTGCAAACAGTTTTTCAGCCTCACACAGTTGCAGATGGACACACAGACAAAAAAGCAGATGGACAGTTTGCCAGTGAGCCAAACTTCCAGATGGAGATGCAGATGAAGATACCATTTTTGGCTGAATTCATCATCAGGGACAGAAGGAGTCAGGGAGTCATGAAAACCTGTGTGGCAAAAAAGAAAGTTAATATATGTGTAGAAACTGAATGATCACCTACTTGTCACACAGTTCCAAACAAATGGTCAGCCTCACACAGTTGCAGATGGACACACAGACAAAAAAGCAGATGGACAGTTTGCCAGTGAGCCAAACTTCCAGATGGAGATGCAGATGAAGATACCATTTTTGGCTGGATTCATCTTCAGGGATAGAAGGAGTCAGGGAGTCATGAGGACCTGTGTGGCAAAAAAGAAAGTTAATATATGTGTAGAAACTGAATGATCACCTACCTGCTACACAGCTGCATATGAATAGTCAAAAATCACACAGTTGCAGATGGACACACAGACAAAAAAAGCAGATGGAAAAATTAGCCAGTGAGCCAAACTTCCAGATGGAGATGCAGATGAAGATACCATTTTTGGCTGGATTCATCTTCAGGGATAGAAGGAGTCAGGGAGTCATGAGGACCTGTGTGGCAAAAAAAAAGAAAGTTAATACATGTATAGAAACTGAATGATCACCTACCTGCTACTCATTTGCAAACAAATAGTCAGCCTCACACAGATACAGATGGACACAGACAGAGAAGCAGATGGATAGATAGCCAGACAGCCAGAATCAGGGAGTCATGAGGACCTGTGTGGCAAAAAAAAAGTTAATACATGTATAGAAACTGAATGACCACGTACCTGTTACACATTTGCAAACAGTTTTTCACCCTCGCACAGATGCATATGGACACACAGTCAAAGAAGCAGATGGATAGTTAGCCAGACAGCCAGAGTCAGGGTGTCATGATGCCTGTGTGGAAATAAAAGAAAATGAATACATGTATAGAAACTGAATGATCACCTACCTGTTACACAGTTGCAAACAGTTTTTCAGCCTCACACAGTTGCAGATGGCCACACAGACAAAGAAGCAGATGGATAGTTAGCCAGACACTTAGCCAGTCGGCCAGAGTCAGGAAGTCATGAGGACCTGTGTGGCAATAAAAGAAAATGAATACATGTATAGAAACTGAATGATCACCTACCTGTTACACAGTTGCAAACTGTTTTTCAGCCTTATACAGTTGCAAATGGACACACAGACAAAAAAAGCAGATGGAAAAATTAGCCAGTGAGCCAAACTTCCAGATGGAGATGCAGATGAAGATTCCATTTTTGGCTGAATTCATCTTCAGTGATAGAAGGAGTCAGGGAGTCATGAGGACCTGTGTGGCAATAAAAGAAAGTTAATACATGTATAGAAACTGAATGATCACCTACCTGTTACACAGTTGCATATGAATTGTCAACCTCACACAGTTGCAGATGGTCAGACAGACAAAGAAGCAGATGGATAGATAGCCAGACAGCCAGAATCAGGGAGTCATGAGGACCTGTGTGGCAAAAAAAAAAGTTAATACATGCATAGAAACTGAATGACCACCTACCTGTTACACAGTTGCAAACAGTTTTTCAGCCTCACACAGATGCAGATGGACACACCGACAGAGAAGCAGATGGATTGTTAGCCAGTCGGCCTGAGTCAGGGAGTCATGAGGACCTTTGTGGCAAAAAAAAAAGTTGATACATGTATAGAAACTGAATGATCACCTACCTGTAACACAGTTGCAAACAATTTTTTTTAGCCTCACACAGTTGCAGATGGTCACACAGAATGAGAAGTAGATGGATAGTTAGCCAGTGAGCCAAACTTCCAGATGGAGATGCAGATGAAGATACTCTTTTTGGCTGGATTCATCTTCAGGAACAGGATTCAGGGAGTCATGAAAAGCTGTGTGGCAAAAAATAAAGTTGATACATGTATAGAAACTGAATGATCACCTACCTGTTACACAGTTGCAAACAGTTTTTCAGCCTCATACAGTTGCAGATGGACACACAGATAAAGAAGCAGATGGATAGTTAGCCAGACAGCCAAAGTTCCAGATGGAGATGCACATGGATAGACCATGGTTAGCCCGATCCATCTTCAGGGATAGGAGTCAGGGAGTCATGAAAACCTGTGTGGCAAAAAAGAAAGTTAATATATGTGTAGAAACTGAATGATCACCTACCTCCTACTCAGTTGCAAACAGTTTTTCAGCCTCGCACAGATGCAGATGGACACAGTCAAAGAAGCAGATGGATAGATAGCCAGACAGCCAGAGTCAGTAAGACTATTCATAGACAGACAGAGAGGTAGATGTATAGTTAGTCAGTCAGCCAAAGTTCCAGATGGAGATGCAGATGAAGATACTCTTTTTGGCTGGATCCATCTTCAGAGGATAGAAGGAGTCAGGGAGTCATGAGGACCTGTGTGACAAAAAAAGAAAGTTAATACATGTATAAAAACTGAATGATCACCTACCTGTTACACAGTTGCATATGAATTGTCAACCTCACACAGTTGCAGGTGGTCAGACAGACAAAGAAGCAGATGGATAGTTAGCAAGACAGCCAAAGTTACAGATGGATAGACCATGGTTAGCCCAATCCATCTTCAGGGATAGGAGTCAGGGAGTCATGAGGACCTGAGTGGCAAGAAAAGAAAGTTAATACATGTATAAAAACTGAATGATCACCTACCTGTTACACAGTTGCATATGAATTGTCAGCCTCACACAGATACAGACGGACACAGACAGAGAAGCAGATGGATAGATAGCCAGACAGCCAGAATCAGGGAGTCATGAGGACCTGTGTGGCAAAAAAGAAAGTTAATATATGTGTAGAAACTGAATGATCACCTACCTGTAGCACAGTTGCAAACAGTTTTTCAGCCTCACACAGTTGCAGATGGACACACAGACAAAGAAGCAGATGGATAGTTAGCCAGACAGCCAAATTTCCTGATGGAGATGCAGATGGATAGACCATGGTTAGCCCGATCCATCTTCAGGGATAGGAGTCAGGGAGTCATGAGGACCTGTGTGGCAATAAAAGAAAGTTAATACATGCCTAGAAACTCAATGATCACCTACCGGTTACACAGCTGCATATGAATAGTCAAAAATCACACAGTTGCAGATGGACACACAGACAAAAAAAGCAGATGGATAGTTAGCCAGTGAGCCAGAGTCAGGGTGTCATGAGGACCTGGGTGGCAATAAAAGAAAATTAATACATGTATAGAAACTAAATGATCACCTACCTGTTACACAGTTGCAAACAGTTTTGCAGATGCAGATGGATAGAAGCAGATGGATAGTTAGCCAGAGTCAGGATTTCATGAGGACTTGTGTGGCAAAAAAGAAAGTTAATACATGTATAGAAACTGACTGATCACCTACCTGTTACACAGTTGCAAAACGTTTTTCCAGCCTCGCACAGTTGCAGATGGACACAGTCAAAGAAGCAGATGGATAGATAGCCAGACAGCCAGAGTCAGTAAGACTATTCATATACAGACAGAGAAGTAGATGTATAGTTAGTCAGTCAGCCAAAGTTCCAGATGGAGATGCAGATGAAGATACTCTTTTTGGCTGGATCCATCTTCAGAGGATAGAAGGAGTCAGGGAGTCCTGAGGACCTGTGTGGCAATAAAAGAAAGTTAATACATGTATAGAAACTGAATGATCACCTACCTGTTACACAGTTGTAAACAAATTGGCAGCCTCAAACAGATGCATAAAGACACAGAGAAGCAGGTGGATAGTTAGCCAGTGAGCCAAACTTCCAGATGGAGATGCAGATGAAGATTCCATTTTTGGCTGAATTAATCTTCAGGGATAGAAGGAGTCAGGGAGTCATGAGGACCTGTGTGGCAATAAAAGAAAGTTAATACATGTATAGAAACTGAATGATCACCTACCTGTTACACAGTTGCATATGAATTGTCAGCCTCACACAGTTGCAGATGGTCACACAGACAAAGAAGCAGATGGATAGTTAGCCAGACAGCCAAAGTTCCAGATGGATAGACCATGGTTAGCCCAATCCATCTTCAAGGATAGGAGTCAGGGAGTCATGAGGACCTGTGTGGCAAAAAAAGAAAGTTAATACATGTATAGAAACTGAATGATCACCAACCTGCTATTCAGTTGCAAACAAATAGTCAGCCTCACACAGATACAAATGGACACAGACAGAGTAGCAGATGGATAGATAGCCAGACAGCCAGAATCAGGGAGTCATGAGGACCTGTGTGGAAAAAAAAAAGTTAATACATGCATAGAAACTGAATGACCACCTGCCTGTTACACATTTGCAAACAGTTTTTCAGCCTCGCACAGTTGCAGATGGACACACAGTCAAAGAAGCAGATGGATAGTTAGCCATACACTTAGCCAGTCGGCCAGAGTCAGGGAGTCATGAGGACCTGTGTGGCAAAAAAGAAAGTTAATACATGTAGAGAAACAAAATTATCACCTACCTGTTACACGGTTGCAAACAGTTTTTCAGCCTCATACAGTTGCAGATGGACACACAGATAAAGAAGCAGATGGATAGTTAGCCAGACAGCCAAAGTTCCAGATGGAGATGCAGATGAAGATTCCATTTTTGGCTGAATTCATCTTCAGGGATAGAAGGAGTCAGGGAGTCATGAGGACCTGTGTGGCAATAAAAGAATGTTAATACATGTATAGAAACTGAATGATCACCTACCTGTCACACAGTTACAAACAAATGGTCAGCCTCACACAGATGCAGATGGACACACCGACAAAGAAGCAGATGGATAGTTAGCCAGACAGCCAGAGTCAGGGTGTCATGATGCCTGTGTGGAAATAAAAGAAAATGAATACATGTATAGAAACTGAATGATCACCTACCTGTTACACAGGTGCAAACAAATAGTTAGCCTCACACAGATGCAGATGGACACACAGACAAAGAAGCAGATGGATAGATAGCCAGACAGCCAGAATCAGGGAGTCATGAGGACCTGTGTGGCAAAAAAGAAAGTTAATACATGTATAGAAACTGAATGATCACCTACCTGTTACACAGCTGCAAACAGTTTTTCAGCCTCGCACAGTTGCAGATGGACACACAGACAAAGAAGCAGATGGATAGATAGCCAGACAGCCAAAGTTCCAGATGGAGATGCAGATGGATAGACCATGGTTAGCCCGATGCATCTTCAGGAAGTCAGGGAGTCATGAAAACCTGTGTGGCAAAAAAGAAAGTTAATATATGCGTAGAAACTGAATGATCACCTACCTCCTACTCAGTTGCAAAGAGTTTTTCAGCCTCACACAGATGCAGATGGACACACCGACAGAGAATCAGATGGATAGTTGCCAGTCAGTTAGCCAGTCAGCCAGAGTCAGGGAGTCATGAGGACCTGTGTGGCAAAAAAGAAAGTTAATATATGTGTAGAAACTGAATGATCACCTACCTGCTACACAGCTGCATATGAACAGTCAAAAATCACACAGTTGCAGATGGACACACAGACAAAAAAGCAGATGGACAGTTGGCCAGTGAGCCAAACTTCCAGATGGAGATGCAGATGAAGATACCATTTTTGGCTGGATTAATCTTCAGGAATAGGAGTAAGGGAGTCATGAAAACCTGTGTGGCAAAAAAAAGTTAATACATGCATAGAAACTGAATGATCACCTACTGATGGATTATTTGTGTGTAAAAACACATTATGTACTCATAAACATGATTGTATGTGTATTCTGCTATAATGACCAAGTCTGAGCCAGTCAGCATTTCTGTACTCAAGATTAGTGTAAATGCCCTTGGGGGGCTTGGCAGAGCCCACTTGGGGTGAATCTGAGGTAAACTCAGTGGAAAACACCCAAAATTCTGCAGTAGTGCGATCGTCAGCACAAATGACCTTGCAGGTGTTAGTGCTCTTTTTAAAAAAACAAAGTCTTACAAACGACGGATATAAGCGAATACAATAGTGACAAGATTAAGGAGTAAGGGGCTTCCCATAGTATTATAAGCGGATCCAACCATAAAATATTACAATAAAAATATATGCGTGGGGGTAGCCACAGCTAGATAAGGACTGTATATAAGGCCCAAGAGGAGCCCCACTGTTTAGACTGCTTTGGAGAGTGCTGGCTGTCTCAGGCTAACGCATTACATGTAGTGCCTTAGTCTTTACCTGTTTTGTATACTTTATACAGAAATAAAGGATGCCCTCTGCCTTTCTATTGACTACGGAGCTGGATTCTTTTATGCACCATTTCTAAATGCTTATTAGCTGATTGGGGGAATTATAGTGAAAAAGAGCCGACATTTTGGTGGCCCGTTGGTTGGCTTCGCTCTGCGCGCCTTGCGCCCTGTTTGACTGACGCCGCACCTGTGCCTGGCCTGTTCCTGTCCTCCTGTCCTTCAGCGCGCCCGTTTCAACTTTAAGGTAAGCCGATCTTTGTATTCAAAAATCTGCTTAAGGGGGGATAGGGCCTGGCTGTCCACAGGCCTCAGTGGTGTTCAGCTTCCAGTATATCTGGCTCCGAGTCAATGAGAAATGCTGATAACTGTTATTAGAAAACCAAATAAAAAGTAAATAACTACTAGAAAACCAAATAAAAAGCAAATAACTACTAGAAAACCAAATAAAAAGCAAATAACTTTTAGAAAACCAAATAAAAAAGTGATGATAAAATGGCATAGAGAAAAGCCGGCAGAGAGAAAAAAGGGTTAAGGGAATAACCCTCAGAGATAAAGCCATTAAAGAGAAAGGCCTAGAGAAAAAAGGAAACAGTGCACAAGTAATAGTGGTACCAAAGTATATGTTACACGGTTTGTCTGTCTTAAATGTTGTTTAATACATGTCTTGGCTGTGTCTTATTCTGCTAAGCGCTTGCTATGTTTGAAGCTTTGTGTTTAAGATGTCTAATGAAGTTTAAAAGATAATGGGAGGCACAGGCAATGGTATTATTATCTCTCATACTGTGGTCTCTATTGATATAATACCTTTGAGGACATTTGTCCGTGTTGTTATTAAGATCCTAACATGTATTAGGAGAGGGAATAAAGTGACAGAGCATACCTTGAAGTTTACTGGATATCGGTAATTAGAGATATACGGAACTAGAGCTGACCTTGCGGGCCCACAGGCCTAGGCCTGCAAGAGTAGTGTGTATCCTATATCAATTGATAGTTGAAAAGCCTTAGAAAATGTATTGGTGGATATATGACAAAGTGTGTTGATGGTTAATAAAACACCAGGTTGTGTTAAAGAATATTGGCTATTGTATGTTGAAGTAGCAAAAGATATAGCTGTAGGAGCTATACGTAGCCGTGACCTACACCGGTTACAGAAGTGTAAAGGGTATTATTGCATGTGTTTACTTGGATAGGGGCTCTGTGAAGGAATATTAGTAGCTAGACTTTGTTGGAACACACAAGGTGGTGTGTGTAAAATTGTATTTGTCTTGTAGAGAAGAGCAGCAATCATGGATAGTGAGTTGCTTTTAGCTGAAACGCAGGGAATCAGAACTCATTTCTGGTTAGAGAGAACATACAAGAATGTGCAAGGCATCGAGCGTTGGCAATCAGAGCAGCTTATCAATCATAAGTTGTGGTTGTTAACTGATTGGTATAACCTGGACCTTGCTGAAGAGGTCTTTCCACACCTCAGACTAACTGAAAGAATTAGGTGTTTTTGGACCTCAAGACTATTGACTCCTGTCTTAAACCTAATCTTGACTAATGCTAGTGCAACAGGAGTCACATTGGGGTTAGAGAACCTGCCATGGGGATCATTTGAACCACTATCTGTGGCAGCAGACATTCAGGATAGACAGTGTAGGGAGCTACAAGTCTACCTGTCCATTAGTACATGCACTGTTTTGTGGGAGCGTGGCTCCGCGTCTATGATTTTGGCAGATGGCTTCAATCCAATAGGGATGGAGTTTCACACAGAGGCGCTGAAGCGCCCTGCTGAAACAGTACATAAGATCCATGCTGAAGTTAGTTGGAATGGGGCAGCCACTTTGGACCCCAGAACAGCAGAAAGGAAAGTCAATAAAGGGACATATGCCTTAGTCATCCAACCCAGCGCAAAAGACCAATAAAGTGTATAAGGTGTGAAGGCCAGGCAACTACATAAATTATCCTAGAAACATTTTCTTAAATAAGCCACGTACTTTATTAACATGATAAAAGAATAGGCAGAGATTGAAACAGTAGAATTAACCAAAGTTATTCTACATTTAAATAAATTAAATGAAAAGAAAAAGACACATGCTAAGCCTAATGTTTTATTAGGTCTCTGTCTCCAGTGATCCACAGGAGAGAGAGAGAGAGCAGATAGCAAACCCTTTCCTGGCTGAAACCAAGGAGGGGACGAGAGAGAGAAAACTCCACCCAGAGGCGGTGACCATTGGACTGACTCACCTCACACCCACCCACAGGTTAACTCGCACCCACCTAATACACGCACACACTCACACAGCCTGTTAGCAACCCTTTAGTAGCACCCAAATTATTTTTAGATTACACTAGTACACTATCACTTAAGTAACACACATGATGGGATCACGAGCTTCAAAGACAGAAAAAAGGGAACCATCACCCATAGACTTAGTGGTAGCCTCAGGAATAGCTCCAGAGGTAGAATTAAAGAGGACCATGCGGAAGTGGAACAAACTGACCAAGAACCTCACACATCAGTGGCCCAAGAGAAGAACCTTTGATGAAGACCTGTGTCAAACAATTGCAGACCTAGAAGGGAAAAAGGTGGTGACGTCCAAGAAAAAACATATAAAGCAACAAAGACGTATGATCATTCTCAAAGCCTTCATGGAGCAAGCCACACTTCTGAAAGAAAAAGAGAAGCTGTACAAGCAACATGGGGACCAATCAGAACGACCCCGACTGTACCCCAAACTCAAACGTGAACGACCACCTCCATATGTTCCAGGCTCCAAGGACAAAGAACCAACTGCAACCCAGTGCCCACTGCAAGTAACCACGTGGACTGAGGCTGACATGGAGATGGAAATGCAAGGTATGGTCAAGTTCAAAGTCAAAGATCAACCAGACTCCACAAGCACACCTGCAGTCCCTGAGAGTCACTACCAGACTCCAACCCCTTGTCCATCCAGAGAAGAGGTGAGGCAGCCCGAGAGGGGGGCTGAGAGACCAACAGCAGTTTCTCCTAGTCCACCCAAGCTGACACTACACAGCCTGTGCACAAGAGATGACTCACCAAAGAGAGACACCCCAGTAATAACTCTGAATGCACCTGATGACGAATGGCTGTATAACAATGGAGGTTCTTATCAAAAGCCTTCAACGCAGAGCACACCTCATGAACAAGAAGATGCAACAAGTGGCTGGACGACCAAATTAATGCAAGACAACACCGACATCATGATCCCTCGACGAGTGCATGGTGAACTGATGATTGAGTCAGAGCAGCATGCAAGACACAGACGTGAGGACGAACAAGCACATTTCAACACATTGATGAGGGAGACAGAAGAACTGGCAAAACAGACTGAAGCAGAACTGAAGCTCCTGAAAAAACAAAAAGACCAGATCCAGAGACCACGTAAAACCAGCTCACTACCCCGAGACATGAGAAGAGAAAGACAAGAGATGAACTACCAAGAAGAACAACAAAGTGGTACGGCTGAAAGTTCATCAGAAGATGAAGAAATAAGAAAGCTAATAGATGACACCTATGCACCAAGACGATCAAGACGTATCAAGGACAAGAAGGGCAAGAAAGACAAAGCTTCCCTGTATCCCATTCTTTACAAGGGATCTGAACAAACCTATGTCCCATGGTCCTTCCTAGATCTTAAAGGCCTGATTGACCAACTACCCAGCATGCATGATGGAGGCCAAAAGTGGATCACAGCCTTTGAAGAACGCACTACAGGTCATAAACTGGCTGTAGGAGACCTGAAGGCAATTCTCTCCCAAACCATAGGGAAAGCAAAGATGGAAGAAATCTTCACATTGGCAGGAGAACCAGACCTGGTAAAAAGAAATTATTATGATGAAACCTCAGCTGACAGGTACAGAAACCTTGTCTGGAATGCCATCAGAAAAGAATACCCATCCAACATGGACCCAGGACAACTGGAAGCCATGGAACTGAAACCTGAAACATGCATAAACGAACACATCAGTAACTTTCAGAGAAAATGGCTGGAAGAAACAGGAACTGCCTGGAATCACAATCAAACCAATCGCAAATTTTTCCAGATGATGCTGAAAAAGAGCCTTCCCCAAGAAGTACAAGAAGCCCTAGAAGGCGTCGTGGGATTAAGCAGCATGCCGTGGCAAACCTTTAAAGATCATGTGGTCCACCATGTGGAAAGACACAGAAAGAAGAAGGAACAAGACAAAGAAAGCCTGGAGAAGTTGACTGCCCTATTACAAAAAGCACAATTGACTGAATTAAAGAAAAAAGAAAAACCAAAGAAAGAAGACAAAGCTGACCCAGCTTATCAAGCTGCAGTGCTAACCCAACCAGCCATGATTCAACCCACTCCAGTTCCAGTGACTAACACCATGCAGACTGTGGCCACTCAACAGCCTCAAATAGTGGCTACATCCCAGCCTCAAGTAGTTTCACCAGCTGTAACAATGCCAAACCAGCAACTGATGACAACACCTAGTCAGCAAATAAACGTACCTCCAAATATTAACACACCTTTCATGGCCCCCATCAACTTCTATGTTGGTGGAGCAAATCGGGGTCACAGAGGAAGAGGAAGAGGACGAGGAGGCAGAGGAGCAAGAGGAGGTAGGCCACCCTATTATGCACCAATGACAGGTGGTGGACCTGAAGCTGCTGAACATCCAGTACAACAACCTTTTCAAACCGCTGCTCCATACTCAACTGCCCCACCAAGACAATCCCAAGTTGAATGCTGGACATGTGGACAACCAGGACACATAAGCCGTGTCTTCCCTAACGGGGCAGTGCCAACTCAAGATTGGTATTGACGAGGCCTAGAGAATCCAAAGGGGGAGTATCTGCAATTGACCGCTTCAGCATCTGCAACTGGAGAGCCAAGAATAAAACTCTCAATAAATGGTCAACAAAAGACGTCATTTCTAGTGGACACCGGAGCTACATACTCGGTGATTGGCCCTGAAGGAGCTCAACTCCCCCTGTCCAACAAAAAGATCAGGACTCAAGGATTCTCTGGGAAAACACAAGTCTTAACCTTCACTGAACCACTAGAATTGACCCTAGACACCAAAACCGTTGTTATGCCAATGTTATTTTCACATTCAACTCCAGTAAATTTGTTGGGAAGAGATATCTTATGCAAATTGAATGCCGACATCAAATGCACTCCGGACGGGGTGATGATTGAACTACCACCAACTGCGTTGCAAATGCTGATGACTGAAATTGAGCAAAGCCCTGAACAACCCACTGTGTACTGGCTCAAATTAATGGAACCAAACTTGATGAATAGCTTCAACAGCTGGAAAACCTGGATCAAAGCAGTATGGCCAAACATGACTGATGTGATGGATGACCTCCACTGCACTCTATATTATGACCCAACAAACACCAACACAGAATATGATGCAGCATGGACACAAAGCATGCAGGACTCCAACGTCCTCCTCACTACAGGAGACATCTTTATCGGTCCTCAAGGGGTAGCAGCTTCAGCGGAGCTAGACTCCCAAACTGCCCAGTGGTACAGAGTGGACAATGCAGTTCCACATGTTTCCTTGATGACTGCACAAGACAGCCAACCCCAAGACCTAGGACCCATGATGAAGGCATGCAGAGAAATCAATTGGGTAAAAACTGACAATAGGTTCATACATAGGTCAGCCGATGGTTCCTATTATAGGATAGCTGTAAAATCAGTAGATAGAACAATTGCAGAAAAGGTCCTTGTTGACAGAACACTTACAGTAGGTCAATACACACTCACTCAAGAGCAGGAAGACATTTTAGCTAAAGTACCACAGAAATTGTGGACAACACATGACACTGACATAGGTCTAGTAACCTCAGGAGGTGAAGTCGAAATTCAAGTCAAACCAAATGCTCGTCTACCGTATCAGCATCAATATCCACTCAGTAATGCAGCCTACACTGGAATCAAGCCAACCATAGAAGGCTTGATTAAAGCAGGGGTATTAGTTGAGACCAAAAGTCCATGTAATACACCTATTTTTCCGGTTCGCAAACCAAACTCTGACAAATGGCGATTAGTACACGACCTTCGTGCTATAAACGCAATAGTAGACGCTGAAACACCAGTAGTACCTGACCCTCACACCTTACTCAGCAATATACCACCAGACACAGAGTGGTATACTGTTATTGATTTATGCTCAGCCTTTTTCAGTATTCCACTGAATGAAAAGTCCAGGTATTTGTTTGCATTTACTTATGGCGGAAGACAGTTAACATACACCCGCCTACCACAGGGATTCAATGAGTCCCCTTCTGTATTTAACAGAGTATTGGCCATGGATTTGGCTGATATAAACGTAACCAGTACTGTCTTACAGTACTGTGATGATATTCTAATAACGTCACGGAGTAAAGAACAGTGTGAAGCAGATTCACTAACAATCCTAACAGCGCTGGCGGAAAAAGGGCATAAGGTAAGCAAATCAAAATTACAGTTCTGTCAGAAAGAGGTAGAATACCTAGGCAGAAAACTAAGTGGAGGCCAGAAAGCCATCACCACGGCTCACGTCACAGCAGTAAAAAAATGCACCTAGACCCACCACAGTCTCTGAAATGCTAACCTTTTTAGGTATGGCAGGCTACAGTAGACAATGGATTTGTGACTTTGCACTAAAAACATCTCCTCTTAGGAGGCTAATTCGAGCAGCAGGCCAGCAAAATTTGAAAGGGCAGTTAGAGTGGGATGAGGAAGCATTGCAAGCCTTTGAGGCTATTAAAGTGGACTTATGTACTGCTCCAGCACTAGCAAACCCAGATTATTCTAAACCATTTCAACTGTTTGTAGCAACCAAGAGTGGGTATGCAAATGCCGTATTGACACAGGCATCTGATGGCGGGTATCAGCCAGTTGCATACTTTAGTACCCAGCTTGACAAAATTGAACAGGGTATGCCCCCTTGTTACCAAGGCTTGGCTGCAGCAGCCTTTGCCTATGAAAAAGCTACCTCTATCACCCAAGGGCACAAGGTTGATTTGTATACCAACCATGCATTACATTCGTTGTTAACATCCAATTCATTTGTTTTAACTAATGCCAGACGAACTGGATATCACATTATACTTTCTGCACCCGAATTGACCATCCACAAATGTAATAGGGTCAACCCAGCAGAAAGACTGACCACACCAGACGAGGGAACCCCACATGACTGTGAGGTACTGACCTCCAACTTCTTAAAACCAAGGGAGAACATGTACAGTGATCCTCTCCCAGACACAGAGCAAACCCTATTTGTTGATGGTTCCTGTTTTAAGGGCCCAGACGGTAATTTAGCAGGGTTTGCAGTTGTACAGTACAACCAGAATACTGACAGTTTTGAGACTCTATATCAAGCCTCTATCCCACAGCCATGTTCAGCTCAAGTAGCTGAGATCAAAGCACTTACCACAGCCTGCCAACTAGCGGGTGGCAAAAAGTGCACTATATTTACAGACTCAGCTTATGCTTATGGAGTCTGTCATTTGTATGGGTCAATATGGGCCCAAAGGGGTTTTGTAAGAGCTGATGGGACTCAAATAGCACATGGGGAAGCCATTTCTGATCTGTTAGCTGCCATTCAATTGCCTGCAAAACTGGCTATTGTCAAGTGTGCAGGCCACAAGACAGACCATTCCATAGTCACTAGAGGCAACAATTTTGCAGATCAACAGGCTAAAGAGGCAGCTTCATCTGTCCTACAGTGCCCAGTAGGCCCAATTGGCAGGGAATACAGTATCCCTGATGATCAGCAGGCCTATATTGCTGATCTCACTAGCCTAAAAGAAGCCCAAGATAGTGCTAGTGTATTGGAAAAAAGTGCCTGGAAAAAGAGGGGTGCCATGTGCATCCATGGTCTATGGTACGGTCCTAATGGACTGTTTCTGGCCCCTTGTAAGTTGTTGACAACACTCATTTCAGACGCCCATGGGCCAGCCCACAAACAAAGAAAAGACATCCTGAAAGAAATCAAAAGGGATTGGTGGTCACCCTACTTGGTCCCAACGGTAGATCACTTTTTATCCAGTTGTGCAGTCTGTATTGCTTACAACTACAGGAAATCATTTACAGCACCTTTGGGGCACATTCCCACTCCCGATGGTCCATTCAGACACATAATGATGGATTATGTGGACATGGGAACCGAAATTAGAAAATGCAGGTACATCATCATGATCATTGATGTTTTCAGTCGGTGGGCAGAAGCCACCGCCACACGTCATGCTTCAGCAGCAGCATTCGCCAAATTTCTACTTAGGGATGTGATCCCAAGATTTGGAATCCCAGACAAAATCAGCTCAGACAATGGGCCTCATTTTGTTAACTCCACTATCCATTACCTCACACAAGCTTTACGAGTAAAGCAGAGACTAGGATGTGTTTATTATCCTCAGAGTCAAGGCCTTGTAGAAAGATACAATGGCATGTTGAGAGACAAAATAGCCAAAATCATCATGGACAGTGGTGACAAAATTAATTGGCTAGATGCATTGCCACTAGCTTTGATGGCTATGCGGAGTACCACAAACCGCATCACACATTTAACCCCTCATGAAATGATGACGGGTAGGCCAATGCCTGTTCCATACCTGAGAGCCCCTCAAACTTTTGATGTGGCATGTGACCAATTGCAGGCAGATTTGGCGCAGTACACTAGGGCCCTAACACGAATTCACAGAGAAATCTACCAAGACGTGAAAGGGGCCACAATCAATAGGAAAGGACTTTCCTTAGATGATGACATCAAGGAGTCCCTGGTGATCTGGTGTACATTAAAACTTTCAAAAGAAAGTGGAGTACACCTAGGCGTGAGGGTCCGTTCAAGGTAATAATAACTACCCCAACAGCCTTGAAAGTAGAAGGACGTCCTCACTGGTATCACATGAATCATTGTTCCAGAGCACCTGAATTGACCAAATCGGACCAGCCAGCTGAGCCTGCCTCACCACAAGCCGAAGCGCAACCAGGTGACACTCCTACGAAGACACCCTCACCAACTGACGGAAGTGAGAAAGCAGGACCAAGTGGTGTGTCCAGACCGGTCACTAGAAGCATGACCAGACAGCAGTCACAATCTGAAGACTCAGACAGCAGTTAAGTAATTGTGCACTTACATCTACTCACAATTCTCTAAGAAATCCCCCTCTCATCAGTCCTGACTAAAGCGGGGTCGGGCCATAAATAGGGGCCCTCGTCGCTTTCCAGGTGAAGAAATTGGGCAGCATCCAAAAATTTTGAGATTAGGAGGGTTGAGAGTTGAGTAGACAACAGAACAAACATGTCTATATGGATTGTCTTGCTGTACTTACTAGCGGGACATTTTGCTGACTTATCAATCACGACACTCCACGATGACCATAACAACTCAAACCAGGAACCTGACTGGTTCCCTGGCCAACAAATCTGGTTAAATAGAACCGAAGTTGTGACCAAACATGGAGGAAAATACAATATGTTATATCAATACCTTCTATTTTCTGCTAAATCATTTACTAACCAACCTTGTATAGCTTGTCATAATATAGGACTAAAACCTCAAATAGCACCACTAAGTAGCATTAGTATATGTAGAGATCGGAGACACTTAGAGAAAAAGTGTATCCTACGTTGTCTGTTACATTACATGGATCCTCGTCAAATGGATGACAATTTACACAAGTGTGATCCATTTCTGTTAACAAGACCAGCTACAACACTGCCAAGTAATATTGTAGCACCTGATCAATCTTACCCACTTTGTTTCTGTTCTACCTTGGGTAGCACTGGCATGACCAAACTTTGTAAAACAAGGTATGATGCAGTAGGTAGAAAGATCATTGTCAAAGCAAACCGCACTTTAGTAGCTGACACTAGTTTTATGTTAGATTTCACTAAAGGTACTTTACCTGTCGCAGATATCTTCTGGGTCTGTGACAACACAGGACTAATACAAGCCATTCCACCTAATTGGTATGGTTGTTGCGCCCCGGTAGTACTAACAGGAAGTGTTACCCTGTTTAACTCTGACTTCTTAATTGATCATGATATTGCCCCAACAGCTAGCCCAACCATCAACATTCCTCAGAACACACCTGTAGATTCTGTCAAATTTTTGGAGTTAGTTTTTGCCGGTAACCCACTTGTATCACCAGAACAATTTTCATGGGCACAAGTCAAAAATGATTCCTTGTTGCATTATCTGTGGTATAATCAACAGCATTTCTTAAACTACACCATTGACTCATTGCAGGAAAACGGACAGCTGAGTGACATTGAGAAGCTTGAACTCTCAAAACGATTTACTAGTGATGTATCCAAGGCCAATAATGCAGGTACCTGTGTAATGTTTGGCAACCATTGTTGTACCTACATCCACCCGAGGGGGATAGTAGATAACCTCACAAGTATACTGAATATATTGACGAAGCGTCGTGATCAATACCTAGCCAGTATTGATCCACAGGATAGCTCTTGGTGGGCCTGGATGAAATCGCAGCATTGGCAAACAATGCTGCCTCAAATTCTCGTCACAATTGTCACTATTCTCGTACTGCTTACTTGTATTGTTCCTACTGTTAAGCATTTCTATGAGAAAGCTAGATTAACGTATCCTGGTCAGTGCATTGTCATGCAATATACTGAGGTGTAGCCCTATTTTTAATCACCATATTTCCTTTTCATTTATGTCTGGAC
The DNA here is from genome assembly GCF_030463535.1 of Salminus brasiliensis. Lineage (NCBI taxonomy): Eukaryota > Metazoa > Chordata > Actinopteri > Characiformes > Bryconidae > Salminus > Salminus brasiliensis. The sequence goes on along the minus strand of NC_132884.1, from coordinate 19,111,348 downwards.
AGTGTTTGTTTTCTTGTATTTAAGGTACAGCCGTCAAGGCCGGAAGTGAGCCACACCAAAGAACAATAAGCTGAACACACCCTGTATAACCTGTATAACAAGGAGGCGGTTGAATACCCCCTCCACCACCTACGTGACCCTGGAGTTCAAGTGTGATTTTAACGTATTTGAAGGAGTAGACTGTTCAGCAGTCTCTCCCATATCCACCCAGGGCAGACCCACTGAAGGGGGTTTGCCGGTCCAGTGGCCACAACCTCATAGCTTTGGCCCAGCATCACACGACTTCCCTAGCTATATCAGAACCTTCGCCAAACCAAGTACTGCTGCCCGCCTGCTGAAGAGAATAAGGCTAATCCTGGGCGATCAGCCTACTAAAGAAGGGTTCGAGATCCATACCAGGCTCCCAGGTAAATCTATCTGGTTGAATTGCACTGTCACCAAAAGCAGTGGAGCTGTCCTTTACACCTGGACTTCGTGTGCGTGGATGCCGGAGTGTGGACTGGTTCTATATCGCAACACCCGCCCTGTGAGTTGCAAACATTCAAGAATCCCTATTCAGCAGACCGAAGCCTTGTTTGATCTGAATTATCACCCATATTCTGATCCGTCCACGTCATCCTACCAGTCCCCTCCAGGAGCATCTGCAGCCTGTGAATCCTCAACCTCTTTCCAGCATCATGGTAACCCCATGTAGGCGCCCATGGCACCCTTTTCGGTGGCCTGGGCTTTGTGGCCTAAGATGGACATTGTTGATTTTAACTGTCATTTCAATTCTTGTTGTCCTACCTATCATTTTGTCAACCGAAAGGAAAGATTTGACGAATTATCCCTACCAGCCGCACAAAAATTTCACCAACGTGTCTCTCAAACTCATATCATTCCGGTTGCCCAGAAGTGTGACAAATAGTCTTTATACATTATTGAACACGCTCAAGACACAGCCTAATGTAGAACCCTCTGTTCAGGTCACAAATGTTTGGATGTCTTATATGTCCTTTACGGCCCGCTCTCTCACAAAAGACAATTGTGTGGTGTGTGCAAAAGGACGCACACACCCTTTGATTTGGCCTGTCCCATTTAACTCTACTGAATGTAATAATAATCTTGGTGTCTCATCCAGTGACCTGTGCCCATTCTGGTGTCTGATGTATAAGGGTAACTCATGGTACCATAACTTTCAGAAGGAAGCCCTTTGTTCTAAATATCAAAACATGACCATCTTCTCTCCCATGCCCACCCCAGTTGTCACTGGAAATCAAACCAATGTATTGGCATCTTGGCTTAACAATACAGTTTTCCCTGATTGTTTTTATGCACCGACTGGCACAGGTCCCGAGTTGCAAAACTTCACAGGACAATGTGAAAGAATTTGGATGGTAGACAGGACTGTCTCAACTTCAAAGACTGGATCTCGTATGTTTGAGACGCACACCAACACATTTGTTGAGTTTGTGCAACCAAATCACCCCTTATTTGCCCTTAAGGATAATACAGTCTCCGTCCCAGACGTATACTGGGTATGTGGAGATCCTTGGCTGTATGTTACCCTAGATGATGGCTGGACAGGTCTATGTGTTAGAGTAATGTTAATTGTCCCTTTCACTCTAGTTCCAGTTTCACAAGAAGAACTGGACAAAGGCATTTTGAACCCAGCATCCACTCCCCATAAACATAGAGTTCGACGTGATACCCCTCTCTCCAGCTTTGATGACAAAGTTTATATTGACGCTATAGGTGTCCCAAGGGGGGTCCCTGATGAGTTTAAGGCCAGAAATCCAATCGCTGCAGGCTTTGAATCCATCTTATGGTGGGTTACTCTCAACAAGAATGTTGATTGGATAAATTATATCTATTATAATCAACAGCGTTTTGTCAACTACACTCATGATGCCCTGTCCATGCTTCCTCTTTAATGTCATGGCAAAATCGTGTTGCTCTTGACATGTTGTTAGCTGAAAGAGGTGGAGTATGTGCTATGTTTGGAGACTCGTGTTGTACAATCATTCCAAATCATACTGCCAGTGATGGAAGCATCACCAGAGCCCTTTCATATCTGAAGAGTCTCCGCAACGAACTAGCTGAGAATTCTGGCGTCGACTCCAGTTTAACTGGCTGGCTGGAATCTATGTTTGGCAGATGGAAGGCCTTTGCCATTGCCATTCTGTCTAGTCTGATTGTGGGCATCTCATTGTTGGCTTTGTGTGGCTGTTGTGTCATCCCCTGCATTCGAGGCCTTATAGTCAGGGCAGTAGACAAATCTGTGTCCAAAGAAATGTATGCAGGCTTTTACAATCTGCGTCCCAGCCCCAATTATTATTTGTCAAGACCTATCCTCCAGACCATATCATCCTCTGACGATCTCTTTGCGGATGATTTTCAGCCACCTGATTACTCCGACTATGTTCCCATGTCATCACTTCACAAGTCCTAACTCCCCCACCTTACTGTTTGTTGTTATCCTTGTTCTGATAGTTCCTAGGGGGGAAATGAGTATGTTGTTTTTTTTTGTTTGTTTTGTTGTAGTTATAGTTGTTTTGTTTTGTTTGTTTTATTTTTTTTTGTTTGTTTTGTTTTTTGATAGTATGTTCGTCATAGTTGTTTTGTTTGTAGTTGTTTTTTGTGTGAACCTTTGTGTTTGCCTAATGTCAAGTGTTAACTGTTAGTGCTGTGTTGTAGTCCATGTTAGTTTCCTTATTACATCAATATCAATAACATTAACACACTAACATTAACATCATACCAATATCAATCATATCAACAACAGTATAATCACAATTTGATATAATCATGTAGCACGAAACTAGTTAAGCTACGTGCATGGAACCTCTCTGGGAAGTTGTCAACCGGGGATGAATAAGCTTTAGCAGTCACAACCTTTTGGGGTGATTTTTACTTTTGATTTTTTACTTCTTACAGTATAATGTTTTACTTATTATATCCACTTACAACATGTTTTTTGTTTCACTTATTATGTCCACTTGATACATATATCCACCTGGTGGGTTTTCCACAACCCTGTACGCATATAAGCATATATCCTGTTGTGTTCACATGTATTGATATTCCTACCCTGCTATATTATTCGTAACATAAAGTTACGAAAGGGGGGAAATGATGGATTATTTGTGTGTAAGAACACATTATGTACTCATAAACATGTTTGTATGTGTATTCTGCTATAATGACCATGTCTGAGCCAGTCAGCATTTCTGTACTCAAGATTAGTGTAAATGCCCTTGGGGGGCTTGGCAGAGCCCACTTGGGGTGAATCAGAGGTAAACTGAGTGGAAAATACCCAAAATTCTGCAGTAGTGCGATCGTCAGCACAAATGGCCTTGCAGGTGTTAGCACTCTTTTTAAAAAACAAAGTTGTAAGACCGCAGGACATAAGCGAATACAAAAGTGACAAGATTAAGGGGTAAGGGGCTTCCCATAGTAATATAAGCGGATCCAATCGTGAAATAGTATGATAAAAAAATATGCGTGGGGGTAGCCACAGCTAGATAAGGACAGTATATAAGGCCCAAGAGGAGCCCCACTTTTTAGACTGCTTTGGGAGAGTGCTGGCTGTCTCAGGCTAACACATTACATGTAGTGCCTTAGTCTTTACTCATTTTGTATACTTTATAAAGAAATAAAGGTTGCACTCTGCCTTTCTATTGACTACGGAGCTGGATTCTTTTATGCACCATTTCTAAATGCTTATTAGCTGATTGGGGGATTTATAGAGAAAAAGAGCCGACATTAGCCAGACAGCCAAAGTTCCAGATGGATAGACCATGGTTAGCCCAATCCATCTTCAGGGATAGGAGTCAGGGAGTCATGAGGACCTGTGTGGCAATAAAAAAAAGGTAATACATGCATAGAAACTGAATGATCACCGACCTGTTACACATTTGCATATGAATTGTCAGCCTCACACAGTTGCAGATGGTCACAGTCAAAGAAGCAGATTGATAGTTAGCCAGACAGCAAAAGTTCCAGATGGAGATGCAGATGAAGATACCATGTTTGGCTGAATTCATCTTCAGAGGATAGAAGGAGTCAGGGAGTAATGAGGACCTGTGTGGCAAAAAAGAAAGTTAATACATGTATAGAAACTGAATGATCACCTACCTGTAACACAGTTGCAAACAGTTTTTCAGCCTCACACAATTGCAGATGGACACACAGACAAAGAAGCAGATGGACAGTCAGCCAGTGAGCCAAATTTCCAGATGGAGATGCAGATGAAGATACCATTTTTGGCTGGATTAATATTCAGGAATAGGAGTCAGGGAGTCATGAAAACCTGTGTGGCAATAAAAGAAAGTTAATACATGTATAGAAACTGAATGATCACCTACCTGTTACACAGTTGCATATGAATTGTCAGCCTCACACAGTTGCAGATGGTCACACAGACAAAGAAGCAGATGGATAGCTAGCCAGACAGCCAAAGTTCCAGATGGATAGACCATGGTTAGCCCGATCCATCTTCAGGGATAGGAGTCAGGGAGTCATGAGGACCTGTGTGGCAAAAAAAGGTAATACATGCATAGAAACTGAATGACCACGTACCTGTTACATATTTGCAAACAGTTTTTCAGCCTCGCATAGTTGCAGATGGACACACAGTCAAAGAAGCAGATGGATAGTTAGCCAGACACTAAGCCAGTCGGCCAGAGTCAGGGAGTCATGAGGACCTGTGTGGCAAAAAAGAAAGTTAATACATGTTTAGAAACTGAATGATCACCTACCTGCTACTCAGTTGCAAACAAATAGTCAGCCTCACACAGATACAGATGGACACAGACAGAGAGGCAGATGGATAGATAGCCAGACAGCCAGAATCAGGGAGTCATGAGGACCTGTGTGGCAAAAAAGAAAGTTAATACATGTATAGAAACTGAATGATCACCTACCTGTTACACAGTTGCATATGAATTGTCAGCCTCACACAGTTTCAGATGGTCACAGTCAAAGAAGCAGATGGATAGTTAGCCAGACAGCCAGAGTCACTAAGACTATTCATATACAGACAGAGAAGTAGATGTATAATTAGTCAGTCAGCCAAAGTTCTAGATGGAGATGCAGATGAAGATACTCTTTCTGGCTGAATTCATCTTCAGGGATAGGAGTCAGGGAGTCATGAGGACCTGTGTGGCAAAAAAAGAAAGTTAATACATGTATAGAAACTGAATGATCACCTACCTGTTACACAGCTGCATATGAATAGTCAAAAACCACACAGTTGCAGAGAAGTAGATGGATAGTTAGCCAGTCAGACAGAGTCAGTAAGACTATTCATATACAGACAGAGAAGTAGATGTATAGTTAGCCAGTCAGCCAAAGTTCCAGATGGAGATGCAGACGGAAAAGAAAAGAATAACCTGTATTAGAACGATGAAAACACAAAAATTGGACTGTGGACTGCTCACTAGTGCTTGAAGGAGGGAAAATTGTTGTCTGCACTCACCCTCTTATTAATGGTATATACATGGAGTCCATAGAAACAATCCAAAATATAGGGAGTTGGAAAGCTCTCACAAAGCTGTTTGTACATCGGACATCCTCCTTTTTGAAGAGTTTATAATCCTGGGCGTTTCCTTGTGAAAGGAAAGGCTGAACCAAGTCCTTGAATTGGGTTGCTGAGAATCAATTCAGGAGTGATACCTTTGGGATACATTTTACACACAGAAGACAATGTCCATATGAAGCTCAAGTTAGTTGTAAGGAGTGCAAATAGAGAAATAAACAAAGAACAAGAAAAAGAGAAGCTTCCTGCAAAAGCACAACAGCACAAAACCTCATGAATAAAAGACATACACAAAGCTTCACTGAATATATAAAGAACTAAATGATGGCAAACTTACAATGAGTATTAGAACCTATAGTTCCTTCATTCAGTCTTCATTACAGTGAGGTCTAAAGTGAGCCACAACTAAACCTATTTGCTACTGCATGGTTCCCTCCTTATGGCTTGTAACTTGGCCTACTTCCAATATAATGCCACAAAAAGGATGGAGTAGGAATTACCATAAATAAACATGCCATTGTCTCAAAACTAGAGTCATATGGGTGTCAGCTATGGCTTTAAGTAGGCCTAAGCTGTAGGATTTTTTTATGCCACAACCACAACCGGCCCAATGAGACCCAAAGAACCTGACAACAGACCCAATGAGACTAGGGATGCATCCATCTGATATTAGGGTTGAGTATTGGTTAATTAATTAAATAACTTTCACTTCCCTTTGGTCTCACAGACTTCACATTTCAGAATACAAGTCCTGAGCAAACACTGCTAAATATATAATACAAATATAAATCACACAACTAATCATCAAAATGACTGATTATTCTGTTACTCGTCATCTCATAAGAAGATGTATTAGAATAGTCTAATAGTATCTTTAGAAAATAACAAAATCTGGCATGTGTGACTGTCTCCTATTAATACTTTGTCATTGTAAGGCGAATGCTGAGCCAAGGTCCTGCACAATTGTTTCTAATTTTAGTAACAAATAAATAGCAATTCATAACACTGCTAACATTATAACATATATCACCTCAGTATTTAGCTGACTATGTCAGATATTAAAGATCAGGATAATTACCGATATTGACTTCTGTTAGAGGGTCTGTAATGTACCACAGAGCTTCAAAGAGGCAAGGAGTTCAACAAAATCACAGTTTTGGGTTGATGCAGATGACAGCACTGTATGACCTTCAGCTCCACCAGATGGACGTTACAACAGCCTACTTGAATGTTTTAATTAATTGTGAGATGTATATGGAGCAACTAGAAGGATTTAAAGGAAAATCAGTTGAAAAGGGTTTCTGTAAACTGAATAGGTCATTGTATGCTCTCTTGACAGTGACTTCTTTAGGGTCTAGAGATCATATATATTTAACAGCCCAAATTCAATGCGGGAGCTGCTTGTACTCTGAAAGCCTAACTTTTTAAAGATGTAAGTATGTGTATCAGCATACAATGGTTACAAAACATGACAGATAGAAGCAACTCAAAATCCATAATCCAAAGAACAAAATCCATAAACACAGACTGGTGAAATTTCATACAAAGAGTGTTACACAACACCAAACCCAGATTGCCTAGTCAACATGGAGAGAGGCATGTACCCCCATGCTAACAGCTAACCGCGTTGATCAGACTTCAGTTTGAGACTCTTGATCCTCTTCTGATGTTCAAGATGGCTTTTAAACAGGAGACAGACATAGCATACACCATCCAAAGAGAGACAGGAAAGCACCTCAGTATTTAGCTGACTGTGTGTCAGATATTAACCTTGAGCTCCACCAGGTGGACGTTACAACAGCCTATTTGCATGCACCGATTGATTGAGAGATGTATATGGAGCAACCACACAGATTTAAAGGAAAATCAAATACATGTGAAAAGGTTGTCTGTAGGATAATACTGATCAATACTGTCAACCCCATGTGAACAAAAGTCACAGTGCAACAAGTAGTGATTCTGTTGATCCTACAAGATCTCACAAAGCAGCAGGTAGACTGACTTATGTGAAGTATAAACATCTCGGCGAGAGTTCCTGATCCAAGTCCTGTTTTTCCAATAGACAAAGTATGAAAGAACCGTTAAAAGAACTGGTGGACGTTTGTATGTTTTGTTGTGTTTTCAGTGGGTTTGTGGTGCAGTAAACAAAATAACACTTAGTGGATGGTTCTCTCTGCACTCCTTTCTTTTTGATTTCAAGACTACTTACAAAGCCGTAACCGTTACAACGTGAACAAAACCTGATCCAAGTTGGACAGTCAGTAAATTGTCACAGTTCCTTTGGCTCAGACAAGTACAACACTGGACTGCAGTCAAGCATGTAATGAGGTACTTAAAGGCTTCAACTGATCATGGACTGTGTTACCAGAAGAGTGGAGAGAAAGTGAAACTTGAGGAAAACAGTGACGCAGATTCAGCATCAAACACAGAAGACAGATGAAGCACAACAGACTCCGGTTTAGGTCTAACTAAAGACAGTTCTGTTTCTCCTGCTCGGTCTACATGTAAAGGAGAATATATGGCACTGACTGCAATCATTCAGGAAAGCTTGTACCTCACACAGCTACTAAATGCCATGAACAGTGATCACCATTATGCACCTGTGAAAATACCTGAAGACAACGCAATCGCTCTTTCCATGAACCCTGTATGTTAAAGACAGAACACGCCCACATTAGACACCACTTCATTCGATCAGCGCTCCATGAGTGTAAAATAACTGAACACTGACCCACAGCAGATATGGTTGCAGATGTTATGACAATACCTGCAACTAAGCTCAAGCTGGAGAAAGTTAAGAGCTTTGTGTTTGGGATGTAAACGGGTAAGTGTTGTGCTGTGGAACGCCATGTACAGTGAGAGAGCAAGTGAGACACGAATCAACCGATGGGTTACACACTAACCATTTCACACAGCAATTTACCTACAGAACTCTTCACAACAGGAGCTTAAATAGCTGTTTGAAACCACCTCCATACGACATGCTGACAGAGAGAAAGCCTAACCTAGACTCAAAGTGTTAAAGGGAATCTTTGTAGGGTACGACAAGAACAGTCCATCATACCTAGTCTACTATCCAGACACAGAGAAAGTCCATAAACACAGACTGGTGAAATTTCTTACAGTGTGTGTTACAGAACACCAAACCCAGACTGACCAGTCAATAGCAGATGACGTCCATGAAGAGAGGCGCGTACCCCCATGCTAACAGCTAACCGTGTTGATCAGACTCCAAAAAGAGGTTCAAGAGTCTCAAACTGATGTTCAAGATGGCTTTTAAACAGAAGCAGACAGACATAGCACCCACCATCCAAAGAGAGACAGGAAAGTCAGCTAAATACTGAGGTCCTGGGTCAGATATTAGTGACCAGACACTGACCAAAACTGACTACTGATACAGGGCCTGTAATGAACCACAGAGCTTCAAAGAGGAGTTCAACAAAATCACAGTTCTGGGTTGATGCAGATGAACAGCACGGTATGACCTTCAGCTCCACCAGATGGACGCTACAACAGCCTACTTGAATGCTTTCATTAATTGTGAGATGTATATGGAGCAACCAGAGGGATTTGAAGGGAAATCAAATACAGGTGAAAAGGTTTTCTGTAAACTGAATAAGTCACTGTATGCTCTCAAACAGTCTGGAAGGACCTGGAACAACATGTTGCCTGATTATCCAGATGAAAATGGCTTTACACAGAACCTAGATGACCATCGGGTCTACAACAAACCCCCTGAACACAGGGTTAGATGTTCCCTCATGAAGTACAGTAAGCTAGCTGTGATGCTGTTGGTTATCATGATCACAGGTGTGTATTTATTGTCTCAGGAACAGACTGGCTCCTTTACGAGTGTGTTGCTACAGTATCTGTACATAAAGGCTCTATATAACATGACATTGAGGTCAGAAGACCATCATGAACACTAAAAGCCTGAACTTCCAGAGGGAGCGATTCTATGCCCCCCACCAATGTGAAAATCCCTCCTAGACCCTTGATTCAGAGCTCTGTATTCACTAGGTGTTGATCAAGTTTCACAGAGACATCGTGAACTAAGGAGCTGATCAGTCAGAACTTCACTGACCGTGACTTCTTTAGGGGTTAGAGATCCTATATTTAACAGCCCAAATTCAATACAGGAGCTGCTTGAACTCGGAAAGCTGAATGAATCTGGATCAATTCTAATAAAGTTGATAAAGAGGATTTTCTGATGTTACGATTATAAATCATGCGGGACACAGACACAGTCTCCATACTGCAGGTTAGTCTGAAACACTATGAGTGACTCTGATATATTACTGTTTAATACAAGCAGAGAAATCACAGAATTAATGCTTATAAAATCGAGGAAATCCTCTTAAAGCTAACCTGACTGGTGGGACTGGGAAGGGCCAGTCAGTCCTGGCGTAGCAGCTTCTTGATGTTCCCGGAGAAAACGACGGACCCCAGGCCGCTCGGGTGAACCTCTCTGCGGAAGAGGACCTGCCGCTCCCCAAAGATCTCCTGTCCGACAGCCAGCAGTGGAGCACGAAGAGCCGGTAAACGCTCTCTTACTCGTCGGTAGGTGAGCAGGGGGCCGAAGACGATGATCCAGGCGTCTGTCTTTTTCCAAACGGAGCCGAAGCCGCCACGCTGCCGCCGAGAGGAGCCGCCACGCTGCCGCCGAGAGGAGCCGCCCTGAGGAGCTGTACTCGGTACCGGAGCAGGTGAAGGTGAAGGTGAAGAGCTGTGGTGGTGGAGGAGCCGTCGACTTTTCCGACCACGCCGACGCCCCCAGACCCTCTCCGGTGCGGGAGTGGAGGTGACGAACCTCGGGGTCTTCCGCTCCGGTAGCGCTGGAACTGAGACCGCCGCGTTGGAGACGTCGCGGGCTGCCTCTGGCCTCGTCTTCCGTCGGTGGGACTCGGACTGCCGGTCCAGCTGGACGAGCTCCAAGCTGAGCGTCTGGAGAGCTCGTTCCTCCGCGGTCTCCATGTTCCTCCACAGTAAACAGACAGAAACACAGACGACGGTCAGTGAGACAGAGGACTGTACAGTAACACAGCCAGCTGCTGTAATCCTCGAGCTCTGTGCTCCCTAAGATCAATAAGACAGAGCTGAGAGTAAAGACTATAAAGGAGAGTCGGTCGCTCGACGCTCTGAGTCGACTCACGTCTCGAACAGCGGTTCAGAGTCTCGCTCAAAATACCGGAGATCACGTGATCCGAACCGAAGCTTCGTGACGTCACTGAAACGCGATCACGTGTCAAGCCGCGTCAGACCCGAGCGCAACGAGCTGAATATAAACTGAAATATGAACTTAAATAAAATCTAAATGTATAAAATGAGTGAATTTGGTTGACTTTCATTTTCAGAGAAAACAAAACATTAACACAGTTTTTATTTGAACATCAGGTGTTGTTTCCAAACCGATAAAAGAGATAAAAGTCCTTGACAAACCTCCATATTCGAGGGTTTTTAACTGGAGACGACGTGAAATTACCTCCAATAAAACATTAAAAGGAACAATAAGGACTAAATGACAGCAATCGTTTAAAATGTCTACCGCAGTCCAATCTCCAAACACTGGAGAGAGGGGTCTGCCCCGCCCCCTCAACCCCAGACCCGCAGCTCGAGCGGGTTGCCAGGTTGAGGACACTGAACCTGCAGGAACGAGCGCGAGACGAGTTCAATAACTTTTACAATGACAAGCGACGACGAGTCATATTCTGTAAGATGATCAGTAAATATACTCGCTTGATCTGTTTTTATTGTCTGTTCATTATAAACCAGCTCATGAGGATTTTATACAACTCTGTCAGCTGTTAGCGAGCTAGATGCAGCGCTGCCGGCTTTATCCAGAGCCAAGCTCGTTCTCCTGAACACAAACAAACACTGCTCCTAAAATCCACTCTGGAGCTGGAATTACTCATTTACACATCCTGACAACATACTGCTCAGTTTAACAGATCATATACACACTTTTCTCCGAGTAGTAGCTGCTGTAGACCTCAGTTATGAAGGACCCTCACTGGAGCTTCACCACACAAACCTTCTGGACTCAGGAACATCATCAGGGCTTCCAGCTCTTCAGCTTTCATTGATCACCAGCTCCCTCCATTTCATGTAGTTACTGTTACACATTAGTTTATTTATTATTATCTTTACCCTGATTTATGTTTATAACATTGTTGTTTGTTGTTCAAATAAAGTCAAATTATTAATGAACAATGCTGCTGTAACAACAAAGTATGACTTATGAGTTGATGAAAAAGACCAGATGAAAATGAACCATTTTATTAAACAGTTGTATGCATTTCCTGTTTACAGAGTAATAAGGGTTTATAAGGGTAAGTAAGTAACAGAATGGTAATCAGATTGTTTAAAATGGTTATGATCAACATGATTTACAGTATTGATAAGTGAACATTTCATAGTATATCATTAATAAAACCAGAAATGCTGAGATCAGTATACAAGCTCCAATCAGTGCAACGACCTTATTATAAAATAATGCAAAACAAAGTATAGCAACAGATATGAATAAATATAGTACAGAAAAATATATCAAATGGACTTTAAAGGGACTTGAGAGATGTGCAGCTCTTCCTCCAGAGGGAACTGCTGCTCATTAGTCTGTCTGGAACGCTGCACTGTGGAGAAGAACTGAAGTTATTACACAAAAAATGTAGTTATTGTTTTGTGGGCTAGTTCTTCAGCACAGTGTGATGTAGAAAAGAAAGGATAGTTTATAGCTGTGGAGCATACGGTCAAGCCTGGGTTTGCTTGAGTTCCTCTATGGTTGGTGCAGGGACGGGTAGAAGCAGGCCAAACCTTCTGGGGTCATCAGGGTGAAGCGACCTTAGTCTGGGTCTTCCCCTGCCAGTCATGAAGCAGCAGCTGTAAGAATCCAATTATAACAAACTGTTTACAAAGACGAGGAGCATATTCCTCATCTGGGCTGTCATCACCTTTTCCTTTTCTTCCTGATCATCTGTTCCCCAATCAAAACTGTGAAATGTGAGATGAGTAAATACTAGGAATCCTACTACAAGTACATTTACTTCTACATTACTACTCAAACAATAATCACAACTTCCTGAAGTCACTGATCTCATGTTCATTCATGTTCAGGTTTTCGTTGTCTTGGACTCTCCTATTCTGAAGACAATATGATGAAGAATTACACACTGTCAGCATAGGTGTGGACTGCAGCTACTATTTTCTGTGTGTCATGTTCAGTAATAAACTATAGTTACCTCTTCTCCAAAGCTTCAGAGACATCCATGGTGCTCTCCAGAGCTTCAATCCCTTCTTCTATAAGTGGTAGATCTTCTCTATAGAGATAAAATTGTTCTGTTTGTGAAAATGTAGGCCACCAATAATACTGTACTTCTGTATTGATATTAGGATCTATAATTCACAATGTGGTCTGAAATCATATTAGTTCAGATCCTGAATACTGACCGTTCTGAAAGTGCTCCACTTGATGGACACCCAATACTGGACAGGGGCAGTCAAATGATGCTTCTCCTACTGCCTCTTACTAGGGGTGGAGGTGCTTGGACATTCAAAGCTACAAAGAAAATCCCATAATCAACTTATTTACACAGAAAAGTGAAGATCATTTCACCAAAATATCAAACCTGAGTGATCTCTACTAAAAAGGGCTTTATGGACTCTATTAGATACGACGGATGAACAGCTAGCGTTTGTAGCGAGGAATGGGCAGGAGTAGCATTACTCGATTTGGACGCCAGAGGTTGTTCAACATATAATTACATTCATAAACTCAAAATAAAAAAATGGCAAAAAATGAAAAATGGTAGTAACTACAGTAACTCATCAGAAAGCGCTTCCAGCATTAAAACTACAGGCAGGATAATCTGATATTGATTAATATTGACGCATGCGCAGTAAGCCTCTATAGGACAGTAGCTGGGCAGCTCTAGTCTGGAGCACTTTAGCTACCTAGCTCTCTCAAACACGCGCTGCCTTCATAACCCAGCTGCACTCGGACCACTGGGTAGAAATGAAGCACTCCAATGTTTAAAGCACTGAAAAAGCCCATCTCTACTAGTGGCTGTAATAAATGATCTAGATGAGGTTTAGCTAAACTTAGCTGAAGCTCAGTGCTCACCTGTTCAGGAGGAAATCAGCCAGTTCGTCCGTTTTGAAGTCCTTCTGGGCTCTAAGCTGTCTCCATCTATCAAACGCATCGCCAGTATTTCCTCTGCTTTTACTCCGTCTCTGGTCATGGAGCTTTTTAGACGAATGCCGAGGCTTTTTAGGTTGTGTAACATCTAATGATCCAGGTCCAGGTCGCTTCCTCGCCTCCATGGCTGCAGCACGCTGTGTTTCCTTGCTGTTGTTTTTCCATATCTGGCAACCCGGGGTGTGGCAGTAGGACTGGGGGGTGGGGGAGTGGGGCAATGGGCGGGATAGGAAGCTACAGCACAACCAGATCCGCTCCGTACCTGACCCCTCAAAGACCACCATACAGGTAGAAGCACTGCGGTCAAGAAATGCTGGAGCTGAAACCTGTGTGTTTCTTTAATATCTGGAGACACATCCTGATCATTTTATCAGTTAGTGCAGAAAATGTAATACTTAATGACCTTTAACTGATCAAATGGAGGTTTGTGATTTCTACTAGAGTTTAGAAGTCGTCAGCCCTTAAACTCAGGTCTCTAAATGAGTTTAATGAAGTGGACATTTGGAGTCAGATGAACTTCACACTGTGAGGTATGGCTGTGTCTAACAGTCCGACTGTGTGTCACTGTATTAATGCGCCACAGGAGGAGCGCTTTTTTAGGAGACAACAAATGAGTAATATATTGATCCTTTCTGGTAAAATACATCATCTTACAGATATTCCACAAATAATACTAATTAATAATATAGAGAACTCTAAGTGAAACACTGAGATCTACAGAAGAACAAGTGACCGAAAGGAACTAGACCAGGCGGCGGATGACTACATTTTGAGGACACGCTGATGAAGTTCAGCTCAATCAGGCTGGAGGGAGAAGGTCCGCTATCAGAGAGAGGAGAGTGAGGCTTTATCACCGGTGGAGGAAACTAGTCTGAATCCCAGCACTTCAATGTATGTAGGCTACAATAATCACTTCCATGATATTAAAATATTAAATAATAAGATAAAGCTCCCATTAGTTTATTGTTGTTGTAGATTGTTAGTTAATTAAGAAGGACGTTGGCAGATCTAGCTAGATAGTTGGGTAGCTCGGCTAATTAGCTGTTAGCTTTCACTGAACTCCAGCTTTCCTTCTCTCACAGTTTATTCAGGTCAGAGAGCTTTTAGACAACAAATCCTCGCCCTTCCATCAGAGTTTTATACGAGTCTCTAAATGTAGATTTAGTCTCCTTCAGCAGCACTAACTCTTCTGATGAGTCTGTTTCTGTTCAGCAGTAAGAAGATAGTAAATAAATGAAATTAAAAACATTTAGTTCAGAATAAACTGCTTTAAAACTGGTGCAAAGGAACAAAACCCTGTGATATTGAACTTTTTTTGTGAATAGAGGATAGAGGTAAGCTTTAGTGTTTCAGGATTCTTCGATCTGTACAAAGACATTTAGTTATTTCCAGCATTTTTCTGTATGATGTTGAAACAGTTGTTTCATTGGAGAAATGGTGCTGAGCTGCTAATGCAGGTGAGGGCTCTTCATCTCTGTGAGAGCAGCTGAGCTTGAGGACTAGCTAGCTAACTACCATGTGTTCAGTGAAAGATCAGCATTTTTATTAATGGAAACACAAATAACTAAAGAAAGAAATCAACAGTGAATAGAAAGTCATTTGCATGAAATCATACAGAATTTTCTCTGTGGGGGTATTTAGTTATTTTTACTTACTAAAAAAAATAAAGCAGGATTTCTCAGTCAGGGAGCTGAAGCTCATAGAGGAGGATTTTCTAATAAAAATGTGCCTCAGCTCTTTGTCTACTGGATAAGCTTGACTTTGGGCTTAAGTTATCTTGCTAATCTGAGAAATCCTGCTTTGTGAAATGCCCCCCAGGAGTGGCTAAATGTTTACATAGGATACATCTGATTTTGTTAGATGAACAGAATTACTGGACACATTTGGTTCATTTTGTTGCTCTTGGTGTGCAGGTATCCCACCAATGCAGAGCATGTCCAAGTTACAAAGCTTTAATGTTGAAGAGCTCTTTCCTGAGGGATGTTGAGGAGAGCGGTTATGTAAGTTTGTTTAAGAATGATTTTATTATGGTTGATCACAGAAGAGTAGTTGGTGTAATATTGGTTGAGATATTTGAGTAATTCTCTTTTAATGGTTGGGACTGATAACTTATGGTATCTTTGATGAAGGAATCATGCGTTGTTGGAGAGGATGCTACGCCTGTGGCCCACATTGAGGTATCTCATTAAAAGTACAGGGAGACACAACCTGATTTGTTGATTGTGAAGGACCACATGAAGAAAGCCTTTGAAGACTCTTGGAAGATTCTCAGGGGTAAGTGGAATAAAGTAATGGGAGGTAAAACAGTATAGCCATGAAATGTGATGTGATGAACCAACTTCATATGATATAATTGTTTCAATTCAAATATTCATAATTGTGTCTTTTATAGTCTATTAAAATATATTTATGACTGTTCTAGGTTTTTTACTCTTCACTACTGCCTTCATCTCTACACTTTATTGCAACATCATAATGAAGCTTTTGTGTATCTTCTGCTTTTGTCTTACAGTGTATGATGAGGTTGATGCCATCCATCCTGTGATGGTGAACATTTGTCACCGCTTCAGCTGAAACAGTGCTGGGAGTTTTCCTCTAAAGAACTCCTAGGTTATCTTCAAGAGACGCTCAGCAAAAGTGTAAGCACCCCACTTTCATCTCCACCAGCAGACCTACAGAAGTCTCAAACTAACCCCCAAAATATAATACCGCCTAATTCCAAATCCAGTCCGGAGGTATTATCCCTGCTTAGGTAACATCATGACGGCGATTATCCAAAAACAATTCACAATCACCAAACCAACCACACCAAAATGTCTATTAGAACACAAACAACCACAAGTGAGCTATGCTTAACAAATCTACTACAAAAGTCCATTCTGATTAACCATATACAAACTCAAAAGATACTCCAATGGACCACTACTGTGCCCTAATACAGTGTCACAGTTTATGTCAATTAAAGTCGTCTACATGTAAACTTTGACCATCGAAGTTTCCCACTTCTCAACCTCTCCATTTGAGCAAGTAGCTGGAGTTAAAAGATTTAGCAGTGCTGAGCTGTCATGCATGCAGAAGTGGACTAGATTTGAATAGCAGATAAAACTCTGGAATGGACTGATTTAACAGGTAGAAGAACAAAATGCCTGAAAACGGGAACAAAAAAAAAATTCCCCCAAAATGGGTGGTAAAACGGAAATGCCCTAAAACGCGGGCAAAAAAAGAAAAGATAACGGTGCCTGAAAACGGGTGTGAAACCGAACATGCACGAAAACGGCTGTGAAAAAAATACGGGAAAAATGAAAATCCACCCAAATCCGACAAAAGTTGAAAAAGTGCAAAAAACTTTAAAAACACACAAAAAAGGGGGAAAACGCTCAAAAAGCATAAAATATGCCCTAGATGCATCAAAATGCATCACTTGCATGAAAATTTGAAAAAACTTTTAAAACGCACAAAGAGTGTATACCACGGACCTGACATAAAAAAAGACCCAAAAAATGAAAATCCACTCAAATCTGACAAAAGTTGAAAAAGTGCTAAAAACTCAAAAAATGCACAAAAAAGGGTGAAAACGCTCAAAAAGCATAAAATACGGACCTGACGTGAAAAAAAGGACCCAAAAAATGAAAATCCACCCAAATCTGACAAAAGTTGAAAATGTGCAAAAAACTCTAAAAACGCACAAAAAAGGGTGAAAATGTTCAAAAAGCATAAAATATGCCCCAGATGCATCAAAATGCATCACTTGCATGAAAATTTGAAAAAACTTTTAAAAAGCACAAAAAGTGTAGACTGAGGACCTGACGTGAAAAAAAAGACCCAAAAAATGAAAATCCGCTCAAATCTGACAAAAGTTGAAAATGTGCAAAAAACTCTAAAAACGCACAAAAAAGGGTGAAAATGTTCAAAAAGCATAAAATATGCCCCAGATGCATCAAAATGCATCACTTGCATGAAAATTTGAAAAAACTTTTAAAAAGCACAAAAAGTGTAGACCGTGGACCTGACATGAAAAAAAGACCCAAAAAATGAAAATCCACTCAAATCTGACAAAAGTTGAAAAAGTGCAAAAAATGTTAAAAACGCACAAAAAAGGGTGAAAACACTCAAAAAGCATAAAATATGCCCCAGATGCATCAAAATGCATCACTTGCATGAAAATTTGAAAAAACTTTAAAAACGCACAAAAAGTGTATACCACGGACCTGACGTAAAAAAAAGACCCAAAAATTGAAAATCCACCCAAATCTGGCAAAAGTTGAAAAAGTGCTAAAAACTCTAAAAATGCACAAAAAAGGGTGAAAATGTTCAAAAAGCATAAAATATGCCCCAGATGCATCAAAATGCATCACTTGCATGAAAATTTGAAAAAACTTTTAAAAGGCACAAAAAGTGTAGACCGAGGACCTGACGTGAAAAAAAAGACCCAAAAAATGAAAATCCGCTCAAATCTGACAAAAGTTGAAAATGTGCAAAAAACTCTAAAAACGCACAAAAAAGGGTGAAAATGTTCAAAAAGCATAAAATATGCCCCAGATGCATCAAAATGCATCACTTGCATGAAAATTTGAAAAAACTTTTAAAAGGCACAAAAAGTGTAGACCGCGGACCTGACGTGAAAAAAAGACCCAAAAAATGAAAATCCACTCAAATCTGACAAAAGTTGAAAAAGTGCAAAAAATGTTAAAAACGCACAAAAAAGGGTGAAAACACTCAAAAAGCATAAAATATGCCCCAGATGCATCAAAATGCATCACTTGCATGAAAATTTGAAAAAACTTTTAAAAGGCACAAAAAGTGTAGACCACGGACCTGACGTGAAAAAAAAGACCCAAAAAATGAAAATCAACTCAAATCTGACAAAAGTTGAAAAAGTGCTAAAAACTCAAAAAACGCACAAAAAAAGGTGAAAACGCTCAAAAAGCATAAAATATGCCCTAGATGCATCAAAATGCATCACTTGCATGAAAATTTGAAAAAACTTTTAAAACGCACAAAAATTGTAGACCGTAGACCTGACATGAAAAAAAGACCCAAAAAATGAAAATCCACTCAAATCTGACAAAAGTTGAAAAAGTGCTAAAAACTCAAAAAATGCACAAAAAAGGGTGAAAACGCTCAAAAAGCATAAAATACGGACCTGACGTAAAAAAAAGACCCAAAAAATGAAAATCCACTCAAATCTGAGAAAAGTTGCAGAAGTGCTAAAAACTCAAAAAATGCACAAAAAAGGGTGAAAACGCTCAAAAAGCATAAAATACGGACCTGACGTGAAAAAAAGGACCCAAAAAATGAAAATCCACCCAAATCTGGCAAAAGTTGAAAAAGTGCTAAAAAGTCTAAAAACGCACAAAAAGGGTAAAAACGCACAAAAAGCATAAAATATGCCCCAGATGCATCAAAATGCATCACTTGCATGAAAATTTGAGAAAATTTTTAAAAAGCACAAAAATTGTAGACCGTAGACCTGACATGAAAAAAAGACCCAAAAAATTAAAATCCACTCAAATCTGACAAAAGTTGAAAAAGTGCAAAAAACGTTAAAAACGCACAAAAAAGGGTGAAAACACTCAAAAAGCATAAAATATGCCCCAGATGCATCAAAATGCATCACTTGCATGAAAATTTGAAAAAACTTTTAAAACGCACAAAAAGTGTATACCACGGACCTGACGTAAAAAAAAGACCCAAAAAATGAAAGTCCACTCAAATCTGAGAAAAGTTGCAGAAGTGCTAAAAACTCAAAAAATGCACAAAAAAGGGTGAAAACGCTCAAAAAGCATAAAATACGGACCTGACGTAAAAAAAAGACCCAAAAAATGAAAATCCACTCAAATCTGAGAAAAGTTGCAGAAGTGCTAAAAACTCAAAAAATGCACAAAAAAGGGTGAAAACGCTCAAAAAGCATAAAATACGGACCTGACGTGAAAAAAAGGACCCAAAAAATGAAAATCCACCCAAATCTGGCAAAAGTTGAAAAAGTGCTAAAAAGTCTAAAAACGCACAAAAAGGGTAAAAACGCACAAAAAGCATAAAATATGCCCCAGATGCATCAAAATGCATCACTTGCATGAAAATTTGAGAAAATTTTTAAAAAGCACAAAAATTGTAGACCGTAGACCTGACATGAAAAAAAGACCCAAAAAATTAAAATCCACTCAAATCTGACAAAAGTTGAAAAAGTGCAAAAAACGTTAAAAACGCACAAAAAAGGGTGAAAACACTCAAAAAGCATAAAATATGCCCCAGATGCATCAAAATGCATCACTTGCATGAAAATTTGAAAAAACTTTTAAAACGCACAAAAAGTGTATACCACGGACCTGACGTAAAAAAAAGACCCAAAAAATGAAAGTCCACTCAAATCTGAGAAAAGTTGCAGAAGTGCTAAAAACTCAAAAAATGCACAAAAAAGGGTGAAAACGCTCAAAAAGCATAAAATACGGACCTGACGTGAAAAAAAGGACCCAAAAAATTAAAATCCACCCAAATCTGGCAAAAGTTGAAAAAGTGCTAAAAAGTCTAAAAACGCACAAAAAAGGGTGAAAATGTTCAAAAAGCATAAAATATGCCCCAGATGCATCAAAATGCATCACTTGCATGAAAATTTGAAAAAACTTTTAAAAGGCACAAAAAGTGTAGACCGAGGACCTGACATGAAAAAAAAGACCCAAAAAATGAAAATCCGCTCAAATCTGACAAAAGTTGAAAATGTGCAAAAAACTCTAAAAACGCACAAAAAAGGGTGAAAATATTCAAAAAGCATAAAATATGCCCCAGATGCATCAAAATGCATCACTTGCTTGAAAATTTGAAAAAACTTTTAAAAGGCACAAAAAGTGTAGACCGAGGACCTGACGTGAAAAAAAAGACCCAAAAAATGAAAATCCACTCAAATCTGACAAAAGTTGAAAAAGTGCTAAAAACTCAAAAAACGCACAAAAAAGGGTGAAAACGCTCAAAAAGGTTAAAATATACACCAGATGCATCAAAATGCATCACTTGCATGAAAATTTGAAAAAACTTTTAAAACGCACAAAAAGTGTATACCACGGACCTGACGTAAAAAAAAGACCCAAAAAATGAAAATCCACTCAAATCTGAGAAAAGTTGCAGAAGTGCTAAAAACTCAAAAAATGCACAAAAAAGGGTGAAAACGCTCAAAAAGCATAAAATACGGACCTGACGTGAAAAAAGGACCCAAAAATTGAAAATCCACCCAAATCTGGCAAAAGTTGAAAAAGTGCTAAAAACTCTAAAAATGCACAAAAAAGGGTGAAAATGTTCAAAAAGCATAAAATATGCCCCAGATGCATCAAAATGCATCACTTGCATGAAAATTTGAAAAAACTTTTAAAAGGCACAAAAAGTGTAGACCGAGGACCTGACGTGAAAAAAAAGACCCAAAAAATGAAAATCCGCTCAAATCTGACAAAAGTGTGCAAAAAACTCAAAAATGTGCAAAAAACTCTAAAAACGCACAAAAAAGGGTGAAAATGTTCAAAAAGCATAAAATATGCCCCAGATGCATCAAAATGCATCACTTGCATGAAAATTTGAAAAAACTTTTAAAACGCACAAAAAGTGTAGACCGCTGACCTGACGTGAAAAAAAAGACCCAACAAATGAAAATCCACTCAAATCTGACAAAAGTTGAAAAAGTGCAAAAAACTCTAAAAACGCACAAAAAGGGTAAAAACGCACAAAAAGCATAAAATATGCCCCAGATGCATCAAAATGCATCACTTGCATGAAAATTTGAGAAAATTTTTAAAAAGCACAAAAATTGTAGACCGTAGACCTGACGTGAAAAAAAGACGCAAAAAATTAAAATCCACTCAAATCTGACAAAAGTTGAAAAAGTGCAAAAAACGTTAAAAACGCACAAAAAAGGGTGAAAACACTCAAAAAGCATAAAATATGCCCCAGATGCATCAAAATGCATCACTTGCATGAAAATTTGAAAAAACTTTTAAAACGCACAAAAAGTGTATACCACGGACCTGACGTAAAAAAAAGACCCAAAAAATGAAAGTCCACTCAAATCTGAGAAAAGTTGCAGAAGTGCTAAAAACTCAAAAAATGCACAAAAAAGGGTGAAAACGCTCAAAAAGCATAAAATACGGACCTGACGTGAAAAAAAGGACCCAAAAAATGAAAATCCACCCAAATCTGGCAAAAGTTGAAAAAGTGCTAAAAAGTCTAAAAACGCACAAAAAAGGGTGAAAATGTTCAAAAAGCATAAAATATGCCCCAGATGCATCAAAATGCATCACTTGCATGAAAATTTGAAAAAACTTTTAAAAGGCACAAAAAATGTAGACCGAGGACCTGACGTGAAAAAAAAGACCCAAAAAATGAAAATCCACCCAAATCTGACAAAAGTTGAAAAAGTGCTAAAAACTCAAA
Source organism: Salminus brasiliensis (assembly GCF_030463535.1). NCBI lineage: Eukaryota > Metazoa > Chordata > Actinopteri > Characiformes > Bryconidae > Salminus > Salminus brasiliensis. Next base: position 19,089,224 of record NC_132884.1, on the reverse strand, counting down.
AAATGCACAAAAAAGGGTGAAAACGCTCAAAAAGGTTAAAATATGCCCCAGATGCATCAAAATGCATCACAAGCATGAAAATTTGAAAAAACTTTTAAAATACACAAAAAGTGTAGACGTGAAAAAAAGACCCAATAAATGAAAATCCACTCAAATCTGACAAAAGTTGAAAAAGTGCTAAAAACTCAAAAAACGCACAAAAAAGGGTGAAAACGCTCAAAAAGGTTAAAATATGCCCCAGATGCATTAAAATGCATCACAAGCATGAAAATTTGAAAAAAAACTTTTAAAACGCACAAAAAGTGTAGACCGCAGACCTGACGTGAAAAAAAAGACCCAAAAAATGAAAATCCACCCAAATCTGACAAAAGTTGAAAAAGTGCTAAAAACTCAAAAAACGCACAAAAAAGGGTGAAAACACTCAAAAAGCATAAAATATGCCCCAGATGCATCAAAATGCATCACTTGCATGAAAATTTGAAAAAACTTTTAAAAGGCACAAAAAGTGTAGACCACAGACCTGACGTGAAAAAAAAGACCCAAAAAATGAAAATCCACTCAAATCTGACAAAAGTTAAAAAAGTGCTAAAAACTCAAAAAACGCTCAAAAAGCATAAAATATGCCCTAGATGCATCAAAATGCATCACTTGCATGAAAATTTGAAAAAACTTTTAAAACGCACAAAAAGTGTAGACCGCTGACCTGACGTGAAAAAAAAGACCCAACAAATGAAAATCCACTCAAATCTGACAAAAGTTGAAAAAGTGCAAAAAACTCTAAAAACGCACAAAAAGGGTAAAAACGCTCAAAAAGCATAAAATACGGACCTGACGTGAAAAAAAGGACCCAAAAAATGAAAATCCACCCAAATCTGGCAAAAGTTGAAAAAGTGCTAAAAAGTCTAAAAACGCACAAAAAAGGGTGAAAATGTTCAAAAAGCATAAAATACGCCCCAGATGCATCAAAATGCATCACTTGCATGAAAATTTGAAAAAACTTTTAAAACGCACAAAAAGTGTAGACCGCTGACCTGACGTGAAAAAAAAGACCCAACAAATGAAAATCCACTCAAATCTGACAAAAGTTGAAAAAGTGCAAAAAACTCTAAAAACGCACAAAAAGGGTAAAAACGCACAAAAAGCATAAAATATGCCCCAGATGCATCAAAATGCATCACTTGCATGACAATTTGAGAAAATTTTTAAAAAGCACAAAAATTGTAGACCGTGGACCTGACGTGAAAAAAAGACCCAAAAAATTAAAATCCACTCAAATCTGACAAAAGTTGAAAAAGTGCTAAAAACTCAAAAAATGCACAAAAAAGGGTGAAAACGATCAAAAAGCTTAAAATATGCCCCAGATGCATCAAAATCCATCACAACCATGAAAATTTGAAAAAACTTTTAAAACGCACAAAAAGTGTAGACCGTGGACCTGACGTAAAAAAAAGACCCAAAAAATGAAAATCCACTCAAATCTGAGAAAAGTTGCAGAAGTGCTAAAAACTCAAAAAATGCACAAAAAGGGTAAAAACGCACAAAAAGCATAAAATATGCCCCAGATGCATCAAAATGCATCACTTGCATGAAAATTTGAGAAAATTTTTAAAAAGCACAAAAATTGTAGACCGTGGACCTGACGTGAAAAAAAGACCCAAAAAATTAAAATCCACTCAAATCTGACAAAAGTTGAAAAAGTGCAAAAAACATTAAAAACGCACAAAAAAGGGTGAAAACACTCAAAAAGCATAAAATATGCCCCAGATGCATCAAAATGCATCACAAGCATGAAAATTTGAAAAAACTTTTAATATGCACAAAAAGTGTAGACGTGAAAAAAGACCCAAAAAATGAAAATCCACCCAAATCTGACAAAAGTTGAAAAAGTGCTAAAAACACACAAAAAAGGGTGAAAACGCTCCAAAAGTTTAAAAAATGTCCCAAATGCATTAAAATGAATTCACTTGCATAAAAATTTGAAAAAAACTTTTAAAACGCACAAAAAGTGTAGACCGCGGACCTGAATTGAAAAAAAAGACCCAAAAAATGAAAATCCACTCAAATCTGACAAAAGTTGAAAAAGTGCTAAAAACACACAAAAAAGGGTGAAAACGCTCAAAAACCTTAAAATATGCCCCAGATGCATCAAAATGCATCACAAGCATGAAAATTTGAAAAAACTTTTAAAACGCACAAAAAGTGTAGACCGCGGACCTGACGTGAAAAAAAGACCCAAAAAATGAAAATCCACCCAAATCTGACAAAAGTTGAAAAAGTGCTAAAAACACAAAAAAGGGTGAAAACGCTCCAAAAGCTTAAAAAATGCCCCAGATGCATTAAAATGCATCACTTGCATGAAAATTTGAAAAACACTTTTAAATCCCACAAAAAGTGTAGACCGCGGACCTGACGTGAAAAAAAGATCCAAAAAATGAAAATCCACCCAAATCTGACAAAAGTTGAAAAAGTGCTAAAAACTCAAAAAACACACAAAAAAGGGTGAAAACGCTCAAAAAGGTTAAAATATGCACCAGATGCATCAAAATGCATCACAACTATGAAAATTTGAAAAAACTTTTAAAACGCACAAAAAGTGTAGACCGCGGACCTGACGTGAAAAAAAAGACCCAAAAAATGAAAATCCACTCAAATCTGACAAAAGTTGAAAAAGTGCTAAAAACTCAAAAAACGCACAAAAAAGGGTGAAAACGCTCAAAAAGGTTAAAATATGCACCAGATGCATCAAAATGCATCACAACTATGAAAATTTGAAAAAACTTTTAAAACGCACAAAAAGTGTAGACCGCGGACCTGACGTGAAAAAAAAGACCCAAAAAATGAAAATCCACCCAAATCTGACAAAAGTTGAAAAAGTGCTAAAAACTCAAAAAACGCACAAAAAAGGGTGAAAACGCTCCAAAAGCTTAAAATATGCCCCAGATGCATTAAAATGCATCACAAGCATGAAAATTTGAAAAAAAACTTTTAAAACGCACAAAAAGTGTAGAACGCGGACCTGAATTGAAAAAAAAGACCCAAAAAATGAAAATCCACTCAAATCTGACAAAAGTTGAAAAAGTGCTAAAAACACACAAAAAAGGGTGAAAACGCTCAATAAGCTTAAAATATGCCCCAGATGCATTAAAATGCATCACAAGCATGAAAATTTGAAAAAACTTTCAAAACGCACAAAAAGTGTAGACCGCGGACCTGACGTGAAAAAAAAGACCCAAAAAATGAAAATCCACCCAAATCTGACAAAAGTTGAAAAGTGCTAAAAACTCAAAAAACGCACAAAAAAGGGTGAAAACGCTCAAAAAGGTTAAAATATGCACCAGATGCATCAAAATGCATCACAACTATGAAAATTTGAAAAAACTTTTAAAACGCACAAAAAGTGTTGACCGCGGACCTGACGTGAAAAAAAAGACCCAAAAAATGAAAATCCACCCAAATCTGACAAAAGTTGAAAAAGTGCTAAAAACACACAAAAAAGGGTGAAAACGCTCCAAAAGCTTAAAAAATGCCCCAGATGCATTAAAATGCATTACTTGCATGAAAATTTGAAAAACACTTTTAAAACGCACAAAAAGTGTAGACCGCGGACCTGACGTGAAAAAAAGATCCAAGAAATGAAAATCCACCCAAATCTGACAAAAGTTGAAAAAGTGCTAAAAACTCAAAAAACGCACAAAAAAGGGTGAAAACGCTCAAAAAGGTTAAAATATGCCCCAGATGCATCAAAATGCATCACAAGCATGAAAATTTGAAAAAACTTTTAAAATACACAAAAAGTGTAGACGTGAAAAAAAGACCCAATAAATGAAAATCCACCCAAATCTGACAAAAGTTGAAAAAGTGCTAAAAACACACAAAAAAGGGTGAAAACACTCCAAAAGCTTAAAATATGCCCCAGATGCATTAAAATGCATCACAAGCATGAAAATTTGAAAAAACTTTTAAAACGCACAAAAAGTGTAGACCGTGGACCTGACGTGAAAAAAAGACCCAAAAAATAAAACTCCACTCAAATCTGACAAAAGTTCAAAAAGTGCAAAAAACTTAAAACGCACAAAAAAAGGTGAAAACGCTCCAAAAGCTTAAAATATGCCCCAGATGCATTAAAATGCATCACAAGCATGAAAATGTGAAAAAAAACCTTTTAAAACGCACAAAAAGTGTAGAACGCGGACCTGAATTGAAAAAAAAGACCCAAAAAATGAAAATCCACTCAAATCTGACAAAAGTTGAAAAGTGCTAAAAACTCAAAAAACGCACAAAAAAGGGTGAAAACGCTCAAAAAGGTTAAAATATGCACCAGATGCATCAAAATGCATCACAACTATGAAAATTTGAAAAAACTTTTAAAACGCACAAAAAGTGTAGACCGCGGACCTGACGTGAAAAAAAAGACCCAAAAAATGAAAATCCACCCAAATCTAACAAAAGTTGAAAAAGTGCAAAAAACTCTAAAAACGCACAAAAAAGGGTGAAAATGCTCAAAAAGCTTAAAATATGCCCCAGATGCATCAAAATGCATAACTTGCATGAAAATTTAAAAAAAAATTTTAAACGCACAAAAAGTGTAGACCGCGGACCTGACGTGAAAAAAAGACCCAAAAAATGAAAATCCACCCAAATCTGACAAAAGTTGAAAAAGTGCAAAAAACTCTAAAAACGCACAAAAAAGGGTGAAAATGCTCAAAAAGCTTAAAATATGCCCCAGATGCATCAAAATGCATCACAAGCATGAAAATTTGAAAAAACTTTTAAAACGCACAAAAAGTGTAGACCGCGGACCTGACGTGAAAAAAAGACCTAAAAAATGAAAATCCACCCAAATCTGACAAAAGTTGAAAAAGTGCAAAAAAATTAAAACGCACAAAAAAGGGTGAAAACGCTCAAAAAGGTTAAAATATGCCCCAGATGCATCAAAATGCATCACAAGCATGAAAATTTGAAAAAACTTTTAAAATACACAAAAAGTGTAGACGTGAAAAAAAGACCCAATAAATGAAAATCCACCCAAATCTGACAAAAGTTGAAAAAGTGCTAAAAACACACAAAAAAGGGTGAAAACGCTCCAAAAGCTTAAAATATGCCCCAGATGCATTAAAATGCATCACAAGCATGAAAATGTGAAAAAAAACCTTTTAAAACGCACAAAAAGTGTAGAACGCGGACCTGAATTGAAAAAAAAGACCCAAAAAATGAAAATCCACTCAAATCTGACAAAAGTTGAAAAGTGCTAAAAACTCAAAAAACGCACAAAAAAGGGTGAAAATGCTCAAAAAGCTTAAAATATGCCCCAGATGCATCAAAATGCATAACTTGCATGAAAATTTAAAAAAAAATTTAAAACGCACAAAAAGTGTAGACCGCGGACCTGACGTGAAAAAAAGACCCAAAAAATGAAAATCCACCCAAATCTGACAAAAGTTGAAAAAGTGCTAAAAACTCTAAAAACGCACAAAAAAGGGTGTAAATGCTCAAAAAGCTTAAAATATGCCCCAGATGCATCAAAATGCATCACAAGCATGAAAATTTGAAAAAACTTTTAAAACGCACAAAAAGTGTAGACCGCGGACCTGACGTGAAAAAAAGGACCCAAAAAATGAATATCCACCCAAATCTGACAAAAGTTGAAAAAGTGCAAAAAACTCTAAAAACGCACAAAAAAGGGTGAAAATGCTCAAAAAGCTTAAAATATGCCCCAGATGCATCAAAATGCATAACTTGCATGAAAATTTAAAAAAAAATTTAAAACGCACAAAAAGTGTAGACCGCGGACCTGACGTGAAAAAAAGACCCAAAAAATGAAAATCCACCCAAATCTGACAAAAGTTGAAAAAGTGCTAAAAACACACAAAAAAGGGTGAAAACGTTCAAAAAGCTTAAAATATGCCCCAGATGCATTAAAATGCATCACAAGCATGAAAATTTGAAAAAACTTTTAAAACGCACAAAAACTGTAGACCTGACCTGAAAAAAAAGACCCAAAAAATGAAAATCCACCCAAATCTGAAAAAAGTTGAAAAAGTGCTAAAAACACACAAAAAAGGGTGAAAACGCTCAAAAAGCTTAAAATATGCCCCAGATGCATTAAAATGCATCACAAGCATGAAAATTTGAAAAAACTTTTAAAACGCACAAAAACTGTAGACCTGACCTGAAAAAAAAGACCCAAAAAATGAAAATCCACCCAAATCTGAAAAAAGTTGAAAAAGTGCTAAAAACACACAAAAAAGGGTGAAAACGCTCAAAAAGCATAAAATAAACCCCAGATGCATCAAAATGCGTCACAAGCATGAAAATTTAAAAAAAACTTTTAAAACACACAAAAGTGTAGACCGCGGACCTGACGTGAAAAAAAGACCCAAAAAATGAAAATCAACCCAAATCTGACAAAAGTTGAAAAAGTGCAAAAAAACTGACGTGAAAAAAAGGACCCAAAAAATGAAAATACCTCCACAGCGGACACTGAACTACACAGCAGTACTGGCAAAATGTTTTGGAAGCTCAGACTTACTGCAGGAGGAACTACACTGATCTGGTCAGGCATCAGAGATCAGGACCAGAATGAAGAAGTGAAGATTAAAGGGATGACCAGCAGCACTTCCTTCTGGATCTGCCTGCTGCGTGATGACTGGGAGTGGACTGATGTAGGACCCTCTGCTTACAGACACTGGGGGGGTTTTCAACCTTGATCATCACCATTACTAAACTGTATGCAGCTGAGAAATGGGAAATAGGAAACAGTGCCATGCAGTAATGCTGTTTCTGCTGCTCTGTGCTACAACAGTAAGTCCTGCCTTCACACACACTCTACATCTCTCAGCAGTGTCCAGTACCATCAATATAACACACCTTCCATAATTCAGTGTCTCTGATCTCACTGTAAAACTCACTGTCTTTTCTGTCTCTATCAGTGTCTGTAAATGTCAGTGCTGACTGTATGAGAGGGGGAGCGCTCTGGACTACAGTAAGAAAGGTAACAGGACTGGTCAATATTGTAGAAGTTATTACTGAATATTAAAGAACAACATCAAGTTAATATGTTATTTCAAACTGAACGCTAGATCACATGGTAAAGTAACTTCTTATTAAACACTCTCACATTTACACACATCACACCTACATCTGTCATTTCCGTTCTGCTCCATTAACTAGAGAACATTTCTCCAGTCTTTTCTCCTGCAGAACAAAGTCGTCTCAGAACTTTTCATCTCATTGAGACAAACATGACTCAGACTGAAGCTCGAGCAGCTTGCAGAGCCAACTACACTGATCTGGTCACTGTGTACGATGTGGAAGACATCACTGCACTGATTAATCTGACTGGTATCGGTTCTGCCTGGACTGGTCTGTACCGGAATCAGTCCAGTACTAAATGGTCTAGTGGTGATGAAGCTACATTCAGTGCTCTGACAGGAGACTGTGGGTCAGAGCCGTGCTGTGCTGCTATGAAGGCTGATGGTTTTTGGGAAATTCTTCAGTGCACAGAGAAAAGGAATTTCATGTGTTATAAACAAGGTAAAAACTGACTTAACAGAAAAGCTAGCACACGCTTTTATTACCTCAAGGCCAGATTACTGTAATGCACTACTGTCAGGTTGTTCCAGCAGGAATGTCAATAAATTTCAGCTGGTTCAAAATGCTGCAGCCAGGGTCCTTACTAAAACTAGAACATTTCACTATATCAGTCCAGTTCTATCAGCACTTCATTGGCTCCCAGTTAAATTCCGCATTGAATACAAAATTCTTCTGTTAACATATAAATCCCTACATGGCCTCGCTCCTGAGTACCTGCGGGACCTTACTACATATTACGAACCATCAAGATTACTTAGATGTCAGGATGCTGGACTCGCTTACTCGTTCCCAAAATTCAGAAAACCTCAGCAGGGGAGGAGCCTTTTCTTATAAAGCCCCCCAACTCTGGAATAACCTTCCAGATAATGTTTGGGACTCAGACACAGTCTCAATCTTTAACTCTAGTCTGAAAACTCATCTGTTTAGTTTAGCTTTTGGTAATTAATGTTTCCCCTTAGATCACGTGTCAAACTCAAGGCCAAATGTGGCCCGCCGTGTCATTTGTTGTGGCCCGCAAGATCTTAAAAGATCTGCTTAATGCTGTCGCTTCACGGGTACCATAATTGGCATGAATTGTGGGAAAAGGAGTTTATTGTCAATGCATGCTTTTAGACTAATTCTAAAGCGTGCATTGACCTTAAACTACATGTCCCCACAATGCATGCAGATTATGCTTTTTTCAACAAGTGGAATTACAGCTACAATAAGCTACAAATATGATCCCAAAATGTCCAGGAAAAGAAAAATTGATGCCGATGGAAGACCGTTTCAAGAGGGATGGGAAGGCGAATACATGTTTGTGCTTCAAGGAGAAAAAACGGTATGTCTTTTGTGTTATGAGACGGTGGCAGTTGTCAAGGAGTACAATTTACGTCGGCACTTTGATCCCAAACACGGAGCTAAGTATGCCAAAGTTAGCCTTCAAAAAAGCAACAAATTGTACAAGAATTAAAAGGCAAATTGCGATCGCAGCAGAATATGTTCACAAGAGCTACGGCCCAAAACGACGCAGCAGTGAAAGCTAGCTTTATTGTAGCTGAAGAAATCGCTCGCGCGTCTAAGTCTTTTTCAGAGGGTGCATTTTTGAAGCAGTGTATGCTGAAGGTCTGTGAGCAGGTGTGTCCCGACCAGATACAGACATTTAAAAATGTCAGTTTATCAAGAAACACCATCGCGGAGCGAATTAAGGAACTCGCAGGAAACCTGGCAACACAGCTGGCCGCAGAGAGGCGCAACTACCAAACCTTTTCATTAGCGCTTAATGAAAGCACAGATAGCACGGATACAGCGCAGCTATCCATTTTCATTAGAGGCATGAAGTCGGACCTCTCTGTCACTGAGGAGCTGTTGGATATAGCTGCCATGCATGGGACCACAACGGGATGAGACATTTTCGATGCGGTGGAGAAGTCCTTAAGTAAAAATGCATTGCCCTGGGAAAATTTGGTTGGATTAACCACAGACGGCGCACCTGCAATGTGTGGAGGAAAATTGGGCTTGGTTGGACTAATGAAAGAGAAAATGCAGAAGAGTAACTGTCACACGCACCTTATAACTTATCATTGCATTATCCATCAAGAGGCTTTGTGTGGGAAGGTGCTGGGGATGGATGATATAGTAACCACTGTCATGAAGACAGTGAACTTCATTCGGGCGCGTGGCCTGAATCACCGTCAGTCCAGCTGTTCTTGCAGGAGATGGGCTCGGAGCACGGAGACGTGCCGTACCATACGGAGGTGCGGTGGCTGAGTAGGGGCAAAGTCCACAAATGATTTTTTGAGCTTAGGGAAGGCATTGCTCTTTTCATGCTGGGTAAAGGAAAACCCATGTCCGAACTGTCAGTTCCAAACTGGCTGTGTGACTTTGCGGTGTTGGGCGACATTACCGAACATCTTGCCCAACTGAATCAGAAGCTTCAGGGACGCAAACAAGTCATCACGCAGATGTCCGACATGATCACCGCTTTCCAGCGTAAACTTGATCTATGGATGTGCCAGGTGAAGCAGGACAATCTTGCCCACTTTCCTGTTTGTCAGAGCATCTCAGCCTCATTTCCCGGCAGTTTTTCATGTGCTCAGTTGGCTACCAAACTGAACCGGTTAACGAATGAGTTTGATCGGCGCTTTTGTGACTTTAGAGCCCAGCAGTCAGGCTTTGCCATCTTTGCCAATCCCAGCACCTTCAGATGGAGCTAATCAAGCTTCAAAGTGATCGTTGCCTAAGAGCAAAGTTCCAGGATGCTGCAATCCAGGACTTTTACTGTCTGCTTCCCCCTGATTTGATGCCACAGCTTCAACTTCATGCTGCCTGTGTTTTGTCCATGTTTGGGAGCACCTATCTGTACGAACAGATGTTTTCAATGATGAATCTCAACAAAAACAAGCACAGATCACAGTTTTGTGTTTATTATTTTCAGAACATGATCAATGGATGAGGATGGTGGAGAGGGGGTCCACTTGGTGTGTTCAAGAACAGGCAGCATCTCCTAATCAACTCCACCTAAAAACTTGACCAATATAGTGAACTGAGACAACCCTGTTTAGTACATATACTACTTTATATGTGTAGCAGTGTATTTAGTGTTTACACAGGTTTATGTGTTTTTGCAGACAAATGTTTACTGTAATCAAACCATCTGTCATTAAGTGTATGTATGACCTCTGCAAGGGTGTGTGCAGCCATTTGTGTTTTGTAAAATGCCACATCTGTTACACATGTTCTTAGCAGCTCACAGTTGTTGGTTGTATTGTTATTCTGCCCCTTTCAATTGTGACAAAGTTTTGAGTTAGTTAATGTCATAACTTGTGTTTGATGATATTTTCAATCGTTGATTGATGGAGTAATACGAGTTTCTTAACCTGACAAATTAACAGGATTTATGTTATGTTAACAGAGTAACAAGCAAACATATTTTTCATCTATTCAAATATTTATAAGTTGAATAAGTAATAAATTCAGAGTTATTTAACATTAAGGAGTACTAATATTTATTCTACATTACATTTGGTTGCATTTAATTACATTTATACTGTCTTACAGTTACATCTGGCCCTTTGAGGGCAACCATTATGGTGATGTGGCCCTCTGTGAAAATGAGTTTGACACCCCTGCTATAGAGCTTTCAGTAACACTTAGGAGCCTAAGACACTGTATCAGATGGTAAAGATGTAATTGATGTGATAAGAAATATCTATTTTTTACTCTTATTATGATGCTTGAGTTGGCTTTATGAGCTTCTTTTTTGATCTTAACTGGTGTAGCAGTTATTTTAACTGCTCACTCACTTCTGTTAATGTCTGTTAGCAGGTATTTGCTGATAGACACTGACAGAAGTGAGAAACCAGAAATGTGAAAAGGGCCCATCCACAAAGTGCAGGGTGCAGCATGTGTTTGTATGTGGTGGAGGTTTGATGAGACAGGTGAGATAACTTGTGAACTTGTGACTGGTACACTGCGCTGCTGTCTGTTCAGGAGCCGAATTGCTCGGGGATAGAAGCTGTCTCGGCTGGTTCTGGTCTTCATGCTTCTGTACTTCATGCCACTGGGCAGTGGCTTGCGTAGGTGGCAGTGGCGGTTCTAGACCATTTTAAGGGGGGGGGGCAGTCTAGGGCCAGTGGTTATGTTAGAGGGGTCGATTACTTTCTAGCGTATGGTGCTTTACAGGCATTAAGAAACAAATATCTGCAACACTAAACATTTTTATTTTTTACAGTTTAGACTCAGTTTTTATATTCAGTCTTATCATGTTCATCTGACCTTCTGCACAAGTCTTTCTTTTTTTTGGAAGAAGTGTGAAATATCATTTTTCCTCTTTTTGAAAATAAATACAGAGCAAAAACAGTGTCGAGCCACCACTACGAGGGGATTGCTGCGTTAGCTTTGCCTTCATTTTCTTCGGGATTAATAAAGTATTAGTTTGGCTGAACCTCAAACACATCACTTCGTATATAAATGACTTGATATGCAACACATTCTGAAAAACATTGTAAGACAGGATAAGATCATCCTTTATTAGTCCCACAGTGGGGAAATTCACAGTGTCACAGCAGCAAAAAGATAGGGATAGCAAGACACACACTTAAGATAATATATACAATATAAATAATAACAGTCAAAACAATTGACACACATTGACCCTCGATTGCACATGAGAATGGGAGATATTGCACATTGTAATGTTTATGTGAATGAGCTCTTTATCCTAATTAAAAATATGTACAGATAAATGTATCCTCCGCATTTGACCCATCTGTGGTCGTGAACACACACACACTAGGGGCAGTGAGCACACACACACCTAAAGCAGTATATATTACATTAACAGTTTCCACATTTTTCAACAGTTTTCTTTTACATTTTACTTACCTTGCTTATCTTTGTCGCCGTGTGTTCACAGAGTTGAGGAGAGACACGCCTAATTTAGGGGGGCCGTAGGGGGGTCCAAATGTGTTATAGGAGGGGCACTGGGCCCCTCTCGGCACCCCCCTAGAACCGCCACTGGTTGGTGAAGTCCTTAATAATCCTCCTCAGCTCCTCAAATAGTAACTGGTGAATAATTCTTTATCTTCAATAAATGGATGATCGTTTTAAATCTGCATGGTGGAGTGGAGAGTTAGAATTAGAAGCCAACTTTAAGGTTTGTTTTGGCTGCTAAGTGGAAACGTCTCTGTACTTATAATGTAAAATAAAGCTCTGTTTTGTTTTGATCACAGAGAGATGGATAGGATTGGAACTTAAAAAGCTGATACTTGATCTAATAAAAATGCCTGGATCAGTTCCTGATCCTGAGTCAATGGATCTTATCGGGACATCCCTAGTTGCTGCCCTGTTCACTTGTGAGTGTATGCTCACTGCCACGGATTGGTGGCAAGGTGAAATTCCACTGTACTGCTGTGGTGATAAAGTGTGGTTTCCTTTCCTTTCTCAGAACCCTTCTAGCTAGCCCTGTAGCTGTGTGTAAGGATCTGTACTATGGTAGTATAACCTTGTCTTTTATCTGTTCAGCTGAGGAAGATGTACGACGTTGCACTGGTGTATCTGCATGGGCTATTGGGAATGCAGATCTTTATGCCATGGTGACCAAAGCCCTCTGCAGCCTTTACCTTCCAGTGCCTGGGACTGCATTGTGGGAATTAGGGAACCCTTTAGAGTAAGTATTCTTGTACCACTCATACAGGGGGGCCTAAAGTGTATTTTGTCATTTTGGCCATTCCTAAAATGTGTTAGAGTGTGTTATGTTAGGAAATCAAAACAAGTAAGTATTTCTGGCTCTGCTTTTGTGGAACATTTAGAACAGTGCTACTGGAATACATCTCCAGGCTTCTCCACACAACAGTCCGTATTTATCAACATTGTGTGAAAACAAACAAACAAAAGGAGAAAAGGAAAGAAAACCAGTAAGACGCTGAAACTATGGCCCGAGGTCACCTCATAACACCTCCACTGTGATGCCGGCCAGAATAGGCTTCTGTTGGTCAAAGCTGGGGAGTCGACATGAAGGAATAGATACACCAACTGGCCACTGCAGTGACGCAGACATGGTGGTAGAGTGTGTGTGTGTGTGTGTGTGTGTGTGTGTGTGTGTGGTGCTGGTGGTACAAGTGGATCAGACACAGCAGTTTTAAACACTGTGTCCACTCTGCTGTTTCTGATCCAATCAAATCAGCACAACAAACTCTAACAAACCATCACCATGTCAGTCAGTCAGTGTCACTCTAGTGATGAAATTTATGTATATATGAAGGTCAGTCTGAAACGGTGGAAATTCAGATCATCCCTGTTATTAAACATAAAATAATCTTCTTTCAGTTAAATCCACTGTATTTTAACATCACTTTCCTACCTACTCATAATAAGACTTTCTTGTGCTCATATCATTTCATAGCTAAATGATAAAGATGGATAAATTTACAATTCAATAAACTAAACCAAATGATCAAATCACTCCACAAAATCATCAGTGTCTGATGTATTCATGGTAGGAGTTTCAGACATTTCTTACTGTAGGAATGTGGAGTAATGGGATAGCAAACTTTTGTGAAGTGTCAATTTAGTATTGGGTAGACAAGATTTTGAAAAGTCAAACTGTTATGAATTCACACCCATAAATTCTTGAACAGTACCTGATGTATTCATGGTATGAGTTTCAGACATTTCTTACTGTAGAAATGTGCAGTAATGGGTAAATGCAGTAATGCTTAAAAATACAAATAAATACAATTAACAAAAAAAATAAAAATAACAAAAACAAATAAATAAAATTAACAAAAAACAAATAAATAAAACAACAAATAAATAAAATGAATGAATAAACTTTGCTTTATCTGAATTAGATTTTTTTGGTGGTTAAGACATAACTGCGCATGTGCAAGCACAGCTTTTGCCGGGCAGACTGCAGACATTTTACACACACATCTTGCTTCTAGGAGGTAGAGTTAGCGTATATGAGAAGACTTTGTTATTGCACAGTTACACTGTAGGATAGTTTATTTTGTTTGTCTTTATGAATCCACGTATATGCTTGATATTTCTGGTAAGTTTATGGGAGCACTAAGCATAGCTAAAAGGTCGCTAGCTAGCGCTGTCTAACTGTCTGATCTGCTCAAATGAATGCAAATTGAACTAACAAAATTGCACCAGGCGTCCACAAACCTTTGTCCACACAGCATCAGTTTGTGGTAATGGTACTGTGTCAGTCAAAAGCACCTTTGAGTCTAGATTTAGTCCTGATTTGAGAGGCACAGGAGTGTTTTATTAAATGCACTGCACAAACACTCTTGCTAAAGTAAGCTGAATATTCCCAAAACATCATATTTCCACGTTTAGCAGCAGAAGGTCACAGTTCATCATTGTAATCAGAAACTAAATGTTTTAGAAGAGAACAGTTTCTTCATACAGCATATAGAGTTCATATAGCTAGCATATGCAGTTCTGATAACCATGTTGACCTGATTCAAATGTAAATGAATTTTAATGTAAAATTGTCATTTGTAATGCTTTTTGTTTTTAACATATTGTAACAGTAATAATTGACATTCCACATGCCAAGTTAAAACATCAAGATAAAAAGGTATGTTCAAAACCAAATGTATATAAATGCTATTTTCTCCATAGGCTGAAACTCTTGTGATGGATTGTTGTTGTGCTGTTTTTAAGGATTCTGGGACGTGTCCTAAGTCATTGGTAAGTGTGTTGATTTAATCAACTACTTGTATTTAACAAATAGGCTTCATAGAGCTACTTTTTACTTATTTTATTGATCAGATTAGTTATAAATGCAGTTTGATTCATGCATGTAAATGTCATTTCTACAAAGATCATAAACTTCATGTTCATATTTTTTCTTTTCTATTTTATGTTTTTCTTTCCTCGCTGCTCTCCACTTCACTGCCTGTTTAACCGATGCCCTCCCCCGGCTCTGGTAGGACTTTGAAGACTTTCTTCTAAACCACTTCTATCTGAGGAATCGCCTGATCCCACGAATGTTCTTGCTTTAATCTCCACACTTTCTGGATCAGTTTGCAGTCCCTCTTTTTGTCCTCCAGCTTTTCTGCTCTTTCACGCTCTTTCTGCTGCGCCATCTCCTCAGCCTTCTGCTCCTTGCTGGCTTCTTTCCTTTGGGCATGCCGAACTATCCTGGCCCTCAAATGGTAGAACCACGCGCAGCATTCCTGCGCCTCCTCCATTTCTGCCAGCCTTTCCGCGGCCCTCCGCTTCTTTTCGGCGTATCTCGCCTGAACCATTTAATGTACTCTTCTTTTTCCTCCTGAGCCCTCAATCTGGCGATTCTCTCTTTCTCTTATTTTGATTGAAACAATGGCAAAGCCTTCCTTCCTGAACTCTGCAAAACAGGTTTTTTGGTTTATTCCACCATTTCACAGGGGTGGCGGTTTCTGGACGTTCTGCCTGGGTCTCCACGAAATCCAGGTGGCCTAAGTTCACTTAAGCTCCTCTATGGGGGCATCGTCCTTACAGAAGTTCACGTCATTCTCTGGGTCTCCATCAGCCAACCCTTCTTCTCCCAGCCGCTCCAGGGCATTCTTCAACTTGAGAGCGACGGTCTCAATTTCCACGTCCGGCTGTGTTGGGACCCTGTAGAGTTCCAGGTCCCTCTCAGTCACCACCAGGGCTGCTGAGACCTTCCACACGCGCTTCTGAAGGGCCGCACAGCGAGCTTCCGCCAGGTCTTTCAGCCTCAGAAGATGCTCCAGCTCCCCCTTCAGGAAGCTCACCTTCTGCTCCACCTGCTGTGAGATCCGCACCCCAAACACCTGCCTCTTTGAGCTGGTGTGCAAGTATTGTGAGCTCCGCTCCGAACTCCTCCAGTTCCATCATTCCGCTGAGCTGCAGACGTCACAATTGCAGTATTCAAGCGCAGCGCCCCTCCTTTATCACCTCTCGTTTATATACGATGATGTCATCAAATGTAAACCCCAAACACGCGGCTCTTTATTAAAAAATTGCTTTATAAAATTGTGCTCGTTTTATCTATTTAAATGTGTTTGATTTTATTTGATAATAACAAGAAATGCTTAAATGCTTCATCTGAATTTCCATTGTGTGTCAAATGAATGTACCAGTGGTAAAACTGCCATCGTAACGTCTAAGCAAGCTGAAGCAGTATAAATTAGAGCATGCTTTCAGCATCATTTAAGCCTCAATCGTACTACAAAGAACAATTCTAAATTGTCGAACCACAACTGCAGTTTATTTCCACTGTTGAATGTTTTACAGGTACCTTTAGGCAATAATCACATTCTTGATAAAACCTTAGACAATCACCTTCTGTCCGCGGTAGAACAACAGTCAGATCATTATAATATACAAGTCATTTTGTATAATATACAAGTCATGTGATAAGTTGTGTTTCAAGAGCAACAGTGTTGTGTTGGGAGATGAGCTGCTAGTATTGCTGGATTTCTATGTAGATGACATTGACCTAGGTAATTATTTAGACACATCCAGAAAAAACACCAAGTCTGTGTAGTATATTAAAATCCCAGCAATTTAACATCCGTTCGTAATTCCTTTTCTCATCTTTTTATTTATCTTCACTGTGCAAAGCAGATTATGTCAAGACATATGGATATATAAAGGTTTTAGAGCCTTTGCTGCAAAATCGTGTTAAAAAAAAGCATTAAAAAAGTCAGGGCATTTTCATTGCACAGCTTGGTGGTTTGTTAAAGGCATAGAGCAGAATGCCATAGCACACAATTTGTGTGTTGTCTTGTCTGCGCGGCTTTCTCTGCACTGAGATGTTTCTGTTAAAGGAATGAACTACTGGTGTGTCGTATGATTGTAGTTCTCGTCTTGGCGCCTGTGAGAAAATACTTGCTGCACTGACAACACATCTATCTGGGCTTGTCCTGGAGTGAGCAGTTACTTCCAACACCAAGCTGTCAAGTAAATCTAAATTCAAAAGGAGACGCTGTTGTGTTAGCATATTGGCTCCAATCAAGTGTGGTGTGAAAAGAGTGAACTTGCAGTGTTGTTTTATGTGTATTTTATGTGTGGCTGATTTATTTTGATGTAAGGTCATTATAGAAAATATTATAAAACAACAAGGGGGGAAATCACATTGTATAGAGACACTCACATGGGAGATAAAGTAGTTTTTCTAACAGTTTCTTTTGTAGAACGTTCAAGGTGCTTATGAGCTACATAAACTTTTTACATATTTTAATTAAGTAGAAACATAAAATTGCACTTATAAAGTAAGTTCTAGAAGATGAAATTAAGCTTATAAAAATTAGTAAGCGTTATTCAAAGTATATATCTGAATCAAGACCATTTTATTTTATGCAACTCTTTGACGTTCAGAGGGTTTGAGTACATTTTGAGTCATTTGTTTGAGTTAAGGTGCAGGTTTTGGGGAAGACGAGCTCTTGTTGTAAACCTGTTGGCCCTTATGGTTATGTAGAATCTGCATGGTCTTTGATGGGACGGTTGGAGCGCGTAGTCCTGGTCGAAGCCTGGAAAACACTCAGGCCAGACTTTGTCAAAACGATTATGGCTGCAGTGCGGCCCGAAAGGCTTGGCCTTAGCATGCGAAGCCACAACTACACTGGTATAATCCGAATTGAGCCAGAAGTACGTAAGTGCCAGACTCCTATTACCAGTTCCAGTGGTGGGCCAGAATAGCTTATTTAATTTCCTACCACTTCCCCCATCCCACGCTCCCTGCACATTCTTCCAGCATAAACAGATAAACTCAGTTTACATGTAAAAATGATGCTCTTTTTTATTAAGTAACATCATTTACATTCATAGTGTATGAACTCCAATTCAATGCAACAAGCTCATTAATAACTGTTTCATTCCACAGTCAAATAATAAATGAATTCATATCTTCATTACATATCTAAATACACATTTTCCTTTAAAATGTTCAATCTTGTTTTAACTTCAACTTCATTTGGGTAAAAGCTGTCAAATAACACAACGAGAAGGCGGCAACAACATCAGGGTTTTCTCGCTTGCAAAAAGCCACTAATCCTTTTGGCTTCTACCCTTTGTGCCATGAGCACTCTTTCTATCAATCAAACAGGTGCCATTCAAGCTCTTGATAGCCATAAAACCTTGTAGAGGGAGGTTGTAGAGGACTACTAGCATATATAGTCACCAAAAGCATTAGGATTCAAACAGCTTGATTAGACTCTGAGATAGACTTCAACTGAATGATGTGTTGGTTGTGTGTTCAGACTTAACAATCTCAGTATTTCCCCCAAATTCTTTGAACAGTTAAGAGGTTTGACAAATTAACAATTGAATAATAAACTGCCAAACATGTCCAACACATTTGTTTTTGCACTCATAACTGTCACTGACATTTGCATTTTCTGGAGATAGGGTTGGGCTGTTCTTTGACCTGCCGTTAAGAACAGTCCCTTGCTTAGCACAGTTTGTTGCTTGTATAGCGAAATACCATTTGGGGAGCTTAGACTAATGGGGTACAGATGCTCATGTCATTTTCTTTCAATCATTTTAGTGGATTTGAATCCAGAGGATTGATTACTTCTGGCCATCAGTCCATGGTTTAGATGCACTGAAGAGATTGCTAAACAATTCTGCAGAGCTCTGGCTGGCTCCTCCTCAACAGGTCTGGGCCTAAAAAACAAGAGACACAAAAAGCTGTTTAAATGTAATCCGAGTGAAAGCGTTTGCCGTTATCGGGTCTAAATCACTGCCACCTCCAGCATCAAAACTTAAAACCTTCTTTCTCACCTGGAGAAGCCCGGCAGCACTGTGAGGATCACCTTCTTTGATTTCTCCAGTGCTTTTAACACCATACAGCCAGGGCTCCTAAAGGACAAGCTGGGACATTGTGGAGTGGACAATCACCTGTCGAACTGGATACTGGACTACCTCACCAACCGACCACAGTATGTGAGGGCACGGGACTGTGTCTCTGATATGGTGGTCAGCAGCACAGGAGCCCCTCAAGGAACGGTCTTGGCACCGTTCATCTTCACCCAGCTCACCGACCTGTCACCTCCAGAAGTTCTCCGATGACTCAGCGATTGTCGGCCTCATAACCAATGAGGAGGACAGTGAGTACAGAGAACTCATTCAGTCAGGACTTTGTGGACTGGTGTCTGCAGAAACACCTTCAGATAAACACAGGAAAGACCAAAGAACTGGTGGTGGATTTCCGCAGGAGCAGACACCCCCCTCCATCAGTGAACATCCAGGGTATGAACATCGAGAGAGTGGACTCTTATAAATACCTGGGTGTTCATCTGAACAACAAACTGGACTGGTCAGTCAACACTGCTGTACTCTTCAAGAAAGGCCAGAGCAGACTCTACCTACTGAGGAGACTGAGGTCCTTTGGAGTTCAGGGAGCACTCCTGAGGACTTTCTTCGACACAGTGGTGGCATCTGCCATCTTTTATGGAGTGGTCTGCTGGGGCAGTAGCATCTCGGCAGCAGATAAGATGAGACTGAATAACCTCATAAAGAGGGCCGGCTCTGTCCTAGGGTGCTTCTTAGACCCAGTGCAGGTGGTGGGAGACAGGAGGATGACAGCCAAGCTGGCATCCATGCTGAAGAACAGCTCCCACCCCATGCATGAGACTCTGGCAGCACTGGGCAGCTCCTTTAGTGACAGGCTGCTTCACCCCAAGTGTGTGAAGGAGCGGTATCGCAGGTCCTTTCTTCCTGCTACCGTCAGACTCCACAACCAGCACTGCTCCCAGCGGACCACATTTACACACACTTAACTACACACACATGTTCAGGGAATAGAGATCCCTTAATGTAAAAATACTACGTGCAATACCCCCCTCCCACATGTGCAATTAAGAGTCATTTGCAATAATCTGTAAATAATAGTTATTGCTTTTTTTACTTCTTATTTATATTGTGTGTATATAGTGTCAATTATTTATCCACATTTTTTTTTTGTAACTGAGTGTCTTGCTATCCCTTTCTGCTGTGACACTGTAAATTTCCCCACTGTGGGACTAAGAAAGGATTATCTTATCTTATCTTTATCTTAAGTCAAAGATATTGTAACACTTTAAGAAAAAGAAAAGTTTATGATCAATAATCTGAATCTTGCTGCTAAAACCTGTAAAGTTTTTTTTTCAGTCTAAAGCCTGTGCCCCCCTTAAAATAAACAAAATCTGGAAAGACACCGTTTTTGTTGTCTCTAATAAAAGGTCAATTGAAATCATTGCTGACTTCCTGTGGTGTAAAACAAAATTAAAGTCAAAATTACATCTGTTCTGTTCATTTTTATGTTTTAATCTTTTAGAGGGGGGTGGGGGGCATAAAACTGTAAACTGCTCATGCATCCATGTTCACTAACTACTACTAAACTTACAATGTGGCAGCATTATCCAGTTATAGTATACAGCCATGAAAAATTGTGAGATGTCTTGCAGAGGGATGCAGCAGTCTTGAAATTGCCAAACTTTTAGAGCGTGATCACCGAACAATCAAGCGTTTCATGGCAAATAGCCAACGGGGTCGCAAGAAACGTGTTGGAAAAAAAAAAGGCACAAAATAATTGCCCATGAATTGAGGAAAATCAAGCGTGAAGCTGCCAAGATGCCATTTGCCACCAGTTTTGCCTTATTTCAGAGCTGCAACGTTACTGGAGTATCAAAAAGCACAAGGTGTGCGATACTCAGGGACATGGCCAAGGTAAGGAAGGCTGAAAAACGACCACCTTTGAACAAGAAACATAAGATAAAACGTCAAGACTGGGCCAAGAAATATCTTAAGACTGATTTTTCTAAGGTTTTATGGACTGATGAAATGCGAGTGACTCTTGATGGGCCAGATGGATGGGCCCGAGGCTGGATCAGTAAAGGGCAGAGAGCTCCACACCGACTCAGACACCAGCAAGGTGGAGGTGGGGTACTGGTATGGGCTGGTATCATCAAAGATGAACTTGTGGGACCTTTTCGGGTTGAGGATGGAGTGAAGCTCAACTCCCAGACCTACTGCCAGTTTCTGGAAGACACCTTCTTCAAGCAGTGGTACAGAAACAAGTCTGTATTGTTCAAGAAAAACCTGATTTTCACGCAGGACAACGCTCCATCACATGCATCCAAATACTCCACAGCGTGGCTGGCCAGTAAGGGTCTAAAAGAAGAAAAAATGATGACATGGCCCCCTTGTTCACCTGATCTGAACCCCATAGAGAACCTGTGGTCCCTCATAAAATGTGAGATCTACAGGGAGGGAAAACAGTACACCTCTCTGAACAGTGTCTGGGAGGCTGTTGTGTCTGCTGCACGCAATGTTGATCGTAAACAGATCAAGCAACTGACAGAATCTATGGATGGAAGGCTTTTGAGTGTCATCGTAAAGAAAGGTGGCTATATTGGTCACTGATTTGTTTTTGGTTTTGTTTTTGAATGTCAGAAATGTTTATTTCTAAATTTTGTTATATTGGTTTACCTGGTGAAAATAAACAAGTGAGATGGGTATATATTTTTTTTTATTAAGTTGCCTAATAATTCTGCACAGTAATAGTTACCTGCACAAACAGATATCCTCCTAAGATCTAAATCTAAAAAAAAAAAAAAAACACTCCAACTTCCAAAAATATTAAGCTTGATATTTATGAGTCTTTTGGGTTGATTGAGAACATAGTTGTTGTTTAATAATAAAAAGAATCCTCTCAAATACAACTTGCCTAATAATTCTGCACACACTGTATTTCTGGCTCAGAATAACCCCTAGCCAGGTCACTCTCAATTTAGCGTGCTAGACTGGAGAACGTCAGTCTATCTTTCTGCCCTGGTTCACCAATTTGTCTAGAAACCTTGAAGTCTTTGCACCACTGTGAGTTATGGGCAGATATGAAGGATTTCTCTATAGGGGTGGCATCTCCACTGGCTCTGTGCTGCACTGTTCTACTTATCAGCTTTTGCATTTCAGTTTCTTTTAGCTGCACCAGAAGTTTCAAATGACGCAGATCCCTTGTTAGATTCTCTTGTTCCTCTGCATTAGGTTTAGGTATTTCTGAATCCTCTTTGAGTCTTGGTTCCTCTCAAGGTTTCTTCCTCTTGAGTTTTTCTTGCCACTGTTGCCCTCAGCTTTCTCAAAAGAGGCTCAGACACGGATTTCTGTCGAAGTTGCTTTTGAATTTTTTTTAATATATAATCAAACTTGACTTGATGAGCGGTCAAGAAGCCGTTACTGACAAAAGGAAATCAGTAAAAGGTGATCTCTGACTTACACAGTACTGCACCGGCTCATTACTGTTCACTAACAGCTAATAAACAGCTCATGTTTATTCATGTGCTTCCAGTGTTGATGATTTCAGATGCTTCAATAATTGTTAATATTGTTAATCTGAAGTTTTGCTTCATAGTTTTTTGTTCATTGTTAATCTGAAGTTTTGCTTCGTAGTTTTTCCTTCATTGTTTTGGTTTGTTGGTTTTTGCTGCTTCCAGGTTTCTGTTCATTGTTCATTGTCATACTTGTGTCTCTTTACCCTGAACTGTCTCCGTTTTGTTGTGCTAATAACCACAGTATGAGGAGGCCTGGAAAAATGACCTTAACGTGGTTTCAGACTGACCTAAAGTGACCTTCACCTTTACAAGTTCCATAATGAGTGTAAACAGTCCTCATTTCCCAACGAGAATCCAGATCCAGATCAAAGGATAAGGAGTTAAAACACACTTCCTAAACATTTTAAAACTTCATTAACATGAAGGAAAACACAAGAAAAAGACAGATGTGGAGAACATGTGGAAAAAGACAAAGATATAGAATTTAGTCTGAAATATGATAAATGAAAAAAAATATATATATATATATCTCTTCCTGAATTTCATTTTAAAATCTAGATTTTAGAAACTATGAACTCCATCACAGCATTTGAAGATCATTAATACGCAACATTATGGGCTGTTAAATTTAGACGTCTAATAGACTGCTGTGTCTAAATGATCAACTCCGGCATATATTAAATATAACAGCAGTTTTAAAATGCAGTTTATTAGTTCCTATCTCCTGATCTCCGGAACCCTCACCTCACTTGGCCTTGGAGAGGCAATCTCCCTGCACCCTCCCACGAGCCTTTGCAAGGTCTAGGCCACAGAGACCAGCTAGAGTGTTAGCTTCTTTAGTTCCAGTGCATTTAAACATACACTTGTGAGGATTCCACAGATTTATCAATTCTTCTGTTTACAGACTGCCATGAACTGAACTATATGCAGTTTTTCACATATTTTTTGTTTTGAGATCTGGTTCTTCTCATCCCACCTTCAACCTTGGAGTCGATTTCCAAGTATTTTAAAGCTTACTTTAGATGTTTTCCAAAATCATCAGTTAATAGATGCTCTAAATTCAGTTTGGGATGAGATTAGAGAGAGGATATAACAAACACAAAATAAGGAGTAAAGATAAATTTACCATAGCAGTGTAGGTAAATGCATGTTCTCCTTTTACTCCCATACTGAATTTATATATATATTAGTCAACTGAAGTAATTCATAATTAATATACTGGCCTTTAGCCTGAATAAAATCTTCCTGTTGTGAGTATTCAATTAGAAACCTCTAATCAGCATTAGTGAACAGTGCAGGTTTTATTTTCTTCTACATAGTCTGGCATACAAGAGACTAACTCTATAACCACTAGACTACTATAATAACACAAAGAATGATTTACAGTAAAGTAACAGCAAATGTTTAATGTATTATTATTAATAAGTGGAAAATAAGGGATTAAAGACTGCACACACTGCTTTCAGAATATAGAAGAGTATATATGATGTACAAGCTCTGACAGCCCTAGTTTCTCTAAAGCACAAAAGTACAAGCAGTTGGCATCATCACTCAGCTATATGTTCAAAGTGTCAACAAGTAATGAATAATAGGTAAAGGGAGTGATATTGAAACATTGGCAAAAAAATAAATTGATAAAAGGAAAAAAGCCTTAAAAATTTATTCAAGTTTATTTATAAAACACTTTTCACAACGAGTGTAGTCACAAGGCAGCTTTACAGAGATCTGGGAATAAATACCTAGAATAAAACCCAGGAATAAAAACAATAAATCAATACTGAATTAAGAGAATATGGAAATGCGCCATCAAGCCATAAAAGATGAAAACGTGAGTGAAATGTTAAACTCCAGGCAGGTGAGGATGAATCAACACGAGGCTCCAGATCAGGACAGTGGGCAGTAGGGTAGTAGAGAGCCAGGTCTGGTGGTCCAAGGATGAAACAGCTGGAATCTCAATCTCAATACATGGTAGAGAGCGAGAGAGAGAGAAAACAGAAAGGAGGGGGAAAACAAGGGGTTAGGAGATCCAATAGGTAGAGTGGGCGTCAGCTCACGGCAAGCTTGAAGAAAAAAAAAAAGAAAAGGGGGGGAAAAAACAACAACAACAACAACAACAACAACAACAAAAAAAAACAAACAGCAAAGGTTTCAAGCCAATTTAAAACACATCTTAGATAAAACAAGGCCTTGGTTAACAAGGAAAGTCCTGATTACACACTCAAAGGATTGGATACAATAAAAATGTCCTTCGTGCCGAGTCAGGAATTCTCCTGTCACAGTCTTTGTCCTTCAGGGCTAAAAGTTTAAAAGTGTGGCGCCTCAGAGTCATCGCAGGCAGCGAAGGTGGCGCTAGGCTCACACCTAAGGCTGTGTTGTCAACGTAGGATGGAGTCAGGATGACTGTTTGCCAGCCGTTGCTATTGACTCTTCAGATGGTCATATCATCTGATCACATGCACCTTAAAATCCTAACAATGAAAATGTCACTCAGGTCATTTGAAGTAAGAGAACTGTACAGAATACACTGATTATTGATCAAGTACATACAGTCTGAGTTACATACAGTCAAGCTGAAAAGTCTGCACACCCCTTCTCCATGCTTTTTTTATGTTATAGACTTATTCTACAGTAGACTGAATTCTACACAATTGTACACAATGACAACGTAAGAGCAGGGTTTTAGACATTTGTGGTACAAAAAAAAATAAAATAAATAATAATAATAATAATAATAATAAGTGTTAAATCTCATATGTACACAAGTTAAAGAAAACCCCTGAAAGGCCAAGACTCAAAAAGGTAACCCATCCTCCTCAAAATAAGGGGATTTACAGTGGGACAAGGCTGACCCAGAGGGTCAGCAGCGAGCAGCTCAGCACAAGGAGAAAGAAGAAAAATAAGAAAGGGATTTAGGAGTATGAGTAGACTGGTGTACGACCTGTAAACGTAGACTAGAAAGACAATAAGAACCTGTAATCAGAGCAGTACAGAACAGTGTTCGTATGAAAACAGAATAGAACAGCATGATTACAATACTAAAAGTGTGTCCAGAACAAAAACAGGACGTTTATTCCAGAGTTGGAGGATTAAGAAGAGAAAGCTCTTCCCCCAGAGTTGCTTCTTCTGAAGTGGGAAGCTGATAGTAGTCCAGAATCCTGCAAAAGAAATGTTTGTTACCGGTTATAGGGTTTAAGAAGTTCTCTAAGATGCTGTGGGGACAAACAATCGAGAGACTCAAGTCAGAAGGAGTTTTTTTTATGATCAACGTGGAATTTAACTGGAATCCAGTGCAGGGATGAGAGAATAAGACAGATGTGGTCACAATTTTTAACTCTAGTGAGCAGTCAAGCCGCTGCATTCTGAACTTATTTAATGACCCTGAGCTTATTTAATAATTTGCATAAACTTCCTACCAGAGCAGCATTCCATTAATTCAATCCTGAGGTTATAAATCCTTATAAATGTAATATATATCCTTTAAATATACTTTTAATTTAAAAAATACTTTATGGCATTAAAAATACTGTAATTGTGTGTCAGTGACACAGCAGCAGATGGACAGCTTTGTATATACATTTTCCATTGACTTGTTGCATAAATTCAATACCACTAGAACTTACTTGGAAGTATTCGTCTGTGTCCTTGTGGTGAAGCGTCCTTAGCATTTGCTTGAAGCCACACTACCACATCACAGCCAGAGCTACAGACTTGTGGACGGGTAAACTAGAATGAGTTGCAGATGGACAGACAGTCAGACAGCATTGCAGATTCATAGCCAGAAAGGTATAGATTGACAGACAGCAGAACAGCCAGAGCAGCACACAGCCAGAGATGCAGACGCATAGTCAGAAAGACATCCATCATGGCAGCCAGCAGAACACAGGGAACTAAGGGAATGAGGGCGCTGGTGAGTGGGTCTTCTAGGAGCCGGCAGGATCCACAGTTAACCTATAAAGGGGAAAAAACACATCAATAACATTAGGATAGGTCAATTAATTACATCTAGTTTAACTCACCAGTATACATCAGCATGGCCAAACAAGACATGTAAATAATGTCGTATTGTCATTTTAGGATGTTATGACCACCCCTATAGTGTGCACTTGGTTCACTCCAGGCTAAGCAAAGGATGAGGGCCTGGCTTGGAAGGACTGTGTAGAAAGAAATATGGGGTCAGTTGGTGCAAATTAAGCTGAAATCATGGTAGTGAGGCCTTATCATGTAAAGAATGTGCGACTTGGCTCTTTTATGTTCCATTTTCACTTTGGACAGACAGCAAGCTACAGTCTTGTAGACAGGAAAAACATAACCAGTTAAAGATTGTTCTGCTGCAGACTGAAGAATAAATACAGAGCAACAGATTTATAGACAGACAAGTGCAGAATTAGACAGTTTCACATAGACAGCGTTGCATATGGACTGACAGCCAGTCAGAGCTGCAGCAAGCATAAACAGAATAAATTGCAGATGAACAGGCAGCCAGAGAAAGGTGCACAAAGTTGCAGAGGAACAAACACACAGCCAAACATAGTTGCAGATGCATAGTCGGATAAATAGCCAGCCAGCCAGCCAGAACTGCACATGGAAGACAGCTAGCCAGAGTTGCACATTGAAAGAAAGTTAGCCACTGAAATGCACACGCATATGGATATGCAGACACACAGTTGCAGCCAGATTGTCAGACACTATTGCAGATAAATACAACTAGTCAAAGTTGCAGATGGATAGTCAGACAGTTTCACATGGATAGACAGCGTTGCACATGGATAGGAAGCCAGAGTTGGTGCCAGAGCCTTAGCAGAACAAATTGCAGTTTTAGATGGAGAGAGACAGTGATGCAGAACGGTAAGAAGCCAGTGAGCCAGCCAGAGTCACACGGACAGCCAGTGCAGCCACAGAATTACACATGGAAAGAAAGCCAGCCAGCCACAAAGTTGCACATGGACATGCAGACAGCGCCACATACAGCTGCAGACAGACACAGTTTAAAATAGACAGCCACCCAGTCAACTAGTTGCAGATGGTCAGACAGTCAGTCAGAGTTGAAGCCAGAGTCTAAACAGAACGATTCGCAGATTTACAAACAGCCAGTGTTGTAGATGGACAGACAGCCAGAGTTGCATATCGACATACACACTGCCAAACAGTCACACAGTCAGCCAGCCATTGCACATGGTTAGACCACTAACACTGCACTGAACTGCACATGCATGGATCGTCAGACGCCGTTGCAGATGGATACAGCCAGCCAGAGTTGCAGACAGATCGTCAGTTTCACATTCATAAACAACCAGCCATCAGAGTTTAAACAGAACAAATTGCAGATTTATAAACAGCCAAAGAGTGCTGGACATCAACACAGCCAAATATAGTTGCAGACGCATTGTCAGAAAGACAGCCAGACACAGAGTTGAAGAAGGATTGACAGAAAGAGACTAGGCAAAACCAGTTTTAAAAACTGTGCTAAACAAGTCCTTTTCAGTATCTGAAGCAGGTATGCTTTGGAGCTGGTGCACCATTCATTAACACAAACAGCTGTGGAGGCTAGATCATCCGTCATCTTTAGGGTTAGTTGATAGGGAGATTCTGTGTCTTATTTGTAAAGAGAGCTACCTCTGATTAAAAGTTGGACAGACTGACACAGAAAGTTGCAGATGGACAAAGATATAGAAGGATGGACAGAAATGATCATAGATAAAATAAATAGATCAAAAGAATTAGCTTACCATAAATTGTGTCTATGCCGCTGCCACAACCAGACCTGCGAAGGAAACTGTAATAGTTCAAACAAGTGGGAGTGGATTTATTCAGGGCTATGGAGTCATTAGACATGGTGAACTAAAGTGGCTATCACTAATGACTTCACTGATGATCTTTGCCAGACGTCAAACCTGCAGCCAGCAGTGGAGCGTGAAGAGTCAGCTGAACGGCATGCTCCCTCGTCAGTAGGTAAGCATGGGACTAGAGACAACGATCCTGGCAATGGTCTTCTTCCATATGGTGTCTGGAAGCGTGCAGTAGTGGTCCTCCAGGACATCGGCACCTTGGAGTTACCCTTTGTGACCGATATTAATTACTGTTTTAGAAGAAAATTTCCAACAATGAGAACACTGCCAGTTGAACCTTGTTGGCCGGATCAACCTTCAGGAAGAGAGGGTGTCATAGAAACAGAATGATCACCTATCTGTTACACAGTAGCATAGGAAAGTTAGCCTTACACATTACAGATGCAAAGAAATCCAGCCAGCGAGAGTTCTAGATGAAGATGCAGAGGGATAGACAATGGTTAGTCAGTTACACTTTCGGGAGAAAAGGGTTCAAGGGAACCTAAAAAAACTGTTAAAAAGAAAGTTAATACATGTTTAGAAACTGAATGATCACCTACCTGTTACACCGTTGCATATGAACAGTCAAAAATCACACAGTTGCAGATGGTCACACAGACAGAGAAGTAGATGGATAGTTAGCCAGTCAACCAAAGTTCCAGATGGAGATGCAGATGAAGACTCTTTTTGGCTGGATCCATCTTCAGGAATAGTAGTCAGGGAGTCATGAAAACCTGAGTGGCAAAAAAGAAAGTTGACACATGTATAGAAACTGAATGATCACCTACCTGTTACACAGTTGCAAACAGTTTTTCAGCCTCACACAGTTGCAGATGGACACACAGTCAAAGAAGCAGATGGATAGTTAGCCAGAATACTTAGCCAGTCGGCCAGAGTCAGGGAGTCATGAGGACCTTTGTGGCAAAAAAGAAAGTTAATACATGTATAGAAACTAAAAGATCACCTACCTGTTACACAGTTGCATATAGACACACAGACAGAGAAGTAGATGTATAGTTAGCCAGTCAGCCAAAGTTCCAGATGGAGATGCAGATGAAGATACTCTTTTTGGCTGGATTCATCTTCAGGGATAGAAGGAGTCAGGGAGCCTTGAGGACCTGTGTGGCAAAAAAGAAAGTTAATATATGTGTAGAAACTGAATGATCACCTACCTGTAGCACAGTTGCAAACAGTTTTTCAGCCTCACACAGTTGCAGATGGACACACAGACACAAGCAGATGGATAGTTAGCCAGTCAGTTAGCCAGTCGGCCAGAGTCAGGGAGTCATGAGGACCTGTGTGGCAAAAAAGAAAGTTAATATATGTGTAGAAACTGAATGATCACCTACCTGTAGCACAGTTGCAAACAGTTTTTCAGCCTCACACAGATGCAGATGGACACAGACAGAGAAGTAAATGTATAGTTAGCCAGTAAGCCAAAGTTCCTGATGGAGATGCAGATGGATAGACCATGGTTAGCCCGATCCATCTTCAGGGATAGGAGTCAGGGAGTCATGAGGACCTGTGTGAAAAAAAAGAAAGTTAATACATGCCTAGAAACTCAATGATCACCTACCGATAACACAGCTGCATAGGAATAGACAAAAATCACACAGAAAGAGAAGGACACAAACAGAGAAGCAGATGGATAGATAGCCAGACAGCCAGAATCAGGGAGTCATGTGGACCTGTGTGGAAAAAAAAGTTAATACATGCATAGAAACTCAATGATCACCTACCGGTTACACAGCTGCATATGAATAGTCAAAAATCACACAGTTGCAGATGGACACACAGACAAAAAAAGCAGATGGATAGTTAGCCAGTCGGCCAGAGTCAGGGTGTCATGAGGACCTGGGTGGCAAAAAAGAAAGTTAATACATGTATAGAAACTAAATGATCACCTACCTGTTACAAAGTTGCAAACAGTTTTTCAGCCTCGCACAGTTGCAGATGGACACACAGACAAAGAAGCAGATGGATAGTTAGCCAGACAGCCAAAGTTCCAGATGGAGATGCAGATGGAAAGACCATGGTTAGCCCGATCCATCTTTAGGAAAAGGAGTCAGGGAGTCATGAAAACCTGTGTGGCAAAAAAGAAAGTTAATATATGTGTAGAAACTGAATGATCACCTACCTGCTACACAGCTGCATATGAATAGACAAAAATCACACAGTTGCAGATGGTCACACAGACAAAGAAGCAGATGGATAGTTAGCCAGACAGCCAAAGTTCCAGATGGATAGACCATGGTTAGCCCAATCCATCTTCAGGGATAGGAGTCAGGGAGTCATGAAAACCTGTGTGGCAAAAAAGAAAATTAATACATGTATAGAAACTGAATGATCACCTACCTGTTACACATTTGCAAACAGTTTTTCAGCCTCGCACAGTTGCAGATGGACACACAGACAAAGAAGCAGGTGGATAGTTAGCCAGTGAGCCAAACTTCCAGATGGAGATGCAGATGAAGATACCATTTTTGGCTGGATTCATCTTCAGGGATAGAAGGAGTCAGGGAGTCATGAGGACCTGTGTGGCAAAAAAGGAAAGTTAATACATGTATAGAAACTGAATGATCACCTACCTGTTACACAGTTGCATATGAATTGTCAGCCTCACACAGTTGCAGATGGTCACACAGACAAAGAAACAGATTGATAGTTAGCCAGACAGCCAAAGTTCCAGATGGATAGACCATGGTTAGCCCGATCCATCTTCAGGGATAGGAGTCAGGGAGTCATGAGGACCTGTGTGGCAAATAAAAGAAAGTTAATACATGTATAGAAACTGAATGATCACCTACCTGTTACTCAGTTGCAAACAAATAGCCAGCCTCACACAGATACAGATGGACACAGACAGAGAAGCAGATGGATAGATAGCCAGACAGCCAGAATCAGGGAGTCATGAGGACCTGTGTGGCAAAAAAAAGTTAATACATGCATAGAAATTGAATGACCACCTACCTGTTACACAGCTGCATATGAATAGTCAAAAATCACACAGTTGCAGATGGACACACAGACAAAAAAGCAGATGGACAGTTAGCCAGTGAGCCAAACTTCCAGATGGAGATGCAGATGAAGATACCATTTTTGGCTGGATTAATCTTCAGGAATAGGAGTCAGGGAGTCATGAGGACCTGTGTGGCAATAAAAGAAAGTTAATACATGTATAGAAACTGACCGATCACCTACCTGTTACACAGTTGCATATGAATTGTCAGCCTCACACAGTTGCAGATGGTCACACAGAAAAAGAAGCAGAAGGATAGTTAGTTAGACAGCCAAAGTTCCAGATGGAGATGCAAATGGAAAGACCATGGTTAGCCCGATCCATCTTTAGGAATAGGAGTCAGGGAGTCATGAAAACCTGTGTGGCAAAAAAGAAAGTTAATACATGTATAGAAACTGAAAGATCACCTACCTGTTACACAGTTGCATATGAACAGTCAAAAATCACACAGTTGCAGATGGACACAGAAAGAGAAGTAGATATATAGTTAGCCAGTCAGCCAAAGTTCCAGATTGAGATGCAGATGAAGATACTCTTTTTGGAAGGTTTCATCTTCAGGGATAGGAGTCAGGGAGCCTTGAGGACCTGTGTGGCAAAAAAGAAAGTTAATATATGTGTAGAAACTGAATGATCACCTACCTGTAGCACAGTTGCTAACAGTTTTTCAGCCTGACAAAGATGCAGATGGACACAGACAGAGAAGTAAATGTATAGTTAGCCAGTAAGCCAAATTTTCTGATGGAGATGCAGATGGATAGACCATGGTTAGCCCGATCCATCTTTAGGGATAGGAGTCAGGGAGTCATGAGGACCTGTGTGGCAATAAAAGAAAGTTAATACATGTATAGAAACTGAATGATCACCTACCGGTTACACAGCTGCATATGAATAGACAAAAATCACACAGAAAGAGAAGGACACAAACAGAGAAGCAGATGGATAGATAGCCAGACAGCCAGAATCAGGGAGTCATGAGGACCTGTGTGGCAATAAAAGAAAATTAATACATGTATAGAAACTGAATGACCACCTACCTGTTACACATTTGCAAACAGTTTTGCAGAAGCAGATGGATAGTTAGCCAGAGTCAGGGAGTCATGAGGACCTGTGTGGCAAAAAAGAAAGTTAATACATGTTTAGAAACTAAATGATCACCTACCTGTTACACAGTTGCAAACAGTTTTTCAGCCTCACACAGTTGAAGATGGACACACAGACAAAGAAGCAGATGGACAGTTAGCCATTGAGCCAAACTTCCAGATGGAGATGCAGATGAAGATACCATGTTTGGCTGAATTCATCTTCAGGGAAAAAAGGAGTCAGGGAGTCATGAGGACCTGTGTGGCAATAAAAGAAAGTTAATACATGTATAGAAACTGAATGATCACCTACCTGCTACACAGCTGCATATGAATAGTCAAAAATCACACAGTTGCAGATGGAGACACAGACAAAGAAGCAGATGGACAGTTAGCCAGTGAGCCAAACTTCCAGATGGAGATGCAGATGAAGATACCATTTTTGGCTGGATTAATCTTCAGGAATAGGAATCAGGGAGTCATGAAAACCTGTGTGGCAAAAAATAAAATTGATACATGTATAGAAACTGACTGATGACCTACCTGTTAAACAGTTGCATATGAATTGTCAGCCTCACACAGTTGCAGATGGTGACACAGAAAAAGAAGCAGATGGATAGTTAGCCAGACAGCCAAAGTTCCAGATGGAGATGCAAATGGATAGACCATGGTTAGCCCGATCCATCTTTAGGAATAGGAGTCAGGGAGTCATGAAAACCTGTGTGGCAAAAAAGAAAGTTAATATATGCAAAGAAACTGAATGATCACCTACCTGCTACTCAGTTGCAAACAGTTTTTCAGCCTCAGACAGATGCAGATGGACACAGACAGAGAAGCAGATGGATAGATAGCCAGACAGCCAGAATCAGGGAGTCATGAGGACCTGTGTGGCAAAAAAAAGTTAATATATGCATAGAAACTGAATGATCACCTACCTGTTATACATTTGCAAACAGTTTTTCAGCCTCGCACAGTTGCAGATGGACACAGTCAAAGAAGCAGATGGATAGTTAGCCAGACAGCCAGAGTCAGTAAGACTATTCATATACAGACAGAGAAGTAGATGTATAGTTAAGTCAGTCAGCCAAAGTTCCAGATTGATAGACCATGGTTAGCCCAATCCATCTTCAGGGATAGGAGTCAGGGAGTCATGAGGACCTGTGTGGCAATAAAAGAAAGTTAATACATGTATAGAAACTGAATGATCACCTACCTGTTACACAGTTGCAAACAGTTTTTCAGCCTCACACAGTCGCAGATGGCCACACAGACAAAGAAGCAGATGGATAGTTAGCCAGACACTTAGCCAGAGTCAGGGTGTCATGAGGCCTGTGTGGCAATAAAAGAAAATGAATACATGTATAGAAACTGAATGATTACCTATCTGTTACACAGTTGCAAACAAATTGGCAGCCTCAAACAGACGCAGAGAAGCAGGTGGATAGTTAGCCAGACAGCCAGAGTCAGGGAGTCATGAGGACCTGTGTGGCAAAAAAGAAAGTTAATACATGTTTAGAAACTGAATGATCACCTACCTGTAACACAATTGCAAACACTTTTTCAGCCTCACACAGTTGCAGATGGCCACACAGACAAAGAAGCAGATGGATAGTTAGCCAGTGAGCCAAACTTCCAGATGGAGATGCAGATGAAGATTCCATTTTTGGCTGAATTCATCTTCAGGGATAGAAGGAGTCAGGGAGTCATGAGGACCTGTGTGGCAATAAAAGAAAGTTAATACATGTATAGAAACTGAATGATCACCTACCTGTTACACAGTTGCATATGAATTGTCAGCCTCACACAGTTGCAGATGGTCACACAGACAAAGAAGCAAATGGATAGTTAGCCAGACAGCCAAAGTTCCAGATGGATAGACCATGGTTAGCCCGATCCATCTTCAGGGATAGGACTCAGGGAGTCATGAGGACCTGTGTGGCAATAAAAGAAATTTTATATATGTATAGAAACTAAATGTTCACCTACCGGTTACACAGTTGCATATGAATTGTCAGCCTCACACAGTTGCAGATGGTCACACAGACAAAGAAGCAGATGGATAGTTAGTGAGACAGCCAAAGTTCCAAATGGAGATGCAGATGGATAGACCATGGTTAGTCCGATGCATCTTCAGGAATAGGAGTCAGGGAGTCATGAAAACCTGTGTGGCAAAAAAGAAAGTTAATACATGTTTAGAAACTGAATGATCACCTACCTGTTACACAGTTGCAAACAAATAGTCAGCCTCACACAGATACAGATGGACACAGACAGAGAAGCAGATGGATAGTTAGCCAGTCGGCCAGAGTCAGGGAGTCATAAGGACCTGTGTGGCAAAAAAAGAAAGTTAATACATGTATAGAAACTGAATGATCACCTACCTGTAACACAGTTGCAAACAGTTTTTCAGCCTCACACAGTTGCAGATGGAAACACAGACAAAGAAGCAGATGGATAATAGCCAGACAGCCAAAGTTCCAGATGGATAGACCATGGTTAGCCCGATCCATCTTCAGGGATAGGAGTCAGGGAGTCATGAGGACCTGTGTGGCAAAAAAAGGTAATACATGCATAGAAACTGAATGACCACCTACCTGCTACTCAGTTGCAAACAGTTTTTCAGCCTCGCACAGTTGCAGATGGACACACAGTCAAAGAAGCAGATGGATAGTTAGCCAGACACTAAGCCAGTCGGCCAGAGTCAGGGAGTCATGAGGACCTGTGTGGCAAAAAAGAAAGTTAATACATGTTTAGAAACTGAATGATCACCTACCTGCTACTCAGTTGGAAACAAATAGTCAGCCTCACACAGATACAGATGGACACAGACAGAGAGGCAGATGGATAGATAGCCAGACAGCCAGAATCAGGGAGTCATGAGGACCTGTGTGGCAAAAAAGAAAGTTAATACATGTTTAGAAACTGAATGATCACCTACCTGTAACATAATTGCAAACACTTTTTCAGCCTCACACAGTGGCAGATGGCCACACAGACAAAGAAGCAGATGGATAGTTAGCCAGTGAGCCAAACTTCCAGATGGAGATGCAGATGAAGATTCCATTTTTGGCTGAATTCATCTTCAGGGATAGAAGGAGTCAGGGAGTCATGAGGACCTGTGTGGCAATAAAAGAAAGTTAATACATGTATAGAAACTGAATGATCACCTACCTGTTACACAGTTGCATATGAATTGTCAGCCTCACACAGTTGCAGATGGTCACACAGACAAAGAAGCAGATGGATAGTTAGCCAGACAGCCAAAGTTCCAGATGGATAGACCATGCTTAGCCCGATCCATCTTCAGGGATAGGAGTCAGGGAGTCATGAGGACCTGTGTGGCAAAAAAAGAAAGTTAATACATGTTTAGAAACTGAATGATCACCTACCGGTTACACAGCTGCATATGAATAGACAAAAATCACACAGAAAGAGAAGGACACAAACAGAGAAGCAGATGGATAGATAGCCAGACAGCCAGAATCAGGAAGTCATGAGGACCTGTGTGGCAATAAAAGAAAATTAATACATGTATAGAAAAATTTATAAATGATCACCTACCTGTTACACAGTTGCAAACAGTATTGCAGATGCAGATGGATAGAAGCAGATGGATAGATAGCCAGTCGGCCAGAGTCAGGATGTCATGAGGACCTGTGTGGCAAAAAAGAAAGTTAATACATGTATAGAAACTGAATGATCACCTACCTGTAACACAGTTGCAAACAGTTTTTCAGCCTCACACAGTTGCAGATGGACACACATACAAAGAAGCAGATGGATAGTTAGCCAGACAGCCAAAGTTCCAGATGGAGATGCAGATGGATAGACCATGGTTAGCCTGATCTATCTTCAGGGATAGGAGTCAGGGAGTCATGAGGACCTGTGTGGCAAAAAAAGAAAGTTAATACATGTATAGAAACTAAATGATCACCTACTTGTTACAGAGTTGCAAACAGTTTTTCAGCCTCACACAGTCGCAGATGGCCACACAGACAAAGAAGCAGATGGATAGTTAGCCAGACACTTAGCCAGAGTCAGGGTGTCATGAGGCCTGTGTGGCAATAAAAGAAAATGAATACATGTATAGAAACTGAATGATTACCTATCTGTTACACAGTTGCATATGAATTGTCAGCCTCACACAGTTGCAGATGGTCACACAGACAAAGAAGCAAATGGATAGTTAGCCAGACAGCCAAAGTTCCAGATGGATAGACCATGGTTAGCCCGATCCATCTTCAGGGATAGGAGTCAGGGAGTCATGAGGACCTGTGTGGCAATAAAAGAAATTTTATATATGTATAGAAACTAAATGATCATCTACCGGTTACACAGTTGCATATGAATTGTCAGCCTCACACAGTTGCAGATGGTCACACAGACAAAGAAGCAGATGGATAGTTAGTGAGACAGCCAAAGTTCCAAATGGAGATGCAGATGGATAGACCATGGTTAGTCCGATGCATCTTCAGGAATAGGAGTCAGGGAGTCATGAAAACCTGTGTGGCAAAAAAGAAAGTTAATACATGTTTAGAAACTGAATGATCACCTACCTGTTACACAGTTGCAAACAAATAGTCAGCCTCACACGGATACAGATGGACACAGACAGAGAAGCAGATGGATAGTTAGCCAGTCGGCCAGAGTCAGGGAGTCATGAGGACCTGTGTGGCAAAAAAAGAAAGTTAATACATGTATAGAAACTGAATGATCACCTACCTGTAACACAGTTGCAAACAGTTTTTCAGCCTCACACAGTTGCAGATGGACACACAGACAAAGAAGCAGATGGATAGATAGCCAGACAGCCAAAGTTCCAGATGGATAGACCATGGTTAGCCCGATCCATCTTCAGGGATAGGAGTCAGGGAGTCATGAGGACCTGTGTGGCAAAAAAAGGTAATACATGCATAGAAACTGAATGACCACCTACCTGCTACTCAGTTGCAAACAGTTTTTCAGCCTCGCACAGTTGCAGATGGACACACAGTCAAAGAAGCAGATGGATAGTTAGCCAGACACTAAGCCAGTCGGCCAGAGTCAGGGAGTCATGAGGACCTGTGTGGCAAAAAAGAAAGTTAATACATGTTTAGAAACTGAATGATCACCTACCTGCTACTCAGTTGCAAACAAATAGTCAGCCTCACACAGATACAGATGGACACAGACAGAGAGGCAGATGGATAGATAGCCAGACAGCCAGAATCAGGGAGTCATGAGGACCTGTGTGGCAAAAAAGAAAGTTAATACATGTTTAGAAACTGAATGATCACCTACCTGTAACACAATTGCAAACACTTTTTCAGCCTCACACAGTTGCAGATGGCCACACAGACAAAGAAGCAGATGGATAGTTAGCCAGTGAGCCAAACTTCCAGATGGAGATGCAGATGAAGATTCCATTTTTGGCTGAATTCATCTTCAGGGATAGAAGGAGTCAGGGAGTCATGAGGACCTGTGTGGCAAAAAAAGAAAGTTAATACATGCATAGAAACTGAATGACCACCTACCTGTTACACATTTGCAAACAGTTTTTTTTTAGCCTCGCACAGTTGCAGATGGACACACAGTGAAAGAAGCAGATGGATAGTTAGCCATACACTTAGCCAGTCGGCCAGAGTCAGGGAGTTATGAGGACCTGTGTGGCAAAAAAGAAAGTTAATACATGTTTAGAAACTGAATGATCACCTACCGGTTACACAGCTGCATATGAATAGACAAAAATCACACAGAAAGAGAAGGACACAAACAGAGAAGCAGATGGATAGATAGCCAGACAGCCAGAATCAGGAAGTCATGAGGACCTGTGTGGCAATAAAAGAAAATTAATACATGTATAGAAAAATTTATAAATGATCACCTACCTGTTACACAGTTGCAAACAGTATTGCAGATGCAGATGGATAGAAGCAGATGGATAGATAGCCAGTCGGCCAGAGTCAGGATGTCATGAGGACCTGTGTGGCAAAAAAGAAAGTTAATACATGTATAGAAACTGAATGATCACCTACCTGTAACACAGTTGCAAACAGTTTTTCAGCCTCACACAGTTGCAGATGGACACACATACAAAGAAGCAGATGGATAGTTAGCCAGACAGCCAAAGTTCCAGATGGAGATGCAGATGGATAGACCATGGTTAGCCTGATCTATCTTCAGGGATAGGAGTCAGGGAGTCATGAGGACCTGTGTGGCAAAAAAAGAAAGTTAATACATGTATAGAAACTAAATGATCACCTACTTGTTACAGAGTTGCAAACAGTTTTTCAGCCTCACACAGTCGCAGATGGCCACACAGACAAAGAAGCAGATGGATAGTTAGCCAGACACTTAGCCAGAGTCAGGGTGTCATGAGGCCTGTGTGGCAATAAAAGAAAATGAATACATGTATAGAAACTGAATGATTACCTATCTGTTACACAGTTGCATATGAATTGTCAGCCTCACACAGTTGCAGATGGTCACACAGACAAAGAAGCAAATGGATAGTTAGCCAGACAGCCAAAGTTCCAGATGGATAGACCATGGTTAGCCTGATCTATCTTCAGGGATAGGAGTCAGGGAGTCATGAGGACCTGTGTGGCAAAAAAAGAAAGTTAATACATGTATAGAAACTAAATGATCACCTACTTGTTACAGAGTTGCAAACAAATGGTCAGCCTCGCACAGTTGCAGATGGACACACAGACAAAGAAGCAGGTGGATAGTTAGCCAGTGAGCCAAACTTCCAGATGGAGATGCAGATGAAGATTCCATTTTTGGCTGAATTCATCTTCAGGGATAGAAGGAGTCAGGGAGTCATGAAAACCTGTGTGGCAAAAAAGAAAGTTAATATATGTGTAGAAACTGAATGATCACCTACCTGCTACTCAGTTGCAAAAAGTTTTTCAGCCTCAGACAGATGCAGATGGACACAGACAGAGAAGCAGATGGATAGATAGCCAGACAGCCAGAATCAGGGAGTCATGAGGACCTGTGTGGCAAAAAAAAAGTTAATACATGCATAGAAACTGAATGACCACCTACCTGTTACACATTTGCAAACAGTTTTTCAGCCTCGCACAGTTGCAGATGGACACACCGACAGAGAAGCAGATGGATAGTTAGCCAGACAGCCAAAGTTCCAGATGGATAGACCATGGTTAGCCCAATCCATCTTCAGGGATAGGAGTCAGGGAGTCATGAGGACCTGTGTGGCAATAAAAGAAAGTTAATACATGTATAGAAACTGAATGATCACCTACCTGTTACACAGTCGCAAACAAATTGGCAGCCTCAAACAGATACAAATGGACACAGACAGAGAAGCAGATGGATAGATAGCCAGACAGCCAGAATCAGGGAGTCATGAGGACCTGTGTGGCAAAAAAAAAGTTAATACATGCATAGAAACTGAATGACCACCTACCTGTTACACATTTGCAAACAGTTTTTTTTTAGCCTCGCACAGTTGCAGATGGACACACAGTGAAAGAAGCAGATGGATAGTTAGCCATACACTTAGCCAGTCGGCCAGAGTCAGGGAGTCATGAGGACCTGTGTGGCAAAAAAGAAAGTTAATACATGTATAGAAACTGAATGATCACCTACCTGTAACACAGTTGCAAACAGTTTTTCAGCCTCACACAGTTGCAGATGGACACACAGACAAAGAAGCAGATGGATAGTTAGCCAGACAGCCAAAGTTCCAGATGGATAGACCATGGTTAGCCCAATCCATCTTCAAGGATAGGAGTCAGGGAGTCATGAGGACCTGTGTGGCAATAAAAGAAAGTTAATACATGTATAGAAACTGAATGATCACCTACCTGTTACACAGTTGCAAACAAATTGGCAGCCTCAAACAGATGCAGAAAGACACAGAGAAGCAGATGGATAGTTATCCAGACAGCCAAAGTTCCAGATGGAGATGCAGATGAAGATACCATGTTTGGCTGAATTAATCTTCA
Organism: Salminus brasiliensis; assembly: GCF_030463535.1. Taxonomy (NCBI): domain Eukaryota; kingdom Metazoa; phylum Chordata; class Actinopteri; order Characiformes; family Bryconidae; genus Salminus; species Salminus brasiliensis. Next base: position 19,049,006 of record NC_132884.1, on the reverse strand, counting down.
GGGAAAGAAGGAGTCAGGGAGTCATGAGGACCTGTGTGGCAATAAAAGAAAGTTAATACATGTATAGAAACTGAATAATCAACTACCTGCTACACAGTTGCAAACAGTTTTTCAGCCTCACACAATTGCAGATGGCCACACAGACAAAGAAGCAGATGGATAGTTAGCCAGTGAGCCAAACTTCCAGATGGAGATGCAGATGAAGATTCCATTTTTGGCTGAATTCATCTTCAGGGATAGAAGGAGTCAGGGAGTCATGAGGACCTGTGTGGCAATAAAAGAAAGTTAATACATGTATAGAAACTGAATGATCACCTACCGGTTACACAGTTGCAAACAGTTTTTTAGCCTCGCACAGTTGCAGATGGACACACAGTCAAAGAAGCAGATGGATAGTTAGCCATACACTTAGCCAGTCGGCCAGAGTCAGAAAGTCATGAGGACCTGTGTGGCAAAAAAGAAAGTTAATACATGTATAGAAACTAAATGATCACCTACCTGTTACACAGTTGCAAACAGTTTTTCAGCCTCGCACAGTTGCAGATGGACACACAGACAAAGAAGCAGATGGATAGTTAGCCAGACAGCCAAAGTTCCAGATGGATAGACCATGGTTAGCCCAATCCATCTTCAGGGATAGGAGTCAGGGAGTCATGAGGACCTGTGTGGCAAAAAAGAAAGTTAATACATGTTTAAAAACTGAATGATCACCTACCTGTTACACAGTTGCATATGAATTGTCAGCCTCACACAGTTGCAGATGGTCACACAGACAAAGAAGCAGATGGATAGTTTGCCAGTCGGCCAGAGTCAGGGAGTCATGAGGACCTGTGTAGAAAAAAAGAAAGTTAATACATGTTTAGAAACTGAATGATCACCTACCTGTAACACAGTTGCAAACAGTTTTTCAGCCTCACACAGTCGCAGATGGACACACAGACAAAGAAGCAGATGGATAGTTAGCCAGACAGCCAAAGTTCCAGATGGAGATGCAGATGAAGATACCATGTTTGGCTGAATTAATCTTCAGGGAAAGAAGGAGTCAGGGAGTCATGAGGACCTGTGTGGCAATAAAAGAAAGTTAATACATGTATAGAAACTAAATGATCACCTACTTGTTACAGAGTTGCAAACAAATGGTCAGCCTCGCACAGTTGCAGATGGACACACAGACAAAGAAGCAGGTGGATAGTTAGCCAGTGAGCCAAACTTCCAGATGGAGATGCAGATGAAGATTCCATTTTTGGCTGAATTCATCTTCAGGGATAGAAGGAGTCAGGGAGTCATGAAAACCTGTGTGGCAAAAAAGAAAGTTAATATATGTGTAGAAACTGAATGATCACCTACCTGCTACTCAGTTGCAAAAAGTTTTTCAGCCTCAGACAGATGCAGATGGACACAGACAGAGAAGCAGATGGATAGATAGCCAGACAGCCAGAATCAGGGAGTCATGAGGACCTGTGTGGCAAAAAAAAAGTTAATACATGCATAGAAACTGAATGACCACCTACCTGTTACACATTTGCAAACAGTTTTTCAGCCTCGCACAGTTGCAGATGGACACACCGACAGAGAAGCAGATGGATAGTTAGCCAGACAGCCAAAGTTCCAGATGGATAGACCATGGTTAGCCCAATCCATCTTCAGGGATAGGAGTCAGGGAGTCATGAGAACCTGTGTGGCAATAAAAGAAAGTTAATACATGTATAGAAACTGAATGATCACCTACCTGTTACACAGTCGCAAACAAATTGGCAGCCTCAAACAGATACAAATGGACACAGACAGAGAAGCAGATGGATAGATAGCCAGACAGCCAGAATCAGGGAGTCATGAGGACCTGTGTGGCAAAAAAAAAGTTAATACATGCATAGAAACTGAATGACCACCTACCTGTTACACATTTGCAAACAGTTTTTTTTTAGCCTCGCACAGTTGCAGATGGACACACAGTGAAAGAAGCAGATGGATAGTTAGCCATACACTTAGCCAGTCGGCCAGAGTCAGGGAGTCATGAGGACCTGTGTGGCAAAAAAGAAAGTTAATACATGTATAGAAACTGAATGATCACCTACCTGTAACACAGTTGCAAACAGTTTTTCAGCCTCACACAGTTGCAGATGGACACACAGACAAAGAAGCAGATGGATAGTTAGCCAGACAGCCAAAGTTCCAGATGGATTGACCATGGTTAGCCCAATCCATCTTCAAGGATAGGAGTCAGGGAGTCATGAGGACCTGTGTGGCAATAAAAGAAAGTTAATACATGTATAGAAACTGAATGATCACCTACCTGTTACACAGTTGCAAACAAATTGGCAGCCTCAAACAGATGCAGAAAGACACAGAGAAGCAGATGGATAGTTATCCAGACAGCCAAAGTTCCAGATGGAGATGCAGATGAAGATACCATGTTTGGCTGAATTAATCTTCAGGGAAAGAAGGAGTCAGGGAGTCATGAGGACCTGTGTGGCAATAAAAGAAAGTTAATACATGTATAGAAACTGAATAATCAACTACCTGCTACACAGTTGCAAACAGTTTTTCAGCCTCACACAATTGCAGATGGCCACACAGACAAAGAAGCAGATGGATAGTTAGCCAGTGAGCCAAACTTCCAGATGGAGATGCAGATGAAGATTCCATTTTTGGCTGAATTCATCTTCAGGGATAGAAGGAGTCAGGGAGTCATGAGGACCTGTGTGGCAATAAAAGAAAGTTAATACATGTATAGAAACTGAATGATCACCTACCGGTTACACAGTTGCAAACAGTTTTTTAGCCTCGCACAGTTGCAGATGGACACACAGTCAAAGAAGCAGATGGATAGTTAGCCATACACTTAGCCAGTCGGCCAGAGTCAGAAAGTCATGAGGACCTGTGTGGCAAAAAAGAAAGTTAATACATGTATAGAAACTAAATGATCACCTACCTGTTACACAGTTGCAAACAGTTTTTCAGCCTCGCACAGTTGCAGATGGACACACAGACAAAGAAGCAGATGGATAGTTAGCCAGACAGCCAAAGTTCCAGATGGATAGACCATGGTTAGCCCAATCCATCTTCAGGGATAGGAGTCAGGGAGTCATGAGGACCTGTGTGGCAAAAAAGAAAGTTAATACATGTTTAAAAACTGAATGATCACCTACCTGTTACACAGTTGCATATGAATTGTCAGCCTCACACAGTTGCAGATGGTCACACAGACAAAGAAGCAGATGGATAGTTTGCCAGTCGGCCAGAGCCAGGGAGTCATGAGGACCTGTGTGGAAAAAAAGAAAGTTAATACATGTTTAGAAACTGAATGATCACCTACCTGTAACACAGTTGCAAACAGTTTTTCAGCCTCACACAGTCGCAGATGGACACACAGACAAAGAAGCAGATGGATAGTTAGCCAGAAAGCCAAAGTTCCAGATGGAGATGCAGATGAAGATACCATGTTTGGCTGAATTAATCTTCAGGGAAAGAAGGGGTCAGGGAGTCATGAGGACCTGTGTGGCAATAAAAGAAAGTTAATACATGTATAGAAACTGAATGATCACCTACCTGCTACACAGTTGCAAACAAATTGGCAGCCTCAAACAGATGCAGAAAGACACAGAGAAGCAGGTGGATAGTTAGCCAGACAGCCAGAGTCAGGGAGTAATGAGGACCTGTGTGGCAAAAAAGAAAGTTAATACATGTTTAGAAACTGAATGATCACCTACCTGTTACACAGTTGCATATGAATTGTCAGCCTCACACAGTTGCAGATGGTCACACAGACAAAGAAGCAGATGGATAGTTTGCCAGACAGCCAAAGTTCCAGATGGAGATGCAGATGGATAGACCATGGTTAGCCCGATCCATCTTCAGGAATAGGAGTCAGGGAGTCATGAAAACCTGTGTAGCAAAAAAGAAAGTTAATACATGTTTAGAAACTGAATGATCACCTACCTGTAACACAGTTGCAAACAGTTTTTCAGCCTCACACAATTGCAGATGGCCACACCGACAAAGATGCAGATGGATAGTTAGCCAGTGAGCCAAACCTCCAGATGGAGATGCAGATGAAGATTCCATTTTTGGCTGAATTCATCTTCAGGGATAGAAGGAGTCAGGGAGTCATGAGGACCTGTGTGGCAATAAAAGAAAGTTAATACATGTATAGAAACTGAATGATCACCTACCTGTTACACAGTTGCATATGAATAGTCAGCCTCACACAGATACAAATGGACACAGACAGAGAAGCAGATGGATAGATAGCCAGACAGCCAGAATCAGGGAGTCATGAGGACCTGTGCGGTAAAAAAAAAGTTAATACATGCATAGAAACTGAATGACCACCTACCTGTTACACATTTGCAAACATTTTTTAGCCTCGCACAGTTGCAGATGGACACACAGTCAAAGAAGCAGATGGATAGTTAGCCAGACACTTAGCCAGTCGGCCAGAGTCAGGGAGTCATGAGGACCTGTGTGGCAAAAAAGAGAGTTAATACATGTATAGAAACTAAACGATCACCTACCTGTTACACAGTTGCAAACAGTTTTTCAGCCTCACACAGTTGCAGATGGACACACAGACAAAGAAGCAGGTGGATAGTTAGCCAGTGAGCCAAACTTCCAGATGGAGATGCAGATGAAGATTCCATTTTTGGCTGAATTCATCTTCAGGGATAGAAGGAGTCAGGGAGTCATGAAAACCTGTGTGGCAATAAAAGAAAGTTAATATATGTGTAGAAACTGAATGATCACCTACCTGTAACACAGTTGCAAACAGTTTTTCAGCCTCACACAGTTGCAGATGGATAGACCATGGTTAGCCCAATCCATCTTCAGGGATAGGAGTCAGGGAGTCATGAGGACCTGTGTGGCAATAAAAGAAAGTTAATACATGTATAGAAACTGAATGATCACCTACCTGTTACACAGTTGCAAACAAATTGGCAGCCTCAAACAGATGCAGAAACACAGAGAAGCAGGTGGATAGTTAGCCAGACAGCCAGAGACAGGGAGTAATGAGGACCTGTGTGGCAAAAAAGAAAGTTAATACATGTTTAGAAACTGAATGATCACCTACCTGTAACACAGTTGCATATGAATTGTCAGCCTCACACAGTTGCAGATGGTCACACAGACAAAGAAGCAGATGGATAGTTTGCCAGACAGCCAAAGTTCCAGATGGAGATGCAGATGGATAGACCATGGTTAGCCCGATCCATCTTCAGGAATAGGAGTCAGGGAGTCATGAAAACCTGTGTGGCAAAAAAGGAAGTTAATATATGTGTAGAAACTGAATGATCACCTACCTGCTACTCAGTTGCAAACAAATAGTCAGCCTCACACAGATACAAATGGACACAGACAGAGAAGCAGATGGATAGATAGCCAGACAGACAGAATCAGGGAGTCATGAGGACCTGTGTGGCAAAAAAAGGTAATACATGCAGAGAAACTGAATGATCACCTACCTGTTACACAGTTGCATATGAATTGTCAGCCTCACACAGTTGCAGATGGACACACAGACAAAGAAGCAGATGGATAGCTAGCCAGACAGCCAAAGTTCCAGATGGATAGACCATGGTTAGCCCGATCCATCTTCAGGGATAGGAGTCAGGGAGTCATGAGGACCTGTGTAGCAAAAAAAGGTAATACATGCATAGAAACTGAATGACCACGTACCTGTTACACATTTGCAAACAGTTTTTCAGCCTCGCACAGTTGCAGATGGACACACAGTCAAAGAAGCAGATGGATAGTTAGCCAGACACTAAGCCAGTTGGCCAGAGTCAGGGAGTCATGAGGACCTGTGTGGCAAAAAAGAAAGTTAATACATGTTTAGAAACTGAATGATCACCTACCTGCTACTCAGTTGCAAACAAATAGTCAGCCTCACACAGATACAGATGGACACAGACAGAGAGGCAGATGGATAGAAAGCCAGACAGCCAGAATCAGGGAGTCATGAGGACCTGTGTGGCAAAAAAGAAAGTTAATACATGTTTAGAAACTGAATGATCACCTACCTGTTACACAGTTGCATATGAATTGTCAGCCTCACACAGTTGCAGATGGTCACACAGACAAAGAAGCAGATGGATAGTTTGCCAGACAGCCAAAGTTCCAGATGGAGATGCAGATGGATAGACCATGGTTAGCCCGATCCATCTTCAGGAATAGGAGTCAGGGAGTCATGAAAACCTGTGTGGCAAAAAAAGAAAGTTAATATATGTGTAGAAACTGAATGATCACCTACCTGTTACACAGTTGCAAACAGTTTTTCAGCCTCAGACAGATGCAGATGGACACAGACAGAGAAGCAGACGGATAGATAGCCAGACAGCCAGAATCAGGGAGTCATGAGGACCTGTGTGGCAAAAAAAGGTAATACATGCATAGAAACTGAATGATCACCTACCTGTAACACATTTGCATATGAATTGTCAGCCTCACACAGTTGCAGATGGTCACACAGACAAAGAAGCAGATGGATAGTTAGCCAGACAGCCAAAGTTCCAGATGGATAGACCATGGTTAGCCCGATCTATCTTCAGGGATAGGAGTCAGGGAGTCATGAGGACCTGTGTGGCAAAAAAAGAAAGTTAATACATGTATAGAAACTGAATGATCACCAACCTGCTACTCAGTTGCAAACAAATAGTCAGCCTCACACAGATACAAATGGACACAGACAGAGAAGCAGATGGATAGATAGCCAGACAGCCAGAATCAGGGAGTCATGAGGACCTGTGTGGCAAAATAAGGTAATACATGCAGAGAAACTGAATGATCACCTACCTGTTACACAGTTGCATATGAATTGTCAGCCTCACACAGTTGCAGATGGTCACACAGACAAAGAAGCAGATGGATAGTTAGCCAGTGAGCCAAACTTCCAGATGGAGATGCAGATGAAGATTCCATTTTTGGCTGAATTCATCTTCAGGGATAGAAGGAGTCAGGGAGTCATGAGGACCTGTGTGGCAATAAAAGAAAGTTAATACATGTATAGAAACTGAATGATCACCTACCTGCTACTCAGTTGCAAACAAATAGTCAGCCTCACACAGATACAAATGGACACAGACAGAGAAGCAGATGGATAGATAGCCAGACAGCCAGAATCAGGGAGTCATGAGGACCTGTGTGGCAAAAAAAAAGTTAATACATGCATAGAAACTGAATGACCACCTACCTGTTACACATTTGCAAACAGTTTTTCAGCCTCGCACAGTTGCAGATGGACACACAGTCAAAGAAGCAGATGGATAGTTAACCATACACTTAGCCAGTCGGCCAGAGTCAGGGAGTCATGAGGACCTGTGTGGCAAAAAAGAAAGTTAATACATGTATAGAAACTGAATGATCACCTACCTGTAACACAGTTGCAAACAGTTTTTCAGCCTCACACAGTTGCAGATGGACACACAGACAAAGAAGCAGATGGATAGTTAGCCAGACAGCCAAAGTTCCAGATGGATAGACCATGGTTAGCCCAATCCATCTTCAAGGATAGGAGTCAGGGAGTCATGAGGACCTGTGTGGCAATAAAAGAAAGTTAATACATGTATAGAAACTGAATGATCACCTACCTGTTACACAGTTGCAAACAAATTGGCAGCCTCAAACAGATGCAGAAAGACACAGAGAAGCAGATGGATAGTTATCCAGACAGCCAAAGTTCCAGATGGAGATGCAGATGAAGATACCATGTTTGGCTGAATTAATCTTCAGGGAAAGAAGGAGTCAGGGAGTCATGAGGACCTGTGTGGCAATAAAAGAAAGTTAATACATGTATAGAAACTGAATAATCAACTACCTGCTACACAGTTGCAAACAGTTTTTCAGCCTCACACAATTGCAGATGGCCACACAGACAAAGAAGCAGATGGATAGTTAGCCAGTGAGCCAAACTTCCAGATGGAGATGCAGATGAAGATTCCATTTTTGGCTGAATTCATCTTCAGGGATAGAAGGAGTCAGGGAGTCATGAGGACCTGTGTGGCAATAAAAGAAAGTTAATACATGTATAGAAACTGAATGATCACCTACCGGTTACACAGTTGCAAACAGTTTTTTAGCCTCGCACAGTTGCAGATGGACACACAGTCAAAGAAGCAGATGGATAGTTAGCCATACACTTAGCCAGTCGGCCAGAGTCAGAAAGTCATGAGGACCTGTGTGGCAAAAAAGAAAGTTAATACATGTATAGAAACTAAATGATCACCTACCTGTTACACAGTTGCAAACAGTTTTTCAGCCTCGCACAGTTGCAGATGGACACACAGACAAAGAAGCAGATGGATAGTTAGCCAGACAGCCAAAGTTCCAGATGGATAGACCATGGTTAGCCCAATCCATCTTCAGGGATAGGAGTCAGGGAGTCATGAGGACCTGTGTGGCAAAAAAGAAAGTTAATACATGTTTAAAAACTGAATGATCACCTACCTGTTACACAGTTGCATATGAATTGTCAGCCTCACACAGTTGCAGATGGTCACACAGACAAAGAAGCAGATGGATAGTTTGCCAGTCGGCCAGAGTCAGGGAGTCATGAGGACCTGTGTAGAAAAAAAGAAAGTTAATACATGTTTAGAAACTGAATGATCACCTACCTGTAACACAGTTGCAAACAGTTTTTCAGCCTCACACAGTCGCAGATGGACACACAGACAAAGAAGCAGATGGATAGTTAGCCAGACAGCCAAAGTTCCAGATGGAGATGCAGATGAAGATACCATGTTTGGCTGAATTAATCTTCAGGGAAAGAAGGAGTCAGGGAGTCATGAGGACCTGTGTGGCAATAAAAGAAAGTTAATACATGTATAGAAACTAAATGATCACCTACTTGTTACAGAGTTGCAAACAAATGGTCAGCCTCGCACAGTTGCAGATGGACACACAGACAAAGAAGCAGGTGGATAGTTAGCCAGTGAGCCAAACTTCCAGATGGAGATGCAGATGAAGATTCCATTTTTGGCTGAATTCATCTTCAGGGATAGAAGGAGTCAGGGAGTCATGAAAACCTGTGTGGCAAAAAAGAAAGTTAATATATGTGTAGAAACTGAATGATCACCTACCTGCTACTCAGTTGCAAAAAGTTTTTCAGCCTCAGACAGATGCAGATGGACACAGACAGAGAAGCAGATGGATAGATAGCCAGACAGCCAGAATCAGGGAGTCATGAGGACCTGTGTGGCAAAAAAAAAGTTAATACATGCATAGAAACTGAATGACCACCTACCTGTTACACATTTGCAAACAGTTTTTCAGCCTCGCACAGTTGCAGATGGACACACCGACAGAGAAGCAGATGGATAGTTAGCCAGACAGCCAAAGTTCCAGATGGATAGACCATGGTTAGCCCAATCCATCTTCAGGGATAGGAGTCAGGGAGTCATGAGAACCTGTGTGGCAATAAAAGAAAGTTAATACATGTATAGAAACTGAATGATCACCTACCTGTTACACAGTCGCAAACAAATTGGCAGCCTCAAACAGATACAAATGGACACAGACAGAGAAGCAGATGGATAGATAGCCAGACAGCCAGAATCAGGGAGTCATGAGGACCTGTGTGGCAAAAAAAAAGTTAATACATGCATAGAAACTGAATGACCACCTACCTGTTACACATTTGCAAACAGTTTTTTTTTAGCCTCGCACAGTTGCAGATGGACACACAGTGAAAGAAGCAGATGGATAGTTAGCCATACACTTAGCCAGTCGGCCAGAGTCAGGGAGTCATGAGGACCTGTGTGGCAAAAAAGAAAGTTAATACATGTATAGAAACTGAATGATCACCTACCTGTAACACAGTTGCAAACAGTTTTTCAGCCTCACACAGTTGCAGATGGACACACAGACAAAGAAGCAGATGGATAGTTAGCCAGACAGCCAAAGTTCCAGATGGATTGACCATGGTTAGCCCAATCCATCTTCAAGGATAGGAGTCAGGGAGTCATGAGGACCTGTGTGGCAATAAAAGAAAGTTAATACATGTATAGAAACTGAATGATCACCTACCTGTTACACAGTTGCAAACAAATTGGCAGCCTCAAACAGATGCAGAAAGACACAGAGAAGCAGATGGATAGTTATCCAGACAGCCAAAGTTCCAGATGGAGATGCAGATGAAGATACCATGTTTGGCTGAATTAATCTTCAGGGAAAGAAGGAGTCAGGGAGTCATGAGGACCTGTGTGGCAATAAAAGAAAGTTAATACATGTATAGAAACTGAATAATCAACTACCTGCTACACAGTTGCAAACAGTTTTTCAGCCTCACACAATTGCAGATGGCCACACAGACAAAGAAGCAGATGGATAGTTAGCCAGTGAGCCAAACTTCCAGATGGAGATGCAGATGAAGATTCCATTTTTGGCTGAATTCATCTTCAGGGATAGAAGGAGTCAGGGAGTCATGAGGACCTGTGTGGCAATAAAAGAAAGTTAATACATGTATAGAAACTGAATGATCACCTACCGGTTACACAGTTGCAAACAGTTTTTTAGCCTCGCACAGTTGCAGATGGACACACAGTCAAAGAAGCAGATGGATAGTTAGCCATACACTTAGCCAGTCGGCCAGAGTCAGAAAGTCATGAGGACCTGTGTGGCAAAAAAGAAAGTTAATACATGTATAGAAACTAAATGATCACCTACCTGTTACACAGTTGCAAACAGTTTTTCAGCCTCGCACAGTTGCAGATGGACACACAGACAAAGAAGCAGATGGATAGTTAGCCAGACAGCCAAAGTTCCAGATGGATAGACCATGGTTAGCCCAATCCATCTTCAGGGATAGGAGTCAGGGAGTCATGAGGACCTGTGTGGCAAAAAAGAAAGTTAATACATGTTTAAAAACTGAATGATCACCTACCTGTTACACAGTTGCATATGAATTGTCAGCCTCACACAGTTGCAGATGGTCACACAGACAAAGAAGCAGATGGATAGTTTGCCAGTCGGCCAGAGTCAGGGAGTCATGAGGACCTGTGTGGAAAAAAAGAAAGTTAATACATGTTTAGAAACTGAATGATCACCTACCTGTAACACAGTTGCAAACAGTTTTTCAGCCTCACACAGTCGCAGATGGACACACAGACAAAGAAGCAGATGGATAGTTAGCCAGAAAGCCAAAGTTCCAGATGGAGATGCAGATGAAGATACCATGTTTGGCTGAATTAATCTTCAGGGAAAGAAGGGGTCAGGGAGTCATGAGGACCTGTGTGGCAATAAAAGAAAGTTAATACATGTATAGAAACTGAATGATCACCTACCTGTTACACAGTTGCATATGAATTGTCAGCCTCACACAGTTGCAGATGGTCACACAGACAAAGAAGCAGATGGATAGTTTGCCAGACAGCCAAAGTTCCAGATGGAGATGCAGATGGATAGACCATGGTTAGCCCGATCCATCTTCAGGAATAGGAGTCAGGGAGTCATGAAAACCTGTGTAGCAAAAAAGAAAGTTAATACATGTTTAGAAACTGAATGATCACCTACCTGTAACACAGTTGCAAACAGTTTTTCAGCCTCACACAATTGCAGATGGCCACACCGACAAAGATGCAGATGGATAGTTAGCCAGTGAGCCAAACCTCCAGATGGAGATGCAGATGAAGATTCCATTTTTGGCTGAATTCATCTTCAGGGATAGAAGGAGTCAGGGAGTCATGAGGACCTGTGTGGCAATAAAAGAAAGTTAATACATGTATAGAAACTGAATGATCACCTACCTGTTACACAGTTGCATATGAATAGTCAGCCTCACACAGATACAAATGGACACAGACAGAGAAGCAGATGGATAGATAGCCAGACAGCCAGAATCAGGGAGTCATGAGGACCTGTGCGGTAAAAAAAAAGTTAATACATGCATAGAAACTGAATGACCACCTACCTGTTACACATTTGCAAACATTTTTTAGCCTCGCACAGTTGCAGATGGACACACAGTCAAAGAAGCAGATGGATAGTTAGCCAGACACTTAGCCAGTCGGCCAGAGTCAGGGAGTCATGAGGACCTGTGTGGCAAAAAAGAGAGTTAATACATGTATAGAAACTAAACGATCACCTACCTGTTACACAGTTGCAAACAGTTTTTCAGCCTCACACAGTTGCAGATGGACACACAGACAAAGAAGCAGGTGGATAGTTAGCCAGTGAGCCAAACTTCCAGATGGAGATGCAGATGAAGATTCCATTTTTGGCTGAATTCATCTTCAGGGATAGAAGGAGTCAGGGAGTCATGAAAACCTGTGTGGCAATAAAAGAAAGTTAATATATGTGTAGAAACTGAATGATCACCTACCTGTAACACAGTTGCAAACAGTTTTTCAGCCTCACACAGTTGCAGATGGATAGACCATGGTTAGCCCAATCCATCTTCAGGGATAGGAGTCAGGGAGTCATGAAAACCTGTGTGGCAAAAAAGGAAGTTAATATATGTGTAGAAACTGAATGATCACCTACCTGCTACTCAGTTGCAAACAAATAGTCAGCCTCACACAGATACAAATGGACACAGACAGAGAAGCAGATGGATAGATAGCCAGACAGACAGAATCAGGGAGTCATGAGGACCTGTGTGGCAAAAAAAGGTAATACATGCAGAGAAACTGAATGATCACCTACCTGTTACACAGTTGCATATGAATTGTCAGCCTCACACAGTTGCAGATGGACACACAGACAAAGAAGCAGATGGATAGCTAGCCAGACAGCCAAAGTTCCAGATGGATAGACCATGGTTAGCCCGATCCATCTTCAGGGATAGGAGTCAGGGAGTCATGAGGACCTGTGTAGCAAAAAAAGGTAATACATGCATAGAAACTGAATGACCACGTACCTGTTACACATTTGCAAACAGTTTTTCAGCCTCGCACAGTTGCAGATGGACACACAGTCAAAGAAGCAGATGGATAGTTAGCCAGACACTAAGCCAGTTGGCCAGAGTCAGGGAGTCATGAGGACCTGTGTGGCAAAAAAGAAAGTTAATACATGTTTAGAAACTGAATGATCACCTACCTGCTACTCAGTTGCAAACAAATAGTCAGCCTCACACAGATACAGATGGACACAGACAGAGAGGCAGATGGATAGAAAGCCAGACAGCCAGAATCAGGGAGTCATGAGGACCTGTGTGGCAAAAAAGAAAGTTAATACATGTTTAGAAACTGAATGATCACCTACCTGTTACACAGTTGCATATGAATTGTCAGCCTCACACAGTTGCAGATGGTCACACAGACAAAGAAGCAGATGGATAGTTTGCCAGACAGCCAAAGTTCCAGATGGAGATGCAGATGGATAGACCATGGTTAGCCCGATCCATCTTCAGGAATAGGAGTCAGGGAGTCATGAAAACCTGTGTGGCAAAAAAAGAAAGTTAATATATGTGTAGAAACTGAATGATCACCTACCTGTTACACAGTTGCAAACAGTTTTTCAGCCTCAGACAGATGCAGATGGACACAGACAGAGAAGCAGACGGATAGATAGCCAGACAGCCAGAATCAGGGAGTCATGAGGACCTGTGTGGCAAAAAAAGGTAATACATGCATAGAAACTGAATGATCACCTACCTGTAACACATTTGCATATGAATTGTCAGCCTCACACAGTTGCAGATGGTCACACAGACAAAGAAGCAGATGGATAGTTAGCCAGACAGCCAAAGTTCCAGATGGATAGACCATGGTTAGCCCGATCTATCTTCAGGGATAGGAGTCAGGGAGTCATGAGGACCTGTGTGGCAAAAAAAGAAAGTTAATACATGTATAGAAACTGAATGATCACCAACCTGCTACTCAGTTGCAAACAAATAGTCAGCCTCACACAGATACAAATGGACACAGACAGAGAAGCAGATGGATAGATAGCCAGACAGCCAGAATCAGGGAGTCATGAGGACCTGTGTGGCAAAATAAGGTAATACATGCAGAGAAACTGAATGATCACCTACCTGTTACACAGTTGCATATGAATTGTCAGCCTCACACAGTTGCAGATGGTCACACAGACAAAGAAGCAGATGGATAGTTAGCCAGTGAGCCAAACTTCCAGATGGAGATGCAGATGAAGATTCCATTTTTGGCTGAATTCATCTTCAGGGATAGAAGGAGTCAGGGAGTCATGAGGACCTGTGTGGCAATAAAAGAAAGTTAATACATGTATAGAAACTGAATGATCACCTACCTGCTACTCAGTTGCAAACAAATAGTCAGCCTCACACAGATACAAATGGACACAGATAGAGAAGCAGATGGATAGATAGCCAGACAGCCAGAATCAGGGAGTCATGAGGACCTGTGTGGCAAAAAAAAAGTTAATACATGCATAGAAACTGAATGACCACCTACCTGTTACACATTTGCAAACAGTTTTTCAGCCTCGCACAGTTGCAGATGGACACACAGTCAAAGAAGCAGATGGATAGTTAACCATACACTTAGCCAGTCGGCCAGAGTCAGGGAGTCATGAGGACCTGTGTGGCAAAAAAGAAAGTTAATACATGTATAGAAACTAAATGATCACCTACCTGTTACACAGTTGCAAACAGTTTTGCAGATGCAGAAGGATAGAAGCAGATGGATAGATAGCCAGTCGGCCAGAGTCAGGATGTCATGAGGACCTGTGTGGCAAAAAAGAAAGTTAATACATGTATAGAAACTGAATGATCACCTACCTGTAAAACAGTTGCAAACAGTTTTTCAGCCTCGCACAGTTGCAGATGGACACACATACAAAGAAGCAGATGGATAGTTAGCCAGTGAGCCAAACTTCCAGATGGAGATGCAGATGAAGATTCCATTTTTGGCTGAATTCATCTTCAGGGATAGAAGGAGTCAGGGAGTCATGAGGACCTGTGTGGCAATAAAAGAAAGTTAATACATTTATAGAAACTGAATGATCACCTACCTGTTACACAGTTGCAAACAAATTGGCAGCCTCAAACAGATGCAGAAACACAGAGAAGCAGGTGGATAGTTAGCCAGACAGCCAGAGACAGGGAGTAATGAGGACCTGTGTGGCAAAAAAGAAAGTTAATACATGTTTAGAAACTGAATGATCACCTACCTCTTACACAGTTGCATATGAATTGTCAGCCTCACACAGTTGCAGATGGTCACACAGACAAAGAAGCAGATGGATAGTTAGCCAGACAGCCAAAGTTCCAGATGGAGATGCAGATGGATAGACCATGGTTAGCCCGATCCATCTTCAGGAATCGGAGTCAGAAAGTCATGAGGACCTGTGTGGCAAAAAAGAAAGTTAATATATGTGTAGAAACTGAATGATCACCTACCTGTAACACAGTTGCAAACAGTTTTTCAGCCTCACACAGTTGCAGATGGACACACAGACAAAGAAGCAGGTGGATAGTTAGCCAGTGAGCCAAACTTCCAGATGGAGATGCAGATGAAGATTCCATTTTTGGCTGAATTCATCTTCAGGGATAGAAGGAGTCAGGGAGTCATGAAAACCTGTGTGGCAAAAAAGAAAGTTAATATATGTGTAGAAACTGAATGATCACCTACCTGCTACTCAGTTGCAAACAGTTTTTCAGCCTCAGACAGATGCAGATGGACACAGACAGAGAAGCAGACGGATAGATAGCCAGACAGCCAGAATCAGGGAGTCATGAGGACCTGTGTGGCAAAAAAAGGTAATACATGCATAGAAACTGAATGATCACCTACCTGCTACACAGTTGCAAACACTTTTTCAGCCTCACACAGTTGCAGATGGACACACAGACAAAGAAGAAGATGGATTGTTAGCAAGTCGGCCTGAGTCAGGGAGTCATGAGGACCTTTGTGGCAAAAAATAAAGTTGATACATGTATAGAAACTGAATGATCACCTACCTGTTACACAGTTGCAAACAAATTGGCAGCCTCAAACAGACGCAGAGAAGCAGGTGGATAGTTAGCCAGACAGCCAGAGTCAGGGAGTCATGAGGACCTGTGTGGCAAAAAAGAAAGTTAATACATGTTTAGAAACTGAATGATCACCTACCTGTTACACAGTTGCATATGAATTGTCAGCCTCACACAGTTGCAGATGGTCACACAGACAAAGAAGCAGGTGGATAGTTAGCCAGTGAGCCAAACTTCCAGATGGAGATGCAGATGAAGATTCCATTTTTGGCTGAATTCATCTTCAGGGATAGAAGGAGTCAGGGAGTCATGAAAACCTGTGTGGCAATAAAAAAAGGTAATACATGCATAGAAACTGAATGATCACCTACCTGTTACACATTTGCATATGAATTGTCAGCCTCACACAGTTGCAGATGGTCACAGTCAAAGAAGCAGATTGATAGTTAGCCAGATAGCAAAAGATCCAGATGGATAGACCATGGTTAGCCCGATCTATCTTCAGGAATAGGAGTCAGGGAGTCATGAGGACCTGTGTGGCAAAAAAAGGTAATACATGCATAGAAACTGAATAATCACCTACCTGCTACTCAGTTGCAAACAAATAGTCAGCCTCACACAGATACAGATGGACACAGACAGAGAAGCAGATGGATAGATAGCCAGTCGGCCAGAGTCAGGGAGTCATGAGGACCTGTGTGGAAAAAAAGAAAGTTAATACATGTTTAGAAACTGAATGATCACCTACCTGTAACACAGTTGCAAACAGTTTTTCAGCCTCACACAGTTGCAGATGGTCACACAGACAAAGAAGCAGATGGATAGTTAGCCAGACAGCCAAAGTTCCAGATGGAGATGCAGATGAAGATACCATGTTTGGCTGAATTCATCTTCAGAGGATAGAAGGAGTCAGGGAGTAATGAGGACCTGTGTGGCAAAAAAGAAAGTTAATACATGTATAGAAACTGAATGATCACCTACCTGTAACACAGTTGCAAACAGTTTTTCAGCCTCACACAATTGCAGATGGACACACAGACAAAGAAGCAGATGGACAGTCAGCCAGTGAGCCAAACTTCCAGATGGAGATGCAGATGAAGATACCATTTTTGGCTGGATTAATATTCAGGAATAGGAGTCAGGGAGTCATGAGGACCTGTGTGGCAATAAAAGAAAGTTAATACATGTATAGAAACTGAATGATCACCTACCTGTTACACATTTGCAAACAGTTTTTCAGCTTCACACAGATGCAAATGGACACACCGACAGAGAAGCAGATGGATAGTTAGCCAGTCAGTTACACACAGAAGACAATGTCCATATGAAGCTGAAGTTAGCTGTCAGGAGTGCAAATAGAGAAATAAACCAAGAACAAGAGAAAGAGAAGCTTCCTGCAAAAGCACAACAGCACAAAACCTCATGAATAAAAAACATACACAAAGCTTGACTGAATGATCACCTACCTGCTACTCAGTTGCAAACAGTTTTTCAGCCTCACACAGTTGCAGATGGACACACAGACAAAGAAGCAGATGGATAGTTAGCCAGTGAGCCAAACTTCCAGATGGAGATGCAGATGAAGATTCCATTTTTGGCTGAATTCATCTTCAGGGATAGAAGGAGTCAGGGAGTCATGAGGACCTGTGTGGCAATAAAAGAAAGTTAATACATGTATAGAAACTGAATGATCACCTACCTGTTACACAGTTGCATATGAATTGTCAGCCTCACACAGTTGCAGATGGTCACACAGACAAAGAAGCAGATGGATAGTTAGCCAGACAGCCAAACTTCCAGATGGAGATGCAGATGAAGATTCCATTTTTGGCTGAACACACAGATGCAGATGGACATACAGAGAAGCAGGTGGATAATTAGCCAGACAGCCAGAGTCAGGGAGTAATGAGGACCTGTGTGGCAAAAAAGAAAGTTAATACATGTATAGAAACTGAATGATCACCTACCTGCTACACAGCTGCATATGAATAGTCAAAAATCACACAGTTGCAGATGGACACACAGTCAAAAAAGCAGATGGACAGTTAGCCAGTGAGCCAAACTTCCAGATGGAGATGCAGATGAAGATACCATTTTTGGCTGGATTAATCTTCAGGAATAGGAGTCAGGGAGTCATGAAAACCTGTGTGGCAAAAAATAAAGTTGATACATGTATAGAAACTGAATGATCACCTACCTGTAACACAGTTGCAAACAGTTTTTCAGCCTCACACAGTTGCAGATGGCCACACAGACAAAGAAGCAGATGGATAGTTAGCCAGTGAGCCAAAGTTCCAGATGGATAGACCATGGTTAGCCCAATCCATCTTCAGGGATAGGAGTCAGGCAGTCATGAGGACCTGTGTGGTAAAAAAAGAAAGTTAATACATGTTTAGAAACTAAATGATCACCTACCTGTTACACAGTTGCAAACTGTTTTTCAGCCTCATATAGTTGCAAATGGACACACAGATAAAGAAGCAGATGGATAGTTAGCCAGACAGCCAAAGTTCCAGATGGAGATGCAGATGGATAGACCATGGTTAGCCCGATCCATCTTCAGGGATAGGAGTCAGGGAGTCATGAGGACCTGTGTGGCAAAAAGAAAATTAATATATAGGTAGAAACTGAATGATCACCTACCTGTTACACAGCTGCATATGAATTGTCAGCCTCACACAGTTGCAGATGGCCACACAGACAAAGAAGCAGATGGATAGTTAGCCAGACAGCCAAAGTTCCAGATGGATAGACCATGGTTAGCCCAATCCATCTTCAGGGATAGGAGACAGGCAGTCATGAGGACCTGTGTGGCAATAAAAGAAAGTTAATACATGTATAAAAACTGAATGATCACCTACCTGTTACACAGTTGCAAATGAATTGTCAGCCTCGCACAGTTGCAGATGGACACAGTCAAAGAAGCAGATGGATAGTTAGCCAGACAGCCAGAGTCACTAAGACTATTCATATACAGACAGAGAAGTAGATGTATAATTAGTCAGTCAGCCAAAGTTCCAGATGGAGATGCAGATGAAGATACTCTTTCTGGCTGAATTCATCTTCAGAGGATAGAAGGAGTCAGGGAGTCATGAGGACCTGTGTGGCAAAAAAAGAAAGTTAATACATGTATAGAAACTGAATGATCACCTACCTGTAACACAGCTGCATATGAATAGTCAAAAATCACACAGTTGCAGAGAAGTAGATGGATAGTTAGCCAGTCAGCCAGAGTCAGTAAGACTATTCATATACAGACAGAGAAGTAGATGTATAGTTAGCCAGTCAGCCAAAGTTCCAGATGGAGATGCAGACGGAAAAGAAAAGAATAACCTGTATTAGAACGATGAAAACACAAAAATTGGACTGTGGACTGCTCACTAGTGCTTGAAGGAGGGAAAATTGTTGTCTGCACTCACCCTCTTATTAATGGTATATACATGGAGTCCATAGAAACAATCCAAAATATAGGGAGTTGGAAAGCTCTCACAAAGCTGTTTGTACATCGGACATCCTCCTTTTTGAAGAGTTTATAATCCTGGGCGTTTCCTTGTGAAAGGAAAGGCTGAACCAAGTCCTTGAATTGGGTTGCTGAGAATCAATTCAGGAGTGATACCTTTGGGATACATTTTACACACAGAAGACAATGTCCATATGAAGCTCAAGTTAGTTGTAAGGAGTGCAAATAGAGAAATAAACAAAGAACAAGAAAAAGAGAAGCTTCCTGCAAAAGCACAACAGCACAAAACCTCATGAATAAAAAACATACACAAAGCTTGACTGAATATATAAAGAACTAAATGATGGCAAACTTACAATGAGTATTAGAACCTATAGTTCCTTCATTCAGTCTTCATTACAGTGAGGTCTAAAGTGAGCCACAACTAAACCTATTTGCTACTGCATGGTTCCCTCCTTATGGCTTGTAACTTGGCCTACTTCCAATATAATGCCACAAAGTGAATGGAGTAGGAATTACCATAAATAAACATGCCATTGTCTCAACACTGGAGTCATATGGGTGTCAGCTATGGCTTCAAGTAGGCCTAAGCTGTAGGATTTTTTTATGCCACAACCACAACCGGCCCAATGAGACCCAAAGAACCTGACAACAGACCCAATGAGACTAGGGATGCATCCATCTGATATTAGGGTTGGATATTGGTTAATTAATTAAATAACTTTCACTTCCCTTTGGTCTCACAGACTTCACATTTCAGAATACAAGTCCTGAGCAAACACTGCTAAATATATAATACAAATATAAATCACACAACTAATCATCAAAATGACTGATTATTCTGTTACTCGTCATCTCATAAGAAGATGTATTAGAATAGTCTAATAGTATCTTTAGAAAATAACAAAATCTGGCATGTGTAACTGTCTCCTATTAATTCTTTGTCATTGTAAGGCGAATGCTGAGCCAAGGTCCTGCACAATTGTTTCTAATTTTAGTAACAAATAAATAGCAATTCATAACACTGCTAACATTATAACATATATCACCTCAGTATTTAGCTGACAATGTCAGATATTAAAGATCAGGATAATTACCGATATTGACTTCTGTTAGAGGGTCTGTAATGTACCACAGAGCTTCAAAGAGGCAAGGAGTTCAACAAAATCACAGTTTTGGGTTGATGCAGATGACAGCACTGTATGACCTTCAGCTCCACCAGATGGACGTTACAACAGCCTACTTGAATGTTTTAATTAATTGTGAGATGTATATGGAGCAACTAGAAGGATTTAAAGGAAAATCAGTTGAAAAGGGTTTCTGTAAACTGAATAGGTCATTGTATGCTCTCTTGACAGTGACTTCTTTAGGGTCTAGAGATCATATATATTTAACAGCCCAAATTCAATGCGGGAGCTGCTTGTACTCTGAAAGCCTAACTTTTTAAAGATGTAAGTATGTGTATCAGCATACAATGGTTACAAAACATGACAGATAGAAGCAACTCAAAATCCATAATCCAAAGAACAAAATCCATAAACACAGACTGGTGAAATTTCATACAGAGTGTTACACAACACCAAACCCAGATTGCCTAGTGAACATGGAGAGAGGCATGTACCCCCATGCTAACAGCTAACCGCGTTGATCAGACTTCAGTTTGAGACTCGATCCTCTTCTGATGTTCAAGATGGCTTTTAAACAGGAGACAGACATAGCACACACCATCCAAAGAGAGACAGGAAAGCACCTCAGTATTTAGCTGACTGTGTGTCAGATATTAACCTTGAGCTCCACCAGGTGGACGTTACAACAGCCTATTTGCATGCACCGATTGATTGAGAGATGTATATGGAGCAACCACACAGATTTAAAGGAAAATCAAATACATGTGAAAAGGTTGTCTGTAGGATAATACTGATAATCTGGGTTGATGATCTCATCATTGCTGCCAGTGACAATGACTTGCTCATGGAGGTGAAAAACAACAACAACATTCAAGATGAAAAATTTTCTATAAAAGAATTATTTTCTAGGTCCTGATTTTGATCAAAGTCAAGAAGCAGTAAAGAGAAGTCAAAAGAAGTTCACATCAAAAGTACTAGAACAATTTGGTATGTCTGCCAAGGTCAACCCCATGTGAACAAAAGTCACAGTGCAACAAGTAGTGATTCTGTTGATCCTACAAGATCTCACAAAGCAGCAGGTAGACTGACTTATGTGAAGTATAAACATCTCAGCGAGAGTTCCTGATCCAAGTCCTGTTTTTCCAATAGACAAAGTATGAAAGAACCGTTAAAAGAACTGGTGGACGTTTGTATGTTTTGTTGTGTTTTCAGTGGGTTTGTGGTGCAGTAAACAAAATAACACCTAGTGGATGGTTCTCTCTGCACTCCTTTCTTTTTGATTTCAAGACTACTTAAAAAGCCGTAACCGTTACAACGTGAACAAAACCTGATCCAAGTTGGACAGTCAGTAAATTGTCACAGTTCCTTTGGCTCAGACAAGTACAACACTGGACTGCAGTCAAACATGTAATGAGGTACTTAAAGGCTTCAACTGATCATGGACTGTGTTACCAGAAGAGTGGAGAGAAACTGAAACTTGAGGAAAACAGTGACGCAGATTCAGCATCAAACACAGAAGACAGATGAAGCACAACAGACTCCGGTTTAGGTCTAACTAAAGACAGTTCTGTTTCTCCTGCTCGGTCTACATGTAAAGGAGAATATATGGCACTGACTGCAATCATTCAGGAAAGCTTGTACCTCACACAGCTTCTAAATGCCATGAACAGTGATCACCATTATGCACCTGTGAAAATACCTGAAGACAACGCAATCGCTGTTTCCATGAACCCTGTATGTTAAAGACAGAACACGCCCACATTAGACACCACTTCATTCGATCAGCGCTCCATGAGTGTAAAATAACTGAACACTGACCCACAGCAGATATGGTTGCAGATGTTATGACAATACCTGCAACTAAGCTCAAGCTGGAGAAAGTTAAGAGCTTTGTGTTTGGGATGTAAACGGGTAAGTGTTGTGCTGTGGAACGCCATGTACAGTGAGAGAGCAAGTGAGACACGAATCAACCGATGGGTTACACACTAACCATTTCACACAGCAATTTACCTACAGAACTCTTCACAACAGGAGCTTAAATAGCTGTTTGAAACCACCTCCATACGACATGCTGACAGAGAGAAAGCCTCACCTAGACTCAAAGTGTTAAAGGGAATCTTTGTAGGGTACGACAAGAACAGTCCATCATACCTAGTCTACTATCCAGACACAGAGAAAGTCCATAAACACAGACTGGTGAAATTTCTTACAGTGTGTGTTACAGAACACCAAACCCAGACTGACCAGTCAATAGCAGATGACGTCCATGAAGAGAGGCGCGTACCCCCATGCTAACAGCTAACCGTGTTGATCAGACTCCAAAAAGAGGTTCAAGAGTCTCAAACTGATGTTCAAGATGGCTTTTAAACAGAAGCAGACAGACATAGCACACACCATCCAAAGAGAGACAGGAAAGTCAGCTAAATACTGAGGTCCTGGGTCAGATATTAGTGACCAGACACTGACCAAAACTGACTACTGATACAGGGCCTGTAATGAACCACAGAGCTTCAAAGAGGAGTTCAACAAAGTCACAGTTCTGGGTTGAAGCAGATGAACAGCACAGTATGACCTTCAGCTCCACCAGATGGACGACACAACAGCCTACTTCAATGCTTTCATTAATTGTGAGATGTATATGGAGCAACCAGAGGGATTTGAAGGGAAATCAAATACAGGTGAAAAGGTTTTCTGTAAACTGAATAAGTCACTGTATGCTCTCAAACAGTCTGGAAGGACCTGGAACAACATGTTGCCTGATTATCCAGATGAAAATGGCTTTACACAGAACCTAGATGACCATCGGGTCTACAACAAACCCCCTGAACACAGGGTTAGATGTTCCTTCATGAAGTACAGTAAGCTAGCTGTGATGCTGTTGGTTATCATGATCACAGGTGTGTATTTATTGTCTCAGGAACAGACTGGCTCCTTTACGAGTGTGTTGCTACAGTATCTGTACATAAAGGCTCTATATAACATGACATTGAGGTCAGAAGTCCATCATGAACACTAAAAGCCTGAACTTCCAGAGGGAGCGATTCTATGCCCCCCACCAATGTGAAAATCCCTCCTAGACCCTTGATTCAGAGCTCTGTATTCACTAGGTGTTGATCAAGTTTCACAGAGACATCGTGAACTAAGGAGCTGATCAGTCAGAACTTCACTGACCGTGACTTCTTTAGGGGCTAGAGATCCTATATTTAACAGCCCAAATTCAATACAGGAGCTGCTTGAACTCGGAAAGCTGAATGAATCTGGATCAATTCTAATAAAGTTGATAAAGAGGATTTTCTGATGTTACGATTATAAATCATGCGGGACACAGACACAGTCTCCATACTGCAGGTTAGTCTGAAACACTATGAGTGACTCTGATATATTACTGTTTAATACAAGCAGAGAAATCACAGAATTAATGCTTATAAAATCGAGGAAATCCTCTTAAAGCTAACCTGACTGGTGGGACTGGGAAGGGCCAGTCAGTCCTGGCGTAGCAGCTTCTTGATGTTCCCGGAGAAAACGACGGACCCCAGGCCGCTCGGGTGAACCTCTCTGCGGAAGAGGACCTGCCGCTCCCCAAAGATCTCCTGTCCGACAGCCAGCAGTGGAGCACGAAGAGCCGGTAAACGCTCTCTTACTCGTCGGTAGGTGAGCAGGGGGCCGAAGACGATGATCCAGGAGTCTGTCTTTTTCCAAACGGAGCCGAAGCCGCCACGCTGCCGCCGAGAGGAGCCGCCACGCTGCCGCCGAGAGGAGCCGCCACGCTGCCGCCGAGAGGAGCCGCCACGCTGCCGCTGAGAGGAGCCGCCCTGAGGAGCTGTACTCGGTACCGGAGCAGGTGAAGGTGAAGTCGAAGAGCTGTGGTGGTGGAGGAGCCGTCGACTTTTCCGACCACGCCGACGCCCCCAGACCCTCTCCGGTGCGGGAGTGGAGGTGACGAACCTCGGGGTCTTCCGCTCCGGTAGCGCTGGAACTGATACCGCCGCGTTGGAGACGTCGCGGGCTGCCTCTGGCCTCGTCTTCCTCGGTGGGACTCGGACTGCCGGTCCAGCTGGACGAGCTCCAAGCTGAGCGTCTGGAGAGCTCGTTCCTCCGCGGTCTCCATGTTCCTCCACAGTAAACAGACAGAAACACAGACGACGGTCAGTGAGACAGAGGACTGTACAGTAACACAGCCAGCTGCTGTAATCCTCGAGCTCTGTGCTCCCTAAGATCAATAAGACAGAGCTGAGAGTAAAGACTATAAAGGAGAGTCGGTCGCTCGACACTCTGAGTCGACTCACGTCTCGAACAGCGGTTCAGAGTCTCGCTCAAAATACCGGAGATCACGTGATCCGAACCGAAGCTTCGTTACGTCACTGAAACGCGATCACGTGTCAAGCCGCGTCAGACCCGAGCGCAACGAGCTGAATATAAACTGAAATATGTACTTAAATAAAATCTAAATGTATAAAATGAGTGAATTTGGTTGACTTTCATTTTCAGAGAAAACAAAACATTAACACAGTTTTTATTTGAACATCAGGTGTTGTTTCCAAACCGACAAAAGAGATAAAAGTCCTTGACAAACCTCCATATTCGAGGGTTTTTAACTGGAGACGACGTGAAATTACCTCCAATAAAACATTAAAAGGAACAATAAGGACTAAATGACAGCAATCGTTTAAAATGTCTACCGCAGTCCAATCTCCAAACACTGGAGAGAGGGGTCTGCCCCGCCCCCTCAACCCCAGACCCGCAGCTCGAGCGGGTTGCCAGGTTGAGGACACTGAACCTGCAGGAACGAGCGCGAGACGAGTTCAATAACTTTTACAATGACAAGCGACGACGAGTCATATTCTGTAAGATGATCAGTAAATATACTCGCTTGATCTGTTTTTATTGTCTGTTCATTATAAACCAGCTCATGAGGATTTTATAGAACTCTGTCAGCTGTTAGCGAGCTAGATGCAGCGCTGCCGGCTTTATCCAGAGCCAAGCTCGTTCTCCTGAACACAAAAAAACACTGCTCCTAAAATCCACTCTGGAGCTGGAATTACTCATTTACACATCCTGACAACATACTGCTCACTTTAACAGATCATATACACACTTTTCTCCGAGTAGTAGCTGCTGTAGACCTCAGTTATGAAGGACCCTCACTGGAGCTTCACCACACAAACCTTCTGGACGCAGGAACATCATCAGGGCTTCCAGCTCTTCAGCTTTCATTGATCACCAGCTCCCTCCATTTCATGTAGTTACTGTTACACATTAGTTTATTTCACATTGTCTTTACCCTGATTTACGTTCATAACATTGTTGTTTGTTGTTCAAATAAAGTCAAATTATTAATGAACAAAGCTGCTGTAACAACAAAGTATGACTTATGAGTTGATGAAAAAGACAAGATGAAAATGAACCATTTTATTAAACAGTTGTATGCATTTCCTGTTTACAGAGAAATAAGGGTTTATAAGGGTAAGTAAGTAACAAAATGGTAATCAGATTGTTTAAAATGGTTATGATCAACATGACTTACAGTATTGATAAGTGAACATTTCATAGTATATCATTAATAAAACCAGAAATGCTGAGATCAGTATACAAGCTCCAATCAGTGCAACGACCTTATTATAAAATAATGCAAAACAAAGTATAGCAACAGATATGAATAAATATAGTACAGAAAAATATATCAAATGGACTTTAAAGGGACTTGAGAGATGTGCAGCTCTTCCTCCAGTGGGAACTGCTGCTCATTAGTCTGTCTGGAACGCTGCACTGTGGAGAAGAACTGAAGTTATTACACAAAAAATGTAGTTATTGTTTTGTGGGCTAGTTCTTCAGCACAATGTGATGTAGAAAAGAAAGGATAGTTTATAGCTGTGGAGCATACGGTCAAGCCTGGGTTTGCTTGAGTTCCTCTATGGTTGGTGCAGGGACGGGTAGAAGCAGGCCAAACCTTCTGGGGTCATCAGGCTGAAGCGACCTTAGTCTGGGTCTTCCCCTGCCAGTCATGAAGCAGCAGCTGTAAGAATCAAATTATAACAAACTGTTTACAAAGACGAGGAGCATATTCCTCATCTGGGCTGTCATCACCTTTTCCTTTTCTTCCTGATCATCTGTTCCCCAATCAAAACTGTGAAATGTGAGATGAGTAAATACTAGGAATCCTACTACAAGTACATTTACTTCTACATTACTACTCAAACAATAATCACGACTTCCTGAAGTCACTGATCTCATGTTCATTCATGTTCAGGTTTTCGTTGTCTTGGACTCTCCTATTCTGAAGACAATATGATGAAGAATTACACACTGTCAGCATAGGTGTGGACTGCAGCTACTATTTTCTCTGTGTCATGTTTAGTAATAAACTATAGTTACCTCTTCTCCAAAGCTTCAGAGACATCCATGGTGCTCTCCAGAGCTTCAATCCCTTCTTCTATAAGTGGTAGATCTTCTCTATAGAGATAAAATTGTTCTGTTTGTGAAAATGTAGGCCACCAATAATACTGTACTTCTGTATTGATATTAGGATCTATAATTCACAATGTGGTCTGAAATCATATTAGTTCAGATCCTGAATACTGACCGGTCTGAAAGTGCTCCACTTGATGGACACCCAATACTGGACAGGGGCAGTCAAATGATGCTTCCTCTGCTGCCTCTTACTAGGGGTGGAGGTGCTTGGACATTCAAAGCTAGAAAGAAAATCCCATAATCAACTTATTTACACAGAAAAGTGAAGATCATTTCACCAAAATATCAAACCTGAGTGATCTCTACTAAAAAGGGCTTTATGGACTCTATTAGATACGACGGATGAACAGCTAGCGTTTGTAGCGAGGAATGGGCAGGAGTAGCATTACTCGATTTGGACGCCAGAGGTTGTTCAACATATAATTACATTCATAAACTCAAAATAAAAAAATGGCAAAAAATGAAAAATGGTAGTAACTACAGTAACTCATCAGAAAGCGCTTCCAGCAGTAAAACTACAGGCAGGATAATCTGATATTGATTAATATTGACGCATGCGCAGTAAGCCTCTATAGGACAGTAGCTGGGCAGCTCTAGTCTGGAGCACTTTAGCTACCTAGCTCTCTCAAACACGCGCTGCCTTCATAACCCAGCTGCACTCGGACCACTGGGTAGAAATGAAGCACTCCAATGTTTAAAGGACTGAAAAAGCCCATCTCTACTAGTGGCTGTAATAAATGATCTAGATGAGGTTAGCTAAACTTAGCTGAAGCTCAGTGCTCACCTGTTCAGGAGGAAATCAGCCAGTTCGTCCGTTTTGAAGTCCTTCTGGGCTCTAAGCTGTCTCCATCTATCAAACGCATCGCCAGTATTTCCTCTGCTTTTACTCCGTCTCTGGTCATGGAGCTTTTTAGACGAATGCCGAGGCTTTTTAGGTTGTGTAACATCTAATGATCCAGGTCCAGGTCGCTTCCTCGCCTCCATGGCTGCAGCACGCTGTGTTTCCTTGCTGTTGTTTTTCCATATCTGGCAACCCGGGGTGTGGCAGTAGGACTGGGGGGTGGGGGAGTGGGGCGATGGGCGGGATAGGAAGCTACAGCACAACCAGAGATCCGCTCCGTACCTGACCCCTCAAAGACCACCATACAGGTAGAAGCACTGCGGTCAAGAAATGCTGGAGCTGAAACCTGTGTGTTTCTTTAATATCTGGAGACACATCCTGATCATTTTATCAGTTAGTGCAGAAAATGTAATACTTAATGACCTTTAACTGATCAAATGGAGGTTTGTGATTTCTACTAGAGTTTAGAAGTCTTCAGCCCTTAAACTCAGGTCTCTAAATGAGTTTAATGAAGTGGACATTTGGAGTCAGATGAACTTCACACTGTGAGGTATGGCTGTGTCTAACAGTCCGACTGTGTGTCACTGTATTAATGCGCCACAGGAGGAGCGCTTTTTTAGGAGACAACAAATGAGTAATATATTGATCCTTTCTGGTAAAAATACATCATCTTACAGATATTCCACAAATAATACTAATTAATAATATAGAGAACTCTAAGTGAAACACTGAGATCTGCAGAAGAACAAGTGACCGAAAGGAACTAGACCAGGCGGCGGATGACTACATTTTGAGGACACGCTGATGAAGTTCAGCTCAATCAGGCTGGAGGGAGAAGGTCCGCTATCAGAGAGAGGAGAGTGAGGCTTTATCACCGGTGGAGGAAACTAGTCTGAATCCCAGCACTTCAATGTATGTAGGCTACAATAATCACTTCCATGATATTAAAATATTCAATAATAAGATAAAGCTCCCATTAGTTTATTGTTGTTGTAGATTGTTAGTTAATTAAGGAGGACGTTGGCAGATCTAGCTAGATAGTTGGGTAGCTCGGCTAATTAGCTGTTAGCTTTCACTGAACTCCAGCTTTCCTTCTCTCACAGTTTATTCAGGTCAGAGAGCTTTTAGACAACAAATCCTCGCCCTTCCATCAGAGTTTTATACGAGTCTCAAAATGTAGATTTAGTCTCCTTCACCAGCACTAACTCTTCTGATGAGTCTGTTTCTGTTCAGCAGTAAGAAGATAGTAAATAAATGAAATTAAAAACATTTAGTTCAGAATAAACTGCTTTAAAACTGGTGCAAAGGAACAAAACCCTGTGATATTGAACTTTTTTTGTGAATAGAGGATAGAGGTAAGCTTTAGTGTTTCAGGATTCTTCGATCTGTACAAAGACATTTAGTTATTTCCAGCATTTTTCTGTATGATGTTGAAACAGTTGTTTCATTGGAGAAATGGTGCTGAGCTGCTAATGCAGGTGAGGGCTCTTCATCTCTGTGAGAGCAGCTGAGCTTGAGGACTAGCTAGCTAACTACCATGTGTTCAGTGAAAGATCAGCATTTTTATTAATGGAAACACAAATAACTAAAGAAAGAAATCAACAGTGAATAGAAAGTCATTTGCATGAAATCATACAGAATTTTCTCTGTGGGGGTATTTAGTTATTTTTACTTACTAAAAAAAATAAAGCAGGATTTCTCAGTCAGGGAGCTGAAGCTCATAGAGGAGGATTTTCTAATAAAAATGTGCCTCAGCTCTTTGTCTACTGGATAAGCTTGACTTTGGGCTTAAGTTATCTTGCTAATCTGAGAAATCCTGCTTTGTGAAATGCCCCCCAGGAGTGGCTAAATGTTTACATAGGATACATCTGATTTTGTTAGATGAACAGAATTACTGGACACATTTGGTTCATTTTGTTGCTCTTGGTGTGCAGGTATCCCACCAATGCAGAGCATGTCCAAGTTGCAAAGCTTTAATGTTGAAGAGCTCTTTCCTGAGGGATGTTGAGGAGAGCGGTTATGTAAGTTTGTTTAAGAATGATTTTATTATGGTTGATCACAGAAGAGTAGTTGGTGTAATATTGGTTGAGATATTTGAGTAATTCTCTTTTTATGGTTGGGACTGATAACTTATGGTATCTTTGATGAAGGAATCATGCGTTGTTGGAGAGGATGCTACGCCTGTGGCCCACATTGAGGTATCTCATTAAAAGTACAGGGAGACACAACCTGATTTGTTGATTGTGAAGGACCACATGAAGAAGACCTTTGAAGACTCTTGGAAGATTCTCAGGGGTAAGTGGAATAAAGTAATGGGAGGTTAAACAGTATAGCCATCAAATGTGATGTGATGAACCAACTTCATATGAATAATTGTGTCTTTTATAGTCTATTAAAATATATTTATGACTGTTCTAGGTTTTTTACTCTTCACTACTGCCTTCATCTCTACACTTTATTGCAACATCATAATGAAGCTTTTGTGTATCTTCTGCTTTTGTCTTACAGTGTATGATGAGGTTGATGCCATCCATCCTGTGATGGTGAACATTTGTCACCGCTTCAGCTGAAACAGTGCTGGGAGTTTTCCTCTAAAGAACTCCTAGGTTATTTTCAAGAGATGCTCAGCAAAAGTGTAAGCACCCCACTTTCATCTCCACCAGCAGACCTACAGAAGTCTCAAACTAACCCCCAAAATATAATACCGCCTAATTCCAAATCCAGTCCGGAGGTATTATCCCTGCTTAGGTAAGATCATGACGGCGATTATCCAAAAACAATTCACAATCACCAAACCAACCACACCAAAATGTCTATTAGAACACAAACAACCACAAGTGAGCTATGCTTAACAAATCTACTACAAAAGTCCATTCTGATTAACCATATACAAACTCAAAAGATACCCCAATGGACCACTACTGTGCCCTAATACAGTGTCACAGTTTATGTCAATTAAAGTCGTCTACATGTAAACTTTGACCATCGAAGTTTCCCACTTCTCAACCTCTCCATTTGAGCAAGTAGCTGGAGTTAAAAGATTTAGCAGTGCTGAGCTGTCATGCATGCAGAAGTGGACTAGATTTGAATAGCAGATAAAACTCGGGAATGGACTGATTTAAGAGGTAGAAGAAGAAAATGCCTGAAAACGGGAGCAAAAAAAAAATTCCCCCAAAATGGGTGGTAAAACGGAAATGCCCTAAAACGCGGGCAAAAAAAGAAAAGAAAACGGTGCCTGAAAACGGGTGTGAAGCCGAACATGCACGAAAACGGCTGTGAAAAAAATACGCGAAAAATGAAAATCCACCCAAATCCGACAAAAGATGAAAAAGTGCAAAAAACGCACAAAAAAAGGGTGAAAACGCTCAAAAAGCATAAAATATACCCCAGATGCATCAAAATGCATCACTCGCATGAAAATTTGAAAAAACTTTTAAAAGGCACAAAAAGTGTAGACCGCGGACCTGACGTGAAAAAAAAGACCCAAAAAATGAAAATCCACTCAAATCTGACAAAAGTTGAAAAAGTGCAAAAAACTCAAAAAATGCACAAAAAAGGGTGAAAACGCTCAAAAAGCATAAAATATGCCCCAGATGCATCAAACTGCATCACTTGCATGAAAATTTGAAAAAACTTTTAAAAGGCACAAAAAGTGTAGACCGCGGACCTGACGTGAAAAAAAAGACCCAAAAAATGAAAATCCACTCAAATCTGACAAAAGTTGAAAAAGTGCTAAAAACTCAAAAAATTTACAAAAAATAGTGAAAACGCTCAAAAAGCATAAAATATGCCCCAGATGCATCAAAATGCATCACTTGCATGACAATTTGAAAAAACTTTTAAAACGGACAAAAAGTGTTGACCGCGGACCTGACGTGAAAAAAAAGACCCAAAAAATGAAAATCCACTCAAATCTGACAAAAGTTGAAAAAGTGCTAAAAACTCAAAAAGCATAAAATATGCCCCAGATGCATCAAAATGCATCACTTGCATGAAAATTTGAAAAAACTTTTAAAAGGCACAAAAAGTGTAGACCTGGCGTGAAAAAAAGGACCCAAAAAATGAAAATCCACCCAAATCTGGCAAAAGTTGAAAAAGTGCTAAAAACACCCAAAAAAGGGTGAAAACGCTCAAAAAGCATAAAATATGCCCCAGATGCATCAAAATGCATCACTTGCATGAAAATTTGAAAAAACTTTTAAAAGGCACAAAAAGTGTAGACCGCGGACCTGACGTGAAACAAAAGATTTTCTCTTGCATGAAAATTTGAAAAAACTTTTAAAACGCACAAAAAATGTAGACCGTGGACCTGACGTGAAAAAAAAGACCCAAAAAATGAAAATCCACTCAAATCTGAGAAAAGTTGAAAAAGTGCTAAAAACTCAAAAAATTTACAAAAAATAGTGAAAACGCTCAAAAAGCATAAAATATGCCCCAGATGCATCAAAATGTATCACTTGCATGAAAATTTGAAAAAACTTTTAAAACGCACAAAAAGTGTAGACCGCGGACCTGACGTGAAAAAAAAGACCCAAAAAATGAAAATCCACTCAAATCTGAGAAAAGTTGAAAAAGTGCTAAAAAGTCTAAAAACGCACAAAAAAGGGTGAAAATGTCCAAAAAGCATAAAATATGCCCCAGATGCATCAAAATGCATCACTCGCATCAAAATGTGAAAAAACTTTTAAAACGCACAAAAAGTGTAGACCGCGAACCTGATGTGAAACAAAAGATTTTCTCTTGCATGAAAATTTGAAAAAACTTTTAAAACGCACAAAAAGTGTAGACCGCGGACCTGACGTGAAAAAAAAGACCCAAAAAATTAAAATCCACTCAAATCTGACAAAAGTTGAAAAAGTGCTAAAAACTCAAAAAACGCACAAAAAAGGGTGAAAATGTTCAAAAAGCATAAAATATGCCCCAGATGCTTCAAAATGCATCACTTGCATGAAAATTTGAGAAAATTTTTAAAAGGCACAAAAAGTGTAGACCGCTGACCTGACGTGAAAAAAAAGACCCAAAAAATTAAAATCCACTCAAATCTGACAAAAGTTGAAAAAGTGCAAAAAACTCTAAAAACGCACAAAAAGCAAAAAATATGCCCCAGATGCATCAAAATGCATCACTTGCATGAAAATTTGAAAAAACTTTTAAAAGGCACAAAAAGTGTAGACCTGACGTGAAAAAAAAGACCCAAAATATGAAAATCCACTCAAATCTAACAAAAGTTGCAGAAGTGCAAAAAATGTTAAAAACGCACAAAAAAGGGTGAAAACGCTCAAAAAGCATAAAATATGCCCCAGATGCATCAAAATCCATCACAACCATGAAAATTTGAAAAAACTTTTAAAAGGCACAAAAAGTGTAGACCGAGGACCTGACGTGAAAAAAAGACCCAAAAAATGAAAATCCACTCAAAACTGACAAAAGTTGAAAAAGTGCTAAAAACTCTAAAAACGCACAAAAAAGGGTGAAAACGCTCAAAAAGCATAAAATATGCCCCAGATGCATCAAAATCCATCACAACCATGAAAATTTGAAAAAACTTTTAAAAGGCACAAAAAGTGTAGACCGAGGACCTGACGTGAAAAAAAGACCCAAAAAATGAAAATCCACTCAAATCTGACAAAAGTTGAAAAAGTGCTAAAAACTAAAAAAATGCACAAAAAAGGGTGAAAATGCACAAAAAGCATAAAATATGCCCCAGATGCATCAAAATGCATCACTTGCATGAAAATTTGAAAAAACTTTTAAAACGCACAAAAAGTGTAGACCGTGGACCTAACGTAAAAAAAAAAAGACCCAAAAAATGAAAATCCACTCAAATCTAACAAAAGTTGAAAAAGTGCTAAAAACTCAAAAAATTTACAAAAAAGAGTGAAAACGCTCAAAAAGCATAAAATATGCCCCAGATGCATCAAAATGCATCACTTGCATGAAAATTTGAAAAAACTTTTAAAACGCACAACAAGTGTAGACCGTGGACCTGACGTAAAAAAAAGACCCAAAAAATGAAAATCCACCGAAATCTGACAAAAGTTGAAAAAGTGCTAAAAACTTTAAAAATGCACAAAAAAGGGTGAAAACGCTCAAAAAGCATAAAATATGCCCCAGATGCATCAAAATGCATCACTTGCATGAAAATTTGAAAAAACTTTTAAAAGGCACAAAAAGGGTAGACCGCGGACCTGACGTGAAAAAAAAGACCCAAAAAATGGAAATCCACTCAAATCCGCCAAAAGTTGAAAAAGTACAAAAAACTCTAAAAACGCACAAAAAAGGGTGAAAACGCTCAAAAAGCATAAAATATGCCCCAGATGCATCAAAATGCATCACTTGCATGAAAATTTGAAAAAACTTTTAAAACGCACAAAAAGTGTAGACCTCGGATCTGACGTGAAAAAAAAGACCCAAAAAATAAAAATCCACTCAAATCTGACAAAAGTTGAAAAAGTTCTAAAAACTCTAAAAACGCACAAAAAAGGGTGAAAACGCTCAAAAAGCATAAAATATGCCCCAGATGCATCAAAATGCATCACTTGCATGAAAATTTGAAAAAACTTTTAAAAGGCACAAAAAGTGTAGACCGCTGACCTGACGTGAAAAAAAAGACCCAAAATATGAAAATCCACTCAAATCTGACAAAAGTTGCAGAAGTGCAAAAAATGTTAAAAACGCACAAAAAATGGTGAAAACGTTCAAAAAGCATAAAATATGCCCCAGATGCATCAAAATGCATCACTTGCATGAAAATTTGAAAAAACTTTTAAAACGCACAAAAAGTGTAGACCGTGGACCTGACCTAAAAAAAAAGACCCAAAAAATGAAAATCCACTCAAATCTGACAAAAGATGAAAAAGTGCTAAAAACTCTAAAAAAGCACAAAAAAGAGTGAAAACGCTCAAAAAGCATAAAATATGCCCCAGATGCATCAAAATGCATCACTAGCATGAAAATTTGAAAAAACTTTTAAAACGCACAAAAAGTGTAGACCGTGGACCTGACGTAAAAAAAAAGACCCAAAAAATGAAAATCCGCTCAAATCTGACAAAAGTTGAAAATGTGCAAAAAACTCTAAAAACGCACAAAAAAGGGTGAAAACGCTCAAAAAGCATAAAATATGCCCCAGATGCATCAAAATGCATGACTTGCATGAGAACTGAAAAAAACTTTTAAAACGTACAAAAAGTGTAGACCTCGGATCTGACTTGAAAAAAAAGACCTAAAAAATAAAAATCCACCGAAATCTGACAAAAGTTGAAAAAGTGCTAAAAACTTTAAAAATGCACAAAAAAGGGTGAAAACGCTCAAAAAGCATAAAATATGCCCCAGATGCATCAAAATGCATCACTTGCATGAAAATTTGAAAAAACTTTTAAAAGGCACAAAAAGTGTAGACCGTGGACCTGACGTAAAAAAAAGACCCAAAAAATGAAAATCCACTCAAATCTGACAAAAGATGAAAAACTGCAAAAAACTCTAAAAACGCACAAAAAAGGGTGAAAATGCTCAAAAAGCATAAAATATGCCCCAGATGCATCAAAATGCATCACTTGCATGAAAATTTTAAAAAACTTTTAAAATGCACAAAAAGTGTAGACCGCGGACCTGACGTGAAAAAAAAGACCCAAAAAATGAAAATCCTCCCAAATCTGATAAAAGTTGAAAAAGTGCTAAAAACTCTAAAAACTCCCAAAAAAGGGTGAAAACGCTCAAAAAGCATAAAATATGCCCCAGATGCATCAAAATGCATCACTTGCATGAAAATTTGAAAAAACTTTTAAAACGCACAAGAAGTGTAGACTGCGGACCTGACGTGAAAAAAAGACCCAAAAAATGAAAATCCGCTCAAATCTGAAAAAAGTTGAAAATGTGCAAAAAATTCTAAAAACGCACAAAAAAGGGTGAAAACGTTCAAAAAGCATAAAATATGCCCCAGATGCATCAAAATGCATCACTAGCATGAAAATTTGAAAAAAACTTTTAAAACGCACAAAAAGTGTAGACCGCGGACCTGACGTGAAAAAAAAGACCCAAAAAATGAAAATCCACTCAAATCTGACAAAAGTTGAAAAAGTTCTAAAAATTCTAAAAACGCACAAAAAAGGGTGAAAACGTTCAAAAAGCATAAAATATGCCCCAGATGCATCAAAATGCATCACTAGCATGAAAATTTGAAAAAACTTTTAAAACGCACAAAAAGTGTAGACCGTGGACCTGACGTAAAAAAAAAGACCCAAAAAATGAAAATCCGCTCAAATCTGACAAAAGTTGAAAATGTGCAAAAAACTCTAAAAACGCACAAAAAGGGTAAAAACTCACAAAAAGCATAAAATATGCCCCAGATGCATCAAAATGCATCACTTGCATGAAAATTTGAAAAAACTTTTAAAACGCACAAAAAGTGTAGACCGTGGACCTGACGTAAAAAAATGACCCAAAAAATGAAAATCCACTGAAATCTGACAAAAGTTGAAAAAGTTCTAAAAACGCACAAAAAAGGGTGAAAACGCACAAAAAGTGTAGACCGCGGACCTCCACAGCGGACACTGAACTCCACAGCGGTACTGGCAAAATGTTTTTGAAGCTCAGACTTACTGCAGGAGGAACTACACTGATCTAGTCAGGCATCAGAGATCAGTACCAGAATGAAGAAGTGAAGATTAAAGGGATGACCAGCATCACTTCTTTCTGGATCTGCCTGCTGCGTGATGACTGGGAGTGGACTGATGTAGGACCCTCTGCTTACAGAAACTGGGGGGGTTTTCAACCTTAATCATCACCATTACTAAACTGTACACAGCTGAGAAATGGGAAATAGGAAACAGTGCCATGCAGTAATGCTGTTTCTGCTGCTCTGTGCTACAACAGTAAGTCCTGCCTTCACACACACTCTACATCTCTCAGCAGTGTCAAGTACCATCAATATAACACACCTTACCTAATTCAGTGTCTCTGATCTCACTGTAAAACTCACTGTCTTTTCTGTCTCTATCAGTGTCTGTAAATGTCAGTGCTGACTGTATTAGAGGGGGGAGCGCTCTGGACTACAGTAAGAAAGGTAACAGGACTGGTCAATATTGTAGAAGTTATTACTGAATATTAAAGAACAACATCAAGTTAATATGTTATGTATGTGGAAGACACCACTGCACTGATTAATCTGACTGGTATTGGTTCTGCCTGGACTGGTCTGTACTGGAATCAGTCCAGTACTAAATGGTCTAGTGGTGATGAAGCTACATTCAGTGCTCTGACAGGAGACTGTGGGTCAGAGCTGTGCTGTGCTGCTATGAAGGCTGATGTTTTTTGGGAAAGTCTTCAGTGCACAGAGAAAAGGAATTTCATGTGTTATAAACAAGGTAAAAACTGACTTAACAGAAAAGCTAGCACACGCTTTTATTACCTCAAGGCTAGATTACTGTAATGCACTTCTGTCAGGTTGTTCCAGCAGGAACGTCAATAAATTTCAGCTGGTTCAAAATGCTGCAGCCAGGGTCCTTACTAAAACTAGAACATTTCACTATATCAGTCCAGTTCTATCAGCACTTCATTGGCTCCCAGTTAAATTCCGCATTGAATACAAAATTCTTCTGTTAACATATAAATCCCTACATGGCCTCGCTCCTGAGTACCTACGGGACCATACTACATATTACGAACCATCAAGATTACTTAGATGTCAGGATGCTGGACTCGCTTACTCGTTCCCAAAATTCAGAAAACCTCAGCAGGGGAAGAGCCTTTTCTTATAAAGCCCCCCAACTCTGGAATAACCTTCCAGATAATGTTTGGGACTCAGACACAGTCTCAATCTTTAACTCTAGTCTGAAAACTTATCTGTTTAGTTTAGCTTTTGGTAATTAATGTTTCCCTTTAGATCACGTGTCAAACTCGTGGCCCGCCGTGTCATTTGTTGTGGCCCGCAAGATCTTAAAAGATCTGCTTAATGCTGTCGCTTCACGGGTAACATAATTGGCATGAATTGTGGGAAATGGAGTTTATTGTCAATGCATGCTTTTAGACTAATTCTAAAGCGTGCATTGACCTTAAAGTACATGTCCCCACAATGCATGCAGATTATGCTTTTTTCAACAAGTGGAATTACAGCTACAATAAGCTACAAATATGATCCCAAAATGTCCAGGAAAAGAAAAATTGATGCAGATGGAAGACCGTTTCAAGAGGGATGGGAAGGCGAATACATGTTTGTGCTTCAAGGAGAAAAAACGGTATGTCTTTTGTGTTATGAGACGGTGGCAGTTGTCAAGGAGTACAATTTACGTCGGCACTTTGGCATACTTAGCTCCGTGTTTGGGATCAAAGTTAGCCTTCAAAAAAGCAACAAATTGTACAAGAATTAAAAGGCAAATTGCGATCGCAGCAGAATATGTTCACAAGAGCTACGGCCCAAAACGACGCAGCAGTGAAAGCTAGCTTTATTGTAGCTGAAGTCTTTTTCAGAGGGTGCATTTTTGAAGCAGTGTATGCTGAAGGTCTGTGAGCAGGTGTGTCCCGACCAGATACAGACATTTAAAAATGTCAGTTTATCAAGAAACACCATCGCGGAGCGAATTAAGGAACTCGCAGGAAACCTGGCAACACAGCTGGCCGCAGAGAGGCGCAACTACCAAACCTTTTCATTAGCGCTTGATGAAAGCACAGATAGCACGGATACAGCGCAGCTATCCATTTTCATTAGAGGCGTGAAGTCGGACCTCTCTGTCACTGAGGAGCTGTTGGATATAGCTGCCATGCATGGGACCACAACGGGATGGGACATTTTCGATGCGGTGGAGAAGTCCTTAAATAAAAATGCATTGCCCTGGGAAAATTTGGTTGGATTAACCACAGACGGCGCACCTGCAATGTGTGGAGGAAAATTGGGCTTGGTTGGACTAATGAAAGAGAAAATGCAGAAGAGTAACTGTCACGCGCACCTTATAACTTATCATTGCATTATCCATCAAGAGGCTTTGTGTGGGAAGGTGCTGGGGATGGATGATATAGTAACCACTGTCATGAACACAGTGAACTTCATTCGGGCGCGTGGCCTGAATCACCGTCAGTCCAGCTGTTCTTGCAGGAGATGGGCTCGGAGCACGGAGACGTGCCGTACCATACGGAGGTGCGGTGGCTGAGTAGGGGCAAAGTCCACAAATGATTTTTTGAGCTTAGGAAGGCATTGCTCTTTTCATGCTGGGTAAAGGAAAACCCATGTCCGAACTGTCAGTTCCAAACTGGCTGTGTGACTTTGCGGTGTTGGGCGACATTACCGAACATCTTGCCCAACTGAATCAGAAGCTTCAGGGACGCAAACAAGTCATCACGCAGATGTCCGACATGATCACTGCTTTCCAGCGTAAACTTGATCTATGGATGTGCCAGGTGAAGCAGGACAATCTTGCCCACTTTCCTGTTTGTCAGAGCATCTCAGCCTCATTTCCCGGCAGTTTTTCATGTGCTCAGTTGGCTACCAAACTGAACCGGTTAATGAATGAGTTTGATCGGCGCTTCTGTGACTTTAGAGCCCAGCAGTCAGGCTTTGCCAGCTTTGCCAATCTCAGCACCTTCAGATGGAGCTAATCGAGCTTCAAAGTGATCGTTGCCTAAGAGCAGAGTTCCAGGATGCTGCTTTTAGCAGACTTTTACTGTCTGCTTCCCCCTGATTTGATGCCACAGCTTCAACTTCATGCTGCCTGTGTTTTGTCCATGTTTGGGAGCATCTATCTGTGCGAACAGATGTTTTCAATGATGAATCTCAACAAAAACAAGCACAGATCACAGTTTTATGTTTATTATTTTCAGAACATGATCAATGGATGAGGATGGTGGAGAGGAGGTCCACTTGGTGTGTTCAAGGACAGGCAGCATCTCCTAATCAACTCCACCTAAAAACTTGACCAATATAGTGAACTGAGACAACCCTGTTTAGCACATATACTACTTTATATGTGAAGCAGTGTATTTAGTGTTTACACAGGTTTATGTGTTTTTGCAGACAAATGTTTACTGTAATCAAACCATCTGTCATTAAGTGTATGTATGACCTCTGCAAGGGTGTGTGCAGCCATTTGTGTTTTGTAAAATGCCACATCTGTTACACATGTTCTTAGCAGCTCATAGTTGTTGGTTGTATTGTTATTCTGCCCCTTTCAATTGTGACAAAGTTTTGAGTTAGTTAATGTCATAACTTGTGTTTGATGATATTTTTCTTTATTCACTTGGATAGTTTGATCGTTGATTGATGGAGTAATACGAGTTTCTTAACCTGACAAATTAACAGGATTTATGTTATGTTAACAGAGTAACAAGCAAACATATTTTTCATCTATTCAAATATTTATAAGTTGAATAAGTAATAAATTCAGAGTTATTTAACATTAAGGAGTACTAATATTTATTCTACATTACATTTGGTTGCATTTAGTTACATTTATACTGTCTTACAGTTACATCTGGCCCTTTGAGGGCAACCATTATGGTGATGTGGACCTCTGTGAAAATGAGTTTGACACCCCTGCTATAGAGCTTTCAGTAACACTTAGGAGCCTAAGACACTGTATCAGATGGTAAAGATGTAATTGATGTGATAAGAAATATCTATTTTTTACTCTTATTATGATGCTTGAGTTGGCTTTATGAGCTTCTTTTTTGATCTTAACTGGTGTAGCAGTTATTTTAACTGCTCACTCACTTCTGTTAATGTCTGTTAGCAGGTATTTGCTGATAGACACTGACAGAAGTGAGAACCCAGAAATGTGAAAAGGGCCCATCCACAAAGTGCAGGGTGCAGCATGTGTTTGTATGTGGTGGAGGTGTGATGAGACAGGTGAGATAACTTGTGAACTTGTGACTGGTACACTGCGCTGCTGTCTGTTCAGGAGCCGAATTGCTCGGGGATAGAAGCTGTCTCGGCTGGTTCTGGTCTTCATGCTTCTGTACTTCATGCCACTGGGCAGTGGCTTGCGTGGGTGGCAGTGGTGGTTCTAGACCATTTTAAGGGCGGGGGGTCTAGGGCCAGTGGTTATGTTAGAGGGGTCGATTACTTTCTAGCATATGGTGCTTTACAGGCATTAAGAAACAAATATCTGCAACACTAAACATTTTTATTTCTACAGTTTAGACTCAGTTTTTATATTCAGTCTTATCATGTTCATCTGGCCTTCTGCACAAGTCTTTCTTTTTTTGGAAGAAGTGTGAAATATAATTTTTCCTCTTTTTGAAAATAAATACAGAGCAAAAACAGTGTCGAGCCACCACTACGAGGGGATTGCTGCGTTAGCTTTGCCTTCATTTTCTTCGGGATTAATAAAGTATCAGTTTGGCTGAACCTCAAACACATCGCTTCGTATATAAATGACTTGATATGCAACACATTCTGAAAAACATTGTAAGACAGGATAAGATCATCCTTTATTAGTCCCACAGTGGGGAAATTCACAGTGTCACAGCAGCAACAAGATAAGGATAGCAAGACACACACTTAAGATAATATACACAATATAAATAATAACAGTCAAAACAATTGACACACATTGACCCTCGATTGCACATGAGAATGGGAGATATTGCGCATTGTAATGTTTATGTGAATGAGCTCTTTATCCTAATTAAAAAATGTACAGATAAATGTATCCTCCGCATTTGACCCATCTGTGGTCGTGAACACACACACACTAGGGGCAGTGAGTACACACACACCTAAAGCAGTATATATTACATGAACAGTTTCCACATTTTTCAACAGTTTTCTTTTACATTTTACTTACCTTGCTTATCTTTGTCGCCGTGTGTTCACAGAGTTGAGGAGAGACACGCCTAATTTAGGGGGGCCGTAGGGGGGTCCAAATGTGTTATGGGAGGGGCACTGGGCCCCTCTCGGCACCCCCCTAGAACCGCCACTGGTTGGTGAAGTCCTTAATAATCCTCCTCGGCTCCTCAAATAGTAACTGGTGAATAATTCTTTATCTTCAATAAATGGATGATCGTTTTAAATCTGCATGGTGGAGTGGAGAGTTAGAATTAGAAGCCAACTTTAAGGTTTGTTTTGGCTGCTAAGTGGAAACGTCTCTGTACTTATAATGTAAAATAAAGCTCTGTTTTGTTTTGATCACAGAGAGATGGATAGGATTGGAACTTAAAAAGCTGATACTTGATCTAATAAAAATGCCTGGATCAGTTCCTGATCCTGAGTCAATGGATCTTATCGGGACATCCCTAGTTGCTGCCCTGTTCACTTGTGAGTGTATGCTCACTGCCACGGATTGGTGGCAAGGTGAAATTCCACTGTACTGCTGTGGTGATAAAGTGTGGTTTCCTTTCCTTTCTCAGAACCCTTCTAGCTAGCCCTGTAGCTGTGTGTAAGGATCTGTACTATGGTAGTATAACCTTGTGTTTTATCTGTTCAGCTAAGGAAGATGTACGACATTGCACTGGTGTATCTGCATGGGCTATTGGGAATGCAGATCTTTATGCCATGGTGACCAAAGCCCTCTGCAGCCCTTACCTTCCAGTGCCTGGGACTGCACTGTGGGAATTAGGGAACCCTTTAGAGTAAGTATTCTTGTACCACTCATACAGGGGGGCCCCAAAGCATATTTTGTCATTTTGCCCATTCCTAAAATGTGTTAGATTGTGTTATGTTAGGAAATCAAAACAAGTAAGTATTTCTGGCTCTGCTTTTGTGGAACATTTAGAACAGTGCTACTGGAATACATCTCCAGGCTTCTCCACACAACAGTCCGTATTTATCAACATTGTGTGAAAACAAACAAACAAAAGGAGAAAAGGAAAGAAAACCAGTAAGACGCTGAAACTATGGCCCGAGGTCCCCTCATAACCTCCACTGTGATGCCGGCCAGAATAGGCTTCTGTTGGTCAAAGCTGGGGAGTCGACATGAAGGAATAGATACACCAACTGGCCGCTGCAGTGACGCAGACATGGTGGTAGAGTGTGTGTGTGTGTGTGTGTGTGTGTGTGTGTGTGTGTGTGTGTGTGTGGTGCTGGTGGTACAAGTGGATCAGACACAGCAGTTTTAAACACTGTGTCCACTCTGCTGTTTCTGATCCAATCAAATCAGCACAACAAACTCTAACAAACCACCACCATGTCAGTCAGTCAGTGTCACTCTAGTGATGAGAATATATGTATATATGAAGGTCAGTCTGAAACGGTGGAAATTCAGATCATCTCTGATATTAAACATAAAATAATCTTCTTTCAGTTAAATCCACTGTATTTTAACATCACTTTCCTACCTACTCATAATAAGACTTTATTGTGCTCATATCATTTCATAGCTAAATGATATAGATGGATACATTTACAATTCAATAAACTAAACCAAATGATCAAATCACTCCACAAAATCATCAGTGTCTGATGTATTCATGGTAGGAGTTTCAGACATTTCTTACTGTAGGAATGTGGAGTAATGGGATAGCAAACTTTTGTGAAGTGTCAATTTAGTATTGGGTAGACAAGATTTTGAAAAGTCAAACTGTTATGAATTCACACCCATAAATTCTTGAACAGTACCTTATGTATTCATGGTATGAGTTTCAGACATTTCTTACTGTAGAAATGTTCAGTAATGGGTAAATGCAGTAATGCTTAAAAATACAAATAAATACAATTAACAAAAAAAAAAAATTAACACAAAAACAAATAAATAAAAAAACAAATAAATAAAATGAACGAATAAACTTTGCTTTATCTGAATTAGATTTTTCTGGTGGTTAAGACATAACTGCGCATGTGCAAGCACAGCTTTTGCCGGGCAGACTGCAGACATTTTACACACACAGTTAGCGTATATGAGAAGACTTTGTTATTGCACAGTTACACTGTAGGATAGTTTATTTTGTTTGTCTTTATGAATCCACGTATATGCTTGATATTTCTGGTAAGTTTATGGGAGCACTAAGCATAGCTAAAAGGTCGCTAGCTAGCGCTGTCTAACTGTCTGATCTGCTCAAATGAATGCAAATTGAACTAACAAAATTGCACCAGGCGTCCACAAACCTTTGGCCACACAGCATCAGTTTGTGGTAATGGTACTGTGTCAGTCAAAAGCACCTTTGAGTCTAGATTTAGTCCTGATTTGAGAGGCACAGGAGTGTTTTATTAAATGCACTGCACAAACTTACAACACTCTTGCTAAAGTAAGCTGAATATTCCCAAAACATCATATTTCCACGTTTAGCAGCA
The DNA here is from genome assembly GCF_030463535.1 of Salminus brasiliensis. Classification (NCBI taxonomy): domain Eukaryota; kingdom Metazoa; phylum Chordata; class Actinopteri; order Characiformes; family Bryconidae; genus Salminus; species Salminus brasiliensis. The sequence goes on along the minus strand of NC_132884.1, from coordinate 19,005,017 downwards.
GAAGGTCACAGTTCATCATTGTAATCAGAAACTAAATGTTTTAGACGAGAACAGTTTCTTCATACAGCATATAGAGTTCATATAGCTAGCATATGCAGTTCTGATAACCATGTTGACGTGATTCAAATGTAAATGAATTTTAATGTAAAATTGTCATTTGTAATGCTTTTTGTTTTTAACATATTGTAAGAGTAATAAATGACATTCCACATGCCAAGTTAAAACATCAAGATAAAAAGGTATGTTCAAAACCAAATGTATATAAATGCTATTTTCTCCATAGGCTGAAACTCTTGTGATGGATTGTTGTTGTGCTGTTTTTAAGGATTCTGGGACGTGTCCTAAGTCATTGGTAAGTGTGTTGTTTTATTTAACTACTTGTATTTAACAAATAGGCTTCATAGAGCTACTTTTTTATTTATTTTATTGATCAGATTAGTTATAAATGCAGTTTGATTCATGCATGTAAATGTCATTTCTACAAAGATCATAAACTTCATGTTCATATTTTTTCTTTTCTATTTTATGTTTTTCTTTCCTCGCTGCTCTCCACTTCACTGCCTGTTTAACCGATGCTCTCCCCCGGCTCTGGTCGGACTTTGAAGACTTTCTTCTAAACCACTTCTATCTGAGGAATCGCCTGATCCCACGAATGTTCTTGCTTTAATCTCCACACTTTCTGGATCAGTTCGCAGTCCCTCTTTTTGTCCTCCAGCTTTTCTGCTCTTTCACGCTCTTTCCGCTGCGGCGTCTCCTCAGCCTTCTGCTCCTTGCTGGCTTCTTTCCTTTGGGCATGCCGAACTATCCTGGCCCTCAAATGGTAGAACCACGCGCAGCATTCCTGCGCCTCCTCCATTTCTACCAGCCTTTCCGAGGCCCTCCGCTTCTTTTCGGCGTATCTCGCCTGAACCCGTTTAATGTACTCTTCTCTTTCCTCCTGAGCCCTCTTCCGTCTCTCTTCAATCTGGCGATTCTCTCTTTCTGTTATTTTGATTGGAACAATGGCAAAGCCTTCCTTCCTGAACTCTGCAAAACAGGTTTTTTTTGGTTTATTCCACCATTTCACAGGGGTGGCGGTTTCTGGACGTTCTGCCTGGGTCTCCACAAAATCCAGGTGGCCTAAGTTCACTTAAGCTCCTCTATGGGGGCATCGTCCTTACAGAAGTTCACATCATTCTCTGGGTCTCCATCAGCCAGCCCTTCTTCTCCTAGCCGCTCCAGGGCATTCTTCATCTTGAGAGCGACGGTCTCAATTTCTGCTGTGAGATCCGCACCCCAAACACCTGCCTCTTTGAGCTGGTGTGCAAATTGTGAGCTCCGCTCCGAACTCCTCCAGTTCCATCATTCTGCTGAGCTGCAGACGTCACAATTGCAGTATTCAAGCGCAGCGCCCCTCCTTTATCACCTCTCGTTTATATACGATGATGTCATCAAATGTAAACCCCAAACACGCGGCTCTTTATTAAAAAAATTGCATTATAAAATTTGCATTTTATCTATTTAAATGTGTTTGATTTTATTTGATAATAACAAAAAATGCTTAAATGCTTCATCTGAATTTCCATTCTGTGTCAAATGAATGTACCAGTGGTAAAACTGCCATTGTAACGTCTAAGCAAGCTGAAGCAGTATAAATTAGAGCATGCTTTCAGCATCATTTAAGCCTCAATTGTATTACAAAGAACAATTCTAAATTGTCGAACCACAACTGCAGTTTATTTCCACTGTTGAATGTTTTACAGGTACCTTTAGGCAATAATCACATTCTTGATAAAACCTTAGACAATCACCTTCTGTCCGCGGTAGAACAACAGTCAGATCATTATAATATACAAGTCATTTTGTATAATATACAAGTCATGTGATGAGTTGTGTTTCAAGAGCAACAGTGTTGTGTTGGGAGATGAGCTGCTAGTATTGCTGGATTTCTATGTAGATGACATTGACCTAGGTAATCATTTAGACACATCCAGAAAAAACACCAAGTCTGTGTAGTATATTAAAATCCCAGCAATTTAACATCCGTTCGTAATTCCTTTTCTCATCTTTTTATTTATCTTCACTGTGCAAAGCAGATTATGTCAAGACATATGGATATATAAAGGTTTTAGAGCCTTTGCTGCAAAATCGTGTTTAAAAAAAAGTATTAAAAAAGTCAGGGCATTTTCATTGCACAGCTTGGTGGTTTGTTAAAGGCATAGAGCAGAATGCCATAGCACACAATTTGTGTGTTGTCTTGTCTGCGCGGCTTTCTCTGCACTGAGATGTTTCTGTTAAAGGAATGAACTACTGGTGTGTCGTATGATTGTAGTTCTCGTCTTGGCTGGTGGATTCATGCAAGTAGCGCCTGTGAGAAAATACTTGCTGCACTGACAACACATCTATCTGGGCTTGTCCTGGAGTGAGCAGTTACTTCCAACACCAAGCTGTCAAGTAAATCTAAATTCAAAAGGAGACGCTGTTGTGTTAGCATATTGGCTCCAATCAAGTGTGGTGTGAAAAGAGTGAACTTGCAGTGTTGTTTTATGTGTATTTTATGTGTGGCTGATTTATTTTTATGTAAGGTCATTATAGAAAATATTATAAAACAACAAGGGGGGAAATCACATTGTATAGAGACACTCACATGGGAGATAAAGTAGTTTTTCTAACAGTTTCTTTTGTAGAACGTTCAAGGTGCTTATGAGCTACATAAACTTTTTACATATTTTAATTAAGTAGAAACATAAAATTGCACTTATAAAGTAAGTTCTAGAAGATGAAATTAAGCTTATAAAAATTAGTGAGCGTTATTCAAAGTATATATCTGAATCAAGACCATTTTATTTTATGCAACTCTTTGACGTTCAGAGGGTTTGAGTACATTTTGAGTCATTTGTTTGAGTTAAGGTGCAGGTTTTGGGGAAGACGAGCTCTTGTTGTAAATCTGTTGGCCCTTATGGTTATGTAGAATCTGCATGGTCTTTGATGGGATGGTCGGAGCGCGTAGTCCTGGTCGAAGCTGGTATAATCCGAATTGAGCCAGAAGTACGTAAGTGCCAGCCTCCTATTACCAGTTCCAGTGGTGGGCCAGAATAGCTTATTTAATTTCCTACCACTTCCCCCATCCCACGCTCCCTGCACATTCTTCTAGCAGAACAGGATAAACTCAGTTTACATGTAGAAATGATGCTCTTTTTTATTAAGTTACACATCATTTACATTCATAGTGTATGACTAATAACTGTTTCATTCCACAGTCAAATAATAAATGAATTCATATCTTCATTACATATCTAAATACACATTTTCCTTTAAAATGTTCAATCTTGTTTTAACTTCAACTTCATTTGGGTAAAAGCTGTCAAAAAACACAACGAGAAGGCGGCAACAACATCAGGGTTTTCTCACCTGCAAAAAGCCACTAATCCTTTTGGCTTCTACCCTTTGTGCCATGAGCACTCTTTCTATCAATCAAACAGGTGCCATTCAAGCTCTTGATAGCCATAAAACCTTGTAGAGGGAGGTTGTAGAGGACTACTAGCATATATAGTCACCAAAAGCATTAGGATTCAAACAGTTTGATTAGACTCTGAGATAGACTTTAACTGAATGATGTGTTGGTTGTTTGTTCAGACTTAACAATCTCAGTATTTCCCCCAAATTCTTTGAACAGTTAAGAGGTTTGACAAATTAACAATTGAATAATAAACTGCCAAACATGTCCAATACATTTGTTTTTGCACTCATAACTGTCACTGACATTTGCATTTTCTGGAGATAGGGTTGGGCTGTTCTTTGACCTGCCGTTAAGAACAGTCCCTTGCTTAGCACAGTTTGTTGCTTGTATAGCGAAATAACATTTGGGGAGCTTAGACTAATGGGGTACAGATGCTCATGTCATTTTCTTTCAATCATTTTAGTGGATTTGAATCCAGAGGATTGATTACTTCTGGCCATCAGTCCATGGTTTAGATGCTCTGAAGAGATTGCTAAACAATTCTGCAGAGCTCTGGCTGGCTCCTCCTCAACAGGTCTGGGCCTAAAAAACAAGAGACACAAAAAGCTGTTTAAATGTAATCCGAGTGAAAGCGTTTGCCGTTATCGGGTCTAAATCACTGCCACCTCCAGCATCAAAACTTAAAACCTTCTTTCTCACCTGGAGAAGCCCGGCAGCACTGTGAGGATCACCTTCTTTGATTTCTCCAGTGCTTTTAACACCATACAGCCAGGGCTCCTAAAGGACAAGCTGGGACATTGTGGAGTGGACAATCACCTGTCGAACTGGATACTGGACTACCTCACCAACCGACCACAGTATGTGAGGGCACAGGAGCCCCTCAAGGAACGGTCTTGGCACCGTTCATCTTCACCCAGCTCACCGACCTGTCACCTCCAGAAGTTCTCCGATGACTCAGCGATTGTCGGCCTCATAACCAATGAGGAGGACAGTGAGTACAGAGAACTCATTCAGTCAGGACTTTGTGGACTGGTGTCTGCAGAAACACCTTCAGATAAACACAGGAAAGACCAAAGAACTGGTGGTGGATTTCCGCAGGAGCAGACACCCCCCTCCATCAGTGAACATCCAGGGTATGAACATTGAGCAGCACTGGGCAGCTCCTTTAGTGACAGGCTGCTTCACCCCAAGTGTGTGAAGGAGCGGTATCGCAGGTCCTTTCTTCCTGCTACCGTCAGACTCCACAACCAGCACTGCTCCCAGCGGACCACATTTACACACACTTAACTACACACACATGTTCAGGGAATAGAGATCCCTTAATGTAAAAATACTATGTGCAATACCCCCCTCCCACATGTGCAATTAAGAGTCATTTGCAATAATCTGTAAATAATAGTTATTGCTTTTTTTACTTCTTATTTATATTGTGTATATATAGTGTCAATTATTTATCCACATTTTTTTTTTGTAACTGAGTGTCTTGCTATCCCTTTCTGCTGTGACACTGAAAATTTCCCCACTGTGGGACTAAGAAAGGATTATCTTATCTTATCTTTATCTTAAGTCAAAGATATTGTAACACTTTAAGAAAAAGAAAAGTTTATGATCAATAATCTGAATCTTGCTGCTAAAACCTGTAAAGTTTTTTTTTCAATCTAAAGCCTGTGCCCCCCTTAAAATAAACAAAATCTGGAAAGACACCGTTTTTGTTGTCTCTAATAAAAGGTCAATTGAAATCATTGCTGACTTCCTGTGGTGTAAAACAAAATTAAAGTCAAAATTACATCTGTTCTGTTCATTTTTATGTTTTAATCTTTTAGAGGGGGGTGGGGGGCATAAAACTGTAAACTGCTCATGCATCCATGTTCACTAACTACTACTAAACTTACAATGTGGCAGCATTATCCAGTTATAGTATACAGCCATGATCCACTAATGGAGGACAAAGACGACCACAATCAGTGGCACAGACTCAGCAAGTGGACGATGAGCAAGAGATTGATTCAGGATTTTTTTTTTTTGCATGTTACTGATACAACACCACCATCCCACCCAACTCTCATTACCCTACCGCATGCATTTTACGCACCAGCCAACAGGCCTGAAAAACAACAGCAGCAGCAGCCAGTTAAACAATCTGCAATACAATAAATGATTCTATACTATTTTAAATATATATTCTTTGCCAGGTTACATGTTTTATTCTATGATCAACACTAATACGTACATAAGAACACTGTTAAAAACCAAACAGAAATCTTGGCTGTAGTTCCAGAACTGTTTCTGGTATGTCTGTCTGTGTGCCACACCGCTCTGCAGACAAACTACTACACTGTGTGCAGGATTATTAGGCAAATGAGTATTTTGATCACATCATCCTTTTTATACATGTTGTCCTACTCCAAGCTCTATAGGCTTGAAAGCCAACTACCAATCAAGTAAATCAGGTGATGTGCATCTCTGTAATGAGAAGTAACTTCCTTTCCTTTGGCAAAATGGGTCAGAAGAGAGATTTGACGGACTCTGAAAAGTCAAAAATTGTGAGATGTCTTGCAGAGGGATGCAGCAGTCTTGAAATTGCCAAACTTTTAGAGCGTGATCACCGAACAATCAAGCGTTTCATGGCAAATAGCCAACGGGGTCGCAAGAAACGTGTTGGAAAAAAAAAAGGCACAAAATAATTGCCCATGAATTGAGGAAAATCAAGCGTGAAGCTGCCAAGATGCCATTTGCCACCAGTTTTGCCTTATTTCAGAGCTGCAACGTTACTGGAGTATCAAAAAGCACAAGGTGTGCGATACTCAGGGACATGGCCAAGGTAAGGAAGGCTGAAAAACGACCACCTTTGAACAAGAAACATAAGATAAAACGTCAAGACTGGGCCAAGAAATATCTTAAGACTGATTTTTCTAAGGTTTTATGGACTGATGAAATGCGAGTGACTCTTGATGGGCCAGATGGATGGGCCCGAGGCTGGATCAGTAAAGGGCAGAGAGCTCCACTCCGACTCAGACGCCAGCAAGGTGGAGGTGGGGTACTGGTATGGGCTGGTATCATCAAAGATGAACTTGTGGGACCTTTTCGGGTTGAGGATGGAGTGAAGCTCAACTCCCAGACCTACTGCCAGTTTCTGGAAGACACCTTCTTCAAGCAGTGGTACAGAAACAAGTCTGTATTGTTCAAGAAAAACCTGATTTTCATGCAGGACAACGCTCCATCACATGCATCCAAATACTCCACAGCATGGCTGGCCAGTAAGGGTCTAAAAGAAGAAAAAATGATGACATGGCCCCCTTGTTCACCTGATCTGAACCCCATAGAGAACCTGTGGTCCCTCATAAAATGTGAGATCTACAGGGAGGGAAAACAGTACACCTCTCTGAACAGTGTCTGGGAGGCTGTTGTGTCTGCTGCACGCAATGTTGATCGTAAACAGATCAAGCAACTGACAGAATCTATGGATGGAAGGCTTTTGAGTGTCATCGTAAAGAAAGGTGGCTATATTGGTCACTGATTTGTTTTTGGTTGTTTTTGAATGTCAGAAATGTTTATTTCTAAATTTTGTTATATTGGTTTACCTGGTGAAAATAAACAAGTGAGATGGGTATATATTTTTTTTATTAAGTTGCCTAATAATTCTGTACAGTAATAGTTACCTGCACAAACAGATATCCTCCTAAGATCTAAATCTAAAAAAAAAAAAAAACACTATATAAACACAATATTAAGCTTTGATATTTGAGTCTTTTGGGTTGATTGAGAACATAGTTGTTGTTTAATAATAAAAAGAATCCTCTCAAATACAACTTGCCTAATAATTCTGCACACACTGTATTTCTGGCTCAGAATAACCCCTAGCCAGGTCACTCTCAATTTGGCGTGCTAGACTGGAGAACGTCAGTCTATCTTTCTGCCCTGGTTCACCAATTTGTCTAGAAACCTTGAAGTCTTTGCACCACTGTGAGTTATGGGCAGATATGAAGGATTTCTCTATAGGGGTGGCATCTCCACTGGCTCTGTGCTGCACTGTTCTACTTATCAGCTTTTGCATTTCAGTTTCTTTTAGCTGCACCAGAAGTTTCAAATGACGCAGATCCCTTGTTAGATTCTCTTGTTCCTCTGCATTAGGTTTAGGTATTTCTGAATCCTCTTTGAGTCTTGGTTCCTCTCAAGGTTTCTTCCTCTTGAGTTTTTCTTGCCACTGTTGCCCTCAGCTTTCTCAAAAGAGGCTCAGACACGGATTTCTGTCGAAGTTGCTTTTGAATTTTTTTTAATATATAATCAAACTTGACTTGATGAGCGGTCAAGAAGCCGTTACTGACAAAAGGAAATCAGTAAAAGGTGATCTCTGACTTACACAGTACTGCACCGGCTCATTACTGTTCACTAACAGCTAATAAACAGCTCATGTTTATTCATGTGCTTCCAGTGTTGATTTCAGATGCTTCAATAATTGTTAATATTGTTAATCTGAAGTTTTGCTTCATAGTTTTTTGTTCATTGTTAATCTGAAGTTTTGCTTCGTAGTTTTTCCTTCATTGTTTTGGTTTGTTGGTTTTTGCTGCTTCCAGGTTTCTGTTCACTGTTTTTCAAAACCTCGTCTGTGTTCTTTCTCCTGGCCCAAGCTCCGTCTAGTGTTCTGCTTTTGTTTGAGGTGTTTTTTGTTTTCCTGAATACTGCTCAGCTTCCTCCCAGTCCCAGCTGTGTTACTGTGCCCAGTTTGAGTTGTCAGGTTTTGATTTTGTTTCTGGTTCTGTCCATTAGATTGCTGTTCCCCCGGTAGTGCTTTGCTTGGTTGTGTCTGTTTACTTTTGCCCAGGTTACATTAAAGTCTTTCATCGTCCATCGTCCATCCCTGCGAGTGTTTCCTTGTGTTCACTGCAACGTCTGACCAGGTATGACAGTAACTAATAAATTATTTATTATTATTATTATTGAAAACAACTGTATCATAAAAACATCATATCTGTAATACATAAAAGAAATTATTGTTGTGGTTGTCATTATTTATGAACAATAATAACAATGGTAATATTTACATATTTAATGTGATGAGAATTAGCCTCGTTAATAAGTGAGGAAATGATCGCTGGCTTCTTCTTCTCAGTCTATGACTGGAGCTGCTGCTGCAGATATGATATCTGACCTGTAGGTGGCGCTGCTGTGTCGCTTTTCATCCTAAATCAGTGTAATCTCTGTGAAACTGGACTGAATTGTCTACTTGTGTCTCTTTACCCTGAACTGTCTCCGTTTTGTTGTGCTAATAACCACAGTATGAGGAGGCCTGGAAAAATGACCTTAACGTGGTTTCAGACTGACCTAAAGTGACCTTCACCTTTACAAGTTCCATAATGAGTGTAAACAGTCCTCATTTCCCAACGAGAATCCAGATCCAGATCAAAGGATAAGGAGTTAAAACACACTTCCTAAACATTTTAAAACTTCATTAACATGAAGGAAAACACAAGAAAAAGACAGATGTGGAGAACATGTGGAAAAAGACAAAGATATAGAATTTAGTCTGAAATATGATAAATGAAAAAAAAAAATATATATATATATATCTCTTCCTGAATTTCATTTTAAAATCTAGATTTTAGAAACTATGAACTCCATCACAGCATTTGAAGATCATTAATACGCAACATTATGGGCTGTTAAATTTAGACGTCTAATAGACTGCTGTGTCTAAATGATCAACTCTGGCATATATTAAATATAACAGCAGTTTTAAAATGCAGTTTATTAGTTCCTATCTCCTGATCTCCGGAACCCTCACCTCACTTGGCCTTGGAGAGGCAATCTCCCTGCACCCTCCCACGAGCCTTTGCAAGGTCTAGGCCACAGAGACCAGCTAGAGTGTTAGTTTCTTTAGTTCCAGTGCATTTAAACATACACTTGTGAGGATTCCACAGATTTATCAATTCTTCTGTTTACAGACTGCCATGAACTGAACTATATGCAGTTTTTCACATATTTTTTGTTTTGAGATCTGGTTCTTCTCATCCCACCTTCAACCTTGGAGTCGATTTCCAAGTATTTTAAAGCTTACTTTAGATGTTTTCCAAAATCATCAGTTAATAGATGCTCTAAATTCAGTTTGGGATGAGATTAGAGAGAGGATATAACAAACACAAAATAAGGAGTAAAGATAAATTTACCATAGCAGTGTAGGTAAATGCATGTTCTCCTTTTACTCCCATACTGAATTTATATATATATTAGTCAACTGAAGTAATTCATAATTAATATACTGGCCTTTAGCCTGAATAAAATCTTCCTGTTGTGAGTATTCAATTAGAAACCTCTAATCAGCATTAGTGAACAGTTCAGGTTTCATTTTCTTCTACATAGTCTGGCATACAAGAGACTAACTCTATAACCACTAGACTACTATAATAACACACAAAGAATGATTTACAGTAAAGTAACAGCAAATGTTTAATGTATTATTATTAATAAGTGGAAAATAAGGGATTAAAGACTGCACACACTGCTTTCAGAATATAGAAGAGTATATATGATGTACAAGCTCTGACAGCCCTAGTTTCTCTAAAGCACAAAAGTACAAGCAGTTGGCATCATCACTCAGCTATATGTTCAAAGTGTCAACAAGTAATGAATAATAGGTAAAGGGAGTGATATTGAAACATTGGCAAAAAAATAAATTGATAAAAGGAAAAAAGCCTTAAAAATTAATTCAAGTTTATTTATAAAACACTTTTCACAACGAGTGTAGTCACAAGGCAGCTTTACAGAGATCTGGGAATAAATACCTAGAATAAAACCCAGGAATAAAAACAATAAATCAATACTGAATTAAGAGAATATGGAAATGCGCCATCAAGCCATAAAAGATGAAAACGTGAGTGAAATGTTAAACTCCAGGCAGGTGAGGATGAATCAACACGAGGCTCCAGATCAGGACAGTGGGCAGTAGGGTAGTAGAGAGCCAGGTCTGGTGGTCCAAGGATGAAACAGCTGGAATCTCAATCTCAATACATGGTAGAGAGCGAGAGAGAGAGAAAACAGAAAGGAGGGGGAAAACAAGGAGTTAGGAGATCCAATAGGTAGAGTGGGCGTCAGCTCACGGCAAGCTTGAAGAAAAAAACAAACAAAAAAAACAAACAAAAAAAACAAACAAAAAAAACAGCAAAGGTTTCAAGCCAATTTAAAACACATCTTAGATAAAACAAGGCCTTGGTTAACAAGGAAAGTCCTGATTACACACTCAAAGGATTGGATACAATAAAAATGTCCTTCGTGCCAAGTCAGGAATTCTCCTGTCACAGTCTTTGTCCTTCAGGGCTAAAAGTTTAAAAGTGTGGCGCCTCAGAGTCATCGCAGGCAGCGAAGGTGGCGCTAGGCTCACACCTAAGGCTGTGTTGTCAACGTAGGATGGAGTCAGGATGACTGTTTGCCAGCCGTTGCTATTGACTCTTCAGATGGTCATATCATCTGATCACATGCACCTTAAAATCCTAACAATGAAAATGTCACTCAGGTCATTTGAAGTAAGAGAACTGTACAGAATACACTGATTATTGATCAAGTACATACAGTCTGAGTTACATACAGTCAAGCTGAAAAGTCTGCACACCCCTTCTCCATGCTTTTTTTATGTTATAGACTTATTCTACAGTAGACTGAATTCTACACAATTGTACACAATGACAACATAAGAGCAGGGTTTTAGACATTTGTGACAGTGTTAGTATGAAAACAGACTAGAACAGCATGATTAGAATACTAAAAGTGTGTCCAGAACAAAAACAGGACGTTTATTCCAGAGTTGCTTCTTCTGAAGTGGGAAGCTGATAGTAGTCCAGAATCCTGCAAAAGAAATGTTTGTTACCGGTTGTAGGGTTTAAGAAGTTCTCCAAGATGCTGTGGGGACAATCAATCGAGAGACTCAAGTCAGAAGGAGTTTTTTTATGATCAACGTGGAATTTAACTGGAATCCAGTGCAGGGATGAGAGAATAAGACAGATGTGGTCACAATTTTTAACTCTAGTGAGCAGTCAAGCCGCTGCATTCTGAACTTATTTAATGACCCTGAGCTTATTTAATAATTTGCATAAACTTCCTACCAGAGCAGCATTCCATTAATTCAATCCTGAGGTTATAAATCCTTATAAATGTAATATATATCCTTTAAATATACTTTTAATTTAAAAAATACTTTATGGCATTAAAAATACTGTAATTGTGTGTCAGTGACACAGCAGCAGATGGACAGCTTTGTATATACATTTTCCATTGACTTGTTGCAGAAATTCAATATCACTAGAACTTACTTGGAAGTATTCGTCTGTGTCCTTGTGGTGAAGCGTCCTTCGCATCTGCTTGAAGCCACACTACCACATCACAGCCAGAGCTACAGACTTGTGGACGGGTAAACTAGAATGAATTGCAGATGGACAGACAGTCAGACAGCATTGCAACAGAATGAATTGCAGATTCATAGCCAGAAAGGTATAGATTGACAGACAGCAGAACAGCCAGAGCAGCACACAGCCAGAGATGCAGACGCATAGTCAGAAAGACATCCATCATGGCAGCCAGCAGAACACAGGGAACTAAGGGAATGAGGGCGCTGGTGAGTGGGTCTTCTAGGAGCCGGCAGGATCCACAGTTAACCTATAAAGGGGAAAAAACACATCAATAACATTAGGATAGGTCAATTAATTACATCTAGTTTAACTCACCAGTATACATCAGCATGGCCAAACAAGACATGTAAATAATGTCGTATTGTCATTTTAGGATGTTATGACCACCCCTATAGTGTGCACTTGGTTCACTCCAGGCTAAGCAAAGGATGAGGGCCTGGCTTGGAAGGACTGTGTAGAAAGAAATATGGGGTCAGTTGGTGCAAATTACGCTGAAATCATGGTAGTGAGGCCTTATCATGTAAAGAATGTGCGACTTGGCTCTTTTATGTTCCATTTTCACTTTGGACAGACAGCAAGCTACAGTCTTGTAGACAGGAAAAACATAACCAGTTAAAGATTGTTCTGCTGCAGACTGAAGAATAAATACAGAGCAACAGATTTATAGACAGACAAGTGCAGAATTAGACAGTTTCACATAGACAGCGTTGCATATGGACTGACAGCCAGTCAGAGCTGCAGCAAGCATAAACAGAATGAATTGCAGATGAACAGGCAGCCAGAGAAAGGTGCACAAAGTTGCAGAGGAACAAACACACAGCCAAACATAGTTGCAGATGCATAGTCGGATAAATAGCTAGCCAGCCAGCCAGAACTGCACATGGAAGACAGCTAGCCAGAGTTGCACATTGAAAGAAAGTTAGCCACTGAAATGCACACGCATATGGATATGCAGACACACAGTTGCAGCCAGATTGTCAGACACTATTGCAGATGAATACAACCAGTCAAAGTTGCAGATGGATAGTCAGACAGTTTCACATGGATAGACAGCGTTGCACATGGATAGGAAGCCAGAGTTGGTGCCAGAGCCTTAGCAGAACAAATTGCAGAGTTTTAGATGGAGAGAGACAGTGATGCAGAACGGTAAGAAGCCAGTGAGCCAGCCAGAGTCACACGGACAGCCAGTGCAGCCACAGAATTACACATGGAAAGAAAGCCAGCCAGCCACAAAGTTGCACATGGACATTCAGACAGCGCCACATACAGCTGCAGACAGACACAGTTTAAAATAGACAGCCACCCAGTCAACTAGTTGCAGATGGTCAGACAGTCAGTCAGAGTTGAAGCCAGAGTCTAAACAGAACGATTCGCAGATTTACAAACAGCCAGTGTTGTAGATGGACAGACAGCCAGAGTTGCATATCGACATACACACTGCCAAACAGTCACACAGTCAGCCAGCCATTGCACATGGTTAGACCACTAACACTGCACTGAACTGCACATGCATGGATCGTCAGACACCGTTGCAGATGGATACAGCCAGCCAGAGTTGCAGACAGATCGTCAGTTTCACATTCATAAACAACCAGCCATCAGAGTTTAAACAGAACAAATTGCAGATTTATAAACAGCCAAAGAGTGTTGGACATCAACACAGCCAAATATAGTTGCAGACGCATTGTCAGAAAGACAGCCAGACACAGAGTTGAAGAAGGATTGACAGAAAGAGACTAGGCAAAACCAGTTTTAAAAACTGTGCTAAACAAGTCCTTTTCAGTATCTGAAGCAGGTATGCTTTGGAGCTGGTGCACCATTCATTAACACAAACAGCTGTGGAGGCTAGATCATCCGTCATCTTTAGGGTTAGTTGATAGGGAGATTCTGTGTCTTATTTGTAAAGAGAGCTACCTCTGATTAAAAGTTGGACAGACTGACACACAGAAAGTTGCAGATGGACAAAGATATAGAAGGATGGACAGAAATGATAATAGATAAAATAAATAGATCAAAAGAATTAGCTTACCATAAATTGTGTCTATGCCGCTGCCACAACCAGACCTGCGAAGGAAACTGTAATAGTTCAAACAAGTGGGAGTGGATTTATTCAGGGCTATGGATTCATTAGACATGGTGAACTAAAGTGGCTATCACTAATGACTTCACTGATGATCTTTGCCAGACGTCAAACCTGCAGCCAGCAGTGGAGCGTGAAGAGTCAGCTGAACGGCATGCTCCCTCGTCAGTAGGTAAGCATGGAACTAGAGACAACGATCCTGGCAATGGTCTTCTTCCATATGGTGTCTGGAAGCGTGCAGTAGTGGTCCTCCAGGACATCGGCACCTTGGAGTTACCCTTTGTGACCGATATTAATTACTGTTTTAGAAGAAAATTTCCAACAATGAGAACACTGCCAGTTGAACCTTGTTGGCCGGATCAACCTTCAGGAAGAGAGGGTGTCATAGAAACAGAATGATCACCTATCTGTTACACAGTAGCATAGGAAAGTTAGCCTTACACATTACAGATGCAAAGAAATCCAGCCAGCGAGAGTTCTAGATGAAGATGCAGAGGGATAGACAATGGTTAGTCAGTTACACTTTCGGGAGGAAAGGGTTCAAGGGAACCTAAAAAAACTGTTAAAAAGAAAGTTAATACATGTTTAGAAACTGAATGATCACCTACCTGTTACACCGTTGCATATGAACAGTCAAAAATCACACAGTTGCAGATGGTCACACAGACAGAGAAGTAGATGGATAGTTAGCCAGTCAACCAAAGTTCCAGATGGAGATGCAGATGAAGACTCTTTTTGGCTGGATCCATCTTCAGGAATAGTAGTCAGGGAGTCATGAAAACCTGAGTGGCAAAAAAGAAAGTTAATATATGTGTAGAAACTGAATGATCACCTACCTGTAGCACAGTTGCAAACAGTTTTTCAGCCTCACACAGTTGCAGATGGACATACAGACAAAAGCAGATGGATAGTTAGCCAGTCAGTTAGCCAGTCGGCCAGAGTCAGGGAGTCATGAGGACCTGTGTGGCAAAAAAGAAAGTTAATATATGTGTAGAAACTGAATGATCACCTACCTGTAGGACAGTTGCAAACAGTTTTTCAGCCTCACACAGATGCAGATGGACACAGACAGAGAAGTAAATGTATAGTTAGCCAGTAAGCCAAAGTTCCTGATGGAGATGCAGATGGATAGACCATGGTTAGCCCGATCCATCTTCAGGGATAGGAGTCAGGGAGTCATGAGGACCTGTGTGACAAAAAAGAAAGTTAATACATGCCTAGAAACTCAATGATCACCTACCGGTAACAAAGCTGCATATGAATAGTCAAAAATCACACAGTTGCAGATGGACACACAGACAAAAAAAGCAGATGGATAGTTAGCCAGTGAGCCAGAGTCAGGGTGTCATGAGGACCTGGGTGGCAAAAAAGAAAATTAATACATGTATAGAAAAATGTATGAATGATCACCTACCTGTTACACAGTTGCAAACAGTTTTGCAGATGCAGATGGATAGAAGCAGATGGATAGATAGCCAGTCGGCCAGAGTCAGGATGTCATGAGGACCTGTGTGGCAAAAAAGAAAGTTAATACATGTATAGAAACAGAATGATCACCTACCTGTAACACAGTTGGAAACAGTTTTTCAGCCTCACACAGTTGCAGATGGACACACATACAAAGAAGCAAATGGATAGTTAGCCAGACAGCCAAAGTTCCAGATGGAGATGCAGATGGATAGACCATGGTTAGCCCGATCTATCTTCAGGGATAGGAGTCAGGGAGTCATGAGGACCTGTGTGGCAAAAAAAGAAAGTTAATACATGTATAGAAACTAAATGATCACCTACTTGTTACAGAGTTGCAAACAAATGGTCAGCCTCGCACAGTTGCAGATGGACACACAGACAAAGAAGCAGGTGGATAGTTAGCCAGTGAGCCAAACTTCCAGATGGAGATGCAGATGAAGATTCCATTTTTGGCTGAATTCATCTTCAGGGATAGAAGGAGTCAGGGAGTCATGAAAACCTGTGTGGCAAAAAAGAAAATTAATACATGTATAGAAACTGAATGATCACCTACCTGTTACACAGTTGCATATGAATTGTCAGCCTCACACAGTTGCAGATGGTCACACAGACAAAGAAGCAGATGGATAGTTAGCCAGACAGCCAAAGTTCCAGATGGATAGACCATGGTTAGCCTGATCCATCTTCAGGGATAGGAGTCAGGGAGTCATGAGGACCTGTGTGGCAAAAAAAAGAAAGTTAATACATGTATAGAAACTTAATGATCACCTACCTGCTACTCAGTTGCAAACAAATAGTCAGCCTCACACAGATACAAATGGACACAGACAGAGAAGCAGATGGATAGATAGCCAGACAGCCAGAATCAGGGAGTCATGAGGACCTGTGTGGCAAAAAAGAAAGTTAATACATGTATAGAAACTAAATGATCACCAACATGTTACACAGTTGTAAACAGTTTTTCAGCCCCGCACAGTTGCAGATGGACACACAGACAAAGAAGCAGATGGATAGTTAGCCAGACAGCCAAAGTTCCAGATGGAGATGCAGATGGATAGACCATGGTTAGCCCGATCCATCTTCAGGGATAGGAGTCAGGGAGTCATGAGGACCTGTGTGGCAAAAAAAGGTAATACATGCATAGAAACTAAATGACCACGTACCTGTTACACATTTGCAAACAGTTTTTCAGCCTCGCACAGTTGCAGATGGACACACAGTCAAAGAAGCAGATGGACAGTTAGCCAGACACTAAGCCAGTCGGCCAGAGTCAGGGAGTCATGAGGACCTGTGTGGCAAAAAAGAAAGTTAATACATGTTTAGAAACTGAATGATCACCTACCTGCTACTCAGTTGCAAACAAATAGTCAGCCTCACACAGATACAGATGGACACAGACAGAGAGGCAGATGGATAGATAGCCAGACAGCCAGAATCAGGGAGTCATGAGGACCTGTGTGGCAAAAAAGAAAGTTAATACATGTATAGAAACTGAATGACCACCTACCTGTAACACAGTTGCAAACAGTTTTTCAGCCTCACACAGTTGCAGATGGACAAAGAAGAAGATGGATTGTTAGCCAGACAGCCAAAGTTCCAGATGGATAGACCATGGTTAGCCTGATCCATCTTCAGGGATAGGAGTCAGGGAGTCATGAGGACCTGTGTGGCAAAAAAAAGAAAGTTAATACATGTATAGAAACTTAATGATCACCTACCTGCTACTCAGTTGCAAACAAATAGTCAGCCTCACACAGATACAAATGGACACAGACAGAGAAGCAGATGGATAGATAGCCAGACAGCCAGAATCAGGGAGTCATGAGGACCTGTGTGGCAAAAAAGAAAGTTAATACATGTTTAGAAACTGAATGATCACCTACCTGTTACACAGTTGCAAACAAATTAGCAGCCCCAAACAGATGCAGAAAGACACAGAGAAGCAGGTGGATAGTTAGCCAGACAGCCAGAGTCAGGGAGTCATGAGGACCTGTGTGGCAAAAAAGAAAGTTAATACATGTTTAGAAACTGAATGATCACCTACCTGTAACACAATTGCAAACACTTTTTCAGCCTCACACAGTTGCAGATGGCCACACAGACAAAGAAGCA
Organism: Salminus brasiliensis; assembly: GCF_030463535.1. Lineage (NCBI taxonomy): Eukaryota > Metazoa > Chordata > Actinopteri > Characiformes > Bryconidae > Salminus > Salminus brasiliensis. The sequence goes on along the minus strand of NC_132884.1, from coordinate 18,987,520 downwards.
GATGGATAGTTAGCCAGTGAGCCAAACTTCCAGATGGAGATGCAGATGAAGATTCCATTTTTGGCTGAATTCATCTTCAGGGATAGAAGGAGTCAGGGAGTCATGAGGACCTGTGTGGCAATAAAAGAAAGTTAATACATGTATAGAAACTGAATGATCACCTACCTGTTACACAGTTGCATATGAATTGTCAGCCTCAAACAGATGCAGATGGACACACAGAGAAGCAGGTGGATAATTAGCCAGACAGCCAGAGTCAGGGAGTAATGAGGACCTGTGTGGCAAAAAAGAAAGTTAATACATGTTTAGAAACTGAATGATCACCTACCTGTAACACAATTGCAAACACTTTTTCAGCCTCACACAGTTGCAGATGGCCACACAGACAAAGAAGCAGATGGAAAGTTAGCCAGACACTTAGCCAGAGTCAGGGTGTCATGAGGCCTGTGTGGCAATAAAAGAAAGTTAATACATGTTTAGAAACTGAATGATCACCTACCGGTTACACAGCTGCATATGAATAGACAAAAATCACACAGAAAGAGAAGGACACAAACAGAGAAGCAGATGGATAGATAGCCAGACAGCCAGAATCAGGAAGTCATGAGGACTTGTGTGGCAAAAAAAAGAAAGTTAATACATGTATAGAAACTGAATGATCACCTACCTGCTACTCAGTTGCAAACAAATAGTCAGCCTCACACAGTTGCAGATGGTCACACAGACAGAGAAGCAGATGGATAGATAGCAAGTCGGCCAGAGTCAGGGAGTAATGAGGACCTGTGTGGAAAAAAAGAAAGTTAATACATGTTTAGAAACTGAATGATCACCTACCTGTAACACAGTTGCAAACAGTTTTTCAGCCTCACACAGTCGCAAATGGACACACAGACAAAGAAGCAGATGGATAGTTAGCCAGACAGCCAAAGTTCCAGATGGAGATGCAGATGAAGATACCATGTTTGGCTAAATTAATCTTCAGGGAAAGAAGGAGTAAGGGAGTCATGAGGACCTGTGTGACAAAAAAGAAAGTTAATACATGTTTAGAAACTGAATGATCACCTACCTGCTACACAGTTGCAAACAAATTGGCAGCCTCAAACAGATGCAGAAAGACACAGAGAAGCAGGTGGATAGTTAGCCAGACAGCCAGAGTCAGGGAGTAATGAGGACCTGTGTGGCAAAAAAGAAAGTTAATACATGTTTAGAAACTGAATGATCACCTACCTGTAACACAATTGCAAACAGTTTTTCAGCCTCACACAGTTGCAGATGGCCACACAGACAAAGAAGCAGATGGATAGTTAGCCAGTGAGCCAAACTTCCAGATGGAGATGCAGATGAAGATTCCATTTTTGGCTGAATACATCTTCAGGGATAGAAGGAGTCAGGGAGTCATGAGGACCTGTGTGGCAAAAAAGAAAGTTAATACATGTTTAGAAACTGAATGATCACCTACCGGTTACACAGCTGCATATGAATAGACAAAAATCACACAGAAAGAGAAGGACACAAACAGAGAAGCAGATGGATAGATAGCCAGACAGCCAGAATTAGGAAGTCATGAGGACCTGTGTGGCAATAAAAGAAAATTAATACATGTATAGAAAAATGTATAAATGATCACCTACCTGTTACACAGTTGCAAACAGTTTTGCAGATGCAGATGGATAGAAGCAGATGGATAGATAGCCAGTCGGCCAGAGTCAGGATGTCATGAGGACCTGTGTGGCAAAAAAGAAAGTTAATACATGTATAGAAACTGAATGATCACCTACCTGTAACACAGTTGCAAACAGTTTTTCAGCCTCGCACAGTTGCAGATGGACACACATACAAAGAAGCAGATGGATAGTTAGCCAGTGAGCCAAACTTCCAGATGGAGATGCAGATGAAGATTCCATTTTTGACTGAATTCATCCTCAGGGATAGAAGGAGTCAGGGAGTCATGAAAACCTGTGTGGCAAAAAAGAAAGTTAATATATGTGTAGAAACTGAATAATCACCTACCTGCTACTCAGTTGATAACAGTTTTTCAGCCTCAGACAGATGCAGATGAACACAGACAGAGAAGCAGATGGATAGATAGCCAGACAGCCAGAATCAGGGAGTCATGAGGACCTGTGTGGCAAAAAGAAAGTTAATACATGCATAGAAACTGAATGACCACCTACCTGTTACACATTTGCAAACAGTTTTTCAGCCTCGCACAGTTGCAGATGGACACACAGTCAAAGAAGCAGATGGATAGTTAGCCATACACTTAGCCAGTCGGCCAGAGTCAGGGAGTCATGAGGACCTGTGTGGCAAAAAAGAAAGTTAATACATGTATAGAAACTAAATGATCACCTACCTGTTACACAGTTGCAAACAGTTTTTCAGCCTCGCACAGTTGCAGATGGACACAAAGACAAAGAAGCAGATGGATAGTTAGCCAGACAGCCAAAGTTCCAGATGGAGATGCAGATGGTTAGACCATGGTTAGCCCGATCTATCTTCAGGAATAGGAGTCAGGATGTCATGAGGACCTGTGTGGCAAAAAAGAAAGTTAATATATGTGTAGAAACTGAATGATCACCTACCTGTAACACAGTTGCAAACAGTTTTTCAGCCTGACACAGTTGCAGATGGACACACAGACAAAGAAGCAGGTGGATAGTTAGCCAGTGAGCCAAACTTCCAGATGGAGATGCAGATGAAGATTCCATTTTTGGCTGAATTCATCTTCAGGGATAGAAGGAGTCAGGGAGTCATGAAAACCTGTGTGGCAAAAAAGAAAATTAATACATGTATAGAAACTGAATGATCACCTACCTGTTACACATTTGCAAACAGTTTTTCAGCCTCGCACAGTTGCAGATGGACACACAGACAAAAAAGCAGATGGATAGTTAGCCAGACAGCCAAAGTTCCAGATGGATAGACCATGGTTAGCCCAATCCATCTTCAGGGATAGGAGTCAGGGAGTCATGAGGACCTGTGTGACAATAAAAGAAAGTTAATACATGTATAGAAACTGAATGATCACCTACCTGTTACACAGTTGCAAACAAATTGGCAGCCTCAAACAGATGCAGAAACACAGAGAAGCAGGTGGATAGTTAGCCAGACAGCCAGAGACAGGGAGTAATGAGGACCTGTGTGGCAAAAAAGAAAGTTAATACATGTTTAGAAACTGAATGATCACCTACCTGTTACACAGTTGCATATGAATTGTCAGCCTCACACAGTTGCAGATGGTCACACAGACAAAGAAGCAGATGGATAGTTTGCCAGACAGCCAAAGTTCCAGATGGAGATGCAGATGGATAGACCATGGTTAGCCCGATCCATCTTCAGGAACAGGAGTCAGGGAGTCATGAAAACCTGTGTGGCAAAAAAGAAAGTTAATATATGTGTAGAAACTGAATGATCACCTACCTGCTACTCAGTTGCAAACAGTTTTTCAGCCTCAGACAGATGCAGATGGACACAGACAGAGAAGCAGACGGATAGATAGCCAGACAGCCAAAATCAGGGAGTCATGAGGACCTGTGTGGCAAAAAAAGGTAATACATGTATAGAAACTGAATGATCACCTACCTGTTACACAGTTGCAAACAAATTGGCAGCCTCAAACAGATGCAGAAACACAGAGAAGCAGGTGGATAGTTAGCCAGACAGCCAGAGACAGGGAGTCATGAGGACCTGTGTGGCAAAAAAGAAAGTTAATACATGTTTAGAAACTGAATGATCACCTACCTGTTACACAGTTGCATATGAATTGTCAGCCTCACACAGTTGCAGATGGACACACAGTCAAAGAAGCAGATGGATAGTTAGCATGACACTAAGCCAGTCGGCCAGAGTCAGGGAGTCATGAGGACCTGTCTGGCAAAAAAGAAAGTTAATACATGTTTAGAAACTGAATGATCACCTACCTGCTACTCAGTTGCAAACAAATAGTCAGCCTCACACAGATACAGATGGACACAGACAGAGAGGCAGATGGATAGATAGCCAGACAGCCAGAATCAGGGAGTCATGAGGACCTGTGTGGCAAAAAAGAAAGTTAATACATGTTTAGAAACTTAATAATCACCTACCTGTAACAGAATTGCAAACACTTTTTCAGCCTCACACAGTTGCAGATGGCCACACAGACAAAGAAGCAGATGGATAGTTAGCCAGACAGCCAAAGTTCCAGATGGAAAGACCATGGTTAGCCCGATCCATCTTCAGGGATAGGAGTCAGAGAGTCATGAGGACCTGTGTGGCAAAAAAAGAAAGTTAATACATGTATAGAAACTGAATGATCACCAACCTGCTACTCAGTTGCAAACAAATAATCAGCCTCACACAGATACAAATGGACACAGACAGAGAAGCAGATGGATAGATAGCCAGACAACCAAAGTTCCAGATGGAGATGCAGATGAAGATTCCATTTTTGGCTGAATTCATCTTCAGGGATAGAAGGAGTCAGGGAGTCATGAAAACCTGTGTGGCAAAAAAGAAAGTTAATATATGTGTAGAAACTGAATAATCACCTACCTGCTACTCAGTTGCAAACAGTTTTTCAGCCTCAGACAGATGCAGATGGACACAGTCAAAGAAGCAGATGGATAGTTAGCCATACACTTAGCCAGTCGGCCAGAGTCAGGGAGTCATGAGGACCTGTGTGGCAAAAAAGAAAGTTAATACATGTATAGAAACTAAATGATCACCTACCTGTTACACAGTTGCAAACAGTTTTTCAGCCTCGCACAGTTGCAGATGGACACACAGGCAAAGAAGCAGATGGATAGTTAGCCAGACAGCCAAAGTTCCAGATGGATAGACCATGGTTAGCCCGATCCATCTTCAGGGATAGGAGTCAGGGAGTCATGAGGACCTGTGTGGCAAAAAAAGAAAGTTAATACATGTATAGAAACTGAATGATCACCAACCTGCTACTCAGTTGCAAACAGTTTTTCAGCCTGACACAGTTGCAGATGGACACACAGTCAAAGAAGCAGATGGATAGTTAGCCAGACACTAAGCCAGTCGGCCAGAGTCAGGGAGTCATGAGGACCTGTGTGGCAAAAAAGAAAGTTAATACATGTTTAGAAACTGAATGATCACCTACCTGCTACTCAGTTGCAAACAAATAGTCAGCCTCACACAGATACAGATGGACACAGACAGAGAGGCAGATGGATAGATAGCCAGACAGCCAGAATCAGGGAGTCATGAGGACCTGTGTGGCAAAAAAGAAAGTTAATACATGTTTAGAAACTGAATGATCACCTACCTGTAACACAATTGCAAACACTTTTTCAGCCTCACACTGTTGCAGATGGCCACACAGACAAAGAAGCAGATGGATAGTTAGCCAGTGAGCCAAACTTCCAGATGGAGATGCAAATGAAGATTCCATTTTTGGCTGAATTCATCTTCAGGGATAGAAGGAGTCAGGGAGTCATGAGGACCTGTGTGGCAATAAAAGAAAGTTAATACATGTATAGAAACTGAATGATCACCTACCTGTTACACAGTTGCATATGAATTGTCAGCCTCACACAGTTGCAGATGGTCACACAGACAAAGAAGCAGATGGATAGTTAGCCAGACAGCCAAAGTTCCAGATGGAAAGACCATGGTTAGCCCGATCCATCTTCAGGGATAGGAGTCAGGGAGTCATGAGGACCTGTGTGGCAAAAAAAGAAAGTTAATACATGTATAGAAACTGAATGATCACCAACCTGCTACTCAGTTGCAAACAAATAATCAGCCTCACACAGATACAAATGGACACAGACAGAGAAGCAGATGGATAGATAGCCAGACAGCCAGAATCAGGGAGTCATGAGGACCTGTGTGGCAAAAAAAAAGTTAATACATGCATAGAAACTGAATGACCACCTACCTGTTACACAGCTGCATATGAATAGACAAAAATCACACAGAAAGAGAAGGACACAAACAGAGAAGCAGATGGATAGATAGCCAGACAGCCAGAATCAGGAAGTCATGAGGACCTGTGTGGCAATAAAAGAAAATTAATACATGTATAGAAAAATGTATAAATGATCACCTACCTGTTACACAGTTACAAACAGTTTTGCAGATGCAGATGGATAGAAGCAGATGGATAGATAGCCAGTCGGCCAGAGTCAGGATGTCATGAGGACCTGTGTGGCAAAAAAGAAAGTTAATACATGTATAGAAACTGAATGATCACCTACCTGTAACACAATTGCAAACAGTTTTTCAGCCTCGCACAGTTGCAGATGGACACACATACAAAGAAGCAGATGGATAGTTAGCCAGACAGCCAAAGTTCCAGATGGAGATGCAGATGGATAGACCATGGTTAGCCCGATCTATCTTCAGGGATAGGAGTCAGGGAGTCATGAGGACCTGTGTGGCAAAAAAAGAAAGTTAATACATGTATAGAAACTAAATGATCACCTACTTGTTACAGAGTTGCAAACAGTTTTTCAGCCTCACACAGTTGCAGATGGTCACACAGACAAAGAAGCAGATGGATAGTTAGCCAGACAGCCAAAGTTCCAGATGGATAGACCATGGTTAGCCCGATCTATCTTCAGGGATAGGAGTCAGGGAGTCATGAGGACCTGTGTGGCAAAAAAAGGTAATACATGCATAGAAACTGAATGACCACGTACCTGTTACACATTTGCAAACAGTTTTTCAGCCTCGCACAGTTGCAGATGGACACACAGTCAAAGAAGCAGATGGATAGTTAGCCAGACACTAAGCCTGTCGGCCAGAGTCAGGGAGTCATGAGGACCTGTGTGGCAAAAAAGAAAGTTAATACATGTTTAGAAACTGAATGATCACCTACCTGCTACTCAGTTGCAAACAAATAGTCAGCCTCACACAGATACAGATGGACACAGACAGAGAGGCAGATGGATAGATAGCCAGACAGCCAGAATCAGGGAGTCATGAGGACCTGTGTGGCAAAAAATAAAGTTGATACATGTATAGAAACTGAATGATCACCTACCTGTAACACAATTGCAAACACTTTTTCAGCCTCACACAGTTGCAGATGGCCACACAGACAAAGAAGCAGATGGATAGTTAGCCAGTGAGCCAAACTTCCAGATGGAGATGCAGATGAAGATTCCATTTTTGGCTGAACACACAGATGCAGATGGACACACAGAGAAGCAGGTGGATAATTAGCCAGACAGCCAGAGTCAGGGAGTCATGAGGACCTGTGTGGCAAAAAAGAAATTTAATACATGTTTAGAAACTGAATGATCACCTACCTGCTACACAGTTGCATATGAATTGTCAGCCTCACACAGTTGCAGATGGTCACACAGACAAAGAAGCAGATGGATAGTTAGCCAGACAGCCAAAGTTCCAGATGGAAAGACCATGGTTAGCCCGATCCATCTTCAGGGATAGGAGTCAGGGAGTCATGAGGACCTGTGTGGCAAAAAAAGAAAGTTAATACATGTATAGAAACTGAATGATCACCAACCTGCTACTCAGTTGCATATGAATTGTCAGCCTCACACAGTTGCAGATGGTCACACAGACAAAGAAGCAGATGGATAGTTAGCCAGACAGCCAAAGTTCCAGATGGAAAGACCATGGTTAGCCCGATCCATCTTCAGGAATAGGAATCAGGGAGTCATGAAAACCTGTGTGGCAAAAAATAAAATTGATACATGTATAGAAACTGACTGATCACCTACCTGTTACACAGTTGCATATGAATTGTCAGCCTCACACAGTTGCAGATGGTCACACAGAAAAAGAAGCAGATGGATAGTTAGCCAGACAGTCAAAGTTCCAGATAGAGATGCAGATGGATAGACCATGGTTAGCCCGATCCATCTTCAGGGATAGGAGTCAGGGAGTCATGAGGACCTGTGTGGCAAAAAAAGAAAGTTAATACATGCATAGAAACTGAATGATCACCTACCTGTTACACAGATGCATATGAATTGTCAGCCTCACACAGTTGCAGATGGTCACACAGACAAAGAAGCAGATGGATAGTTAGCCATACAGCCAAAGTTCCAGATGGATAGACCATGGTTAGCCTGATCCATCTTCAGGGATAGGAGTCAGGGAGTCATGAGGACCTGTGTGGCAAAAAAAGAAAGTTAATACATGTATAGAAACTGAATGATCACCAACCTGCTACTCAGTTGCATATGAATTGTCAGCCTCACACAGTTGCAGATGGTCACACAGACAAAGAAGCAGATGGATAGTTAGCCAGACAGCCAAAGTTCCAGATGGAAAGACCATGGTTAGCCCGATCCATCTTCAGGAATAGGAATCAGGGAGTCATGAAAACCTGTGTGGCAAAAAATAAAATTGATACATGTATAGAAACTGACTGATCACCTACCTGTTACACAGTTGCATATGAATTGTCAGCCTCACACAGTTGCAGATGGTCACACAGAAAAAGAAGCAGATGGATAGTTAGCCAGACAGTCAAAGTTCCAGATAGAGATGCAGATGGATAGACCATGGTTAGCCCGATCCATCTTCAGGGATAGGAGTCAGGGAGTCATGAGGACCTGTGTGGCAAAAAAAGAAAGTTAATACATGCATAGAAACTGAATGATCACCTACCTGTTACACAGTTGCATATGAATTGTCAGCCTCACACAGTTGCAGATGGTCACACAGACAAAGAAGCAGATGGATAGTTAGCCAGACAGCCAAAGTTCCAGATGGATAGACCATGGTTAGCCTGATCCATCTTCAGGGATAGGAGTCAGGGAGTCATGAGGACCTGTGTGGCAAAAAAAGAAAGTTAATACATGTATAGAAACTGAATGATCACCTACCTGCTACTCAGTTGCAAACAGTTTTTCAGCCTCACACAGTCGCAGATGGTCACACAGACAGAGAAGCAGATGGATAGATAGCAAGTCGGCCAGAGTCAGGGAGTAATGAGGACCTGTGTGGAAAAAAAAGAAAGTTAATACATGTTTAGAAACTGAATGATCACCTACCTGTAACACAGTTGCAAACAGTTTTTCAGACTCACACAGTCGCAGATGCTCACACAGACAAAGAAGCAGATGGATAGTTAGCCAGTGAGCCAAACTTCCAGATGGAGATGCAGATGAAGATTCCATTTTTGGCTGAATTCATCTTCAGGGATAGAAGGAGTCAGGGAGTCATGAGGACCTGTGTGGCAATAAAAGAAAGTTAATACATGTATAGAAACTGAATGATCACCTACCTGCTACTCAGTTGCAAACAAACAGTCAGCCTCACACAGATACAAATGGACACAGACAGAGAAGCAGATGGATAGATAGCCAGACAGCCAGAATCAGGGAGTCATGAGGACCTGTGTGGCAAAAAAAAAGTTAATACATGCATAGAAACTGAATGACCACCTACCTGTTAAACATTTGCAAACAGTTTTTCAGCCTCGCACAGTTGCAGATGGCCACACAGACAAAGAAGCAGATGGATAGTTAGCCAGACAGCCAAAGTTCCAGATGGAGATGCAGATGGTTAGACCATGGTTAGCTCAATCTATCTTCAGGAATAGGAGTCAGGATGTCATGAGGACCTATGTGGCAAAAAAGAAAGTTAATATATGTGTAGAAACTGAATGATCACCTACCTGTAACACAGTTGCAAACAGTTTTTCAGACTCAGACAGATGCAGATGGACACAGACAGAGAAGCAGATGGATAGATAGCCAGACAGCCAGAATCAGGGAGTCATGAGGACCTGTGTGGCAAAAAAAGGTAATACATGCATAGAAACTGAATGATCACCTACTTGTCACACAGTTCCAAACAAATGGTCAGCCTCACACAGTTACACACAGACAAAAAAGCAGATGGACAGTTTGCCAGTGAGCCAAACTTCCAGATGGAGATGCAGATGAAGATACCACTTTTTGGCTGGATTCATCTTCAGGGATAGAAGGAGTCAGGGAGTCATGAGGACCTGTGTGGCAAAAAAAAGAAAGTTAATACATGTATAGAAACTGAATGATCACCTACCTGCTACTCAGTTGCAAACAAATAGTCAGCCTCACACAGATACACATGGACACAGACAGAGAAGCAGATGGATAGATAGCCAGTCGGCCAGAGTCAGGGAGTCATGAGGACCTGTGTGGCAAAAAAGAAAGTTAATACATGTTTAGAAACTGAATGATCACCTACCTGTAACACAGTTGCAAACAGTTTTTCAGCCTCACACAATTGCAGATGGACACACAGACAAAGAAGCAGATGGACAGTCAGCCAGTGAGCCAAACTTCCAGATGGAGATGCAGATGAAGATACCATTTTTGGCTGGATTAATATTCAGGAATAGGAGTCAGGGAGTCATGAAAACCTGTGTGGCAATAAAAGAAAGTTAATACATGTATAGAAATTGAATGACCACGTACCTGTTACACAGTTGCAAACAGTTTTTCAGCCTCGCACAGTTGCAGATGGACACACAGTCAAAGAAGCAGATGGATAGTTAGCCAGACACTAAGCCAGTCGGACAGAGTCAGGGAGTCATGAGGACCTGTGTGGCAAAAAAGAAAGTTAATACATGTTTAGAAACTGAATGATCACCTACCTGCTACTCAGTTGCAAACAAATAGTCAGCCTCACACAGATACAGATGGACACAGACAGAGAGGCAGATGGATAGATAGCCAGACAGCCAGAATCAGGGAGTCATGAGGACCTGTGTGGCAAAAAAGAAAGTTAATACATGTTTAGAAACTGAATGATCACCTACCTGTAACACAATTGCAAACACTTTTTCAGCCTCACACAGTTGCAGATGGACACACAGACAAAGAAGCAGATGGATAGTTAGCCAGTGAGCCAAACTTCCAGATGGAGATGCAGATGAAGATTCCATTTTTGGCGGAATTCATCTTCAGGGATAGAAGGAGTCAGGGAGTCATGAGGACCTGTGTGGCAATAAAAGAAAGTTAATACATGTATAGAAACTGAATGATCACCTACCTGTTAAACAGTTGCATATGAATTGTCAGCCTCACACAGTTGCAGATGGTCACACAGACAAAGAAGCAGATGGATAGTTAGCCAGACAGCCAAAGTTCCAGATGGATAGACCATGGTTAGCCCGATCCATCTTCAGGGATAGGAGTCAGGGAGTCATGAGGACCTGTGTGGCAAAAAAAGAAAGTTAATACATGTATAGAAACTGAATGATCACCAACCTGCTACTCAGTTGCAAACAAATAGTCAGCCTCACACAGATACAAATGGACACAGACAGAGAAGCAGATGGATAGATAGCCAGACAGCCAGAATCAGGGAGTCATGAGGACCTGTGTGGCAATAAAAGAAAATTAATACATGTATAGAAAAATGTATAAATGATCACCTACCTGTTACACAGTTGCATATGAATTGTCAGCCTCACACAGTTGCAGATGGTCACACAGACAAAGAAGCAGATGGATAGTTAGCCAGACAGCAAAAATTCCAGATGGATAGACCATGGTTAGCCCGATCCATCTTCAGGGATAGGAGTCAGGGAGTCATGAGGACCTGTGTGGCAAAAAAAGGTAATACATGCATAGAAACTGAATGACCACGTACCTGTTACACATTTGCAAACAGTTTTTCAGCCTTGCACAGTTGCAGATGGACACACAGACAAAGAAGCAGATGGATAGTTAGCCAGACAGCCAAAGTTCCAGATGGAGATGCAGATGAAGATTCCATTTTTGGCTGAATTCATCTTCAGGGATAGAAGGAGTCAGGGAGTCATGAAAACCTGTGTGGCAAAAAAGAAAGTTAATATATCTGTAGAAACTGAATGATCACCTACCTGCTACTCAGTTGCAAACAGTTTTTCAGCCTCAGACAGATGCAGATGGACACAGACAGAGAAGCAGATGGATAGATAGCCAGACAGCCAGAATCAGGGAGTCATGAGGACCTGTGTGGCAAAAAAAAGTTAATACGTGCATAGAAACTGAATGATCACCTACCTGTTACACATTTGCAAACAGTTTTTCAGCCTCGCACAGTTGCAGATGGACACACAGTCAAAGAAGCAGATGGATAGTTAGCCAGACAGCTAAAGTTCCAGATGGATAGACCATGGTTAGCCCAATCCATCTTCAGGAATAGGAGTCAGGGAGTCATGAGGACCTGTGTGGCAAAAAAGAAAGTTAATACATGTTTAGAAACTGAATGATCACCTACCTGTTACACAGTTGCATATGAATTGTCAGCCTCACACAGTTGCAGATGGTCACACAGACAAAGAAGCAGATGGATAGTTAGCCAGACAGCCAAAGTTCCAGATGGAGATGCAGATGGATAGACCATGGTTAGCCCGATCCATCTTCAGGAATCGGAGTCAGAAAGTCATGAAAACCTGTGTGGCAAAAAAGAAAGTTAATACATGTATAGAAACTGAATGATTACCTAACTGCTACTCAGTTGCAAACAGTTTTTCAGCCTCAGACAGATGCAGATGGACACAGACAGAGAAGTAGATGGATAGATAGCCAGACAGCCAGAATCAGGGAGTCATGAGGACCTGTGTGGCAAAAAAGAAAGTTAATATATGTGTAGAAACTGAATGATCACCTACCTGTAACACAGTTGCAAACAGTTTTTCAGCCTCACACAGTTGCAGATGGACACACAGACAAAGAAGCAGGTGGATAGTTAGCCAGTGAGCCAAACTTCCAGATGGAGATGCAGATGAAGATTCCATTTTTGGCTGAATTCATCTTCAGGGATAGAAGGAGTCAGGGAGTCATGAGGACCTGTGTGGCAAAAAAGAAAATTAATACATGTATAGAAACTGAATGATCACCAACCTGCTACTCAGTTGCAAACAAATAGTCAGCCTCACACAGTTGCAGATGGTCACACAGACAAAGAAGCAGATGGATAGTTAGCCAGACAGCCAAACTTCCAGATGGAGATGCAGATGAAGATTCCATATTTGGCTGAACACACAGATGCAGATGGACACACAGAGAAGCAGGTGGATAATTAGCCAGACAGCCAGAGTCAGGGAGTAATGAGGACCTGTGTGGCAAAAAAAGAAAGTTAATACATGTATAGAAACTGAATGATCACCTACCTGTTACACAGTTGCATATGAATTGTCAGCCTCACACAGTTTCAGATGGTCACAGTCAAAGAAGCAGATGGATAGTTAGCCAGACAGCCAAAGTTCCAGATGGATAGACCATGGTTAGCCCGATCCATCTTCAGGGATAGGAGTCAGGGAGTAATGAGGACCTGTGTGGCAAAAAAAGAAAGTTAATACATGTATAGAAACTGAATGATCACCTACCTGTTACACATTTGCAAACAGTTTTTCGGCCTCACACAGATGCAGATGGACACACCGACAGAGAAGCAGATGGATAGTTAGCCAGTCAGTTAGCCAGTCGGCCAGAGTCAGGGAGTCATGAGGACCTGTGTGGTAAAAAAGAAAATTAATATATAGGTAGAAACTGAATGATCACCTACCTGTTACACATTTGCAAACAGTTTTTCATCCTCACACAGTTGCAGATGGCCACACAGACAAAGAAGCAGATGGATAGTTAGCCAGACAGCGAAAGTTCCAGATGGATAGACCATGGTTAGCCCAATCCATCTTCAGGGATAGGAGTCAGGCAGTCATGAGGACCTGTGTGGCAAAAAAGAAATTTAATACATGTATAGAAACTGAATGATCACCTACTTGTCACACAGTTGCAAACAGTTTTTCAGCCTCGCACAGATGCAGATGGACACACCGACAGAGAAGCAGATGGATTGTTAGCCAGTCAGTTAGCCAGTCGGCCAAGGTCAGGGAGTCATGAGGACCTTTGTGGCAAAAAATAAAGTTGATACATGTATAGAAACTGAATGATCACCTACCTGCTACACAGCTGCATATGAATAGTCAAAAATCATACAGTTGCAGATGGACACACAGACAAAAAAGTAGATGGACAGTTAGCCAGTGAGCCAAACATCCAGATGGAGATGCAGATGAAGATACCATTTTTGGCTTGATTAATCTTCAGGGATAGTAGTCAGGGAGACATGAAAACCTGTGTGGCAAAAAAGAAAGTTAATACATGTATAGAAACTGAATGATCACCTACCTGCTACTCAGTTGCAAACAGTTTTTCAGCCTCACACAGATGCAGATGGACACAGACAGAGAAGCAGATGGATAGATAGCCATAGAGCCAGAATCAGGGAGTCATGAGGACCTGTGTGGAAAAAAAGAAAGTTAATACATGTGTAGAAACTGAATGATCACCAACCTGCTACACAGCTGCATATGAATAGTCAAAAATCACACAGTTGCAGATGGACACAGTCAAAAAAAGCAGATGGATAATTAGCCAGTGAGCCAAACTTCCAGATGGAGATGCAGATGAAGATACCATTTTTGGCTGGATTCATCTTCAGGGATAGAAGGAGTCAGGGAGTCATGAAAACCTGTGTGGCAAAAAAGAAAGTTAATATATGTATAGAAACTGAATGATCACCTACCTGTAACACAGTTGCAAACAGTTTTTCAGCCTCACACAGTTGCAGATGGACACACAGACAAAGAAGCAGATGGATAGTTAGCCAGTGAGCCAAACTTCCAGATGGAGATGCAGATGAAGATTCCATTTTTGGCTGAATTAATCTTCAGGGATAGAAGGAGTCAGGGAGTCATGAGGACCTGTGTGGCAATAAAATAAAGTTAATACATGTATAGAAACTGAATGATCACCTACCTGTTACACAGTTGCATATGAATTGTCAGCCTCACACAGTTGCAGATGGCCACACAGACAAAGAAGCAGATGGATAGTTAGCCAGACAGCCAAAGTTCCAGATGGATAGACCATGGTTAGCCCAATCCATCTTCAGGGATAGGAGACAGGCAGTCATGAGGACCTGTGTGGCAATAAAAGAAAGTTAATACATGTATAGAAACTGAATGATCACCTACCTGTTACACAGTTGCAAATGAATTGTCAGCCTCGCACAGTTGCAGATGGACACAGTGACTCTGGCTGTCTGGCTTACTATCCATCTGCTTCTTTGACTGTGTCCATGTATTAACTTTCTTTTATTGCCACACAGGTCCTCATGACTCCCTGACTCCTTCTATCCCTGAAGATGGATTGGGCTAACCATGGTCTATCCATCTGGAACTTTGGCTGACTGACTAATTATACATCTACTTCTCTGTCTGTATATGAATAGTCTTAGTGACTCTGGCTGTCTGGCTTACTATCCATCTGCTTCTTTGACTAAGACTATTCATATACAGACAGAGAAGTAGATGTATAATTAGTCAGTCAGCCAAAGTTCCAGATGGAGATGCAGATGAAGATACTCTTTCTGGCTGAATTCATCTTCAGAGGATAGAAGGAGTCAGGGAGTCATGAGGACCTGTGTGGCAAAAAAAGAAAGTTAATACATGTATAGAAACTGAATGATCACCTACCTGTTACACAGCTGCATATGAATAGTCAAAAACCACACAGTTGCAGAGAAGTAGATGGATAGTTAGCCAGTCAGCCAGAGTCAGTAAGACTATTCATATACAGACAGAGAAGTAGATGTATAGTTAGCCAGTCAGCCAAAGTTCCAGATGGAGATGCAGACGGAAAAGAAAAGAATAACCTGTATTAGAACGATGAAAACACAAAAATTGGACTGTGGACTGCTCACTAGTGCTTGAATGGGGGATAATTGTTGTCTGCACTCACCCTCTTATTAATGGTATATACATGGAGTCCATAGAAACAATCCAAAATATAGGGAGTTGGAAAGCTCTCACAAAGCTGTTTGTACATCGGACATCCTCCTTTTTGAAGAGTTTATAATCCTGGGCGTTTCCTTGTGAAAGGAAAGGCTGAACCAAGTCCTTGAATTGGGTTGCTGAGAATCAATTCAGGAGTGATACCTTTGGGATACATTTTACACACAGAAGACAATGTCCATATGAAGCTCAAGTTAGCTGTAAGGAGTGCAAATAGAGAAATAAACAAAGAACAAGAAAAAGAGAAGCTTCCTGCAAAAGCACAACAGCACAAAACCTCATGAATAAAAAACATACACAAAGCTTCACTGAATATATAAAGAACTAAAGGATGGCAAACTTACAATGAGTATTAGAACCTATAGTTCCTTCATTCAGTCTTCATTACAGTGAGGTCTAAAGTGAGCCACAACTAAACCTATTTGCTACTGCATGGTTTCCTCCTTTTGGCTTGTAACTTGGCCTACTTCCAATATAATGCCACAAAGTGAATGGAGTAGGAATTACCATAAATAAACATGCCATTGTCTCAACACTAGAGTCATATGGGTGTCAGCTATGGCTTCAAGTAGGCCTAAGCTGTAGGAGTTTTTTATGCCACAACCACAACCGGCCCAATGAGACCCAAAGAACCTGACAACAGACCCAATGAGACTAGGGATGCATCCATCTGATATTAGGGTTGGATATTGGTTAATTAATTAAATAACTTTCCCTGCCCTTTGGTCTCACAGACTTCACATTACAAGTCCTGAGCAAACACTGCTAAATATATAATACAAATATAAATCACACAACTAATCATCAAAATGACTGATTATTCTGTTACTCGTCATCTCATAAGAAGATGTATTAGAATAGTCTAATAGTATCTTTAGAAAATAACAAAATCTGGCATGTGTGACTGTCTCCTATTAATACTGTCATTGTAAGGCGAATGCTGAGCCAAGGTCCTGCACAATTGTTTCTAATTTTAGTAACAAATAAATAGCAATTCATAACACTGCTAACATTATAACATATATCACCTCAGTATTTAGCTGACTATGTCAGATATTAAAGATCAGGATAATTACCGATATTGACTTCTGTTAGAGGGTCTGTAATGTACCACAGAGCTTCAAAGAGGCAAGGAGTTCAACAAAATCACAGTTTTGGGTTGATGCAGATGACAGCACTGTATGACCTTCAGCTCCACCAGATGGACGTTACAACAGCCTACTTGAATGTTTTAATTAATTGTGAGATGTATATGGAGCAACTAGAAGGATTTAAAGGAAAATCAGTTGAAATGGGTTTCTGTAAACTGAATAGGTCATTGTATGCTCTCTTGACAGTGACTTCTTTAGGGTCTAGAGATCATATATATTTAACAGCCCAAATTCAATGCGGGAGCTGCTTGTACTCTGAAAGCCTAACTTTTTAAAGATGTAAGTATGTGTATCAGCATACAATGGTTACAAAACATGACAGACAGAAGCAACTCAAAATCCATAATCCAAAGAACAAAATCCATAAACACAGACTGGTGAAATTTCATACAGAGAGTGTTACACAACACCAAACCCAGATTGCCTAGTCAACATGGAGAGAGGCGTGTACCCCCATGCTAACAGCTAACCGCGTTGATCAGACTTCAGTTTGAGACTCTTGATCCTCTTCTGATGTTCAAGATGGCTTTTAAACAGGAGACAGACATAGCACACACCATCCAAAGAGAGACAGGAAAGCACCTCAGTATTTAGCTGACTGTGTGTCAGATATTAACCTTGAGCTCCACCAGGTGGACGTTACAACAGCCTATTTGCATGCACCGATTGATTGAGAGATGTATATGGAGCAACCACACAGATTTAAAGGAAAATCATATACATGTGAAAAGGTTGTCTGTAGGATAATACTGATAATCTGGGTTGATGATCTCATCATTGCTGCCAGTGACAATGACTTGCTCATGGAGGTGAAAAACAACAACATTCAAGATGAAAAATTTTCTATGAAAGAATTATTTTCTAGGTCCTGATTTTGATCAAAGTCAAGAAGCAGTAAAGAGAAGTCAAAAGAAGTTCACATCAAAAGTACTAGAACAATTTGGTATGTCTGCCAAGGTCAACCCCATGTGAACAAAAGTCACAGTGCAACAAGTAGTGATTCTGTTGATCCTACAAGATCTCACAAAGCAGCAGGTAGACTGACTTATGTGAAGTATAAACATCTCGGCGAGAGTTCCTGATCCAAGTCCTGTTTTTCCAATAGACAAAGTATGAAAGAACCGTTAAAAGAACTGGTGGACGTTTGTATGTTTTGTTGTGTTTTCAGTGGGTTTGTGGTGCAGTAAACAAAATAACACTTAGTGGATGGTTCTCTCTGCACTCCTTTCTTTTTGATTTCAAGACTACTTACAAAGCCGTAACCGTTACAACGTGAACAAAACCTGATCCAAGTTGGACAGTCAGTAAATTGTCACAGTTCCTTTGGCTCAGACAAGTACAACACTGGACTGCAGTCAAGCATGTAATGAGGTACTTAAAGGCTTCAACTGATCATGAGTGGAGAGAAAGTGAAACTTGAGGAAAACAGTGACGCAGATTCAGCATCAAACACAGAAGACAGATGAAGCACAACAGACTCCGGTTTAGGTCTAACTAAAGACAGTTCTGTTTCTCCTGCTCGGTCTACATGTAAAGGAGAATATATGGCACTGACTGCAATCATTCAGGAAAGCTTGTACCTCACACAGCTACTAAATGCCATGAACAGTGATCACCATTATGCACCTGTGAAAATACCTGAAGACAACGCAATCGCTCTTTCCATGAACCCTGTATGTTAAAGACAGAACACGCCCACATTAGACACCACTTCATTTGATCAGCGCTCCATGAGTGTAAAATAACTGAACACTGACCCACAGCAGATATGGTTGCAGATGTTATGACAATACCTGCAACTAAGCTCAAGCTGGAGAAGGTTAAGAGCTTTGTGTTTGGGATGTAAACGGGTAAGTGTTGTGCTGTGGAACGCCATGTACAGTGAGAGAGCAAGTGAGACACGAATCAACCGATGGGTTACACACTAACCATTTCACACAGCAATTTACCTACAGAACTCTTCACAACAGGAGCTTAAATAGCTGTTTGAAACCACCTCCATACGACATGCTGACAGAGAGAAAGCCTAACCTAGACTCAAAGTGTTAAAGGGAATCTTTGTAGGGTACGACAAGAACAGTCCATCATACCTAGTCTACTGTCCAGACACAGAGAAAGTCCATAAACACAGACTGGTGAAATTTCTTACAGTGTGTGTTACAGAACACCAAACCCAGACTGACCAGTCAATAGCAGATGACGTCCATGAAGAGAGGCGCGTACCCCCATGCTAACAGCTAACCGTGTTGATCAGACTCCAAAAAGAGGTTCAAGAGTCTCAAACTGATGTTCAAGATGGCTTTTAAACAGAAGCAGACAGACATAGCACCCACCATCCAAAGAGAGACAGGAAAGTCAGCTAAATACTGAGGTCCTGGGTCAGATATTAGTGACCAGACACTGACCAAAACTGACTACTGATACAGGGCCTGTAATGAACCACAGAGCTTCAAAGAGGAGTTCAACAAAATCACAGTTCTGGGTTGATGCAGATGAACAGCACAGTATGACCTTCAGCTCCACCAGATGGACGCTACAACAGCCTACTTGAATGCTTTCATTAATTGTGAGATGTATATGGAGCAACCAGAGGGATTTGAAGGGAAATCAAATACAGGTGAAAAGGTTTTCTGTAAACTGAATAAGTCACTGTATGCTCTCAAACAGTCTGGAAGGACCTGGAACAACATGTTGCCTGATTATCCAGATGGAAATGGCTTTACACAGAACCTAGATGACCATCGGGTCTACAACAAACCCCCTGAACACAGGGTTAGATGCTCCTTCATGAAGTAC
The DNA here is from genome assembly GCF_030463535.1 of Salminus brasiliensis. Classification (NCBI taxonomy): domain Eukaryota; kingdom Metazoa; phylum Chordata; class Actinopteri; order Characiformes; family Bryconidae; genus Salminus; species Salminus brasiliensis. The sequence goes on along the minus strand of NC_132884.1, from coordinate 18,967,810 downwards.
AGTAAGCTAGCTGTGATGCTGTTGGTTATCATGATCACAGGTGTGTATTTATTGTCTCAGGAACAGACTGGCTCCTTTACGAGTGTGTTGCTACAGTATCTGTACATAAAGGCTCTATATAACATGACATTGAGGTCAGAAGACCATCATGAACACTAAAAGCCTGAACTTCCAGAGGGAGCGATTCTATGCCCCCCACCAATGTGAAAATCCCTCCTAGACCCTTGATTCAGAGCTCTGTATTCACTAGGTGTTGATCAAGTTTCACAGAGACATCGTGAACTAAGGAGCTGATCAGTCAGAACTTCACTGACCGTGACTTCTTTAGGGGCTAGAGATCCTATATTTAACAGCCCAAATTCAATACAGGAGCTGCTTGAACTCGGAAAGCTGAATGAATCTGGATCAATTCTAATAAAGTTGATAAAGAGGATTTTCTGATGTTACGATTATAAATCATGCGGGACACAGACACAGTCTCCATACTGCAGGTTAGTCTGAACACTATGAGTGACTCTGATATATTACTGTTTAATACAAGCAGAGAAATCACAGAATTAATGCTTATAAAATCGAGGAAATCCTCTTAAAGCTAACCTGACTGGTGGGACTGGGAAGGGCCAGTCAGTCCTGGCGTAGCAGCTTCTCGATGTTCCCGGAGAAAACGACGGACCCCAGGCCGCTCGGGTGAACCTCTCTGCGGAAGAGGACCTGCCGCTCCCCAAAGATCTCCTGTCCGACAGCCAGCAGTGGAGCACGAAGAGCCGGTAAACGCTCTCTTACTCGTCGGTAGGTGAGCAGGGGGCCGAAGACGATGATCCAGGCGTCTGTCTTTTTCCAAACGGAGCCGAAGCCGCCACGCTGCCGCCGAGAGGAGCCGCCACGCTGCCGCCGAGAGGAGCCGCCACGCTGCCGCCGAGAGGAGCCGCCATGAGGAGCTGTACTCGGTACCGGAGCAGGTGAAGGTGAAGGTGAAGAGCTGTGGTGGTGGAGGAGCCGTCGACTTTTCCGACCACGCCGACGCCCCTAGACCCTCTCCTGTGCGGGAGTGGATGTGACGAACCTCGGTGTCTTCCGCTCCGGTAGCGCTGGAACTGAGACCGCCGCGTTGGAGACGTCGCGGGCTGCCTCTGGCCTCGTCTTCCTCGGTGGGACTCGACTGCCGGTCCAGCTGGACGAGCTCCAAGCTGAGCGTCTGGAGAGCTCGTTCCTCCGCGGTCTCCATGTTCCTCCACAGTAAACAGAAAGAAACACAGACGACGGTCAGTGAGACAGAGGACTGTACAGTAACACAGCCAGCTGCTGTAATCCTCGAGCTCTGTGCTCCCTAAGATCAATAAGACAGAGCTGAGAGTAAAGACTATAAAGGAGAGTCGGTCGCTCGACGCTCTGAGTCGACTCACGTCTCGAACAGCGGTTCAGAGTCTCGCTCAAAATTCCGGAGATCACGTGATCCGAACCGAAGCTTCGTTACGTCACTGAAACGCGATCACGTGTCAAGCCGCGTCAGACCCGAGCGCAACGAGCTGAATATAAACTGAAATATGTACTTAAATAAAATCTAAATGTATAAAATGAGTGAATTTGGTTGACTTTCATTTTCAGAGAAAACAAAACATTAACAAAGTTTTTATTTGAACATCAGGTGTTGTTTCCAAACCGACAAAAGAGATAAAAGTCCTTGACAAACCTCCATATTCGAGGGTTTTTAACTGGAGACGACGTGAAATTATCTCTAATAAAACATTAAAAGGAAGAATAAGGACTAAATGACAGCAATCGTTTAAAATGTCTACCGCAGTCCAATCTCCAAACACTGGAGAGAGGGGTCTGCCCCGCCCCCTCAACCCCAGACCCGCAGCTCGAGCGGGTTGCCAGGTTGAGGACACTGAACCTGCAGGAACGAGCGCGAGACGAGTTCAATAACTTTTACAATGACAAGCGACGACGAGTCATATTCTGTAAGATGATCAGTAAATATACTCGCTTGATCTGTTTTTATTGTCTGTTCATTATAAACCAGCTCATGAGGATTTTATAGAACTCTGTCAGCTGTTAGCGAGCTAGATGCAGCGCTGCCGGCTTTATCCAGAGCCAAGCTCGTTCTCCTGAACACAAAAAAACACTGCTCCTAAAATCCACTCTGGAGCTGGAATTACTCATTTACACATCCTGACAACATACTGCTCAGTTTAACAGATCATATACACACTTTTCTCCGAGTAGTAGCTGCTGTAGACCTCAGTTATGAAGGACCCTCACTGGAGCTTCACCACACAAACCTTCTGGACGCAGGAACATCATCAGGGCTTCCAGCTCTTCAGCTTTCATTGATCACCAGCTCCCTCCATTTCATGTAGTTACTGTTACACATTAGTTTATTTCACATTGTCTTTACCCTGATTTACGTTCATAACATTGTTGTTTGTTGTTCAAATAAAGTCAAATTATTAATGAACAAAGCTGCTGTAACAACAAAGTATGACTTATGAGTTGATGAAAAAGACCAGATGAAAATGAACCATTTTATTAAACAGTTGTATGCATTTCCTGTTTACAGAGTAATAAGGTTTTATAAGGGTAAGTAAGTAACAGAATGGTAATCAGATTGTTTAAAATGGTTATGATCAACATGATTTACAGTATTGATAAGTGAACATTTCATAGTATATCATTAATAAAACCAGAAATGCTGAGATCAGTATACAAGCTCCAATCAGTGCAACGACCTTATTATAAAAATAATGCAAAACAAAGTATAGCAACAGATATGAATAAATATAGTACAGAAAAATATATCAAATGGACTTTAAAGGGACTTGAGAGATGTGCAGCTCTTCCTCCAGTGGGAACTGCTGCTCATTAGTCTGTCTGGAACGCTGCACTGTGGAGAAGAACTGAAGTTATTACACAAAAAATGTAGTTATTGTTTTGTTGGCTAGTTTTTCAGCACAGTGTGATGTAGAAAAGAAAGGATAGTTTATAGCTGTGGAGCATACGGTCAAGCCTGGGTTTGCTTGAGTTCCTCTATGGTTGGTGCAGGGACAGGTAGGAGTAGGCCAAACCTTCTGGGGTCATCAGGGTGAAGCGACCTTAGTCTGAGTCTTCCCCTGCCAGTCATGAAGCAGCAGCTGTAAGAATCCAATTATAACAAACTGTTTACAAAGACGAGGAGCATATTCCTCATCTGGGCTGTCATCACCTTTTCCTTTTCTTCCTGATCATCTGTTCCCCAATCAAAACTGTGAAATGTGAGATGAGTAAATACTAGGAATCCTACTACAAGTACATTTACTTCTACATTACTACTCAAACAATAATCACAACTTCCTGAAGTCACTGATCTCATGTTCATTCATGTTCAGGTTTTCGTTGTCTTGGACTCTCCTATTCTGAAGACAATATGATAAAGAATTACACACTGTCAGCATAGGTGTGGACTGCAGCTACTATTTTCTCTGTGTCATGTTTAGTAATAAACTATAGTTACCTCTTCTCCAAAGCTTCAGAGACATCCATGGTGCTCTCCAGAGCTTCAATCCCTTCTTCTATAAGTGGTAGATCTTCTCTATAGAGATACAATTGTTCTGTTTGTGAAAATGTAGGCCACCAATAATACTGTACTTCTGTATTGATATTAGGATCTATAATTCACAATGTGGTCTGAAATCATATTAGTTCAGATCCTGAATACTGACCGGTCTGAAAGTGCTCCACTTGATGGACACCCAATACTGGACAGGGGCAGTCAAATGATGCTTCTCCTACTGCCTCTTACTAGGGGTAGAGGTGCTTGGACATTCAAAGCTAGAAAGAAAATCCCATAATCCACTTATTTACACATAAAAGTGAAGATCATTTCACCAAAATATCAAACCTGAGTGATCTCTACTAAAAAGGGCTTTATGGACTCTATTAGATACGACGGATGAACAGCTAGCGTTTGTAGCGAGGAATGGGCAGGAGTAGCATTACTCGATTTGGACGCCAGAGGTTGTTCAACATATAATTACATTCATAAACTCAAAATAAAAAAATGGCAAAAAATGAAAAATGGTAGTAACTACAGTAACTCATCAGAAAGCGCTTCCAGCAGTAAAACTACAGGCAGGATAATCTGATATTGATTAATATTGACGCATGCGCAGTAAGCCTCTATAGGACAGTAGCTGGGCAGCTCTAGTCTGGAGCACTTTAGCTACCTAGCTCTCTCAAACACGCGCTGCCTTCATAACCCAGCTGCACTCGGACCACTGGGTAGAAATGAAGCACTCCAATGTTTAAAGCACTGAAAAAGCCCATCTCTACTAGTGGCTGTAAGAAATGATCTAGATGAGGTTAGCTAAACTTAGCTGAAGCTCAGTGCTCACCTGTTCAGGAGGAAATCAGCCAGTTCGTCCGTTTTGAAGTCCTTCTGGGCTCTAAGCTGTCTCCATCTATCAAACGCATCGCCAGTATTTCCTCTGCTTTTACTCCGTCTCTGGTCATGGAGCTTTTTAGACGAATGCCGAGGCTTTTTAGGTTGTGTAACATCTAATGATCCAGGTCCAGGTCGCTTCCTCGCCTCCATGGCTGCAGCACGCTGTGCTTCCTTGCTGTTGTTTTTCCATATCTGGCAACCCGGGGTGTGGCAGTAGGACTGGGGGGTGGGGGAGTGGGGCAATGGGCGGGATAGGAAGCTACAGCACAACCAGAGATCCGCTCCGTACCTGACCCCTCAAAGACCACCATACAGGTAGAAGCACTGCGGTCAAGAAATGCTGGAGCTGAAACCTGTGTGTTTCTTTAATATCTGGAGACACATCCTGATCATTTTATCAGTTAGTGCAGAAAATGTAATACTTAATGACCTTTAACTGATCAAATGGAGGTTTGTGATTTCTACTAGAGTTTAGAAGTCGTCAGCCCTTAAACTCAGGTCTCTAAATGAGTTTAATGAAGTGGACATTTGGAGTCAGATGAACTTCACACTGTGAGGTATGGCTGTGTCTAACAGTCCGACTGTGTGTCACTGTATTAATGCGCCACAGGAGGAGCGCTTTTTTAGGAGACAACAAATGAGTAATATATTGATCCTTTCTGGTAAAAAATACATCATCTTACAGATATTCCACATACAATACTAATTAATAATATAGAGAACTCTAAGTGAAACACTGAGATCTGCAGAAGAACCAGTGACCGAAAGGAACTAGACCAGGCGGCGGATGACTACATTTTGAGGACACGCTGATGAAGTTCAGCTCAATCAGGCTGGAGGGAGAAGGTCCGCTATCAGAGAGAGGAGAGTGAGGCTTTATCACCGGTGGAGGAAACTAGTCTGAATCCCAGCACTTCAATGTATGTAGGCTACAATAATCACTTCCATGATATTAAAATATTAAATAATAAGATAAAGCTCCCATTAGTTTATTGTTGTTGTAGATTGTTAGTTAATTAAGAAGGACGTTGGCAGATCTAGCTAGATAGTTGGGTAGCTCGGCTAATTAGCTGTTAGCTTTCACTGAACTCCAGCTTTCCTTCTCTCACAGTTTATTCAGGTCAGAGAGCTTTTAGACAACAAATCCTCGCCCTTCCATCAGAGTTTTATACGAGTCTCTAAATGTAGATTTAGTCTCCTTCACCAGCACTAACTCTTCTGATGAGTCTGTTTCTGTTCAGCAGTAAGAAGATAGTAAATAAATGAAATTAAAAACATTTAGTTCAGAATAAACTGCTTTAAAACTGGTGCAAAGGAACAAAACCCTGTGATATTGAACTTTTTTGTGAATAGAGGATAGAGGTAAGCTTTAGTGTTTCAGGATTCTTCGATCTGTACAAAGACATTTAGTTATTTCCAGCATTTTTCTGTATGATGTTGAAACAGTTGTTTCATTGGAGAAATGGTGCTGAGCTGCTAATGCAGGTGAGGGCTCTTCATCTCTGTGAGAGCAGCTGAGCTTGAGGACTAGCTAGCTAACTACCATGTGTTCAGTGAAAGATCAGCATTTTTATTAATGGAAACACAAATAACTAAAGAAAGAAATCAACAGTGAATAGAAAGTCATTTGCATGAATGGTGTAATATTGGTGGAGAGATTTGAGTAATTCTCTTTTTATGGTTGGGACTGATAACTTATGGTATCTTTGATGAAGGAATCATGCGTTGTTGGAGAGGATGCTACGCCTGTGGCCCACATTGAGGTATCTCATTAAAAGTACAGGGAGACACAACCTGATGTGTTGATTGTGAAGGACCACATGAAGAAGACCTTTGAAGACTCTTGGAAGATTCTCAGGGGTAAGTGGAATAAAGTAATGGGAGGTAAAACAGTATAGCCATGAAATGTGATGTGATGAACCAACTTCATATGAATAATTGTGTCTTTTATAGTCTATTAAAATATATTTATGACTGTTCTAGGTTTTTTACTCTTCACTACTGCCTTCATCTCTTCACTTTATTGCAACATCATAATGAAGCTTTTGTGTATTTTCTGCTTTTGTCTTACAGTGTATGATGAGGTTGATGCCATCCATCCTGTGATGGTGAACATTTGTCACCGCTTCAGCTGAAACAGTGCTGGGAGTTTTCCTCTAAAGAACTCCTAGGTTATCTTCAAGAGATGCTCAGCAAAAGTGTAAGCACCCCACTTTCATCTCCACCAGCAGACCTACAGAAGTCTCAAACTAACTCCCAAAATATAATACCGCCTAATTCCAAATCCAGTCCGGAGGTATTATCCCTGCTTAGGTAACATCATGACGGCGATTATCCAAAAACAATTCACAATCACCAAACCAACCACACCAAAATGTCTATTAGAACACAAACAACCACAAGTGAGCTATGCTTAACAAATCTACTACAAAAGTCCATTCTGATTAACCATATACAAACTCAAAAGATACCCCAATGGACCACTACTGTGCCCTAATACAGTGTCACAGTTTATGTCAATTAAAGTCGTCTACATGTAAACTTTGACCATCGAAGTTGAGCAAGTAGCTGGAGTTAAAAGATTTAGCAGTGCTGAGCTGTCATGCATGCAGAAGTGGACAAGATTTGAATAGCAGATAAAACTCGGGAATGGACTGATTTAACAGGTAGAAGAAGAAAATGCCTGAAAACGGGAGCAAAAAAAAAATTCCCCCAAAATGGGTGATAAAACGGAAATGCCCTAAAACGCGGGCAAAAAAAGAAAAGAAAACGGTGCCTGAAAACGGGTGTGAAACCGAACATGCACGAAAACGGCTGTGAAAAAAATACACGAAAAATGAAAATCCACCCAAATCCGACAAAAGTTGAAAAAGTGCAAAAAACGCTCAAAAAGCTTAAAATATGCCCCAGATGCATCAAAATGCATCACAAGCATGAAAATTTTAAAACTTTTAAAATGCACAAAAAGTGTAGACCGCGGACCTGACCTGAAAAAAAGACCCAAAAAATGAAAATCCACCCAAATCTGACAAAACTTGAAAAGTGCAAAAAACGTTAAAAACGCACAAAAAAGGGTGAAAACGCTCAAAAAGCTTAAAATATGCCCCAGATGCATCAAAATGCATCACTTGCATGAAAATTTGAAAAAACTTTTAAAACGCACAAAAAGTGTAGACCGCGGACCTGACCTGAAAAAAAGACCCAAAAAATGAAAATCCACTCAAATCTGACAAAAGATAAAAAAGTGCTAAAAACTCAAAAAACGCACAAAAAAGGGTGAAAACGCTCAAAAAGCATAAAATATGACCCAGATGCATCAAACTGCATCACTTGCATGAAAATTTGAAAAAACTTTTAAAATGCACAAAAAGTGTAGACCGCGGACCTGACATGAAAAAAAAGACCCAAAAAATGAAAATCCACTCAAATCTGACAAAAGTTGAAAAAGTGCTAAAAACTCAAAAAACGCACAAAAAAGGGTGAAAACGCTCAAAAAGCATTAAATATGCCCCAGATGCATCAAAATGCATCACAAGCATGAAAATTAAAAAAAAAACTTTTAAAACGCACAAAAAGTGTAGACCGCGGACAAATGAAAATCCACTCAAATCTGACAAAAGATAAAAAAGTGCTAAAAACTCAAAAAACGCACAAAAAAGGGTGAAAACGCTCAAAAAGCATTAAATATGCCCCAGATGCATCAAAATGCATCACAAGCATGAAAATTTGAAAAAACTTTTAAAATGCACAAAAAGTGTAGACCGCGGACCTGACCTGAAAAAAAGACCCAAAAAATGAAAATCCACTCAAATCTGACAAAAGATAAAAAAGTGCTAAAAACTCTAAAAACGTACAAAAAAGGGTGAAAACGCTCAAAAAGCATAAAATATGACCCAGATGCATCAAAATGCATCACAAGCATGAAAATTTGAAAAAACTTTTAAAATACACACAAAGTGTAGACCGAGGACGTGACGTGAAAAAAAAGACCCAAAAAATGAAAATCCACTCAAATCCGCCAAAGGTTGAAAAAGTACAAAAAACTCTAAAAACACACAAAAAAGGGTGAAAACGCTCAAAAGGCATAAAATATGCCCCAGATGCATCAAAATGCATGACTTGCATGAGAACTGAAAAAACTTTTAAAACGCACAAAAAGTGTAGACCTCGGACCTGACATGAAAAAAAGACCCAAAAAATGAAAATCCACTCAAATCCGCCAAAGGTTGAAAAAGTGCAAAAAACTCTAAAAACACACAAAAAAGGGTGAAAACGCTCAAAAGGCATAAAATATGCCCCAGATGCATCTAACTGATTCACAAGCATGAAAATTTGAAAAAACTTTTAAAACGCACAAAAAGTGTAGACCGCGGACCTGACGTGAAAAAAAAGTTCCCAAAAAATGAGAATCCACTCAAATCTGACAAAAGTTGAAAAAGTGAAAAAAACTCGAAAAACGCACAAAAAAGGGTGAAAACGCTCAAAAACCATAAAATATACCCCAGATGCATCAAACTGCATCACAAGCATGAAAATTTAAAAAAAAAACTTTTAAAACGCACAAAAAGTGTAGACCGCGGACCTGACCTGAAAAAAAGACCCAAAAAATGAAAATCCACTCAAATCTGACAAAAGATAAAAAAGTGCTAAAAACTCAAAAAACGCACAAAAAAGGGTGAAAACGCTCAAAAAGCATTAAATATGCCCCAGATGCATCAAAATGCATCACAAGCATGAAAATTTGAAAAAACTTTTAAAACGCACAAAAAGTGTAGACCGAGGACGTGACGTGAAAAAAAAGACCCAAAAAATGAAAATCCACTCAAATCCGCCAAAGGTTGAAAAAGTACAAAAAACTCTAAAAACACACAAAAAAGGGTGAAAACGCTCAAAAGGCATAAAATATGCCCCAGATGCATCAAAATGCATGACTTGCATGAGAACTGAAAAAACTTTTAAAACGCACAAAAAGTGTAGACCTCGGACCTGACGTGACAAAAAAGACCCAAAAAATGAAAATCCACCCAAATCTGACAAAAGTTGAAAAAGTACAAAAAACTCTAAAAACGCACAAAAAAGGGTGAAAACGCTCAAAAAGCATGAAATACACCCCAGATGCATCCAACTGCATCACAAGCATGAAAATTTGAAAAAACTTTTAAAACGCACAAAAAGTGTAGACCTGATGTGAAAAAAAGACCCAAAAAATGAAAATCCACTCAAATCCGCCAAAGGTTGAAAAAGTGCAAAAAACTCTAAAAACACACAAAAAAGGGTGAAAACGCTCAAAAGGCATAAAATATGCCCCAGATGCATCAAAATGCATGACTTGCATGAGAACTGAAAAAACTTTTAAAACGCACAAAAAGTGTAGACAGCAGACCTGACGTGAAAAAAAGACCCAAAAAATGAAAATCCACTCAAATCCGCCAAAGGTTGAAAAAGTGCAAAAAACTCTAAAAACACAAAAAAGGGTGAAAACGCTCAAAAGGCATAAAATATGCCCCAGATGCATCCAACTGCATCACAAGCATGAAAATTTGAAAAAACTTTTAAAACGCACAAAAAGTGTAGACCGCAGACCTGAAAAAAAAGTTCCCAAAAATGAGAATCCACTCAAATCTGACAAAAGTTGAAAAAGTGCAAAAAACTCGAAAAACGCACAAAAAAGGGTGAAAACGCTCAAAAACCATAAAATATACCCCAGATGCATCAAACTGCATCACAAGCATGAAAATTTGAAAAAACTTTTAAAATACACACAAAGTGTAGACCGCGGACCTGACTTGAAAAAAAAGACCCAAAAAATGAAAATCCACTCAAATCTGACAAAAGTTGAAAAAGTGCTAAAAACTCTAAAAATGCACCAAAAAGGCTGAAAACGCTCAAAAAGCATAAAATATGCCCCAGATGCATCAAAATGCATGACTTGCATGAAAAATGAAAAAACTTTTAAAACGCACAAAAAGTGTAGACCTGACATGAAAAAAAGACCCAAAAAATGAAAATCCACTCAAATCCGCCAAAGGTTGAAAAAGTGCAAAAAACTCTAAAAACACACAAAAAATGCTGAAAACGATCAAAAAGCATAAAATATGCCCCAGATGCATCAAAATGCATGACTTGCATGAAAACTGAAAAAACTTTTAAACCGCACAAAAAGTGTAGACCGCGGACCTGACGTGAAAAAAAAGACCCAAAAAATGAAAATCCACTCAAATCTGACAAAAGTTGAAAAATTTCAAATGACTCGAAAAACGCACCAAAAAGGGTGAAAACGCTCAAAAGGCATAAAATATGCCCCAGATGCATCAAAATGCATGACTTGCATGAGAACTGAAAAAATCTTTTAAAACGCACAAAAAGTGTAGACCTCGGACCTGACTTGAAAAAAAAGACCTAAAAAATGAAAATCCACCCAAATCTGACAAAAGTTGAAAAAGTGCAAAAAACTTTAAAAATGCACAAAAAAGGGTGAAAACGCTCAAAAAGCATAAAATATGCCCCAGATGCATCAAACTGCATCACAAGCATGAAAATTTGAAAAGACTTTTAAAACGCACAAAAAGTGTAGACCGCGGACCTGACGTGAAAAAAAAGACCCAAAAAATGAAAATCCACTCAAATCCGCCAAAAGTTGAAAAAGTGCAAAAAACTCTAAAAACGCACAAAAAAGGGTGAAAACGCTCAAAAAGCATAAAATATACCCCAGATGCATCAAAATGCATGACTTGCATGAAAACTGAAAAAACTTTTAAAACGCACAAAAAGTGTAGACCTGACGTGAAAAAAAAAGACCCAAAAAATGAAAATCCACTCAAATCTGACAAAAGTTGAAAAATTTCAAATGACTCGAAAAACGCACCAAAAAGGGTGAAAACGCTCAAAAAGCATAAAATATGCCCCAGATGCATCAAAATGCATGACTTGCATGAGAACTGAAAAAAACTTTTAAAACGCACAAAAAGTGTAGACTGCGGACCTGACCTGAAAAAAAAAAACCCAAAAAATGAAAATCCACTCAAATCTGACAAAAGTTGAAAAAGTTCAAATGACTCGAAAAACGCACCAAAAAGGGTGAAAACGCTCAAAAAGCATAAAATATGCCCCAGATGCATCAAAATGCATGACTTGCATGAGAACTGAAAAAAACTTTTAAAACGCACAAAAAGTGTAGACTGCGGACCTGACCTGAAAAAAAAAAACCCAAAAAATGAAAATCCACTCAAATCTGACAAAAGTTGAAAAAGTTCAAATGACTCGAAAAACGCACCAAAAAGGGTGAAAACGCTCAAAAAGCATAAAATATGCCCCAGATGCATCAAAATGCATGACTTGCATGAGAACTGAAAAAAACTTTTAAAACGCGAAAAAATATTGTAGACCTCGGACCTGACGTGAAAAAAAGGACCCAAAAAATGAAAATCCACCCAAATCTGACAAAACTTGAAAAAGTGCAAAAAACTCTAAAAACACACAAAAAAGGGTGAAAACACTCAAAAAGCTTAAAATATGCCCCAGATGCATCACAAGCATGAAAATTAAAAAAAAAACTTTTAAAACGCACAAAAAGTGTAGACCTGATGTGAAAAAAAGACCCAAAAAATGAAAATCCACTCAAATCCGCCAAAGGTTGAAAAAGTGCAAAAAACTCTAAAAACACACAAAAAAGGGTGAAAACGCTCAAAAAGCTTAAAATATGCCCCAGATGCATCACAAGCATGAAAATTAAAAAAAAAACTTTTAAAACGCACAAAAAGTGTAGACCGCGGACCTGACATGAAAAAAAGACCCAAAAAATGAAAATCCACTCAAATCCGCCAAAGGTTGAAAAAGTGCAAAAAACTCTAAAAACACACAAAAAAGGGTGAAAACGCTCAAAAAGCATAAAATATGCCCCAGATGCATCTAACTGATTCACAAGCATGAAAATTTGAAAAAACTTTTAAAACGCACAAAAAGTGTAGACCGCGGACCTGACGTGAAAAAAAAGTTCCCAAAAAATGAGAATCCACTCAAATCTGACAAAAGTTGAAAAAGTGCAAAAAACTCGAAAAACGCACAAAAAAGGGTGAAAACGCTCAAAAACCATAAAATATACCCCAGATGCATCAAACTGCATCACAAGCATGAAAATTTAAAAAAAAAACTTTTAAAACGCACAAAAAGTGTAGACCGCGGACCTGACCTGAAAAAAAGACCCAAAAAATGAAAATCCACTAAAATCTGACAAAAGATAAAAAAGTGCTAAAAACTCAAAAAACGCACAAAAAAGGGTGAAAACGCTCAAAAAGCATTAAATATGCCCCAGATGCATCAAAATGCATCACAAGCATGAAAATTTGAAAAAACTTTTAAAATGCACAAAAAGTGTAGACCGCGGACCTAACCTGAAAAAAAGACCCAAAAAATGAAAATCCACTCAAATCTGACAAAAGATAAAAAAGTGCTAAAAACTCTAAAAACGTACAAAAAAGGGTGAAAACGCTCAAAAAGCATAAAATATGACCCAGATGCATCAAAATGCATCACAAGCATGAAAATTTGAAAAAACTTTTAAAATACACACAAAGTGTAGACCGAGGACGTGACGTGAAAAAAAAGACCCAAAAAATGAAAATCCACTCAAATCCGCCAAAGGTTGAAAAAGTACAAAAAACTCTAAAAACACACAAAAAAGGGTGAAAACGCTCAAAAGGCATAAAATATGCCCCAGATGCATCAAAATGCATGACTTGCATGAGAACTGAAAAAACTTTTAAAACGCACAAAAAGTGTAGACCTCGGACCTGACGTGACAAAAAAGACCCAAAAAATGAAAATCCACCCAAATCTGACAAAAGTTGAAAAAGTACAAAAAACTCTAAAAACGCACAAAAAAGGGTGAAAACGCTCAAAAAGCATAAAATATGCCCCAGATGCATCACAAGCATGAAAATCTGAAAAAACTTTTAAAACGCACAAAAAGTGTAGACCTGATGTGAAAAAAAGACCCAAAAAATGAAAATCCACTCAAATCCGCCAAAGGTTGAAAAAGTGCAAAAAACTCTAAAAACACACAAAAAAGGGTGAAAACGCTCAAAAGGCATAAAATATGCCCCAGATGCATCAAAATGCATGACTTGCATGAGAACTGAAAAAACTTTTAAAACGCACAAAAAGTGTAGACCGCGGACCTGACGTGAAAAAAAGACCCAAAAAATGAAAATCCACTCAAATCCGCCAAAGGTTGAAAAAGTGCAAAAAACTCTAAAAACACAAAAAAGGGTGAAAACGCTCAAAAGGCATAAAATATGCCCCAGATGCATCCAACTGCATCACAAGCATGAAAATTTGAAAAAACTTTTAAAACGCACAAAAAGTGTAGACCGCAGACCTGAAAAAAAAGTTCCCAAAAATGAGAATCCACTCAAATCTGACAAAAGTTGAAAAAGTGCAAAAAACTCGAAAAACGCACAAAAAAGGGTGAAAACGCTCAAAAACCATAAAATATACCCCAGATGCATCAAACTGCATCACAAGCATGAAAATTTGAAAAAACTTTTAAAATACACACAAAGTGTAGACCGCGGACCTGACTTGAAAAAAAAGACCCAAAAAATGAAAATCCACTCAAATCTGACAAAAGTTGAAAAAGTGCTAAAAACTCTAAAAATGCACCAAAAAGGCTGAAAACGCTCAAAAAGCATAAAATATGCCCCAGATGCATCAAACTGCATCACAAGCATTAAAATTTGAAAAGACTTTTAAAACGCACAAAAAGTGTAGACCGCGGACCTGACGTGAAAAAAAAGACCCAAAAAATGAAAATCCACTCAAATCCGCCAAAAGTTGAAAAAGTGCAAAAAACTCTAAAAACGCACAAAAAAGGGTGAAAACGCTCAAAAAGCATAAAATATGCCCCAGATGCATCAAAATGCATGACTTGCATGAAAACTGAAAAAACTTTTAAAACGCACAAAAAGTGTAGACCTGACGTGAAAAAAAAAGACCCAAAAAATGAAAATCCACTCAAATCTGACAAAAGTTGAAAAATTTCAAATGACTCGAAAAACGCACCAAAAAGGGTGAAAACGCTCAAAAAGCATAAAATATGCCCCAGATGCATCAAAATGCATGACTTGCATGAGAACTGAAAAAAACTTTTAAAACGCACAAAAAGTGTAGACTGCGGACCTGACCTGAAAAAAAAAAACCCAAAAAATGAAAATCCACTCAAATCTGACAAAAGTTGAAAAAGTTCAAATGACTCGAAAAACGCACCAAAAAGGGTGAAAACGCTCAAAAAGCATAAAATATGCCCCAGATGCATCAAAATGCATGACTTGCATGAGAACTGAAAAAAACTTTTAAAACGCGAAAAAATATTGTAGACCTCGGACCTGACGTGAAAAAAAGGACCCAAAAAATGAAAATCCACCCAAATCTGACAAAACTTGAAAAAGTGCAAAAAACTCTAAAAATGCACAAAAAAGGGTGAAAACGCTCAAAAAGCATAAAATATGCCCCAGATGCATCAAACTGCACCACAAGCATGAAAATTTGAAAAAACTTTTAAAACGCACAAAAAGTGTAGACCGCAGACCTGACGTGAAAAAAAAGACCCAAAAACTGAAAATCCACCCAAATCTGACAAAAGTTGAAAAAGTGCTAAAAACTCTAAAAACGTACAAAAAAGGGTGAAAACGCTCAAAAAGCTTAAAATATGCCCCAGATGCATCACAAGCATGAAAATTAAAAAAAAAACTTTTAAAACGCACAAAAAGTGTAGACCGCGGACCTGACATGAAAAAAAGACCCAAAAAATGAAAATCCACTCAAATCCGCCAAAGGTTGAAAAAGTGCAAAAAACTCTAAAAACACACAAAAAAGGGTGAAAACGCTCAAAAAGCATAAAATATGCCCCAGATGCATCTAACTGATTCACAAGCATGAAAATTTGAAAAAACTTTTAAAACGCACAAAAAGTGTAGACCGCGGACCTGACGTGAAAAAAAAGTTCCCAAAAAATGAGAATCCACTCAAATCTGACAAAAGTTGAAAAAGTGCAAAAAACTCGAAAAACGCACAAAAAAGGGTGAAAACGCTCAAAAACCATAAAATATACCCCAGATGCATCAAACTGCATCACAAGCATGAAAATTTAAAAAAAAAACTTTTAAAACGCACAAAAAGTGTAGACCGCGGACCTGACCTGAAAAAAAGACCCAAAAAATGAAAATCCACTAAAATCTGACAAAAGATAAAAAAGTGCTAAAAACTCAAAAAACGCACAAAAAAGGGTGAAAACGCTCAAAAAGCATTAAATATGCCCCAGATGCATCAAAATGCATCACAAGCATGAAAATTTGAAAAAACTTTTAAAATGCACAAAAAGTGTAGACCGCGGACCTAACCTGAAAAAAAGACCCAAAAAATGAAAATCCACTCAAATCTGACAAAAGATAAAAAAGTGCTAAAAACTCTAAAAACGTACAAAAAAGGGTGAAAACGCTCAAAAAGCATAAAATATGACCCAGATGCATCAAAATGCATCACAAGCATGAAAATTTGAAAAAACTTTTAAAATACACACAAAGTGTAGACCGAGGACGTGACGTGAAAAAAAAGACCCAAAAAATGAAAATCCACTCAAATCCGCCAAAGGTTGAAAAAGTACAAAAAACTCTAAAAACACACAAAAAAGGGTGAAAACGCTCAAAAGGCATAAAATATGCCCCAGATGCATCAAAATGCATGACTTGCATGAGAACTGAAAAAACTTTTAAAACGCACAAAAAGTGTAGACCTCGGACCTGACGTGACAAAAAAGACCCAAAAAATGAAAATCCACCCAAATCTGACAAAAGTTGAAAAAGTACAAAAAACTCTAAAAACGCACAAAAAAGGGTGAAAACGCTCAAAAAGCATAAAATATGCCCCAGATGCATCACAAGCATGAAAATCTGAAAAAACTTTTAAAACGCACAAAAAGTGTAGACCTGATGTGAAAAAAAGACCCAAAAAATGAAAATCCACTCAAATCCGCCAAAGGTTGAAAAAGTGCAAAAAACTCTAAAAACACACAAAAAAGGGTGAAAACGCTCAAAAGGCATAAAATATGCCCCAGATGCATCAAAATGCATGACTTGCATGAGAACTGAAAAAACTTTTAAAACGCACAAAAAGTGTAGACCGCGGACCTGACGTGAAAAAAAGACCCAAAAAATGAAAATCCACTCAAATCCGCCAAAGGTTGAAAAAGTGCAAAAAACTCTAAAAACACAAAAAAGGGTGAAAACGCTCAAAAGGCATAAAATATGCCCCAGATGCATCCAACTGCATCACAAGCATGAAAATTTGAAAAAACTTTTAAAACGCACAAAAAGTGTAGACCGCAGACCTGAAAAAAAAGTTCCCAAAAATGAGAATCCACTCAAATCTGACAAAAGTTGAAAAAGTGCAAAAAACTCGAAAAACGCACAAAAAAGGGTGAAAACGCTCAAAAACCATAAAATATACCCCAGATGCATCAAACTGCATCACAAGCATGAAAATTTGAAAAAACTTTTAAAATACACACAAAGTGTAGACCGCGGACCTGACTTGAAAAAAAAGACCCAAAAAATGAAAATCCACTCAAATCTGACAAAAGTTGAAAAAGTGCTAAAAACTCTAAAAATGCACCAAAAAGGCTGAAAACGCTCAAAAAGCATAAAATATGCCCCAGATGCATCAAAATGCATGACTTGCATGAAAAATGAAAAAACTTTTAAAACGCACAAAAAGTGTAGACCTGACATGAAAAAAAGACCCAAAAAATGAAAATCCACTCAAATCCGCCAAAGGTTGAAAAAGTGCAAAAAACTCTAAAAAAACACAAAAAATGCTGAAAACGATCAAAAAGCATAAAATATGCCCCAGATGCATCAAAATGCATGACTTGCATGAAAACTGAAAAAACTTTTAAACCGCACAAAAAGTGTAGACCGCGGACCTGACGTGAAAAAAAAGACCCAAAAAATGAAAATCCACTCAAATCTGACAAAAGTTGAAAAATTTCAAATGACTCGAAAAACGCACCAAAAAGGGTGAAAACGCTCAAAAGGCATAAAATATGCCCCAGATGCATCAAAATGCATGACTTGCATGAGAACTGAAAAAATCTTTTAAAACGCACAAAAAGTGTAGACCTCGGACCTGACTTGAAAAAAAAGACCTAAAAAATGAAAATCCACCCAAATCTGACAAAAGTTGAAAAAGTGCAAAAAACTTTAAAAATGCACAAAAAAGGGTGAAAACGCTCAAAAAGCATAAAATATGCCCCAGATGCATCAAACTGCATCACAAGCATGAAAATTTGAAAAGACTTTTAAAACGCACAAAAAGTGTAGACCGCGGACCTGACGTGAAAAAAAAGACCCAAAAAATGAAAATCCACTCAAATCCGCCAAAAGTTGAAAAAGTGCAAAAAACTCTAAAAACGCACAAAAAAGGGTGAAAACGCTCAAAAAGCATAAAATATACCCCAGATGCATCAAAATGCATGACTTGCATGAAAACTGAAAAAACTTTTAAAACGCACAAAAAGTGTAGACCTGACGTGAAAAAAAAAGACCCAAAAAATGAAAATCCACTCAAATCTGACAAAAGTTGAAAAATTTCAAATGACTCGAAAAACGCACCAAAAAGGGTGAAAACGCTCAAAAAGCATAAAATATGCCCCAGATGCATCAAAATGCATGACTTGCATGAGAACTGAAAAAAACTTTTAAAACGCACAAAAAGTGTAGACTGCGGACCTGACCTGAAAAAAAAAAACCCAAAAAATGAAAATCCACTCAAATCTGACAAAAGTTGAAAAAGTTCAAATGACTCGAAAAACGCACCAAAAAGGGTGAAAACGCTCAAAAAGCATAAAATATGCCCCAGATGCATCAAAATGCATGACTTGCATGAGAACTGAAAAAAACTTTTAAAACGCGAAAAAATATTGTAGACCTCGGACCTGACGTGAAAAAAAGGACCCAAAAAATGAAAATCCACCCAAATCTGACAAAACTTGAAAAAGTGCAAAAAACTCTAAAAATGCACAAAAAAGGGTGAAAACGCTCAAAAGGCATAAAATATGCCCCAGATGCATCAAACTGCACCACTAGCATGAAAATTTGAAAAAACTTTTAAAACGCACAAAAAGTGTAGACCGCAGACCTGACGTGAAAAAAAAGACCCAAAAAATGAAAATCCACTCAAATCTGACAAAAGATAAAAAAGTGCTAAAAACTCAAAAAACGCACAAAAAAGGGTGAAAACGCTCAAAAAGCATAAAATATGCCCCAGATGCATCAAAATGCATCACAAGCATGAAAATTTAAAAAAAAACTTTTAAAACGCACAAAAAGTGTAGACCGCGGACCTGACATGAAAAAAAGGACCCAAAAACTGAAAATCCACCCAAATCTGACAAAAGTTGAAAAAGTGCTAAAAACTCTAAAAACGTACAAAAAAGGGTGAAAACGCTCAAAAAGCTTAAAATATGCCCCAGATGCATCACAAGCATGAAAATTAAAAAAAAAACTTTTAAAACGCACAAAAAGTGTAGACCGCGGACCTGACATGAAAAAAAGACCCAAAAAATGAAAATCCACTCAAATCCGCCAAAGGTTGAAAAAGTGCAAAAAACTCTAAAAACACACAAAAAAGGGTGAAAACGCTCAAAAGGCATAAAATATGCCCCAGATGCATCTAACTGATTCACAAGCATGAAAATTTGAAAAAACTTTTAAAACGCACAAAAAGTGTAGACCGCGGACCTGACGTGAAAAAAAAGTTCCCAAAAAATGAGAATCCACTCAAATCTGACAAAAGTTGAAAAAGTGCAAAAAACTCGAAAAACGCACAAAAAAGGGTGAAAACGCTCAAAAACCATAAAATATACCCCAGATGCATCAAACTGCATCACAAGCATGAAAATTTAAAAAAAAAACTTTTAAAACGCACAAAAAGTGTAGACCGCGGACCTGACCTGAAAAAAAGACCCAAAAAATGAAAATCCACTCAAATCTGACAAAAGATAAAAAAGTGCTAAAAACTCAAAAAACGCACAAAAAAGGGTGAAAACGCTCAAAAAGCATTAAATATGCCCCAGATGCATCAAAATGCATCACAAGCATGAAAATTTGAAAAAAAAACTTTTAAAACGCACAAAAAGTGTAGACCGCGGACCTGACATGAAAAAAAGACCCAAAAAATGAAAATCCACTCAAATCCGCCAAAGGTTGAAAAAGTGCAAAAAACTCTAAAAACACACAAAAAAGGGTGAAAACGCTCAAAAGGCATAAAATATGCCCCAGATGCATCAAAATGCATGACTTGCATGAGAACTGAAAAAACTTTTAAAACGCACAAAAAGTGTAGACCTCGGACCTGACGTGACAAAAAAGACCCAAAAAATGAAAATCCACCCAAATCTGACAAAAGTTGAAAAAGTACAAAAAACTCTAAAAACGCACAAAAAAGGGTGAAAACGCTCAAAAAGCATAAAATATGCCCCAGATGCATCACAAGCATGAAAATCTGAAAAAACTTTTAAAACGCACAAAAAGTGTAGACCTGATGTGAAAAAAAGACCCAAAAAATGAAAATCCACTCAAATCCGCCAAAGGTTGAAAAAGTGCAAAAAACTCTAAAAACACACAAAAAAGGGTGAAAACGCTCAAAAGGCATAAAATATGCCCCAGATGCATCAAAATGCATGACTTGCATGAGAACTGAAAAAACTTTTAAAACGCACAAAAAGTGTAGACCGTGGACCTGACGTGAAAAAAAGACCCAAAAAATGAAAATCCACTCAAATCCGCCAAAGGTTGAAAAAGTGCAAAAAACTCTAAAAACACAAAAAAGGGTGAAAACGCTCAAAAGGCATAAAATATGCCCCAGATGCATCCAACTGCATCACAAGCATGAAAATTTGAAAAAACTTTTAAAACGCACAAAAAGTGTAGACCGCAGACCTGAAAAAAAAGTTCCCAAAAAATGAGAATCCACTCAAATCTGACAAAAGTTGAAAAAGTGCAAAAAACTCTAAAAATGCACCAAAAAGGCTGAAAACGCTCAAAAACCATAAAATATACCCCAGATGCATCAAACTGCATCACAAGCATGAAAATTTGAAAAAACTTTTAAAATACACACAAAGTGTAGACCGCGGACCTGACTTGAAAAAAAAGACCCAAAAAATGAAAATCCACTCAAATCTGACAAAAGTTGAAAAAGTGCTAAAAACTCTAAAAATGCACCAAAAAGGCTGAAAACGCTCAAAAAGCATAAAATATGCCCCAGATGCATCAAAATGCATGACTTGCATGAAAAATGAAAAAACTTTTAAAACGCACAAAAAGTGTAGACCTGATGTGAAAAAAAGACCCAAAAAATGAAAATCCACTCAAATCCGCCAAAGGTTGAAAAAGTGCAAAAAACTCTAAAAACACACAAAAAATGCTGAAAACGATCAAAAAGCATAAAATATGCCCCAGATGCATCAAAATGCATGACTTGCATGAAAACTGAAAAAACTTTTAAACCGCACAAAAAGTGTAGACCTCGGACCTGACTTGAAAAAAAAGACCTAAAAAATGAAAATCCACCCAAATCTGACAAAAGTTGAAAAAGTGCAAAAAACTTTAAAAATGCACAAAAAAGGGTGAAAACGCTCAAAAAGCATAAAATATGCCCCAGATGCATCAAAATGCATCACAAGCATGAAAATTTAAAAAAAAAACTTTTAAAACGCACAAAAAGTGTAGACCGCGGACCTGACCTGAAAAAAAGACCCAAAAAATGAAAATCCACTCAAATCTGACAAAAGATAAAAAAGTGCTAAAAACTCAAAAAACGCACAAAAAAGGGTGAAAACGCTCAAAAAGCATTAAATATGCCCCAGATGCATCAAAATGCATCACAAGCATGAAAATTTGAAAAAACTTTTAAAATACACACAAAGTGTAGACCGAGGACGTGACGTGAAAAAAAAGACCCAAAAAATGAAAATCCACTCAAATCCGCCAAAGGTTGAAAAAGTACAAAAAACTCTAAAAACACACAAAAAAGGGTGAAAACGCTCAAAAGGCATAAAATATGCCCCAGATGCATCAAAATGCATGACTTGCATGAGAACTGAAAAAACTTTTAAAACGCACAAAAAGTGTAGACCTCGGACCTGACGTGACAAAAAAGACCCAAAAAATGAAAATCCACCCAAATCTGACAAAAGTTGAAAAAGTACAAAAAACTCTAAAAACGCACAAAAAAGGGTGAAAACGCTCAAAAAGCATAAAATATGCCCCAGATGCATCACAAGCATGAAAATCTGAAAAAACTTTTAAAACGCACAAAAAGTGTAGACCTGATGTGAAAAAAAGACCCAAAAAATGAAAATCCACTCAAATCCGCCAAAGGTTGAAAAAGTGCAAAAAACTCTAAAAACACACAAAAAAGGGTGAAAACGCTCAAAAGGCATAAAATATGCCCCAGATGCATCAAAATGCATGACTTGCATGAGAACTGAAAAAACTTTTAAAACGCACAAAAAGTGTAGACCGTGGACCTGACGTGAAAAAAAGACCCAAAAAATGAAAATCCACTCAAATCCGCCAAAGGTTGAAAAAGTGCAAAAAACTCTAAAAACACAAAAAAGGGTGAAAACGCTCAAAAGGCATAAAATATGCCCCAGATGCATCCAACTGCATCACAAGCATGAAAATTTGAAAAAACTTTTAAAACGCACAAAAAGTGTAGACCGCAGACCTGAAAAAAAAGTTCCCAAAAAATGAGAATCCACTCAAATCTGACAAAAGTTGAAAAAGTGCAAAAAACTCTAAAAATGCACCAAAAAGGCTGAAAACGCTCAAAAACCATAAAATATACCCCAGATGCATCAAACTGCATCACAAGCATGAAAATTTGAAAAAACTTTTAAAATACACACAAAGTGTAGACCGCGGACCTGACTTGAAAAAAAAGACCCAAAAAATGAAAATCCACTCAAATCTGACAAAAGTTGAAAAAGTGCTAAAAACTCTAAAAATGCACCAAAAAGGCTGAAAACGCTCAAAAAGCATAAAATATGCCCCAGATGCATCAAAATGCATGACTTGCATGAAAAATGAAAAAACTTTTAAAACGCACAAAAAGTGTAGACCTGATGTGAAAAAAAGACCCAAAAAATGAAAATCCACTCAAATCCGCCAAAGGTTGAAAAAGTGCAAAAAACTCTAAAAACACACAAAAAATGCTGAAAACGATCAAAAAGCATAAAATATGCCCCAGATGCATCAAAATGCATGACTTGCATGAAAACTGAAAAAACTTTTAAACCGCACAAAAAGTGTAGACCTCGGACCTGACTTGAAAAAAAAGACCTAAAAAATGAAAATCCACCCAAATCTGACAAAAGTTGAAAAAGTGCAAAAAACTTTAAAAATGCACAAAAAAGGGTGAAAACGCTCAAAAAGCATAAAATATGCCCCAGATGCATCAAACTGCATCACAAGCATGAAAATTTGAAAAGACTTTTAAAACGCACAAAAAGTGTAGACCGCGGACCTGACGTGAAAAAAAAGACCCAAAAAATGAAAATCCACTCAAATCCGCCAAAAGTTGAAAAAGTGCAAAAAACTCTAAAAACGCACAAAAAAGGGTGAAAACGCTCAAAAAGCATAAAATATACCCCAGATGCATCAAAATGCATGACTTGCATGAAAACTGAAAAAACTTTTAAAACGCACAAAAAGTGTAGACCTGACGTGAAAAAAAAAGACCCAAAAAATGAAAATCCACTCAAATCTGACAAAAGTTGAAAAATTTCAAATGACTCGAAAAACGCACCAAAAAGGGTGAAAACGCTCAAAAAGCATAAAATATGCCCCAGATGCATCAAAATGCATGACTTGCATGAGAACTGAAAAAAACTTTTAAAACGCACAAAAAGTGTAGACTGCGGACCTGACCTGAAAAAAAAAAACCCAAAAAATGAAAATCCACTCAAATCTGACAAAAGTTGAAAAAGTTCAAATGACTCGAAAAACGCACCAAAAAGGGTGAAAACGCTCAAAAAGCATAAAATATGCCCCAGATGCATCAAAATGCATGACTTGCATGAGAACTGAAAAAAACTTTTAAAACGCGAAAAAATATTGTAGACCTCGGACCTGACGTGAAAAAAAGGACCCAAAAAATGAAAATCCACCCAAATCTGACAAAACTTGAAAAAGTGCAAAAAACTCTAAAAATGCACAAAAAAGGGTGAAAACGCTCAAAAGGCATAAAATATGCCCCAGATGCATCAAACTGCACCACAAGCATGAAAATTTGAAAAAACTTTTAAAACGCACAAAAAGTGTAGACCGCAGACCTGACGTGAAAAAAAAGACCCAAAAAATGAAAATCCACTCAAATCTGACAAAAGATAAAAAAGTGCTAAAAACTCAAAAAACGCACAAAAAAGGGTGAAAACGCTCAAAAAGCATAAAATATGCCCCAGATGCATCAAAATGCATCACAAGCATGAAAATTTAAAAAAAAACTTTTAAAACGCACAAAAAGTGTAGACCGCGGACCTGACATGAAAAAAAGGACCCAAAAACTGAAAATCCACCCAAATCTGACAAAAGTTGAAAAAGTGCTAAAAACTCTAAAAACGTACAAAAAAGGGTGAAAACGCTCAAAAAGCTTAAAATATGCCCCAGATGCATCACAAGCATGAAAATTAAAAAAAAAACTTTTAAAACGCACAAAAAGTGTAGACCGCGGACCTGACATGAAAAAAAGACCCAAAAAATGAAAATCCACTCAAATCCGCCAAAGGTTGAAAAAGTGCAAAAAACTCTAAAAACACACAAAAAAGGGTGAAAACGCTCAAAAGGCATAAAATATGCCCCAGATGCATCTAACTGATTCACAAGCATGAAAATTTGAAAAAACTTTTAAAATGCACAAAAAGTGTAGACCGTGGACCTGACCTGAAAAAAAGACCCAAAAAATGAAAATCCACTCAAATCTGACAAAAGATAAAAAAGTGCTAAAAACTCTAAAAACGTACAAAAAAGGGTGAAAACGCTCAAAAAGCATAAAATATGACCCAGATGCATCAAAATGCATCACAAGCATGAAAATTTGAAAAAACTTTTAAAATACACTGTAAGGGGTGGCTCTAGGGCAAGGCCTCCCCCTGCCACCAGGGGGAGGCCTCGAGTCACCCCAGCCAGTAATTGAGCCCAATTCCCTACACCTGGGCAGTAGGCTATATAGGCACACAGATCCAGTTGCCCCACTGCTGGATCTTTTGACTCTGGTGGTCTGTGTGTCTGTGTGTCAGTCTATGGGTCTCGAGTGGAAGGCTGAGTGTGTGTCACTCCCCTTCGTGTGTCTCTCCCGAGTCTGTCTCCCGGTGTCTGTGTGTGTGTGTGCGTGTGCGTGTAGCACACATACACTCGTGTACCAGAGGAAGTCAGGAGTGTCTGTCTTCCCTGGTGTGTGGGTCTCTGTGTGTGTGTGTGTGTGTTTGCACACATACACTCGTGTTACAGAGGAAGGCAGGTGTCTGTCTTCCCTGGTGTGTGTGTCTCTGTGTGTGTGTGTGTGTTTGCACACATACACTCGTGTTACAGAGGAAGGCAGGTGTCTGTCTTCCCTGTAACTTTTCAGTTTTCTTGTTTCTTTTGGGAGATCCTTTTTGCCCTTCAGTTGTAGTTTCCTCTAGAGTTAAAGAGGTAGCCAGTACTCCCCTGGCGTCCTTTGTTTTCCCACCTTTATTTCGCGTTAGGCGCGACGTCTCCCCCTTTACATTTCTTTTGTTGGCCGCTTCGATAACTGCCGCTTTGGTGAAGCGGCAGAGCGTCGGTATCGTGACGCGGCGGCCTGGGTTCGAGTCCCCGGTGATTTATTTCTCGTTTCCATTTTGCCTGTTCTAAGATTAAAGACTCTGCACTTGGGCCCGTTGGTCACGTGATCGTGGTAGCTCACTTAGTAGCGCGCCGGCCCTCCAACACGGCGGCCTGGGTTCAAACCCCGCTGTAAGTGAGCACCCCCATTACAGAAAGATCCAGCCAACGACATGGACCCAGCAGAGCCATTTGATCTAGAGCAGGCAAAGGTTGCTCTAGTTAGTCAGGGGGCAATTGTAGGGAGGCATGAGCAGGCCCTGCAGCAGATTCTTTCTCAGCTGCAGGGTCTGACAACTCTGGTAGCTCAGCTCACTGTCCAGCAACCCCCTGAACCTCCCCAGGAGGAGGCTGTGGCTGCCGGAGTAGCCGTAGCTGCTGAAGCAGCCGTAGTGCCTCGTGCTGAACCCTCTCTACCGACCCCAGAGCGCTACGCTGGTGAACCTGGAGGCTGTAGAGGGTTCCTCCTCCAATGTTCACTGGCATTCGAGCAGCAGCCATCACGCTTTCCGTCTGAGCGTGCTAAGGTGGCGTATATCATCTCTCTCCTCACCGGTAGGGCATTAGCCTGGGCCACCCCGGTGTGGGAGTACCAACCTGATGTATGTGCCTCCGCGGCCCGGTTTGCGGCGGCTCTGTCACAAACCTTCGACCTCCCTGTCCGCGGAGACGAGGCGGGGTCCCGCCTCCTGCACCTGCGTCAGGGAAAAAGGTCGGTGGCTGATTACGCCATTGAATTCCGCACGCTATCGGCGGAGAGCGGATGGAATGCCAGCGCTCTCACCTCGGCTTTCCACCATGGCCTAAGTGAGGAGCTCAAGGATGAGCTGGCCTACCGTGACCCTCCCGCCTCCCTCGATCGGCTCATTGAGTTGGCCCAACGGGTTGGTAACCGTCTCGAGGAGAGGCGAAGGGCGCGGAGTGGCAAGGCCTCTCGAGCTCCTCAGGGCCCCCCTGCTGTCTCAGGCTCTTTTCGGGGGTTAGAAGAGCCTCCCGACAGTGGTGTCCAACCCATGCAGTTGGGGCACACTCGCCTGCCACGGCAGGAGCGCGAGGCCCGCATGCGCGAAGGCAGGTGCCTCTACTGTGGGGTCTCCGGACACCTCCGTTCTGCGTGCCCCGAACTCTCGGGAAACGCCAACGTCCGCCAGGGGAGGGGAGACCACTGACGGACCTGACAGTTCTCCCTCGGGCCCAGGGGGTGTTCCTCAATGCCACCCTAGTGTCAGGGTTGTCTGAGGTCCGCCTGCCTGCCTTTCTGGACTCTGGAGCGGCAGGGAACTTTTTAGATGCCGGCCTCGCCAGGAAGTTGGCTCTGCCGCTGGTCCCCTTGAGGGAGCCCATGCCCATAGCAGCCATAGATGGTCGGTCACTGGAGCCCGGGGTGGTGTCCCACCAAACCCACCCTCTCACGCTGCGAGTCGGTCCTCACACCGAGCTGATAGTGTTCTTCATTATCAGTGCTCCTGACTTGCAGTTGGTGCTGGGGTTCCCTTGGCTCCAGCGTCATAACCCTCATGTGGACTGGCTATCCCGGTCTGTCTTGGCATGGGGGCCAGTCTGTCAGTCCTCATGCCTCAAGACTCCTAGGGTTACTGTGGGTACTGACACCAGTCCCGAAGGTTTTGACTCCTCACGAGTCCCAAAGGAGTACTGGGACCTTCGGGAGGTGTTTAGTAAACGGCAGGCCCAGCTGCTGCCCCCCCACAGACCCTTTGACATTGCTATTGACCTCCTCCCTGGCACCACCCCCCCCAGGGGTAGGCTATTTTCGTTGTCGGCACCAGAGCGTCAGGCAATGGAGGACTATGTCCAGGAGGCCTTGGCCTTAGGGTTCATCCGGCCATCCACTTCCCCGGCTGGGGCTGGCTTCTTTTTTGTGGGGAAGAAGGATGGAGGGTTGAGGCCCTGTATTGACTACAGAGGCCTCAATAAAATAACGGTCAAAGACCGCTACCCGTTACCCCTCATGACCTCAGCCTTTGAGGCACTGCAGCAGGCCTCCATCTTCACCAAGCTGGACCTGCGCAGTGCCTACAACCTGGTCAGGGTCAAAGAGGGTGATGAGTGGAAGACGGCGTTCATCACTCCGTCTGGGCATTACGAAAACCTAGTCATGCCATTTGGTTTGATGAATGCGCCCGCCGTCTTCCAACGGTACATCAACGAGGTCCTCCGGGAGGCTTTGGACAGGTACGTGTACGTCTACTTGGATGACATTCTTGTCTATAGTAAATCCGTAGACGAACACGTCGCCCACGTCCGGCGGGTTCTCCAGTTGCTCCTGGAGAACGACCTGTTCATTAAACTGGAGAAATCACAGTTCCATGCGCAGTCAATCTCCTTTTTGGGCTTTGTTGTGTCCCACAACACTCTGCGCATGGACCCGGCCAAGATCAAGGCCGTGGAAAACTGGCCCAGGCCAACTTCTCTGCGCCTTGTCCAGCGCTTCCTGGGTTTTGCCAACTTCTTCCGAAGGTTCGTAAGGAATTTTGGCTCCGTGGCAGCCCCTTTGACCACTTTGACGAGGAAGACGTCAGGGGGGTTCGTTTGGTCCACGGAGGCCCAGGAAGCGTTCGATGCTCTAAGGCGCCTGTTGACCACGGCCCCAGTTCTCCAGTTGCCCGACCCGGACCTTCCATTCATCGTGGAGGTGGACGCCTCTGAGGTAGGCGTGGGTGCAGTTCTCTCCCAGCGGTCTGGTCCTGGCCAAAAGCTGCACCCCTGCGCCTACTTCTCCCACTGCCTTTCCCCGGCTGAACGGAACTACGATGTGGGTGACCGCGAATTATTGGCGGTTAAGCTTGCCTTAGAGGAGTGGCGGCACTGGCTTGAGGGAGCAAAACATCCCTTTCTGGTCTGGACGGATCACAAGAATTTGGCCTACATCCAACAGGCCAAACGTCTTAATCCGCGCCAGGCCAGGTGGGGATTGTTCTTCACTCGGTTCGATTTTGTGTTATCGTTCCGACCGGGCTCGAAGAACACCAAGCCCGATGCTCTCTCTCGCCAGTGGGAGCCCCCTCCTCTATCAAGCACACCCACGACTATAGTCCCCAAGGCCCGGATTGTGGCGCCCATCCGATGGGGACTGGATCGACTATACGTACCCGGGCCTGTAAGGGAACGGGTGCTTCAGTGGGGCCATGCATCCTCCCAGGCAGCACACCCAGGAGCTACACGCACGCTCGAACTTCTGCGCCGGCGATTCTGGTGGCCCGGCATGGAAGGCGACGTGCGTGCTCATGTAGCTTCCTGTTTGGTGTGCTCCCAATGCAAAGATCCCAGAACCAGGCCCACTGGTCTGCTGCTCCCTCTGGCTGTCCCCACGCGTCCTTGGTCCCACCTGTCCCTTGACTTTATCACAGGATTGCCCCGATCACGTGGCAACACTGTGATTCTAGTCATTGTGGACAGGTTCTCCAAGGCCGGCTGCTTTGTGGCTCTCCCAAAGCTGCCGTCAGCTAAGGAGACAGCGGATCTAGTACTCAACCAGGTGGTTCGGGTTCACGGACTCCCCTCCGACATTGTGTCAGACCGTGGGCCCCAATTCACCAGCCGGTTCTGGGGTGCATTTTGCCGACTGTTGGGGGCAGAGGCCAGCCTCACATCTGGCTTCCACCCCCAGTCTAACGGCCAGACAGAGAGGGTCAATCAAGACCTGGAGCGCACCCTTCGCTGTCTGGCCTCCTCCTCGCCCTCTACCTGGTCTGACCAACTGATTTGGGCGGAGTACGCACACAACACCCTCTGGCACTCGTCCCTGGGAATGTCACCCTTTGAGTGCCAGTATGGGTACGCTCCGCCCATGTTCCCAGGACAGGAGGCAGGAGCCGGGGTTCGGTCGGCAGAACAGATGGTCAGGTGTTGTCGGAGAACCTGGCAGAAAGCCCGCAGGTCCCTCCTGTCTGCAGTAGCTGCTCTGAAGCGCTATGCGGAAAGGAGGCGAAGGCCAGCTTCGACCTATCGTCCTGGGCAGCGGGTTTGGCTTTCGGCTAAGGATCTGCCCTTGCGTGGTGCTCCCCGCAAGTTGGCGCCTCGGTACATCGGCCCCTTCAAGATCCTTCGCCGGGTCAACCCCGTGGCCTACCGCCTTGCCCTTCCCCCTTCGATGCGTGTGAACCCCACCTTTCACGTGTCCCGCCTCAAGCCCGTCTTGTGTTCCGTGGGTCCCGTCGATCCGCCGGGCCCGCGTACGGTTGGCGGTGCGCCGGCCTACACGGTCAGGCGCCTTCTGGATGTCCGTCGGGTCCGGGGCGGGCTTCAGTATCTGGTGGACTGGGAGGGTTATGGCCCGGAGGAGCGGTCCTGGGTGCCCTCCCGCCACATTCTGGACCCCGAGCTCATCCGGGCGTTTCGTCGGGACCGTGCTGCTGGGTTAGGGACGTCGGGTGCCGCCCCTCGGGGGGGGGGGTCCTGTAAGGGGTGGCTCTAGGGCAAGGCCTCCCCCTGCCACCAGGGGGAGGCCTCGAGTCACCCCAGCCAGTAATTGAGCCCAATTCCCTACACCTGGGCAGTAGGCTATATAGGCACACAGATCCAGTTGCCCCACTGCTGGATCTTTTGACTCTGGTGGTCTGTGTGTCTGTGTGTCAGTCTATGGGTCTCGAGTGGAAGGCTGAGTGTGTGTCACTCCCCTTCGTGTGTCTCTCCCGAGTCTGTCTCCCGGTGTCTGTGTGTGTGTGTGTGTGTGCGTGTGCGTGTAGCACACATACACTCGTGTACCAGAGGAAGGCAGGAGTGTCTGTCTTCCCTGGTGTGTGGGTCTCTGTGTGTGTGTGTGTTTGCACACATACACTCGTGTTACAGAGGAAGGCAGGTGTCTGTCTTCCCTGGTGTGTGTGTCTCTGTGTGTGTGTGTGTGTTTGCACACATACACTCGTGTTACAGAGGAAGGCAGGTGTCTGTCTTCCCTGTAACTTTTCAGTTTTCTTGTTTCTTTTGGGAGATCCTTTTTGCCCTTCAGTTGTAGTTTCCTCTAGAGTTAAAGAGGTAGCCAGTACTCCCCTGGCGTCCTTTGTTTTCCCACCTTTATTTCGCGTTAGGCGCGACGTCTCCCCCTTTACATTTCTTTTGTTGGCCGCTTCGATAACTGCCGCTTTGGTGAAGCGGCAGAGCGTCGGTATCGTGACGCGGCGGCCTGGGTTCGAGTCCCCGGTGATTTATTTCTCGTTTCCATTTTGCCTGTTCTAAGATTAAAGACTCTGCACTTGGGCCCGTTGGTCACGTGATCGTGGTAGCTCACTTAGTAGCGCGCCGGCCCTCCAACACGGCGGCCTGGGTTCAAACCCCGCTGTAAGTGAGCACCCCCATTACATACACACAAAGTGTAGACCGAGGACGTGACGTGAAAAAAAAGACCCAAAAAATGAAAATCCACTCAAATCCGCCAAAGGTTGAAAAAGTACAAAAAACTCTAAAAACACACAAAAAAGGGTGAAAACGCTCAAAAGGCATAAAATATGCCCCAGATGCATCAAAATGCATGACTTGCATGAGAACTGAAAAAACTTTTAAAACGCACAAAAAGTGTAGACCTCGGACCTGATGTGACAAAAAAGACCCAAAAAATGAAAATCCACCCAAATCTGACAAAAGTTGAAAAAGTACAAAAAACTCTAAAAACGCACAAAAAAGGGTGAAAACGCTCAAAAAGCATAAAATATGCCCCAGATGCATCACAAGCATGAAAATCTGAAAAAACTTTTAAAACGCACAAAAAGTGTAGACCTGATGTGAAAAAAAGACCCAAAAAATGAAAATCCACTCAAATCCGCCAAAGGTTGAAAAAGTGCAAAAAACTCTAAAAACACACAAAAAAGGGTGAAAACGCTCAAAAGGCATAAAATATGCCCCAGATGCATCAAAATGCATGACTTGCATGAGAACTGAAAAAACTTTTAAAACGCACAAAAAGTGTAGACCGCGGACCTGACGTGAAAAAAAGACCCAAAAAATGAAAATCCACTCAAATCCGCCAAAGGTTGAAAAAGTGCAAAAAACTCTAAAAACACAAAAAAGGGTGAAAACACTCAAAAGGCATAAAATATGCCCCAGATGCATCCAACTGCATCACAAGCATGAAAATTTGAAAAAACTTTTAAAACGCACAAAAAGTGTAGACCGCAGACCTGACGTGAAAAAAAAGTTCCCAAAAAATGAGAATCCACTCAAATCTGACAAAAGTTGAAAAAGTGCAAAAAACTCGAAAAACGCACAAAAAAGGGTGAAAACGCTCAAAAACCATAAAATATACCCCAGATGCATCAAACTGCATCACAAGCATGAAAATTTGAAAAGACTTTTAAATCGCACAAAAAGTGTAGACCGCGGACCTGACGTGAAAAAAAGACCCAAAAAATGAAAATCCACTCAAATCTGACAAAAGTTGAAAAAGTGCTAAAAACTCTAAAAATGCACCAAAAAGGCTGAAAACGCTCAAAAAGCATAAAATATGCCCCAGATGCATCAAAATGCATGACTTGCATGAAAAATGAAAAATCTTTTAAAACGCACAAAAAGTGTAGACCGCGGACCTGACATGAAAAAAAGACCCAAAAAATGAAAATCCACTCAAATCCGCCAAAGGTTGAAAAATTTCAAATGACTCAAAAAACGCACCAAAAAGGGTGAAAACGCTCAAAAGGCATAAAATATGCCCCAGATGCATCAAAATGCATGACTTGCATGAGAACTGAAAAAAACTTTTAAAACGCACAAAAAGTGTAGACCTCGGACCTGACTTGAAAAAAAAGACCTAAAAAATGAAAATCCCCCCAAATCTGACAAAAGTTGAAAAAGTGCAAAAAACTTTAAAAATGCACAAAAAAGGGTGAAAACGCTCAAAAAGCATAAAATATGCCCCAGATGCATCAAACTGCATCACAAGCATGAAAATTTGAAAAGACTTTTAAAACGCACAAAAAGTGTAGACCGCGGACCTGACGTGAAAAAAAAGACCCAAAAAATGAAAATCCACTCAAATCCGCCAAAAGTTGAAAAAGTGCAAAAAACTCTAAAAACGCACAAAAAAGGGTGAAAACGCTCAAAAAGCATAAAATATGCCCCAGATGCATCAAAATGCATGACTTGCATGAAAACTGAAAAAACTTTTAAAACGCACAAAAAGTGTAGACCTGACGTGAAAAAAAAAGACCCAAAAAATGAAAATCCACTCAAATCTGACAAAAGTTGAAAAATTTCAAATGACTCGAAAAACGCACCAAAAAGGGTGAAAACGCTCAAAAAGCATAAAATATGCCCCAGATGCATCAAAATGCATGACTTGCATGAGAACTGAAAAAAACTTTTAAAACGCACAAAAAGTGTAGACCGCGGACCTGACCTGAAAAAAAAAAACCCAAAAAATGAAAATCCACTCAAATCTGACAAAAGTTGAAAAAGTTCAAATGACTCGAAAAACGCACCAAAAAGGGTGAAAACGCTCAAAAAGCATAAAATATGCCCCAGATGCATCAAAATGCATGACTTGCATGAGAACTGAAAAAAACTTTTAAAACGCACAAAAAGTGTAGACCTTGGACATGACGTGAAAAAAAGGACCCAAAAAATGAAAATCCACCCAAATCTGACAAAACTTGAAAAAGTGCAAAAAACTCTAAAAATGCACAAAAAAGGGTGAAAACGCTCAAAAAGCATAAAATATGCCCCAGATGCATCAAACTGCACCACAAGCATGAAAATTTGAAAAAACTTTTAAAACGCACAAAAAGTGTAGACCGCAGACCTGACGTGAAAAAAAAGACCCAAAAAATGAAAATCCACTCAAATCTGACAAAAGTTGAAAAAGTGTAAAAAACTCAAAAAACGCACCAAAAAGGGTGAAAACGCTCAAAAAGCATAAAATATGCCCCAGATGCATCAAAATGCATGACTTGCATGAAAACTGAAAAAACTTTTAAAACGCACAAAAAGTGTAGACCGCGGACCTGACGTGAAAAAAAAGTTCCCAAAAAATGAAAATCCACTCAAATCTGACAAAAGTTGAAAAAGTGCAAAAAACTCGAAAAACACAGAAAAAAGGGTGAAAACGCTCAAAAGGCATAAAATATGCCCCAGATGCATCAAACTGCATCACAAGCATGAAAACTTTTAAATCGCACAAAAAGTGTAGACCGCGGACCTGACGTGAAAAAAAAGACCCAAAAAATGAAAATCCACCCAAATCTGACAAAATTTGAAAAAGTGCAAAAAACTCAAAAAACGCACAAAAAAAGACCCAAAAAATAAAAATCCACCCAAATCTGACAAAAGTTGAAAAAGTGCTAAAAACTTTAAAAATGCACAAAAAAGGGTGAAAACGCTCAAAAAGCATAAAATATGCCCCAGATGCATCAAACTGCATCACAAGCATGAAAATTTGAAAAAACTTTTAAAACGCACAAAAAGTGTAGACCACGGACCTGCACAGCGGACACTGACACTCCACAGCGGTACTGGCAAAATGTTTTGGAAGCTCAGACTTACTGCAGGAGGAACTACACTGATCTGGTCAGGCTTCAGAGATCAGGACCAGAATGAAGAAGTGAAGATTAAAGGGATGACCAGCAGCACTTCTTTCTGGATCTGCCTGCTGCGTGATGACTGGGAGTGGACTGATGTAGGACCCTCTGCTTACAGAAACTGGTTGGTCAGCCTGGGCCTTTCCCATCAGACTGTGTAAACCTTGTATCAGGAAAGTTGTATTCAGTGCCATGCAGTAATACTGGACCTGCTCTGTGCTACAGCAGTAAGTAGTGACACTCTTCACACACACTCTAACTCTCTCAGGTCAGCATAATCAATATAACCCATCTAAAGTAAATCAGAGTCTCTAATTTCAGTCTAAAACCTGCTTTTCTGTTTGTATTTCTGTCTCTATCAGCGTCCATTCATGTCAGTGATGACCGAATGAGCTGGGAGAGCGCTCTGGACTACTGTAAGAAAGAGAACAGGAATGTTCTACTGCGCATGGAGTCTGATCAGGAGCAGAAACTGTTGGAGTCTGAGCTCAGGAGGAGTCTCTGGGCTGTCTCTGGGCTGATGTGGGTGGGGCTGAGACAGAAGCAAATGTCTGAGCTGTTAAAGTTGTCCAGTAGACTTGCTTTGGGTCTTTGCAGTGGAGTGCGTCCACTGTCCCCCAGCTGCGGTGCCACAGACACTGTAGAAATCATTCAGGGTGAAGACGGACGTTTCTGAACTCCGAGCCGTCTGAGTTTAGTGTTCCTCTGACTCTCCTGCTCCTTTCAGTAAGAGCTTCATCATTCGCTGCTGAGCTGAATCAGGTGATTGAACAGATAAACACTAAAGTTATATTATACACACTTCAGTTACACACTTTCCAAAATGCTCTGAGCTTTTTTGTGCTGATAAGGTTTCTGATAAATGGTGATTTTTATAAAGTAACATTTCTATAGATATTTTACATCTATATTCTATATTATTATTATTATTATGTTGAAATCTTGTTGAATTGTGTAATTTCTGAAAATGGACATTTACTATCAATAAAAAGAAACACAATGTTGTACGTTTTATTTATGTGTGGTGTAAAATGTACAGAATTGTTTTCTCTTACGTTTTAACATCTAATAGAATGATTTTACAGTCATTTTAAAGCTCAGCTTCTAGATTATCATTAGCTGATTAATCACCGATGTGTTCAGAAAGAAACAAATGACTGACAAGCAGTCTGACTGCGCCCCCTGGTGGTAGAAAAGGAGCGATGCGATTTACACCTGTGCCATTGAAGCTCCACCTGAGCTTGTTCATTTCTCTAGTCTTATTAAGCACAGTGAATCCCATAATATCATCTAAAAGACTAAATCCTTGTTTTCCTGTGATCTTCCACTAATGCCCAAACCTGGCCCACTTTTCCATGGTGTAAGAATTGGAATAAATGAAATTGCAGCTAGCTCTTACAATGCCTTGTTTTGGGTGTGAGAGAGAAATGCAGTGTACCATGCCTCGGTGAGGTACTTGCCTTTGCCTTTGATTTTTCACAGTCCAACACAGCAACCAACCGCTCATGAATGGCATCTGTTTCATCTTCAGATGATAGAAACATCATGAGTAGTATCATTCTGAACTGAAAACACGTCTGCCTCTCTAACCTCATCAGTGATTGTGCTCTTTATCACCTTTCTGAGAACATCCACAACTTTGTTGACTATGTCTTTCCATATAAGAGTCACAAGAGGACCCATACCTTTTGCCCCAGTCATGATGTATCTAACTGCTAATGTGCTGCTGAAGGCACAGATTATACTGGCTCAGAACAATGAACACCTCTAAAACATTCTGTGGGCGGCGGTGGATGAGAACTGAGAAACATCTGTAGATCCCATCTTTGAGGACGAGCAACAGAATCAAACTCGGTCTCCTCATCTACACGAGTAGCTGCCTGAGATTCTGGCCTCTCCTGCTGCACTGCTCATTGGACCCTGTCTCTTCCCTCAGCATCTAACGTCCCTGTATTATATTGCATTAGACTAGAAGGGCATATGCACTGTGCAGTCATGGACAGAGATCATTATTGATTAAACAGTGTTTACCTATTTCATTTTCAGCATTCTGAATATCTTCTATATTTTTAAGAAGACTCCAGAGTACCTGTCGACTCCAGAGTCCTGTCCTTTCATGCCTAGTCAGTTCATCAGCAGAATCAGACTGGCTAATCTGCTGCTCTGAGGCTACAAAAACATTAAGTCTATATTGTGATTGTGTAAAAAGCTCTATATGTCAGCCAAACTTGACGATGAATTTAGATTACAGAAAATGGAGGACTGTGAGAAGGACATATAACTCTCGAAATCAACTATCAGACTTAATGTTAGACTTGGCTGATGCTTCCATTATTCCTGGTCTAGCAGCTAAAAATCTTGGCATCATATTTGACTCATATTTATTATTTGAGCAACATATAGCCAATATTAGTAGGACAGCCTTTATGCAGCTTAGGAACATCGCCAAACTAAGAAAATCCTTATCACTACAGGACGCAGAAAAGCTAGCACACGCTTTTATTACCTCAAGGCTAGATTACTGTAATGCACTACTGTCAGGTTGTTCTAGCAGGAACGTCAATAAATTTCAGCTGGTTCAAAATGCTGCAGCCAGGGTCCTTACTAAAACTAGAACATTTCACTATATCAGTCCAGTTCTATCAGCACTTCATTGGCTCCCAGTTAAATTCCGCATTGAATACAAAATTCTTCTGTTAACATATAAATCCCTACATGGCCTCGCTCCTGAGTACCTGCGGGACCTTACTACATATTACGAACCATCAAGATTACGTAGATGTCAGGGTGCTGGACTCGCTTACTCGTTCCCAAAATTCAGGAAACCTCAGCAGGGGAAGAGCCTTTTCTTATAAAGCCGCCCAACTCTGGAATAACCTTCCAGATAATGTTTGGGACTCAGACACAGTCTCAATCTTTAACTCTAGTCTGAAAACTTATCTGTTTAGTTTAGCTTTTGGTAATTAATGTTTCCCCTTAGATCACGTGTCAAACTCAAGGCCCGCGGGCCAAATGTGGCCCGCCATGTCATTTGTTGTGGCCCACAAGATCTTAAAAGATCTGCTTAATGCTGATAATTATGCTTAATAACATAATTGGCATGAATTGTGGGAAATGGAGTTTATTGTCAATGCATGCTTTTAGACTAATTCTAAAGCGTGCATTGACCTTAAACTACATGTCCCCACAATGCATGCAGATTATGCTTTTTTCAACAAGTGGAATTACTGCCACAATTAGCTACAAATATGATCCCAAAATGTCCAGGAAAAGAAACATTGATGCAGATGGAAGACCGTTTCAAGAGGGATGGGAAGCGAATACATGTTTGTGCTTCAAGGAGAAAAAACGGTATGTCTTTTGTGTTATGAGACGGTGGCAGTTGTCAAGGAGTACAATTTACGTCGGCACTTTGATCCCAAACACGGAGCTAAGTATGCCAAAGTTAGCCTTCAAAAAAGCAACAAATTGTACAAGAATTAAAAGGCAAATTGCGATCGCAGCAGAATATGTTCACAAGAGCTACGGCCCAAAACGACGCAGCAGTGAAAGCTAGCTTTATTGTAGCTGAAGAAATCGCTCGCGCGTCTAAGTCTTTTTCAGAGGGTGCATTTTTGAAGCAGTGTATGCTGAAGGTCTGTGAGCAGGTGTGTCCCGACCAGATACAGACATTTAAAAATGTCAGTTTATCAAGAAACACCATCGCGGAGCGAATTAAGGAACTCGCAGGAAACCTGGCAACACAGCTGGCCGCAGAGAGGCGCAACTACCAAACCTTTTCATTAGCACTTGATGAAAGCACAGACAGCACAGATACAGCGCAGCTATCCATTTTCATTAGAGGCGTGAAGTTGGACCTCTCTGTCACTGAGGAGCTGTTGGATATAGCTGCCATGCATGGGACCACAACGGGATGGGACATTTTCGATGCAGTAGAGAAGTCCTTAAATAAAAATGCATTGCCTTGGGAAAATTTGGTTGGATTAACCACAGACGGCGCACCTGCAATGTGTGGAGGAAAATTGGGCTTGGTTGGACTAATGAAAGAGAAAATGCAGAAGAGTAACTGTCACGCGCACCTTATAACTTATCATTGCATTATCCATCAAGAGGCTTTGTGTGGGAAGGTGCTGGGGATGGATGATATAGTAACCACTGTCATGAACACAGTGAACTTCATTCGGGCGCGTGGCCTGAATCACCGTCAGTCCAGCTGTTCTTGCAGGAGATGGGCTCGGAGCACGGAGACGTGCCATACCATACGGAGGTGCGGTGGCTGAGTAGGGGCAAAGTCCACAAATGATTTTTTGAGCTTAGGGAAGGCATTGCTCTTTTCATGCAGGGTAAAGGAAAAACCCATGTCCGAACTGTCAGTTCCAAACTGGCTGTGTGACTTTGCGGTGTTGGGCGACATTACCGAACATCTTGCCCAACTGAATCAGAAGCTTCAGGGACGCAAACAAGTCATCACGCAGATGTCCGACATGATCACCACTTTCCAGCGTAAACTTGATCTATGGATGTGCCAGGTGAAGCAGGACAATCTTGCCCACTTTCCTGTTTGTCAGAGC
The DNA here is from genome assembly GCF_030463535.1 of Salminus brasiliensis. Classification (NCBI taxonomy): domain Eukaryota; kingdom Metazoa; phylum Chordata; class Actinopteri; order Characiformes; family Bryconidae; genus Salminus; species Salminus brasiliensis. The sequence continues at coordinate 18,929,379 of NC_132884.1, read as the reverse complement.
ATCTCAGCCTCATTTCCCGGCAGTTTTTCATGTGCTCAGTTGGCTACCAAACTGAACCGGTTAACGAATGAGTTTGATCGGCGCTTCTGTGACTTTAGAGCCCAGCAGTCAGGCCTTGCCAGCTTCAGATGGAGCTAATCGAGCTTCAAAGTGATCGTTGCCTAAGAGCAAAGTTCCAGGATGCTGCTTTTAGCAGACTTTTACTGTCTGCTTCCCCCTGATTTGATGCCACAGCTTCAACTTCATGCTGCCTGTGTTTTGTCCATGTTTGGGAGCATCTATCTGTGCGAACAGATGTTTTCAATGATGAATCTCAACAAAAACAAGCACAGATCACAGTTTTGTGTTTATTATTTTCAGAACATGATCAATGGATGAGGATGGTGGAGAGGAGGTCCACTTGGTGTGTTCAAGGACAGGCAGCATCTCCTAATCAACTCCACCTAAAAACTTGACCAATATAGTGAACTGAGACAACCCTGTTTAGTACATATACTACTTTATATGTGTAGCAATGTATTTAGTGTTTACACAGGTTTATGTGTTTTTGCAGACAAATGTTTACTGTAATCAAACCATCTGTCATTAAGTGTATGTATGACCTCTGCAAGGGTGTGTGCAGCCATTTGTGTTTTGTAAAATGCCACATCTGTTACACATGTTCTTAGCAGCTCACAGTTGTTGGTTGTATTGTTATTCTGCCCCTTTCAATTGTGACAAAGTTTTGAGTTAGTTAATGTCATAACTTGTGTTTGATGATATTTTTCTTTATTCACTTGGATAGTTTGATCGTTGATTGATGGAGTAATACGAGTTTCTTAACCTGACAAATTAACAGGATTTATGTTATGTTAACAGAGTAACAAGCAAACATATTTTTCATCTATTCAAATATTTATAAGTAATAAATTCAGAGTTATTTAACATTAAGGAGTACTAATATTTATTCTACATTACATTTGGTTGCATTTAATTACATTTATACTGTCTTACAGTTACATCTGGCCCTTTGAGGGCAACCATTATGGTGATGTGGCCCTCTGTGAAAATGAGTTTGACACCCCTGCTATAGAGCTTTCTGTAACACTTAGGAGCCTAAGACACTGTATCAGATGGTAAAGATGTAATTAATGTGATAATAAATATCTATTTTTTACTCTTATTATAATGCTTGAGTTGGCTTTATGAGCTTCTTTTTTGATCTTAACTGGTGTAGCAGTTATTTTAACTGCTCACTCACTTCTGTTAATGTCTGTTAGCAGGTATTTGCTGATAGACACTGACAGAAGTGAGAACCCAGAAATGTGAAAAGGGCCCATCCACAAAGTGCAGGGTGCAGCATGTGTTTGTATGTGGTGGAGGTGTGATGAGACAGGTGAGATAACTTGTGAACTTGTGACTGGTACACTGCGCTGCTGTCTGTTCAGGAGCCGAATTGCTCAGAGATAGAAGCTGTCTCGGCTGGTTCTGGTCTTCATGCTTCTGTACTTCATGCCACTGGGCAGTGGCTTGCGTGGGTGGCAGTGGCGGTTCTAGACCATTTTAAGGGGGGGGGGGCAGTCTAGGGCCAGCGGTTATGTTAGAGGGGTCGATTACTTTCTAGCGTATGATGCTTTACACGCATTAATAAAAAATATCTGCAACTTATCATGTTCATTTGGCTCTATCTGACCTTCTGCACAAGTCTTTCTTTTTTTTGGAAGAAGTGTGAAATATCATTTTTCCTCTTTTTGAAAATAAATACAACAGTGTCGAGCCACCACTACGAGGGGATTGCTGCGTTAGCTTTGCCTTCATTTTCTTCGGGATTAATAAAGTATCAGTTTGGCTGAACCTCAAACACATCGCTTCGTATATAAATGACTTGATATGCAACACATTCTGAAAAACGTTGTAAGACAGGATAAGATCATCCTTTATTAGTCCCACAGTGGGGAAATTCACAGTGTCACAGCAGCAAAAAGATAGGGATAGCAAGTCAGTCAAAACAATTGACACACATTGACCCTCGATTGCACATGAGAATGTGAGATATTGCACATTGTAATGTTTATGTGAATGAGCTCTTTATCCTAATTAAAAAATGTACAGATAAATGTATCCTCCGCATTTGACCCATCTGTGGTCGTGAACACACACACACTAGGGGCAGTGAGCACACACACACCTAAAGCAGTATATATTACATTAACAGTTTCCACATTTTTCAACAGTTTTCTTTTACATTTTACTTACCTTGCTTATCTTTGTCGCCGTGTGTTCACAGAGTTGAGGAGAGACACGCCTAATTTAGGGGGGCCGTAGGGGGGTCCAAATGTGTTATGGGAGGGGCACTGGGCCCCTCTCGGCACCCCCCTAGAACCGCCACTGGTTGGTGAAGTCCTTAATAATCCTCCTCGGCTCCTCAAATAGTAACTGGTGAATAATTCTTTATCTTCAATAAATGGATGATCGTTTTAAATCTGCATGGTGGAGTGGAGAGTTAGAATTAGAAGCCAACTTTAAGGTTTGTTTTGGCTGCTAAGTGGAAACGTCTCTGCACTTATAATGTAAAATAAAGCTCTGTTTTGTTTTGCTCACAGAGAGATGGATAGGATTGGAACTTAAAAAGCTGATACTTGATCTAATAAAAATGCCTGGATCAGTTCCTGATCCTGAGTCAATGGATTTTATCGGGACATCCCTAGTTGCTGCCCTGTTCACTTGTGAGTGTATGCTCACTGCCACGGATTGGTGGCAAGGTGAAATTCCACTGTACTGCTGTGGTGATAAAGTGTGGTTTCCTTTCCTTTCTCAGAACCCTTCTAGCTAGCCCTGTAGCTGTGTGTAAGGATCTGTACTATGGTAGTATAACCTTGTCTTTTATCTGTTCAGCTGAGGAAGATGTACGACATTGCACTGGTATATCTGCATGCTGAAGGCTATTGGGAATGCAGATCTTTATGCCATGGTGACCAAAGCCCTCTGCAGCCTTTATCTTCCAGTGCCTGGGACTGCACTGTGGGAATTAGGGAACCCTTTAGAGTAAGTATTCTTGTACCACTCATACAGGGGGGCCCCAAAGTGTATTTTGTCATTTTGGCCATTCCTAAAATGTGTTAGATTGTGTTATGTTAGGAAATCAAAACAAGTAAGTATTTCTGGCTCTGCTTTTGTGGAACATTTAGAACAGTGCTACTGGAATACATCTCCAGGCTTCTCCACACAACAGTCCGTATTTATCAACATTGTGTGAAAACAAACAAACAAAAGGAGAAAAGGAAAGAAAACCAGTAAGACGCTGAAACTATGGCCCGAGGTCCCCTCATAACCTCCACTGTGATGCCGGCCAGAATAGGCTTCTGTTGGTCAAAGCTGGGGAGTCAACATGAAGGAATAGATACACCAACTGGCCGCTGCAGTGACGCAGACATGGTGGTAGTGTGTGTGTGTGTGTGTGTGTGTGTGTGTGTGTGTGGTGCTGGTGGTACAAGTGGATCAGACACAGCAGTTTTGAACACTGTGTCCACTCTGCTGTTTCTGATCCAATCAAATCAGCACAACAAACTCTAACAAACCACCACCATGTCAGTCAGTCAGTGTCACTCTAGTGATGAAATTTATGTATATATGAAGGTCAGTCTGAAACGGTGGAAATTCAGATCATCCCTGTTATTAAACATAAAATAATCTTCTTTCAGTTAAATCCACTTTATTTTAACATCACTTTCCTACCTACTCATAATAAGACTTTCTTGTGCTCATATCATTTCATAGCTAAATGATAAAGATGGATAAATTTACAATTCAATAAACTAAACCAAATGATCAAATCACTCCACAAAATCATCAGTGTCTGATGTATTCATGGTAGGAGTTTCAGAAATTTCTTACTGTAGGAATGTGGAGTAATGGGATAGCAAACTTTTGTGAAGTGTCAATTTAGTATTGGGTAGACAAGATTTTGAAAAGTCAAACTGTTATGAATTCACACCCATAAATTCTTGAACAGTACCTGATGTATTCATGGTATGAGTTTCAGACATTTCTTACTGTAGAAATGTGCAGCAGTGGGTAAATGCAGTAATGCTTAAAAATACAAATAAATACAATTAACAAAAAAAAATTTAACACAAAAACAAATAAATAAAAAAACATAAATAAAATGAACGAATAAACTTTGCTTTATCTGAATTAGATTTTTCTGGTGGTTAAGACATAACTGCGCATGTGCAAGCACAGCTTTTGCCGGGCAGACTGCAGACATTTTACACACACATCTTGCTTCTGGGAGGTAGTGTTAGCGTATATGAGAAGACTTTGTTATTGCACAGTTACACTGTAGGATAGTTTATTTTGTTTGTCTTTATGAATCCACGTATATGCTTGATATTTCTGGTAAGTTTATGGGAGCACTAAGCATAGCTAAAAGGTCGCTAGCTAGCGCTGTCTAACTGTCTGATCTGCTCAAATGAATGCAAATTGAACTAACAAAATTGCACCAGGCGTCCACAAACCTTTGGCCACACAGCATCAGTTTGTGGTAATGGTACTGTGTCAGTCAAAAGCACCTTTGAGTCTAGATTTAGTCCTGATTTGAGAGGCACAGGAGTGTTTTATTAAATGCACTGCACAAACACTCTTGCTAAAGTAAGCTGAATATTCCCAAAACATCATATTTCCACGTTTAGCAGCAGAAGGTCACAGTTCATCATTGTAATCAGAAACTAAATGTTTTAGACGAGAACAGTTTCTTCATACAGCATATAGAGTTCATATAGCTAGCATATGCAGTTCTGATAACCATGTTGACCTGATTCAAATGTAAATGAATTTTAATGTAAAATTGTCATTTGTAATGCTTTTTGTTTTTAACATATTGTAAGAGTAATAAATGACATTCCACATGCCAAGTTAAAACATCAAGATAAAAAGATATGTTCCAAACCAAATGTATATAAATGCTACTTTCTCCATAGGCTGAAACTCTTGTGATGGATTGTTGTTGTGCTGTTTTTAAGGATTCTGGGACATGTCCTACGTCATTGGTAAGTGTGTTGATTTAATCAACTACTTGTATTTAACAAATAGGCTTCATAGAGCTACTTTTTTATTTATTTTATTGATCAGATTAGTTATAAATGCAGTTTGATTCATGCATGTAAATGTCATTTCTACAAAGATCATAAACTTCATGTTCATATTTTTTCTTTTCTATTTTATGTTTTTCTTTCCTCGCTGCTCTCCACTTCACTGCCTGTTTAACCGATCCCCCGGCTCTGGTAGGACGTTGAAGACCCTCTTCTAATCTGCTTCTATCTGAGGAATCGCCTGATCCCACGAATGTTCTTGCTTTAATCTCCACACTTTCTAGATCAGTTCGCAGTCCCTCTTTTTCACCTCTAGCTTTTCTGCTCTTTCACGCTCTTTCCTCTGCGCCATCTCCTCAGCCTTCTAATCCTTGCTGGCTTCTTTCCTTTGGGCACGCCGAACTATCCTGGCCCTGAAATGGTAGAACCACGCGCAGCATTCCTGCGCCTCCTCCATTTTTGCCAGCCTTTCCGCGGCCCTCCGCTTCTTTTCGGCGTATCTCGCCTGAACCCATTTAATGTACTCTTCTTTTTCCTCCTGAAAAACACAGCAATGTTTATTAAACACTTGTTTGTTTATATATCTAAATAATAACAGTCAATATTAAATAATAAGATAAGTAATTTATGACCCTTAAAGTCAATGAAGGGTAAATTAAGCAAATGAAACATGATCTGGAAAAATAGATTTAAAACACTAATTCAAGAGAGCCAAGAATTGTTTAGAGGAGCGTGTATACAGCACTCTACATAACATTTGTACTTCTGTCTCCACACTGCTCCTGATTTCCGAAGTCCACTTTAAAGCCTTTTCATCAGTTCGTTGTTTTTTTGTGCAGCTCTCCACTCCTCAGTCTGTTTAACCGATGCCCTCCCCCGGCTCTGGTCGGACTTTAAAGACTTTCTTCTAAACCTCTTCTATCTGAGGAATCGCCTGATCCCACGAATATTCTTGCTTTAATCTCCACACTTTCTGAATCAGTTCGCAGTCCCTCTTTTTGTCCTCCAGCTTTTCTGCTCTTTCACGCTCTTTCCGCTGCGGCGTCTCCTCAGCCTTCTGCTCCTTGCTGGCTTCTTTCCTTTGGGCATGCCGAACTATCCTGGCCCTCAAATGGTAGAACCACGCGCAGCATTCCTGCGCCTCCTCCATTTTTACCAGCCTTTCAGAGGCCCTCTGCTTCTTTTCGGCGTATCTCGCCTGTACCCATTTAATGTACTCTTCTCTTTCCTCCTGAGCCCTCTTCCGTCTCTCTTCAATCTGGCAATTCTCTCTTTCTCTTATTTTGATTGGAACAATGGCAAAGCCTTCCTTCCTGAACTCTGCAAAACAGGTTTTTTTTGTTTTATTCCACCATTTCACAGGGGTGGCGGTTTCTGGACGTTCTGCCTGGGTCTCCACAAAATCCAGGTGGCCACTTAAGTTCACTTAAGCTCCTCTATGGGGGCATCGTCCTTACAGAAGTTCACGTCATTCTCTGGGTCTCCATCAGCCAACCCTTCTTCTCCTAGCCGCTCCAGGGCATTCTTCATCTTGAGAGCGACGGTCTCAATTTCTGCTGTGAGATCCGCACCCCAAACACCTGCCTCTTTGAGCTGGTGTGCAAATTGTGAGCTCCGCTCCGAACTCCTCCAGTTCCATCATTCTGCTGAGCTGCAGACGTCACAATTGCAGTATTCAAGCGCAGCGCCCCTCCTTTATCACCTCTCGTTTATATACGATGATGTCATCAAATGTAAACCCCAAACACGCGGCTCTTTATTAAAAATATTGCATTATAAAATTTGCATTTTATCTATTTAAATGTGTTTGATTTTATTTGATAATAACAAGAAATGCTTAAATGCTTCATCTGAATTTCCATTTTGTGTCAAATGAATGTACCAGTGGTAAAACTGCCATCATAACGTCTAAGCAAGCTGAAGCAGTATAAATTAGAGCATGCTTTCAGCATCATTTAAGCCTCAATTGTATTACAAAGAACAATTCTAAATTGTCGAACCACAACTGCAGTTTATTTCCACTGTTGAATGTTTTACAGGTACCTTTAGGCAATAATCACATTCTTGATAAAACCTTAGACAATCACCTTCTGTCTGCGGTAGAACAACAGTCAGATCATTATAATATACAAGTCATTTTGTATAATATACAAGTCATGTTGTGTTGTGTTGGGAGATGAGCTGCTAGTATTGCTGGATTTCTATGTAGATGACATTGACCTAGGTAATTATTTAGACACATCCAGAAAAAACACCAAGTCTGTGTAGTATATTAAAATCCCAGCAATTTAACATCCGTTCGTAATTCCTTTTCTCATCTTTTTATTTATCTTCACTGTGCAAAGCAGATTATGTCAAGACATATGGATATATAAAGGTTTTAGAGCCTTTGCTGCAAAATCATGTTAAAAAAAAAAAGTATTGAAAAAGTCAGGGCATTTTCATTGCACAGCTTGGTGGTTTGTTAAAGGCATAGAGCAGAATGCCATAGCACACAATTTGTGTGTTGTCTTGTCTGCGCGGCTTTCTCTGCACTGAGATGTTTCTGTTAAAGGAATGAACTACTGGTGTGTATGATTGTAGTTCTCGTCTTGGCTGGTGGATTCATGCAAGTAGCGCCTGTGAGTAAATACTTGCTGCACTGACAACACATCTATCTGGGCTTGTCCTGGAGTGAGCAGTTACTTCCAACACCAAGCTGTCAAGTAAATCTAAATTCAAAAGGAGACGCTGTTGTGTTAGCATATTGGCTCCAATCAAGTGTGGTGTGAAAAGAGTGAACTTGCAGTGTTGTTTTATGTGTATTTTATGTGTGGCTGATTTATTTTTATGTAAGGTCATTATAGAAAATATTATAAAACAACAAGGGGGGAAATCACATTGTATAGAGACACTCACATGGGAGATAAAGTAGTTTTTCTAACAGTTTCTTTTGTAGAACGTTCAAGGTGCTTATGAGCTACATAAACTTTTTACATATTTTAATTAAGTAGAAACATAAAATTGCACTTATAAAGTAAGTTCTAGAAGATGAAATTAAGCTTATAAAAATTAGTGAGCGTTATTCAAAGTATATATCTGAATCAAGACCATTTTATTTTATGCAACTCTTTGACGTTCAGAGGGTTTGAGTACATTTTGAGTCATTTGTTTGAGTTAAGGTGCAGGTTTTGGGGAAGACGAGCTCTTGTTGTAAACCTGTTGGCCCTTATGGTTATGTAGAATCTGCATGGTCTTTGATGGGATGGTCGGAGCGCGTAGTCCTGGTCGAAGCTGGTATAATCCGAATTGAGCCAGAAGTACGTAAGTGCCAGACTCCTATTACCAGTTCCAGTGGTGGGCCAGAATAGCTTATTTAATTTCCTACCACTTCCCCCATCCCACGCATCCTGCACATTCTTCCAGCAGAACAGGATAATCTCAGTTTACATGTAGAAATGATGCTCTTTTTTATTAAGTTACACATCATTTACATTCATAGTGTATGCCTAATAACGGTTTCATTCCACAGTCAAATAATAAATGAATTCATATCTTCATTACATATCTAAATACACATTTTCCTTTAAAATGTTCAATCTTGTTTTAACTTCAACTTCATTTGGGTAAAAGCTGTCAAATAACACAACGAGAAGGCGGCAACAACATCAGGGTTTTCTCACCTGCAAAAAGCCACTAATCCTTTTGGCTTCTACCCTTTGTGCCATGAGCACTCTTTCTATCAATCAAACAGGTGCCATTCAAGCTCTTGATAGACATAAAACCTTGTAGAGGGAGGTTGTAGAGGACTACTAGCATATATAGTCACCAAAAGCATTAGGATTCAAACAGCTTGATTAGACTCTGAGATAGACTTTAACTGAATGATGTGTTGGTTGTGTGTTCAGACTTAACAATCTCAGTATTTCCCCCAAATTCTTTGAACAGTTAAGAGGTTTGACAAATTAACTTGAATAATAAACTGCCAAACATGTCCAACACATTTGTTTTTGCACTCATAACTGTCACTGACATTTGCATTTTCTGGAGATATGGTTGAGCTGTTCTTTGACCTGCCATTAAGAACAGTCCCTTGCTTAGCACAGTTTGTTGCTTGTATAGCGAAATAACATTTGGGGAGCTTAGACTAAGGGGGTACAGATGCTCATGTCATTTTCATTCAATCATTTTAGTGGATTTGAATCCAGAGGATTGATTACTTCTGGCCATCAGTCCATGGTTTAGATGCACTGAAGAGATTGCTAAACAATTCTCCAGAGCTCTGGCTGGCTCCTCCTCAACAGGTCTGGGCCTAAAAAACAAGAGACACAAAAAGCTGTTTAAATGTAATCCGAGTGAAAGCGTTTGCCGTTATCGGGTCTAAATCACTGCCACCTCCAGCATCAAAACTTAAACCCTTCTTTCTCACCTGGAGAAGCCCGGCAGCACTGTGAGGATCACCTTCTTTGATTTCTCCAGTGCTTTTACATTACATCTGTTCTGTTCATTTTTATGTTTTAATCTTTTAGAGGGGGGTGGGGGGCATAAAACTGTAAACTGCTCATGCATCCATGTTCACTAACTACTACTAAACTTACAATGTGGCAGCATTATCCAGTTATAGTATACAGCCATGATCCACTAATGGAGGACAAAGTCGACCACAATCAGTGGCACAGACTCAGCAAGTGGACGATGAGCAAGAGATTGATTCAGGATTTTTTTTTTTTGCATGTTACTGATACAACACCACCATTCCACCCAACTCTCATTACCCTACCGCATGCATTTTACGCACCAGACGACAGGCCTGAAAAACAACAGCAGCAGCAGCCAGTTAAACAATCTGCAATACAATAAATGATTCTATACTATTTTAAATATATATTCTTTGCCAGGTTACATGTTTTATTCTATGATCAACACTAATACGTACATAAGAACACTGTTAAAAACCAAACAGAAATCTTGGCTGTAGTTCCAGAACTGTTTCTGGTATGTCTGTCTGTATGCCACACCGCTCTGCAGACAAACTACTACACTGTGTGCAGAATTATTAGGCAAATGAGTATTTTGATCACATCATCCTTTTTATACATGTTGTCCTACTCCAAGCTCTATAGGCTTGAAAGCCAACTACCAATCAAGTAAATCAGGTGATGTGCATCTCTGTAATGAGAAGTAACTTCCTTTCCTTTGGCAAAATGGGTCAGAAGAGAGATTTGACGGACTCTGAAAAGTCAAAAATTGTGAGATGTCTTGCAGAGGGATGCAGCAGTCTTGAAATTGCCAAACTTTTAGAGCGTGATCACCGAAAAATCAAGCGTTTCATGGCAAATAGCCAACGGGGTCGCAAGAAACGTGTTGGGAAAAAAAAGGCACAAAATAATTGCCCATGAATTGAGGAAAATCAAGCGTGAAGCTGCCAAGATGCCATTTGCCACCAGTTTTGCCTTATTTCAGAGCTGCAACGTTACTGGAGTATCAAAAAGCACAAGGTGTGCGATACTCAGGGACATGGCCAAGGTAAGGAAGGCTGAAAAACGACCACCTTTGAACAAGAAACATAAGATAAAACGTCAAGACTGGGCCAAGAAATATCTTAAGACTGATTTTTCTAAGGTTTTATGGACTGATGAAATGCGAGTGACTCTTGATGGGCCAGATGAATGGGCCCGAGGCTGGATCAGTAAAGGGCAGAGAGCTCCACTCCGACTCAGACGCCAGCAAGGTGGAGGTGGGGTACTGGTATGGGCTGGTATCATCAAAGATGAACTTGTGGGACCTTTTCGGGTTGAGGATTGAGTGAAGCTCAACTCCCAGACCTACTGCCAGTTTCTGGAAGACACCTTCTTCAAGCAGTGGTACAGAAACAAGTCTGTATTGTTCAAGAAAAACCTGATTTTCATGCATGAAAAAATGATGACATGGCCCCCTTGTTCACCTGATCTGAACCCCATAGAGAACCTGTGGTCCCTCATAGAATGTGAGATCTACAGGGAGGGAAAACAGTACACCTCTCTGAACAGTGTCTGGGAGGCTGTTGTGTCTGCTGCACGCAATGTTGATCGTAAACAGATCAAGCAACTGACAGAATCTATGGATGGAAGGCTTTTGAGTGTCATCGTAAAGAAAGGTGGCTATATTGGTCACTGATTTGTTTTTGGTTGTTTTTGAATGTCAGAAATGTTTATTTCTAAATTTTGTTATATTGGTTTACCTGGTGAAAATAAACAAGTGAGATGGGTATATTTTTTTTATTAAGTTGCCTAATAATTCTGCACAGTAATAGTTACCTGCACAAACAGATATCCTCCTAAGATCTAAATCTAAAAAAAAAAAAACACTCCAACTTCCAAAAATATTAAGCTTTGATATTTATGAGTCTTTTGGGTTGATTGAGAACATAGTTGTTGTTTAATAATAAAAAGAATCCTCTCAAATAGAACTTGCCTAATAATTCTGCACACACTGTATTTCTGGCTCAGAATAACCCCTAGCCAGGTCACTCTCAATTTGGCGTGCTAGACTGGAGAACGTCAGTCTATCTTTCTGCCCTGGTTCACCAATTTGTCTAGAAACCTTGAAGTCTTTGCACCACTGTGAGTTATGGGCAGATATAAAGGATTTCTCTATAGGGGTGGCATCTCCACTGGCTCTGTGCTGCACTGTTCTACTTATCAGCTTTTGCATTTCAGTTTCTTTTAGCTGCACCAGAAGTTTCAAATGACGCAGATCCCTTGTTAGATTCTCTTGTTCCTCTGCATTAGGTTTAGGTATTTCTGAATCCTCTTTGAGTCTTGGTTCCTCTCAAGGTTTCTTCCTCTTGAGTTTTTCCTGCCACTGTTACCCTCAGCTTTCTCAAAAGAGGCTCAGACACGGATTTCTGTCGAAGTTGCTTTTGAAATTTTTTTAATATATAATCAAACTTGACGTGATGAGCGGTCAAGAAGCCGTTACTGACAAAAGGAAATCAGTAAAAGGTGATCTCTGACTTACACAGTACTGCACCGGCTCATTACTGTTCACTAACAGCTAATAAACAGCTCATGTTTATTCATGTGCTTCCAGTGTTGATTTCAGATGCTTCAATAATTGTTAATATTGTTAATCTGAAGTTTTGCTTCATAGTTTTTTGTTCATTGTTAATCTGAAGTTTTGCTTCGTAGTTTTGCCTTCATTGTTTTGGTTTGTTGGTTTTTGCTGCTTCCAGGTTTCTGTTCATTGTTTTTCAAAACCTCGTCTGTGTTCTTTCTCCTGGCCCAAGCTCCGTCTAGTGTTCTGCTTTTGTTTGAGGTGTTTTTTGTTTTCCTGAATACTGCTCAGCTTCCTCCCAGTCCCAGCTGTGTTACTGTGCCCAGTTTGAGTTGTCAGGTTTTGATTTTGTTTCTGGTTCTGTCCATTAGATTGCTGTTCCCCCGGTGGTGCTTTGCTTTGTTGTGTCTGTTTACTTTTGCCCAGGTTACATTAAAGTCTTTCATCGTCCATCCCTGCGAGTGTTTCCTTGTGTTCACTGCAACGTCTGACCAGGTATAACAGTAACTAATAAATGATTTATTATTATTATTATTGAAAACAACTGTATCATAAAAACATCATATCTGTAATACATAAAATAAATTATTGTTGTGGTTGTCATTATTTATGAACAATAATAACAATGGTATTATTTACATATTTAATGTGATGAGAATTATCCTCGTTAATAAGTGAGGAAATGATCGTTGGCTTCTTCTTCTCAGTCTATGACTGGAGCTGCTGCTGCAGATATGATATCTGACCTGTAGGTGGCGCTGCTGTGTCGCTTTTCATCCTAAATCAGTGTAATCTCTGTGAAACTGGACTGAATTGTCTACTTGTGTCTCTTTACCCTGAACTGTCTCCGTTTTGTTGTGCTAATAACCACAGTATGAGGAGGCCTGGAAAAATGACCTTAACGTGGTTTCAGACTGACCTAAAGTGACCTTCACCTTTACAAGTTCCATAATGAGTGTAAACAGTCCTCATTTCCCAACGAGAATCCAGATCCAGATCAAAGGATAAGGAGTTAAAACACACTTCCTAAACATTTTAAAACTTCATTAACATGAAGGAAAACACAAGAAAAAGACAGATGTGGAGAACATGTGGAAAAAGACAAAGATATAGAATTTAGTCTGAAATATGATAAATGAAAATATATATATATATATATATCTCTTCCTGAATTTCATTTTAAAATCTAGATTTTAGAAACTATGAACTCCATCACAGCATTTGAAGATCATTAATACGCAACATTATGGGCTGTTAAATTTAGACGTCTAATAGACTGCTGTGTCTAAATGATCAACTCCGGCATATATTAAATATAACAGCAGTTGTAAAATGCAGTTTATTAGTTCCTATCTCCTGATCTCCGGAACCCTCACCTCACTTGGCCTTGGAGAGGCAATCTCCCTGCACCCTCCCACGAGCCTTTGCAAGGTCTAGGCCCCAGAGACCAGCTAGAGAGTTAGTTTCTTTAGTTCCAGTGCATTTAAACATACACTTGTGAGGATTCCACAGATTTATCAATTCTTCTGTTTACAGACTGCCATGAACTGAACTATATGCAGTTTTTCACATATTTTTTGTTTTGAGATCTGGTTCTTCTCATCCCACCTTCAACCTTGGAGTCGATTTCCAAGTATTTTAAAGCTAACTTTAGAGGTTTTCCAAAATCATCAGTTAATAGATGCTCTAAATTCAGTTCGGGATGAGATTAGAGAGAGGATATAACAAACACAAAATAAGGAGTAAAGATAAATTTACCATAGCAGTGTAGGTAAATGCATGTTCTCCTTTTACTCCCATACTGAATTTATATATATTAGTCAACTGAAGTAATTCATAATTAATATACTGGCCTTTAGCCTGAATAAAATCTTCCTGTTGTGAGTATTCAATTAGAAACCTCTAATCAGCATTAGTGAACAGTTCAGGTTTCATTTTCTTCTACATAGTCTGGCATACAAGAGACTAACTCTATAACCACTAGACTACTATAATAACACAAAGAATGATTTACAGTAAAGTAACAGCAAATGTTTAATGTATTATTATTTATAAGTGGAAAATAAGGGATTAAAGACTGCACACACTGCTTTCAGAATATAGAAGAGTATATATGATGTACAAGCTCTGACAGCCCTAGTTTCTCTAAAGCACAAAAGTACAAGCAGTTGGCATCATCACTCAGCTATATGTTCAAAGTGTCAACAAGTAATGAATAATAGGTAAAGGGAGTGATATTGAAACATTGGCAAAAAAATAAATTGATAAAAGGAAAAAAAGCCTTAAAAATTTATTCAAGTTTATTTATAAAACACTTTTCACAACGAGTGTAGTCACAAGGCAGCTTTACAGAGATCTGGGAATAAATACCTAGAATAAAACCCAGGAATAAAAACAATAAATCAATACTGAATTAAGAGAATATGGAAATGCGCCATCAAGCCATAAAAGATGAAAACGTGAGTGAAATGTTAAACTCCAGGCAGGTGAGGATGAATCAACACGAGGCTCCAGATCAGGACAGTGGGCAGTAGGGTAGTAGAGAGCCAGGTCTGGTGGTCCAAGGATGAAACAGCTGGAATCTCAATCTCAATACATGGTAGAGAGCGAGAGAGAGAGAAAACAGAAAGGAGGGGGAAAACAAGGGGTTAGGAGATCCAATAGGTAGAGTGGGCGTCAGCTCACGGCAAGCTTGAAGAAAAAAACAAACAAAAAAAACAAACAAAAAAAACAGCAAAGGTTTCAAGCCAATTTAAAACACATCTTAGATAAAACAAGGCCTTGGTTAACAAGGAAAGTCCTGATTACACATACTCAAAGGATTGGATACAATAAAAATGTCCTTCGTGCCAAGTCAGGAATTCTCCTGTCACAGTCTTTGTCCTTCAGGGCTAAAAGTTTAAAAGTGTGGCGCCTCAGAGTCATCGCAGGCAGCGAAGGTGGCGCTAGGCTCACACCTAAGGCTGTGTTGTCAACGTAGGATGGAGTCAGGATGACTGTTTGCCAGCCGTTGCTATTGACTCTTCAGATGGTCATATCATCTGATCACATGCACCTTAAAATCCTAACAATGAAAATGTCACTCAGGTCATTTGAAGTAAGAGAACTGTACAGAATACACTGATTATTGATCAAGTACATACAGTCTGAGTTACATACAGTCAAGCTGAAAAGTCTGCACACCCCTTCTCCATGCTTTTTTTATGTTATAGACTTATTCTACAGTAGACTGAATTCTACACAATTGTACACAATGACAACATAAGAGCAGGGTTTTAGACATTTGTGGTACTACAAAAAAAAAAAAAAATTATAATAATAATAATAATAATAATAATAATAATAAGTGTTAAATCTCATATGTACACAAGTTAAAGAAAACCCCTGAAAGGCCAAGACTCAAAAAGGTAACCCATCCTCCTCAAAATAAGGGGATTTACAGTGGGACAAGGCTGACCCAGAAGGTCAGCAGCGAGCAGCTCAGCACGAGGAGAAAGAAGAAAAATAAGAAAGGGATTTAGGAGTATGAGTAGACTGGTGTACGACCTGTAAACGTAGACTAGAAAGACAATAAGAACCTGTAATCAGAGCAGTACAGAACAGTGTTCGTATGAAAACAGACTAGAACAGCATGATTAGAATACTAAAAGTGTGTCCAGAACAAAAACAGGACGTTTATTCCAGAGTTGGAGGCTTAAGAAGAGAAAGCTCTTCCCCCAGAGTTGCTTCTTCTGAAGTGGGAAGCTGATAGTAGTCCAGAATCCTGCAAAAGAAATGTTTGTTACCGGTTGTAGGGTTTAAGAAGTTCTCCAAGATGTTGTGGGGACAAACAATCGAGAGACTCAAGTCAGAAGGAGTTTTTTTATGATCAACGTGGAATTTAACTGGAATCCAGTGCAGGGATGAGAGAATAAGACAGATGTGGTCACAATTTTTAACTCTAGTGAGCAGTCAAGCCGCTGCATTCTGAACTTATTTAATGACCCTGAGCTTATTTAATAATTTGCATAAACTTCCTACCAGAGCAGCATTCCATTAATTTAATCCTGAGGTTATAAATCCTTATAAATGTAATATATATCCTTTAAATATACTTTTAATTTAAAAAATACTTTATGGCATTAAAAATACTGTAATTGTGTGTCAGTGACACAGCAGCAGATGGACAGCTTTGTATATACATTTTCCATTGACTTGTTGCATAAATTCAATATCACTAGAACTTACTTGGAAGTATTCGTCTGTGTCCTTGTGGTGAAGCGTCCTTCGCATCTGCTTGAAGCCACACTACCACATCACAGCCAGAGCTACAGACTTGTGGACGGGTAAACTAGAATGAATTGCAGATGGACAGACAGTCAGACAGCATTGCAACCAGAGTAAGTCTAAACAGAATGAATTGCAGATTCATAGCCAGAAAGGTATAGATTGACAGACAGCAGAACAGCCAGAGCAGCACACAGCCAGAGATGCAGACGCATAGTCAGAAAGACATCCATCATGGCAGCCAGCAGAACACAGGGGACTAAGGGAATGAGGGCGCTGGTGAGTGGGTCTTCTAGGAGCCGGCAGGATCCACAGTTAACCTATAAAGGGGAAAAAACACATCAATAACATTAGGATAGGTCAATTAATTACATCTAGTTTAACTCACCAGTATACATCAGCATGGCCAAACAAGACATGTAAATAATGTCGTATTGTCATTTTAGGATGTTATGACCACCCCTATAGTGTGCACTTGGTTCACTCCAGGCTAAGCAAAGGATGAGGGCCTGGCTTGGAAGGACTGTGTAGAAAGAAATATGGGGTCAGTTGGTGCAAATTACGCTGAAATCATGGTAGTGAGGCCTTATCATGTAAAGAATGTGCGACTTGGCTCTTTTATGTTCCATTTTCACTTTGGACAGACAGCAAGCTACAGTCTTGTAGACAGGAAAAACATAACCAGTTAAAGATTGTTCTGCTGCAGACTGAAGAATAAATACAGAGCAACAGATTTATAGACAGACAAGTGCAGAATTAGACAGTTTCACATAGACAGCGTTGCATATGGACTGACAGCCAGTCAGAGCTGCAGCAAGCATAAACAGAATGAATTGCAGATGAACAGGCAGCCAGAGAAAGGTGCACAAAGTTGCAGAGGAACAAACACACAGCCAAACATAGTTGCAGATGCATAGTCGGAAAAATAGCCAGCCAGCCAGCCAGAACTGCACATGGAAGACAGCTAGCCAGAGTTGCACATTGAAAGAAAGTTAGCCACTGAAATGCACACGCATATGGATATGCAGACACACAGTTGCAGTGGTAAGAAGCCAGTGAGCCAGCCAGAGTCACACGGACAGCCAGTGCAGCCACAGAATTACACATGGAAAGAAAGCCAGCCAGCCACAAAGTTGCACATGGACATGCAGACAGCGCCACATACAGCTGCAGACAGACACAGTTTAAAATAGACAGCCACCCAGTCAACTAGTTGCAGATGGTCAGACAGTCAGTCAGAGTTGAAGCCAGAGTCTAAACAGAACGATTCGCAGATTTACAAACAGCCAGTGTTGTAGATGGACAGACAGCCAGAGTTGCATATTGACATACACACTGCCAAACAGTCACACAGTCAGCCAGCCATTGCACATGGTTAGACCACTAACACTGCACTGAACTGCACATGCATGGATCGTCAGACACCGTTGCAGATGGATACAGCCAGCCAGAGTTGCAGACAGATCGTCAGTTTCACATTCATAAACAACCAGCCATCAGAGTTTAAACAGAACAAATTGCAGATTTATAAACAGCCAAAGAGTGTTGGACATCAACACAGCCAAATATAGTTGCAGACGCATTGTCAGAAAGACAGCCAGACACAGAGTTGAAGAAGGATTGACAGAAAGAGACTAGGCAAAACCAGTTTTAAAAACTGTGCTAAACAAGTCCTTTTCAGTATCTGAAGCAGGTATGCTTTGGAGCTGGTGCACCATTCATTAACACAAACAGCTGTGGAGGCTAGATCATCCGTCATCTTTAGGGTTAGTTGATAGGGAGATTCTGTGTCTTATTTGTAAAGAGAGCTACCTCTGATTAAAAGTTGGACAGACTGACACACAGAAAGTTGCAGATGGACAAAGATATAGAAGGATGGACAGAAATGATAATAGATAAAATAAATAGATCAAAAGAATTAGCTTACCATAAATTGTGTCTATGCCGCTGCCACAACCAGACCTGCGAAGGAAACTGTAATAGTTCAAACAAGTGGGAGTGGATTTATTCAGGGCTATGGATTCATTAGACATGGTGAACTAAAGTGGCTATCACTAATGACTTCACTGATGATCTTTGCCAGACGTCAAACCTGCAGCCAGCAGTGGAGCGTGAAGAGTCAGCTGAACGGCATGCTCCCTCGTCAGTAGGTAAGCATGGGACTAGAGACAACGATCCTGGCAATGGTCTTCTTCCATATGGTGTCTGGAAGCGTGCAGTAGTGGTCCTCCAGGACATCGGCACCTTGGAGTTACCCTTTGTGACCGATATTAATTACTGTTTTAGAAGAAAATTTCCAACAATGAGAACACTGCCAGTTGAACCTTGTTGGCCGGATCAACCTTCAGGAAGAGACGGTGTCATAGAAACAGAATGATCACCTATCTGTTACACAGTAGCATAGGAAAGTTAGCCTTACACATTACAGATGCAAAGAAATCCAGCCAGCGAGAGTTCTAGATGAAGATGCAGAGGGATAGACAATGGTTAGTCAGTTACACTTTCGGGAGGAAAGGGTTCAAGGGAACCTAAAAAAACTGTTAAAAAGAAAGTTAATACATGTTTAGAAACTGAATGATCACCTACCTGTTACACCGTAGCATATGAACAGTCAAAAATCACACAGTTGCAGATGGTCACACAGACAGAGAAGTAGATGGATAGTTAGCCAGTCAACCAAAGTTCCAGATGGAGATGCAGATGAAGACTCTTTTTGGCTGGATCCATCTTCAGGAATAGTAGTCAGGGAGTCATGAAAACCTGAGTGGCAAAAAAGAAAGTTGACACATGTATAGAAACTGAATGATCACCTACCTGTTACACAGTTGCAAACAGTTTTTCAGCCTCACACAGTTGCAGATGGACACACAGTCAAAGAAGCAGATGGATAGTTAGCCAGAATACTTAGCCAGTCGGCCAGAGTCAGGGAGTCATGAGGACCTTTGTGGCAAAAAAGAAAGATAATACATGTATAGAAATTGAAAGATCACCTACCTGTTACACAGTTGCATATAGACACACAGAAAGAGAAGTAGATGGATAGTTAGCCAGTCAGCCAAAGTTCCAGATGGAGATGCAGATGAAGATACTCTTTTTGGCTGGATTCATCTTCAGGGATAGAAGGAGTCAGGGAGCCTTGAGGACCTGTGTGGCAAAAAAGAAAGTTAATATATGTGTAGAAACTGAATGATCACCTACCTGTAGCACAGTTGCAAACAGTTTTTCAGCCTCACACAGATGCAGATGGACACAGACAGAGAAGTAAATGTATAGTTAGCCAGTAAGCCAAAGTTCCTGATGGAGATGCAGATGGATAGACCATGGTTAGCCCGATCCATCTTCAGGGATAGGAGTCAGGGAGTCATGAGGACCTGTGTGACAAAAAAGAAAGTTAATACATGCCTAGAAACTCAATGATCACCTACCGGTAACACAGCTGCATAGGAATAGACAAAAATCACACAGAAAGAGAAGGACACAAACAGAGAAGCAGATGGAAAGATAGCCAGACAGCCAGAATCAGGGAGTCATGTGGACCTGTGTGGCAAAAAAAGTTAATACATGCATAGAAACTCAATGATCACCTACCGGTTACACAGCTGCATATGAATAGTCAAAAATCACACAGTTGCATATGGACACACAGACAAAAAAAGCAGATGGAAAGTTAGCCAGTGAGCCAGAGTCAGGGTGTCATGAGGACCTGGGTGGCAAAAAAGAAAGTTAATACATGTATAGAAACTAAATGATCACCTACCTGTTACAAAGTTGCAAACAGTTTTTCAGCCTCGCACAGTTGCAGATGGACACACAGACAAAGAAGCAGATGGATAGTTAGCCAGACAGCCAAAGTTCCAGATGGAGATGCAGATGGAAAGACCATGGTTAGCCCGATCCATCTTTAGGAATAGGAGTCAGGGAGTCATGAAAACCTGTGTGGCAAAAAAGAAAGTTAATATATGTGTAGAAACTGAATGATCACCTACCTGCTACACAGTTGCATATGAATAGACAAAAATCACACAGTTGCAGATGGACACACAGAGAAAAAAAGCAGATGGATAATTAGCCAGTGAGCCAACCTTCCAGATGGAGATGCAGATGAAGATACCATTTTTGGCTGGATTCATCTTCAGGGATAGAAGGAGTCAGGGAGTCATGAGGACCTGTGTGGCAAAAAAAAGAAAGTTAATACATGTATAGAAACTGAATGATCACCTACCTGTTACACAGTTGCATATGAATTGTCAGCCTCACACAGTTGCAGATGGTCACACAGACAAAGAAACAGATTGATAGTTAGCCAGACAGCCAGAATCAGGGAGTCATGAGGACCTGTGTGGCAAATAAAAGAAAGTTAATACATGTATAGAAACTGAATGATCACCTACCTGTTACTCAGTTGCAAACAAATAGCCAGCCTCACACAGATACAGATGACACAGACAGAGAAGAAGATGGATAGATAGCCAGACAGCCAGAATCAGGGAGTCATGAGGACCTGTGTGGCAAAAAAAAGTTAATACATGCATAGAAACTGAATGACAACCTACCTGTTACACAGCTGCATATGAATAGTCAAAAATCACACAGTTGCAGATGGACACACAGACAAAAAAGCAGATGGAAAGTTAGCCAGTGAGCCAAACTTCCAGATGGAGATGCAGATGAAGATACCATTTTTGGCTGGATTAATCTTCAGGAATAGGAGTCAGGGAGTCATGAAAACCTGTGTGGCAAAAAAGAAAGTTAATATATGTGTAGAAACTGAATGATCACCTACCTGCTACACAGCTGCATATGAATAGTCAAAAATCACACAGTTGCAGATGGACACACAGACAAAAAAGCAGATGGACAGTTAGCCAGTGAGCCAAAATTCCAGATGGAGATGCAGATGAAGATACCATTTTTGGCTGGATTAATCTTCAGGAATAGGAGTCAGGGAGTCATGAAAACCTGTGTGGCAAAAAATAAAGTTGATACATGTATAGAAACTGAATGATCACCTACCTGTAACACAGTTGCAAACAGTTTTTCAGCCTCACACAGTTGCAGATGGACACACAGACAAAGAAGCAGATGGATAGTTAGCCAGTGAGCCAAACTTCCAGATGGAGATGCAGATGAAGATACCATTTTTGACTGGTTTCATCTTCAGGGATAGAAGGAGTCAGGGGGTCATGAGGACCTGTGTGGCAATAAAAGAAAGTTAATACATGTATAGAAACTGACCGATCACCTACCTGTTACACAGTTGCATATGAATTGTCAGCCTCACACAGTTGCAGATGGTCACACAGAAAAAGAAGCAGAAGGATAGTTAGTTAGACAGCCAAAGTTCCAGATGGAGACGCAGATGGAAAGACCATGGTTAGCCCGATCCATCTTTAGGAATAGGAGTCAGGGAGTCATGAAAACCTGTGTGGCAAAAAAGAAAGTTAATACATGTATAGAAACTGAAAGATCACCTACCTGTTACACAGTTGCATATGAACAGTCAAAAATCACACAGTTGCAGATGGACACAGAAAGAGAAGTAGATGTATAGTTAGCCAGTCAGCCAAAGTTCCAGATTGAGATGCAGATGAAGACTCTTTTTGGCTGGATCCATCTTCAGGAATAGTAGTCAGGGAGTCATGAAAACCTGAGTGGCAAAAAAGAAAAGTTGACACATGTATAGAAACTGTTGACACATGTATAGAAACTGAATGATCACCTACCTGTTACACAGTTGCAAACAGTTTTTCAGCCTCACACAGTTGCAGATGGACACACAGTCAAAGAAGCAGATGGATAGTTAGCCAGAATACTTAGCCAGTCGGCCAGAGTCAGGGAGTCATGAGGACCTTTGTGGCAAAAAAGAAAGTTAATACATGTATAGAAACTGAAAGATCACCTACCTGTTACACAGTTGCATATAGACACACAGAAAGAGAAGTAGATGTATAGTTAGCCAGTCAGCCAAAGTTCCAGATTGAGATGCAGATGAAGATACTCTTTTTGGATGGATTCATCTTCAGGGATAGAAGGAGTCAGGGAGCCTTGAGGACCTGTGTGGCAAAAAAGAAAGTTAATACATGCATAGAAACTCAATGATCACCTACCGGTTACACAGCTGCATATGAATAGACAAAAATCACACAGAAAGAGAAGGACACAAACAGAGAAGCAGATGGATAGATAGCCAGACAGCCAGAATCAGGGAGTCATGAGGACCTGTGTGGCAATAAAAGAAAATTAATACATGTATAGAAACTGAATGACCACCTACCTGTTACACATTTGCAAACAGTTTTGCAGATGCAGATGGATAGAAGCAGATGGATAGTTAGCCAGAGTCAGGATGTCATGAGGACCTGTGTGGCAAAAAAGAAAGTTAATACATGTTTAGAAACTAAATGATCACCTACCTGTTACACAGTTGCAAACAGTTTTTCAGCCTCACACAGTTGAAGATGGACACACAGACAAAGAAGCAGATGGACAGTTAGCAAGTGAGCCAAACTTCCAGATGGAGATGCAGATGAAGATACCATGTTTGGCTGAATTCATCTTCAGGGAAAAAAGGAGTCAGGGAGTCATGAGGACCTGTGTGGCAATAAAAGAAAGTTAATACATGTATAGAAACTGAATGATCACCTACCTGCTACACAGCTGCATATGAATAGTCAAAAATCACACAGTTGCAGATGGACACACAGACAAAAAAGCAGATGGACAGTTAGCCAGTGAGCCAAACTTCCAGATGGAGATGCAGATGAAGATACCATTTTTGGCTGTGTGGCAAAAAAGAAAGTTAATACATGTTTAGAAACTGAATGATCACCTACCTGCTACTCAGTTGCAAACAAATAGTCGGCCTCACACAGATACAGATGGACACAGACAGAGAAGCAGATGGATAGTTAGCCAGTCGGCCAGAGTCAGGGAGTCATGAGGACCTGTGTGGCAAAAAAGAAAGTTAATACATGTATAGAAACTGAATGATCACCTACCTGTAACACAGTTGCAAACAGTTTTCAGCCTCACACAGTTGCAGATGGACACACAGACAAAGAAGCAGATGGATAGTTAGCTAGACAGCCAAAGTTCCAGATGGATAGACCATGGTTAGCCCAATCCATCTTCAGGGATAGGAGTCAGGGAGTCATGAGGACCTGTGTGGCAATAAAAGAAAGTTAATACATGTATAGAAACTGAATGATCACCTACCTGTTACACAGTTGCAAACAAATTGGCAGCCTCAAACAGATGCAGAAAGACACAGAGAAGCAGGTGGATAGTTAGCCAGACAGCAAGAGTCAGGGAGTAATGAGGACCTGTGTGGCAAAAAAGAAAGTTAATACATGTTTAGAAACTGAATGATCACCTACCTGTAACACAGTTGCAAACAGTTTTTCAGCCTCACACAGTTGCAGATGACCACACAGACAAAGAAGCAGATGGATAGTTAGCCAGACACTTAGCCAGAGTCAGGGTGTCATGAGGCCTGTGTGGCAATAAAAGAAAATGAATAAATGTATAGAAACTGAATGATCACCTACCTGTTACACAGTTGCATATGAATTGTCAGCCTCACACAGTTGCAGATGGTCACACAGACAAAGAAGCAAATGGATAGTTAGCCAGACAGCCAAAGTTCCAGATGGATAGACCATGGTTAGCCCGATCCATCTTCAGGGATAGGAGTCAGGGAGTCATGAGGACCTGTGTGGCAAAAAAAAGAAAGTTAATACATGTATAGAAACTGAATGATCACCTACCTGCTACTCAGTTGCAAACAGTTTTTCAGCCTCACACAGTTGCAGATGGACACACAGACAAAGGAGCAGATGGATAGTTAGCCAGACAGCCAGAGTCAGGGTGTCATGAGGACCTGTGTGGCAATAAAAGAAATTTTATATATGTATAGAAACTAAATGACCACGTACCCGTTACACATTTGCAAACAGTTTTTCAGCCTCGCACAGTTGCAGATGGACACACAGTCAAAGAAGCAGATGGATAGTTAGCCAGACACTTAGCCAGTCGGCCAAAGTCAGGGAGTCATGAGGACCTGTGTGGCAAAATAAAAAGTTAATACATGTTTAGAAACTGAATGATCACCTACGTACTACTCAGTTGCAAACAAATAGTCGGCCTCACACAGATACAGATGGACACAGACAGAGAAGAGAAGCAGATGGATAGTTAGCCAGTCGGCCAGAGTCAGGGAGTAATGAGGACCTGTGTGGCAAAAAAGAAAGTTAATACATGTTTAGAAACTAAATGATCACCTACAGTTAGCCAGTTAGCAGACAGTTAGCCAGTGAGCCAAACTTCCAGATGGAGATGCAGATGAAGATACCATTTTTGGCTGGATTAATCTTCAGGAATAGGAGTCAGGGAGTCATGAAAACCTGTGTGGCAAAAAATAAAATTGACACATGTATAGAAACTGAATGATCACCTACCTGTAACACAGTTGCAAACAGTTTTTCAGCCTCACACAGTTGCAGATGGACACACAGAAAAAAAAGCAGATGGAAAGTTAGCCAGTGAGCCAAACTTCCAGGTGGAGATGCAGATGAAGATACCATTTTTGGCTGGATTAATCTTCAGGAATAGGAGTCAGGGAGTCATGAAAACCTGTGTGGCAAAAAATAAAATTGACACATGTATAGAAACTGAATGATCACCTACCTGTAACACAGTTGCAAACAGTTTTTCAGCCTCACACAGTTGCAGATGGACACACAGAAAAAAAAGCAGATGGATAGTTAGCCAGTGAGCCAAACTTCCAGATGGAGATGCAGATGAAGATACCATTTTTGGCTGGATTAATCTGCAGGAATAGGAATCAGGGAGTCATGAAAACCTGTGTGGCAAAAAATAAAATTGATACATGTATAGAAACTGACTGATCACCTACCTGTTACACAGTTGCATATGAATTGTCAGCCTCACACAGTTGCAGATGGTCACACAGAAAAAGAAGCAGATGGATAGTTAGCCAGACAGTCAAAGTTCCAGATAGAGATGCAGATGGATAGACCATGGTTAGCACAATCCATCTTCAAGGATAGGAGTCAGGGAGTCATGAGGACCAGTGTGGCAATAAAAGAAAGTTAATACATGTATAGAAACTGAATGATCACCTACCTGTTACACAGTTGCAAACAGTTTTTCAGCCTCACACAGTTGCAGATGGCCACACAGACAAAGAAGCAGATGGATAGTTAGCCAGACACTTAGCCAGAGTCAGGGTGTCATGAGGCCTGTGTGGCAATAAAAGAAAATGAATACATGTATAGAAACTGAATGATCACCTACCTGTTACACAGTTGCATATGAATTGTCAGCCTCACACAGTTGCAGATGGTCACACAGACAAAGAAGCAAATGGATAGTTAGCCAGACAGCCAAAGTTCCAGATGGATAGACCATGGTTAGCCCGATCCATCTTCAGGGATAGGAGTCAGGGAGTCATGAGGACCTGTGTGGAAAAAAAGAAAATTAATACATGTATAGAAACTGAATGATCACCTACCTGCTACGCAGTTGCAAACAAATAGTCAGCCTCACACAGTTGCAGATGGACACACAGACAAAGGAGCAGATGGATAGTTAGCCAGACAGCCAGAGTCAGGGAGTAATGGGGACCTGTGTGGCAAAAAAGAAAGTTAATACATGTTTAGAAACTGAATGATCACCTACCTGTAACACAGTTGCAAACAGTTTGTCAGCCTCACACAGATGCAGATGGACACAGACAGAGAAGCAGATGGATAGATAGCCAGACAGCCAGAATCAGGGAGTCATGAGGACCTGTGTGGCAAAAAAGAAAGTTAATATATGTGTAGAAACTGAATGATCACCTACCTGTAACACAGTTGCAAACAGTTTGTCAGCCTCAAACAGATGCAGAAAGACACAGAGAAGCAGGTGGAAAGTTAGCCAGACAGCCAGAGTCAGGGAGTAATGGGGACCTGTGTGGCAAAAAAGAAAGTTAATACATGTTTAGAAACTGAATGATCACCTACCTGTAACACAGTTGCAAACAGTTTGTCAGCCTCACACAGATGCAGATGGACACAGACAGAGAAGCAGATGGATAGATAGCCAGACAGCCAAAATCAGGGAGTCATGAGGACCTGTGTGGCAAAAAAAGGTAATACATGCATAGAAACTGAATGATCACCTACCTGTTACACAGTTGCATATGAATTGTCAGCCTCACACAGTTGCAGATGGTCACACAGACAAAGAAGCAGATGGATAGTTAGCCAGACAGCCAAAGTTCCAGATGGATAGACCATGGTTAGCCTGATCCATCTTCAGGGATAGGAGTCAGGGAGTCATGAGGACCTGTGTGGCAAAAAAAAGAAAGTTAATACATGTATAGAAACTGAATGATCACCTACCTGCTACTCAGTTGCAAACAAATAGTCAGCCTCACACAGTTGCAGATGGTCACACAGACAGAGAAGCAGATGGATAGACAGCAAGTCGGCCAGAGTCAGGGAGTCATGAGGACCTGTGTGGCAAAAAAAGAAAGTTAATACATGTATAGAAACTAAATGATCACCTACTTGTTACAGAGTTGCAAACAAATGGTCAGCCTCGCACAGTTGCAGATGGACACACAGACAAAGAAGCAGATGGATAGTTAGCCAGACAGCCAAAGTTCCAGATGGAGATGCAGATGGATAGACCATGGTTAGCACGATCCTTCTTCAGGAATCGGAGTCAGAAAGTCATGAAAACCTGTGTGGCAAAAAAGAAAGTTAATACATGTATAGAAACTGAATGATCACCTACCTGCTACTCAGTTGCAAACAGTTTTTCAGCCTCAGACAGATGCAGATGGACACAGACAGAGAAGTAGATGGATAGATAGCCAGACAGCCAGAATCAGGGAGTCATGAGGACCTGTGTGGCAAAAAAGAAAGTTAATATATGTGTAAAAACTGAATGATCACCTACCTGTAACACAGTTGCAAACAGTTTTTCAGCCTCACACAGTTGCAGATGGACACACAGACAAAGAAGCAGATGGATAGTTAGCCAGACAGCCAAAGTTCCAGATGGATAGACCATGGTTAGCCCGATCCATCTTCAGGGATAGGAGTCAGGGAGTCATGAGGACCTGTGTGGCAAAAAAAGGTAATACATGCATAGAAACTGAATGACCACGTACCTGTTACACATTTGCAAACAGTTTTTCAGCCTCGCACAGTTGCAGATGGACACACAGTCAAAGAAGCAGATGGATAGTTAGCCAGACACTAAGCCAGTTGGCCAGAGTCAGGGAGTCATGAGGACCTGTGTGGCAGAAAAGAAAGTTAATACATGTTTAGAAACTGAATGATCACCTACCTGCTACTCAGTTGCAAACAAATAGTCAGCCTCACACAGATACAGATGGACACAGACAGAGAGGCAGATGGATAGATAGCCAGACAGCCAGAATCAGGGAGTCATGAGGACCTGTGTGGCAAAAAAGAAAGTTAATACATGTTTAGAAACTGAATGATCACCTACCTGTAACACAATTGCAAACACTTTTTCAGCCTCACACAGTTGCAGATGGCCACACAGACAAAGAAGCAGATGGATAGTTAGCCAGTGAGCCAAACTTCCAGATGGAGATGCAGATGAAGATTCCATTTTTGGCTGAATTCATCTTCAGGAATAGAAGGAGTCAGGGAGTCATGAGGACCTGTGTGGCAATAAAAGAAAGTTAATACATGTATAGAAACTGAATGATCACCTACCTGTTACACAGTTGCATATGAATTGTCAGCCTCACACAGTTGCAGATGGTCACACAGACAAAGAAGCAGATGGATAGTTAGCCAGACAGCCAAAGTTCCAGATGGATAGACCATGGTTAGCCCGATCCATCTTCAGGGATAGGAGTCAGGGAGTCATGAGGACCTGTGTGGCAAAAAAAGAAAGTTAATACATGTATAGAAACTGAATGATCACCAACCTGCTACTCAGTTGCAAACAAATAGTCAGCCTCACACAGATACAAATAGACACAGACAGAGAAGCAGATGGATAGATAGCCAGACAGCCAGAATCAGGGAGTCATGAGGACCTGTGTGGCAAAAAAAAAGTTAATACATGCATAGAAACTGAATGACCACCTACCTGTTACACATTTGCAAACAGTTTTTTTTTAGCCTCGCACAGTTGCAGATGGACACACAGTGAAAGAATCAGATGGATAGTTAGCCATACACTTAGCCAGTCGGCCAGAGTCAGGGAGTCATGAGGACCTGTGTGGCAAAAAAGAAAGTTAATACATGTTTAGAAACTGAATGATCACCTACCGGTTACACAGCTGCATATGAATAGACAAAAATCACACAGAAAGAGAAGGACACAAACAGAGAAGCAGATGGATAGATAGCCAGACAGCCAGAATCAGGAAGTCATGAGGACCTGTGTGGCAATAAAAGAAAATTAATACATGTATAGAAAAATGTATAAATGATCACCTACCTGTAACACAGTTGCAAACAGTTTTGCAGATTCAGATGGATAGAAGCAGATGGATAGATAGCCAGTCGGCCAGAGTCAGGATGTCATGAGGACCTGTGTGGCAAAAAAGAAAGTTAATACATGTATAGAAACTAAATGATCACCTACTTGTTACAGAGTTGCAAACAAATGGTCAGCCTCACACAGTTGCAGATGGACACACAGACAAAGAAGCAGATGGATAGTTAGCCAGACAGCCAAAGTTCCAGATGGAGATGCAGATGGATAGACCATGGTTAGCACGATCCTTCTTCAGGAATCGGAGTCAGAAAGTCATGAAAACCTGTGTGGCAAAAAAGAAAGTTAATACATGTATAGAAACTGAATGATCACCTACCTGCTACTCAGTTGCAAACAGTTTTTCAGCCTCAGACAGATGCAGATGGACACAGACAGAGAAGTAGATGGATAGATAGCCAGAATCAGGGAGTCATGAGGACCTGTGTGGCAAAAAAGAAAGTTAATATATGTGTAAAAACTGAATGATCACCTACCTGTAACAGTTGCAAACAGTTTTTCAGCCTCACACAGTTGCAGATGGACACACAGACAAAGAAGCAGATGGATAGTAAGCCAGACAGCCAAAGTTCCAGATGGATAGACCATGGTTAGCCCAATCCATCTTCAGGGATAAGAGTCAGGGAGTCATGAGGACCTGTGTGGCAATAAAAGAAAGTTAATACATGTATAGAAACTGAATGATCACCTACCTGTTACACAGTTGCAAACAAATTGGCAGCCTCAAACAGATACAAATGGACACAGACAGAGAAGCAGATGGATAGTTAGCCAGACAGCCAGAATCAGGGAGTCATGAGGACCTGTGTGGCAAAAAAAGGTAATATATGCAGAGAAACTGAATGATCACCTACCTGTTACACAGTTGCATATGAATTGTCAGCCTCACACAGTTGCAGATGGTCACACAGACAAAGAAGCAGATGGATAGTTAGCCAGACAGCCAAAGTTCCAGATGGATAGACCATGGTTAGCCCGATCCATCTTCAGGGATAGGAGTCAGGGAGTCATGAGGACCTGTGTGGCAAAAAAAAGAAAGTTAATACATGTATAGAAACTGAATGATCACCTACCTGTTACACATTTGCAAACAGTTTTTCAGCCTCGCACAGTTGCAGATGGACACACAGTCAAAGAAGCAGATGGATAGTTAGCCAGACACTAAGCCAGTTGGCCAGAGTCAGGGAGTCATGAGGACCTGTGTGGCAAAAAAGAAAGTTAATACATGTTTAGAAACTGAATGATCACCTACCTGCTACTCAGTTGCAAACAAATAGTCAGCCTCACACAGATACAGATGGACACAGACAGAGAGGCAGATGGATAGATAGCCAGACAGCCAGAATCAGGGAGTCATGAGGACCTGTGTGGCAAAAAAGAAAGTTAATACATGTTTAGAAACTGAATGATCACCTACCTGTAACACAATTGCAAACACTTTTTCAGCCTCACACAGTTGCAGATGGCCACACAGACAAAGAAGCAGATGGATAGTTAGCCAGTGAGCCAAACTTCCAGATGGAGATGCAGATGAAGATTCCATTTTTGGTTGAATTCATCTTCAGGAATAGAAGGAGTCAGGGAGTCATGAGGACCTGTGTGGCAAAAAAGAAAGTTAATACATGTTTAGAAACTGAATGATCACCTACCGGTTACACAGCTGCATATGAATAGACAAAAATCACACAGAAAGAGAAGGACACAAACAGAGAAGCAGATGGATAGATAGCCAGACAGCCAGAATCAGGGAGTCATGAGGACCTGTGTGGCAATAAAAGAAAATTAATACATGTATAGAAAAATGTATAAATGATCACCTACCTGTTACACAGTTGCAAACAGTTTTGCAGATGCAGATGGATAGAAGCAGATGGATAGATAGCCAGTCGGCCAGAGTCAGGATGTCATGAGGACCTGTATGGCAATAAAAGAAAGTTAATACATGTATAGAAACTGAATGATCACCTACCTGTTACACAGTTGCAAACAAATTGGCAGCCTCACACAGATACAGAAACACAGAGAAGCAGGTGGATAGTTAGCCAGACAGCCAGAGACAGGGAGTAATGAGGACCTGTGTGGCAAAAAAGAAAGTTAATACATGTTTAGAAACTGAATGATCACCTACCTGTTACACAGTTGAATATGACTTGTCAGCCTCACACAGTTGCAGATGGTCACACAGACAAAGAAGCAGATGGATAGTTAGCCAGACAGCCAAAGTTCCAGATGGAGATGCAGATGGATAGACCATGGTAAGCACGATCCATCTTCAGGAATCGGAGTCAGAAAGTCATGAAAACCTGTGTGGCAAAAAAGAAAGTTAATACATGTATAGAAACTGAATGATCACCTACCTGCTACTCAGTTGCAAACAGTTTTTCAGCCTCAGACAGATGCAGATGGACACAGACAGAGAAGTAGATGGATAGATAGCCAGACAGCCAGAATCAGGGAGTCATGAGGACCTGTGTGGCAAAAAAGAAAGTTAATATATGTGTAGAAACTGAATGATCACCTACCTGTAACACAGTTGCAAACAGTTTTTCAGCCTCACACAGTTGCAGATGGACACACAGACAAAGAAGCAGGTGGATAGTTAGCCAGTGAGCCAAACTTCCAGATGGAGATGCAGATGAAGATACCATGTTTGGTTGAATTCATCTTCAGGGAAAGAATGAGTCAGGGAGTCATGAGGACCTGTGTGGCAATAACAGAAAGTTAATACATGTATAGAAACTGAATGATCACCTACCTGCTACACAGTTGCAAACAAATTGGCAGCCTCAAACAGATGCAGAAAGACACAGAGAAGCAGGTGGATAGTTAGCCAGACAGCCAGAGTCAGGGAGTAATGAGGACCTGTGTGGCAAAAAAGAAAGTTAATACATGTTTAGAAACTGAATGATCACCTACCTGCTACACAGTTGCAAACAAATTGGCAGCCTCAAACAGATGCAGAAAGACACAGAGAAGCAGGTGGATAGTTAGCCGGACAGCCAGAGTCGGGGAGTAATGAGGACCTGTGTGGCAAAAAAGAAAGTTAATACATGTATAGAAACTAAATGATCACCTACCTGTAACACATTTGCAAACAGTTTTTCAGCCTCACACAGTTGCAGATGGACACACAGACAAAGAAGAAGATGGATTGTTAATCAGTCGGCCTGAGTCAGGGAGTCATGAGGACCTTTGTGGCAAAAAATAAAGTTGATACATGTATAGAAACTGAATGATCACCTACCTGTTACACAGTTGCAAACAAATTGGCAGCCTCAAACAGATGCAGAAAGACACAGAGAAGCAGGTGGATAGTTAGCCAGACAGCCAGAGTCAGGGAGTCATGAGGACCTGTGTGGCAAAAAAGAAAGTTAATACATGTTTAGAAACTGAATGATCACCTACCTGTTACACATTTGCAAACAGTTTTTCAGCCTCACACAGATGCAGATGGACACACCGACAGAGAAGCAGATGGATAGTTAGCCAGTCAGTTACACACAGAAGACAATGTCCAAATGAAGCTGAAGTTAGCTGTAAGGAGTGCAAATAGAGAAATAAACCAAGAACAAGAAAAAGAGAAGCTTCCTGTAAAAGCACAACAGCACAAAACCTCATGAATAAAAAACATACACAAAGCTTGACTGAATGATCACCTACCTGCTACTCAGTTGCAAACAGTTTTTCAGCCTCACACAGTTGCAGATGGCCACACAGACAAAGAAGCAGATGGATAGTTAGCCAGTGAGCCAAACTTCCAGATGGAGATGCAGATGAAGATTCCATTTTTGGCTGAATTCATCTTCAGGTTTATAAGGAGTCAAGGAGTCATGAGGACCTTTGTGGCAATAAAAGAAAGTTAATACATGTATAGAAACTGAATGATCACCTACCTGTTACACAGTTGCATATGAATTGTCAGCCTCACACAGTTTCAGATGGTCACAGTCAAAGAAGCAGATGGATAGTTAGCCAGACAGCCAAAGTTCCAGATGGATAGACCATGGTTAGCCCGATC
Organism: Salminus brasiliensis; assembly: GCF_030463535.1. Lineage (NCBI taxonomy): Eukaryota > Metazoa > Chordata > Actinopteri > Characiformes > Bryconidae > Salminus > Salminus brasiliensis. The sequence continues at coordinate 18,896,460 of NC_132884.1, read as the reverse complement.
CATCTTCAGGGATAGGAGTCAGGGAGTAATGAGGACCTGTGTGGCAAAAAAAGAAAGTTAATACATGTATAGAAACTGAATGATCACCTACCTGTTACACATTTGCAAACAGTTTTTCAGCCTCACACAGATGCAGATGGACACACCGACAGAGAAGCAGATGGATAGTTAGCCAGTCAGTTAGCCAGTCGGCCAGAGTCAGGGAGTAATGAAATTGGCAGCCTCAAACAGATGCAGAAAGACACAGAGAAGCAGGTGGATAGTTAGCCGGACAGCCAGAGTCAGGGAGTCATGAGGACCTGTGTGGCAAAAAAGAAAGTTAATACATGTTTAGAAACTGAATGATCACCTACCTGTAACACAGTTGCAAACAGTTTTTCAGCCTCACACAATTGCAGATGGACACACAGACAAAGAAGCAGATGGACAGTCAGCCAGTGAGCCAAACGTCCAGATGGAGATGCAGATGAAGATACTATTTTTGGCTGGATTAATATTCAGGAATAGGAGTCAGGGAGTCATGAAAACCTGTGTGGCAATAAAAGAAACTTAATACAAGTATAGAAACTGAAAGATCACCTACCTGTTACACAGTTGCATATGAATTGTCAGCCTCACACAGTTGCAGATGGTCACACAGACAAAGAAGCAGATGGATAGTTAGCCAGACAGCCAAAGTTCCAGATGGAAAGACCATGGTTAGCCCGATCCATCTTCAGGGATAGGAGTCAGGGAGTCATGAGGACCTCTGTGTCAAAAAAAGAAAGTTAATACATGTATAGAAACTGAATGATCACCAACCTGCTACTCAGTTGCAAACAAATAGTCAGCCTCACACAGATACAAATGGACACAGACAGAGAAGCAGATGGATAGATAGCCAGACAGCCAGAATCAGGGAGTCATGAGGACCTGTGTGGCAATAAAAGAAAATTAATACATGTATAGAAAAATGTATAAATGATCACCTACCTGTTACACAGTTGCAAACAGTTTTGCAGATGCAGATGGATAGATAGCCAGTCGGCCAGAGTCAGGATGTCATGAGGACCTGTGTGGCAAAAAAGAAAGTTAATACATGTATAGAAACTGAATGATCACCTACCTGTTACACATTTGCAAACAGTTTTTCAGCCTCGCACAGTTGCAGATGGACACACAGACAAAGAAGCAGATGGATAGTTAGCCAGACAGCCAAAGTTCCAGATGGATAGACCATGGTTAGCCCAATCCATCTTCAGGGATAGGAGTCAGGGAGTCATGAAAACCTGTGTGGCAAAAAAGAAAATTAATACATGTATAGAAACTGAATGATCACCTACCTGTTACACATTTGCAAACAGTTTTTCAGCCTCGCACAGTTGCAGATGGACACACAGACAAAGAAGCAGATGGATAGTTAGCCTGACAGCCAAAGTTCCAGATGGATAGACCATGGTTAGCCCAATCCATCTTCAGGGATAGGAGTCAGGGAGTCATGAGGACCTGTGTGGCAATAAAAGAAAGTTAATACATGTATAGAAACTGAATGATCACCTACCTGTTACACAGTTGCAAACAAATTGGCAGCCTCAAACAGATGCAGAAACACAGAGAAGCAGGTGGATAGTTAGCCAGACAGCCAGAGACAGGGAGTAATGAGGACCTGTGTGGCAAAAAAGAAAGTTAATACATGTTTAGAAACTGAATGATCACCTACCTGTTACACAGTTGCATATGAATTGTCAGCCTCACACAGTTGCAGATGGTCACACAGACAAAGAAGCAGATGGATAGTTTGCCAGACAGCCAAAGTTCCAGATGGAGATGCAGATGGATAGACCATGGTTAGCCCGATCCATCTTCAGGAATAGGAGTGAGGGAGTCATGAAAACCTGTGTGGCAAAAAAGAAAGTTAATATATGTGTAGAAACTGAATGATCACCTACCTGTTACACATTTGCAAACAGTTTTTCAGCCTCGCACAGTTGCAGATGGACACACAGACAAAGAAGCAGATGGATAGTTAGCCAGACAGCCAAAGTTCCAGATGGATAGACCATGGTTAGCCCAATCCATCTTCAGGGATAGGAGTCAGGGAGTCATGAAAACCTGTGTGGCAAAAAAGAAAATTAATACATGTATAGAAACTGAATGATCACCTACCTGTTACACATTTGCAAACAGTTTTTCAGCCTCGCACAGTTGCAGATGGACACACAGACAAAGAAGCAGATGGATAGTTAGCCAGACAGCCAAAGATCCAGATGGATAGACCATGGTTAGCCCAATCCATCTTCAGGGATAGGAGTCAGGGAGTCATGAGGACCTGTGTGGCAATAAAAGAAAGTTAATACATGTATAGAAACTGAATGATCACCTACCTGTTACACAGTTGCAAACAAATTGGCAGCCTCAAACAGATGCAGAAACACAGAGAAGCAGGTGGATAGTTAGCCAGACAGCCAGAGACAGGGAGTAATGAGGACCTGTGTGGCAAAAAAGAAAGTTAATACATGTTTAGAAACTGAATGATCACCTACCTGTTACACAGTTGCATATGAATTGTCAGCCTCACACAGTTGCAGATGGTCACACAGACAAAGAAGCAGATGGATAGTTAGCCAGACAGCCAAAGTTCCAGATGGAAAGACCATGGTTAGCCCGATCCATCTTCAGGGATAGGAGTCAGGGAGTCATGAGGACCTCTGTGTCAAAAAAAGAAAGTTAATACATGTATAGAAACTGAATGATCACCAACCTGCTACTCAGTTGCAAACAAATAGTCAGCCTCACACAGATACAAATGGACACAGACAGAGAAGCAGATGGATAGATAGCCAGACAGCCAGAATCAGGGAGACATGAGGACCTGTGTGGCAATAAAAGAAAATTAATACATGTATAGAAAAATGTATAAATGATCACCTACCTGTTACACAGTTGCAAACAGTTTTGCAGATGCAGATGGATAGATAGCCAGTCGGCCAGAGTCAGGGAGTCATGAAAACCTGTGTGGCAAAAAAGAAAATTAATACATGTATAGAAACTGAATGATCACCTACCTGTTACACATTTGCAAACAGTTTTTCAGCCTCGCACAGTTGCAGATGGACACACAGACAAAGAAGCAGATGGATAGTTAGCCAGACAGCCAAAGATCCAGATGGATAGACCATGGTTAGCCCAATCCATCTTCAGGGATAGGAGTCAGGGAGTCATGAGGACCTGTGTGGCAATAAAAGAAAGTTAATACATGTATAGAAACTGAATGATCACCTACCTGTTACACAGTTGCAAACAAATTGGCAGCCTCAAACAGATGCAGAAACACAGAGAAGCAGGTGGATAGTTAGCCAGACAGCCAGAGACAGGGAGTAATGAGGACCTGTGTGGCAAAAAAGAAAGTTAATACATGTTTAGAAACTGAATGATCACCTACCTGTTACACAGTTGCATATGAATTGTCAGCCTCACACAGTTGCAGATGGTCACACAGACAAAGAAGCAGATGGATAGTTTGCCAGACAGCCAAAGTTCCAGATGGAGATGCAGATGGATAGACCATGGTTAGCCCGATCCATCTTCAGGAATAGGAGTCAGGGAGTCATGAAAACCTGTGTGGCAAAAAAGAAAGTTAATATATGTGTAGAAACTGAATGATCACCTACCTGTTACACATTTGCAAACAGTTTTTCAGCCTCGCACAGTTGCAGATGGACACACAGACAAAGAAGCAGATGGATAGTTAGCCAGACAGCCAAAGTTCCAGATGGATAGACCATGGTTAGCCCAATCCATCTTCAGGGATAGGAGTCAGGGAGTCATGAAAACCTGTGTGGCAAAAAAGAAAATTAATACATGTATAGAAACTGAATGATCACCTACCTGTTACACATTTGCAAACAGTTTTTCAGCCTCGCACAGTTGCAGATGGACACACAGACAAAGAAGCAGATGGATAGTTAGCCAGACAGCCAAAGTTCCAGATGGATAGACCATGGTTAGCCCAATCCATCTTCAGGGATAGGAGTCAGGGAGTCATGAGGACCTGTGTGGCAATAAAAGAAAGGTAATACATGTATAGAAACTGAATGATCACCTACCTGTTACACAGTTGCAAACAAATTGGCAGCCTCAAACAGATGCAGAAACACAGAGAAGCAGGTGGATAGTTAGCCAGACAGCCAGAGACAGGGAGTAATGAGGACCTGTGTGGCAAAAAAGAAAGTTAATACATGTTTAGAAACTGAATGATCACCTACCTGTTACACAGTTGCATATGAATTGTCAGCCTCACACAGTTGCAGATGGTCACACAGACAAAGAAGCAGATGGATAGTTTGCCAGACAGCCAAAGTTCCAGATGGAGATGCAGATGGATAGACCATGGTTAGCCCGATCCATCTTCAGGAATAGGAGTCAGGGAGTCATGAAAACCTGTGTGGCAAAAAAGAAAGTTAATATATGTGTAGAAACTGAATGTTCACCTACCTGCTACTCAGTTGCAAACAGTTTTTCAGCCTCAGACAGATGCAGATGGACACAGACAGAGAAGCAGACGGATAGATAGCCAGACAGCCAGAATCAGGGAGTCATGAGGACCTGTGTGGCAAAAAAAGGTAATACGTGCATAGAAACTGAATGATCACCTACCTGCTACTCAGTTGCAAACAAATAGTCAGCCTCACACAGATACAGATGGACACAGACAGAGAAGCAGATGGATAGATAGCCAGACAGCCAGAATCAGGGAGTCATGAGGACCTGTGTGGCAATAAAAGAAAGTTAATACATGTATAGAAACTGAATGATCACCTACCTGTTACACAGTTGCAAACAAATTGGCAGCCTCAAACAGATGCAGAAACACAGAGAAGCAGGTGGATAGTTAGCCAGACAGCCAGAGACAGGGAGTAATGAGGACCTGTGTGGCAAAAAAGAAAGTTAATACATGTTTAGAAACTGAATGATCACCTACCTGTTACACAGTTGCATATGAATTGTCAGCCTCACACAGTTGCAGATGGTCACACAGACAAAGAAGCAGATGGATAGTTTGCCAGACAGCTAAAGTTCCAGATGGAGATGCAGATGAAGATACCATGTTTGGCTGAATTCATCTGCAGAGGATAGAAGGAGTCAGGGAGTAATGAGGACCTGTGTGGCAAAAAAGAAAGTTAATACATGTTTAGAAACTGAATGATCACCTACCTGTAACACAGTTGCAAACAGTTTTTCAGCCTCACACAATTGCAGATGGACACACAGACAAAGAAGCAGATGGGCAGTCAGCCAGTGAGCCAAACTTCCAGATGGAGATGCAGATGAAGATACCATTTTTGGCTGGATTAATATTCAGGAATAGGAGTCAGGGAGTCATGAAAACCTGTGTGGCAATAAAAGAAAGTTAATACATGTATAGAAACTGAATGATCACCTACCTGCTACACAGTTGCATATGAATTGTCAGCCTCACACAGTTGCAGATGGTCACACAGACAAAGAAGCAGATGGATAGTTAGCCAGACAGCCAAAGTTCCAGATGGATAGACCATGGTTAGCCCGATCCATCTTCAGGGATAGGAGTCAGGGAGTCATGAGGACCTGTGTGGCAAAAAAAGAAAGTTAATACATGTATAGAAACTGAATGATCACCAACCTGCTACTCAGTTGCAAACAAATAGTCAGCCTCACACAGATACAAATGGACACAGACAGAGAAGCAGATGGAAAGATAGCCAGACAGCCAGAATCAGGGAGTCATGAGGACCTGTGTGGCAAAAAAAGGTAATACATGCAGAGAAACTGAATGATCACCTACCTGTTACACAGTTGCTTATGAATTGTCAGCCTCACACAGTTGCAGATGGTCACACAGACAAAGAAGCAGATGGATAGTTAGCCAGACAGCCAAAGTTCCAGATGGATAGACCATGGTTAGCCCGATCCATCTTCAGGGATAGGAGTCAGGGAGTCATGAGGACCTGTGTGGCAAAAAAGAAAGTTAATACATGTTTAGAAACTGAATGATCACCTACCTATTACACAGTTGCATATGAATTGTCAGCCTCACACAGTTGCAGATGGTCACACAGACAAAGAAGCAGATGGATAGTTAGCCAGAAAGCCTAAGTTCCAGATGGATAGACCATGGATAGCCCGATCCATCTTCAGGGATAGGAGTCAGGGAGTCATGAGGACCTGTGTGGCAAAAAATAAAGTTGATACATGTATAGAAACTGAATGATCACCTACCTGTTACACAGTTGCAAACAAATTGGCAGCCTCAAACAGATGCAGAAAGACACAGAGAATCAGGTGGATAGTTAGCCAGACAGCCAGAGTCAGGGAGTCATGAGGACCTGTGTGGCAAAAAAGAAAGTTAATACATGTTTAGAAACTGAATGATCACCTACCTGTTACACATTTGCAAACAGTTTTTCAGCCTCACACAGATGCAGATGGACACACCGACAGAGAAGCAGATGGATAGTTAGCCAGTCAGTTACACACAGAAGACAATGTCCAAATGAAGCTGAAGTTAGCTGTAAGGAGTGCAAATAGAGAAATAAACCAAGAACAAGAAAAAGAGAAGCTTCCTGCAAAAGCACAACAGCACAAAACCTCATGAATAAAAAACATACACAAAGCTTGACTGAATGATCACCTACCTGCTACTCAGTTGCAAACAGTTTTTCAGCCTCACACAGTTGCAGATGGCCACACAGACAAAGAAGCAGATGGATAGTTAGCCAGTGAGCCAAACTTCCAGATGGAGATGCAGATGAAGATTCCATTTTTGGCTGAACACACAGATGCAGATGGACACACACAGAAACAGGTGGATAATTAGCCAGACAGCCAGAGTCAGGGAGTAATGAGGACCTGTGTGGCAAAAAAGAAAGTTAATACATGTATAGAAACTGAATGATCACCTACCTGTTACACAGTTGCATATGAATTGTCAGCCTCACACAGTTGCAGATGGTCACACAGACAAAGAAGCAGATGGATAGTTAGCCAGACAGCCAAAGTTCCAGATGGATAGACCATGGTTAGCCCGATCCATCTTCAGGGATAGGAGTCAGGGAGTCATGAGGACCTGTGTGGCAAAAAAAGAAAGTTAATACATGTATAGAAACTGAATGATCACCTACCTGTTACACATTTGCAAACAGTTTTTCAGCCTCACACAGATGCAGATGGACACACCGACAGAGAAGCAGATGGATAGTTAGCCAGTCAGTTAGCCAGTCGGCCAGAGTCAGGGAGTCATGAGGACCTGTGTGGTAAAAAAAGAAAGTTAATACATGTATAGAAACTAAATGATCACCTACCTGTTACACAGTTGCAAACTGTTTTTCAGCCTCATACAGTTGCAAATGGACACACAGATAAAGAAGCAGATGGATAGTTAGCCAGACAGCCAAAGTTCCAGATGGAGATGCAGATGGATAGACCATGGTTAGCCCGATCCATCTTCAGGGATAGGAGTCAGGGAGTCATGAGGACCTGTGTGGCAAAAAGAAAATTAATATATAGGTAGAAACTGAATGATCACCTACCTGTTACACAGTTCCAAACAAATGGTCAGCCTCACACAGATGCAGATGGACACACCGACAGAGAAGCAGATGGATAGTTAGCCAGTCAGTTAGCCAGTCGGCCAGAGTCAGGTAGTCATGAGGACCTGTGTGGCAATAAAAGAAAGTTAATACATGTATAGAAACTGAATGATCACCTACCTGCTACTTAGTTGCAAACAGTTTTTCAGCCTCAGACAGATGCAGATGGACACAGACAGAGAAGTAGATGGATAGATAGCCAGACAGCCAGAATCAGGGAGTCATGAGGACCTGTGTGGCAAAAAAAAGTTAATATGTGCATAGAAACTGAATGATCACCTACCTGTTACACATTTGCAAACAGTTTTTCAGCCTCGCACAGTTGCAGATGGACACACAGACAAAGAAGCAGGTGGATAGTTAGCCAGTGAGCCAAACTTCCAGATGGAGATGCAGATGAAGATTCCATTTTTGGCTGAATTCATCTTCAGGGATAGAAGGAGTCAGGGAGTCATGAAAACCTGTGTGGCAAAAAAAGTTGATACATGTATAGAAACTGAATGATCACCTACCTGTTACACATTTGCAAACAGTTTTTCAGCCTCGCACAGTTGCAGATGGACACACAGTCAAAGAAGCAGATGGATAGTTAGCCAGACAGCTAAAGTTCCAGATGGATAGACCATGGTTAGCCCAATCCATCTTCAGGAATAGGAGTCAGGGAGTCATGAGGACCTGTGTGGCAATAAAAGAAAGTTAATACATGTATAGAAACTGAATGATCACCTACCTGTTACACAGTTGCAAACAAATTGGCAGCCTCACACAGATACAGAAACACAGAGAAGCAGGTGGATAGTTAGCCAGACAGCCAGAGACAGGGAGTAATGAGGACCTGTGTGGCAAAAAAGAAAGTTAATACATGTTTAGAAAGTGAATGATCACCTACCTGTTACACAGTTGAATATGACTTGTCAGCCTCACACAGTTGCAGATGGTCACACAGACAAAGAAGCAGATGGATAGTTAGCCAGACAGCCAAAGTTCCAGATGGAGATGCAGATGGATAGACCATGGTAAGCACGATCCATCTTTAGGAATCGGAGTCAGAAAGTCATGAAAACCCGTGTGGCAAAAAAGAAAGTTAATACATGTATAGAAACTGAATGATCACCTACCTGCTACTCAGTTGCAAACAGTTTTTCAGCCTCAGACAGATGCAGATGGACACAGACAGAGAAGTAGATGGATAGATAGCCAGACAGCCAGAATCAGGGAGTCATGAGGACCTGTGTGGCAAAAAAGAAAGTTAATATATGTGTAGAAACTGAATGATCACCTACCTGTAACACAGTTGCAAACAGTTTTTCAGCCTCACACAGTTGCAGATGGACACACAGACAAAGAAGCAGGTGGATAGTTAGCCAGTGAGCCAAACTTCCAGATGGAGATGCAGATGAAGATTCCATTTTTGGCTGAATTCATCTTCAGGGATAGAAGGAGTCAGGGAGTCATGAAAACCTGTGTGGCAAAAAAGAAAATTAATACATGTATAGAAACGGAATGATGACCTACCTGTTACACATTTGCAAACAGTTTTTCAGCCTCGCACAGTTGCAGATGGACACACAGACAAAGAAGCAGATGGATAGTTAGCCAGACAGCCAAAGTTCCAGATGGATAGACCATGGTTAGCCCAATCCATCTTCAGGGATAGGAGTCAGGGAGTCATGAGGACCTGTGTGGCAATAAAAGAAAGGTAATACATGTATAGAAACTGAATGATCACCTACCTGTTACACAGTTGCGTATGAATTGTCAGCCTCACACAGTTGCAGATGGTCACACAGACAAAGAAGCAGATGGATAGTTTGCCAGACAGCCAAAGTTCCAGATGGAGATGCAGATGGATAGACCATGGTTAGCCCGATCCATCTTCAGGAATAGGAGTCAGGGAGTCATGAAAACCTGTGTGGCAAAAAAGAAAGTTAATATATGTGTAGAAACTGAATGATCACCTACCTGCTACTCAGTTGCAAACAGTTTTTCAGCCTCAGAAAGATGCAGATGGACACAGACAGAGAAGCAGACGGATAGATAGCCAGACAGCCAGAATCAGGGAGTCATGAGGACCTGTGTGGCAAAAAAAGGTAATACATGCATAGAAACTGAATGATCACCTACCTGTTACACATTTGCATATGAATTGTCAGCCTCACACAGTTGCAGATGGTCACAGTCAAAGAAGCAGATGGATAGTTAGCCAGACAGCAAAAGTTCCAGATGGATAGACCATGGTTAGCCCGATCCATCTTCAGGGATAGGAGTCAGGGAGTCATGAGGACCTGTGTGGCAAAAAAAGGTAATACATGCATAGAAACGGAATGATCACCTACCTGCTACACAGTTGCAAACAAATTGGCAGCCTCAAACAGATGCAGAAAGACACAGAGAAGCAGGTGGATAGTTAGCCAGACAGCCAGAGTCAGGGAGTAAAGAGGACCTGTGTGGCAAAAAAGAAAGTTAATACATGTTTAGAAACTGAATGATCACCTACCTGTAACACAGTTGCAAACAGTTTTTCAGCCTCACACAATTGCAGATGGACACACAGACAAAGAAGCAGATGGACAGTCAGCCAGTGAGCCAAACATCCAGATGGAGATGCAGATGAAGATACCATTTTTGGCTGGATTAATATTCAGGAATAGGAGTCAGGGAGTCATGAAAACCTGTGTGGCAATAAAAGAAAGTTAATACATGTATAGAAACTGACTGATCACCTACCTGTTACACAGTTGCATATGAATTGTCAGCCTCACACAGTTGCAGATGGTCACACAGACAAAGAAGCAGATGGATAGTTAGCCAGACAGCCAAAGTTCCAGATGGATAGACCATGGTTAGCCCGATCCATCTTCAGGGATAGGAGTCAGGGAGTCATGAGGACCTGTGTGACAAAAAAAGAAAGTTAATACATGTATAGAAACTGAATGATCACCAACCTGCTACTCAGTTGCAAACAAATAGTCAGCCTCACACAGATACAAATGGACACAGAAAGAGAAGCAGATGGATAGATAGCCAGACAGCCAGAATCAGGGAGTCATGAGGACCTGTGTGGCAAAAAAAGGTAATACATGCATAGAAACTGAATGACCACGTACCTGTTATACATTTGCAAACAGTTTTTCAGCCTCGCACAGTTGCAGATGGACACACAGTCAAAGAAGCAGATGGATAGTTAGCCAGACACTAAGCCAGTCGGCCAGAGTCAGGGAGTCATGAGGACCTGTGTGGCAAAAAAGAAAGTTAATACATGTTTAGAAACTGAATGATCACCTACCTGTAACACAATTGCAAACACTTTTTCAGCCTCACACAGTTGCAGATGGCCACACAGACAAAGAAGCAGATGGATAGTTAGCCAGTGAGCCAAACTTCCAGATGGAGATGCAGATGAAGATTCCATTTTTGGCTGAATTCATCTTCAGGGATAGAAGGAGTCAGGGAGTCATGAGAACCTGTGTGGCAATAAAAGAAAGTTAATACATGTATAGAAACTGAATGATCACCTACCTGTTACACAGTTGCATATGAATTGTCAGCCTCACACAGTTGCAGATGGTCACAAAGACAAAGGAGCAGATGGATAGTTAGCCAGACAGCCAAAGTTCCAGATGGAAAGACCATGGTTAGCCCGATCCATCTTCAGGGATAGGAGTCAGGGAGTCATGAGGACCTCTGTGTCAAAAAAAGAAAGTTAATACATGTATAGAAACTGAATGATCACCAACCTGCTACTCAGTTGCAAACAAATAGTCAGCCTCACACAGATACAAATGGACACAGACAGAGAAGCAGATGGATAGATAGCCAGACAGCCAGAATCAGGGAGTCATGAGGACCTGTGTGGCAAAAAAAAAGTTAATACATGCATAGAAACTGAATGACCACCTACCTGTTACACATTTGCAAACAGTTTTTTTTAGCCTCGCACAGTTGCAGATGGACACACAGTGAAAGAAGCAAATGGATAGTTAGCCATACACTTAGCCAGTCGGCCAGAGTCAGGGAGTCATGAGGACCTGTGTGGCAAAAAAAAGAAAGTTAATACATGTATAGAAACTGAATGATCACCAACCTGCTACTCAGTTGCAAACAGTTTTTCAGCCTCAGACAGATGAAGATGGACACAGACAGAGAAGTAGATGGATAGATAGCCAGACAGCCAGAATCAGGGAGTCATGAGGACCTGTGTGGCAAAAAAGAAAGTTAATATATGTGTAGAAACTGAATGATCACCTACCTCTAACACAGTTGCAAACAGTTTTTCAGCCTCACACAGTTGCAGATGGACACACAGACAAAGAAGCAGGTGGATAGTTAGCCAGTGAGCCAAACTTCCAGATGGAGATGCAGATGAAGATTCCATTTTTGGCTGAATTCATCTTCAGAGGATAGAAGGAGTCAGGGAGTAATGAGGACCTGTGTGGCAAAAAAGAAAGTTAATACATGTTTAGAAACTGAATGATCACCTACCTGTTACACAGTTGCATATGAATTGTCAGCCTCACACAGTTGCAGATGGTCACACAGACAAAGAAGCAGATGGATAGTTTGCCAGACAGCCAAAGTTCCAGATGGAGATGCAGATGAAGATACCATGTTTGGCTGAATTCATCTTCAGAGGATAGAAGGAGTCAGGGAGTAATGAGGACCTGTGTGGCAAAAAAGAAAGTTAATACATGTTTAGAAACTGAATGATCACCTACCTGTAACACAGTTGCAAACAGTTTTTCAGCCTCACACAATTGCAGATGGACACACAGACAAAGAAGAAGATGGATTGTTAGCCAGTCGGCCTGAGTCAGGGAGTCATGAGGACCTTTGTGGCAAAAAATAAAGTTGATACATGTATAGAAACTGAATGATCACCTACCTGTTACACAGTTGCAAACAAATTGGCAGCCTCAAACAGATGCAGAAAGACACAGAGAAGCAGGTGGATAGTTAGCCAGACAGCCAGAGTCAGGGAGTCATGAGGACTTGTGTGGCAAAAAAGAAAGTTAATACATGTATAGAAACTGAATGATCACCTACCTGTTACACATTTGCAAACAGTTTTTCAGCCTCACACAGATGCAGATGGACACACCGACAGAGAAGCAGATGGATAGTTAGCCAGTCAGTTACACACAGAAGACAATGTCCAAATGAAGCTGAAGTTAGCTGTAAGGAGTGCAAATAGAGAAATAAACCAAGAACAAGAAAAAGAGAAGCTTCCTGCAAAAGCACAACAGCACAAAACCTCATGAATAAAAAACATACACAAAGCTTGACTGAATGATCACCTACCTGCTACTCAGTTGCAAACAGTTTTTCAGCCTCACACAGTTGCAGATGGCCACACAGACAAAGAAGCAGATGGATAGTTAGCCAGTGAGCCAAACTTCCAGATGGAGATGCAGATGAAGATTCCATTTTTGGCTGAATTCATCTTCAGGTTTAGAAGGAGTCAGGGAGTCATGAGGACCTGTGTGGCAATAAAAGAAAGTTAATACATGTATAGAAACTGAATGATCACCTACCTGTTACACAGTTGCATATGAATTGTCAGCCTCACACAGTTGCAGATGGTCACACAGACAAAGAAGCAGATGGATAGTTAGCCAGACAGCCAAACTTCCAGATGGAGATGCAGATGAAGATTCCATTTTTGGCTAAACACACAGATGCAGATGGACACACAGAGAAGCAGGTGGATAATTAGCCAGACAGCCAGAGTCAGGGAGTAATGAGGACCTGTGTGGCAAAAAAGAAAGTTAATACATGTATAGAAACTGAATGATCACCTACCTGTTACACAGTTGCATATGAATTGTCAGCCTCACACAGTTTCAGATGGTCACAGTCAAAGAAGCAGATGGATAGTTAGCCAGACAGCCAAAGTTCCAGATGGATAGACCATAGTTAGCCCGATCCATCTTCAGGGATAGGAGTCAGGGAGTCATGAGGACCTGTGTGGCAAAAAAAGAAAGTTAATACATGTATAGAAACTGAATGATCACCTACCTGTTACACATTTGCAAACAGTTTTTCAGCCTCACACAGATGCAGATGGACACACCGACAGAGAAGCAGATGGATAGTTAGCCAGTCAGTTAGCCAGTCGGCCAGAGTCAGGGAGTCATGAGGACCTGTGTGGTAAAAAAAGAAAGTTAATACATGTATAGAAACTAAATGATCACCTACCTGTTACACAGTTGCAAACTGTTTTTCAGCCTCATACAGTTGCAAATGGACACACAGATAAAGAAGCAGATGCATAGTTAGCCAGACAGTCAAAGTTCCAGATGGAGATGCAGATGGATAGACCATGGTTAGCCCGATCCATCTTCAGGGATAGGAGTCAGGGAGTCATGAGGACCTGTGTGGCAAAAAGAAAATTAATATATAGGTAGAAACTGAATGATCACCTACCTGTTACACAGTTCCAAACAAATGGTCAGCCTCACACAGATGCAGATGGACACACCGACAGAGAAGCAGATGGATAGTTAGCCAGTCAGTTAGCCAGTCGGACAGAGTCAGGTAGTCATGAGGACCTGTGTGGCAATAAAAGAAAGTTAATACATGTATAGAAACTGAATGATCACCTACCTGCTACACAGTTGCAAACAAATTGGCAGCCTCAAACAGATGCAGAAAGACACAGAGAAGCAGGTGGATAGTTAGCCAGACAGCCAGAGTCAGGGAGTAATGAGGACCTGTGTGGCAAAAAAGAAAGTTAATACATGTTTAGAAAATGAATTATCACCTACCTGTAACACAGTTGCAAACAGTTTTTCAGCCTCACACAATTGCAGATGGTCACACAGACAAAGAAACAGATGGATAGTTAGCCAGTGAGCCAAACCTCCAGATGGAGATGCAGATGAAGATTCCATTTTTGGCTGAATTCATCTTCAGGGATAGAAGGAGTCAGGGAGTCATGAGGACCTGTGTGGCAATAAAAGAAAGTTAATACATGTATAGAAACTGAATGATCACCTACCTGTTACACAGTTGCATATGAATTGTCAGCCTCACACAGTTGCAGATGGACAAAGAGAAAAAGAAGCAGATGGATAGTTTGCCAGACAGCCAAAGTTCCAGATGGAGATGCAGATGAAGATACCATGTTTGGCTGAATTCATCTTCAGAGGATAGAAGGAGTCAGGGAGTAATGAGGACCTGTGTGGCAAAAAAGAAAGTTAATACATGTTTAGAAACTGAATGATCACCTACCTGTAACACAGTTGCAAACAGTTTTTCAGCCTCACACAATTGCAGATGGACAGTCAGCCAGTGAGCCAAACTTCCAGATGGAGATGCAGATGAAGATACCATTTTTGGCTGGATTAATATTCAGGAATAGGAGTCAGGGAGTCATGAAAACCTGTGTGGCAATAAAAGAAAGTTAATACATGTATAGAAACTGAATGATCACCTACCTGCTACAAAGTTGCATATGAATTGTCAGCCTCACACAGTTGCAGATGGTCACACAGACAAAGACGCAGATGGATAGTTAGCCAGACAGCCAAAGTTCCAGATGGATAGACCATGGTTAGCCCGATCCATCTTCAGGGATAGGAGTCAGGGAGTCATGAGGACCTGTGTGGCAAAAAAAGAAAGTTAATACATGTATAGAAACTGAATGATCACCAACCTGCTACTCAGTTGCAAACAAATAGTCAGCCTCACACAGATACAAATGGACACAGACAGAGAAGCAGATGGATAGATAGCCAGACAGCCAGAATCAGGGAGTCATGAGGACCTGTGTGGCAAAAAAAGGTAATACATGCAGAGAAACTGAATGATCACCTACCTGTTACACAGTTGCATATGAATTGTCAGCCTCACACAGTTGTAGATGGTCACACAGACAAAGAAGCAGATGGATAGTTAGCCAGACAGCCAAAGTTCCAGATGGATAGACCATGGTTAGCCCGATCCATCTTCAGGGATAGGAGTCAGGGAGTCATGAGGACCTGTGTGGCAAAAAAGAAAGTTAATACATGTATAGAAACTGAATGATCACCTACCTGTAACACAGTTGCAAACTGTTTTTCAGCCTCACACAGTTGCAGATGGACACACAGTCAAAGAAGAAGATGGATTGTTAGCCAGTCGGCCTGAGTCAGGGAGTCATGAGGACCTTTGTGGCAAAAAATAAAGTTGATACATGTATAGAAACTGAATGATCACCTACCTGTTACACAGTTGCAAACAAATTGGCAGCCTCAAACAGATGCAGAAAGACACAGAGAAGCAGGTGGATAGTTAGCCAGACAGCCAGTCAGGGAGTCATGAGGACCTGTGTGGCAAAAAAGAAAGTTAATACATGTTTAGAAACTGAATGATCACCTACCTGTTACACATTTGCAAACAGTTTTTCAGCCTCACACAGATGCAGATGGACACACCGACAGAGAAGCAGATGGATAGTTAGCCAGTCAGTTACACACAGAAGACAATGTCCAAATGAAGCTGAAGTTAGCTGTAAGGAGTGCAAATAGAGAAATAAACCAAGAACAAGAAAAAGAGAAGCTTCCTGCAAAAGCACAACAGCACAAAACCTCATGAATAAAAAACATACACAAAGCTTGACTGAATGATCACCTACCTGCTACTCAGTTGCAAACAGTTTTTCAGCCTCACACAGTTGCAGATGGACAATCAGACAAAGAAGCAGATGGATAGTTAGCCAGTGAGCCAAACTTCCAGATGGAGATGCAGATGAAGATTCCATTTTTGGCTGAATTCATCTTCAGGTTTAGAAGGAGTCAGGGAGTCATGAGGACCTGTGTGGCAATAAAAGAAAGTTAATACATGTATAGAAACTGAATGATCACCTACCTGTTACACAGTTGCATATGAATTGTCAGCCTCACACAGTTGCAGATGGTCACACAGACAAAGAAGCAGATGGATAGTTAGCCAGACAGCCAAACTTCCAGATGGAGATGCAGATGAAGATTCCATTTTTGGCTGAACACACAGATGCAGATGGACACACAGAGAAGCAGGTGGATAATTAGCCAGACAGCCAGAGTCAGGGAGTAATGAGGACCTGTGTGGCAAAAAAGAAAGTTAATACATGTATAGAAACTGAATGATCACCTACCTGTTACACAGTTGCATATGAATTGTCAGCCTCACAGTTTCAGATGGTCACAGTCAAAGAAGCAGATGGATAGTTAGCCAGACAGCCAAAGTTCCAGATGGATAGACCATGGTTAGCCCGATCCATCTTCAGGGATAGGAGTCAGGGAGTCATGAGGACCTGTGTGGCAAAAAAATAAAGTTAATACATGTATAGAAACTGAATGATCACCTACCTGTTACACATTTGCAAACAGTTTTTCAGCCTCACACAGATGCAGATGGACACACCGACAGAGAAGCAGATGGATAGTTAGCCAGTCAGTTAGCCAGTCGGCCAGAGTCAGGGAGTCATGAGGACCTGTGTGGTAAAAAAAGAAAGTTAATACATGTATAGAAACTAAATGATCACCTACCTGTTACACAGTTGCAAACTGTTTTTCAGCCTCATACAGTTGCAAATGGACACACAGATAAAGAAGCAGATGGATAGTTAGCCAGACAGCCAAAGTTCCAGATGGAGATGCAGATGGATAGACCATGGTTAGCCCGATCCATCTTCAGGGATAGGAGTCAGGGAGTCATGAGGACCTGTGTGGCAAAAAGAAAATTAATATATAGGTAGAAACTGAATGATCACCTACCTGTTACACAGTTCCAAACAAATGGTCAGCCTCACACAGATGCAGATGGACACACCGACAGAGAAGCAGATGGATAGTTAGCCAGTCAGTTAGCCAGTCGGCCAGAGTCAGGTAGTCATGAGGACCTGTGTGGCAATAAAAGAAAGTTAATAC
Source organism: Salminus brasiliensis (assembly GCF_030463535.1). NCBI lineage: Eukaryota > Metazoa > Chordata > Actinopteri > Characiformes > Bryconidae > Salminus > Salminus brasiliensis. The sequence goes on along the minus strand of NC_132884.1, from coordinate 18,878,963 downwards.
ATGTATAGAAACTGAATGATCACCTACCTGCTACACAGTTGCAAACAAATTGCCAGCCTCAAACAGATGCAGAAAGACACAGAGAAGCAGGTGGATAGTTAGCCAGACAGCCAGAGTCAGGGAGTAATGAGGACCTGTGTGGCAAAAAAGAAAGTTAATACATGTTTAGAAAATGAATTATCACCTACCTGTAACACAGTTGCAAACAGTTTTTCAGCCTCACACAATTGCAGATGGACACACAGACAAAGAAACAGATGGACAGTCAGCCAGTGAGCCAAAATTCCAGATGGAGATGCAGATGAAGATACCATTTTTGGCTGGATTAATATTCAGGAATAGGAGTCAGGGAGTCACGAAAACCTGTGTGGCAATAAAAGAAAGTTAATACATGTATAGAAACTGACTGATCACCTACCTGTTACACAGTTGCATATGAATTGTCAGCCTCACACAGTTGCAGATGGTCACACAGACAAAGAAGCAGATGGATAGTTAGCCAGACAGCCAAAGTTCCAGATGGATAGACCATGGTTAGCCCGATCCATCTTCAGGGATAGGAGTCAGGGAGTCATGAGGACCTGTGTGGCAATAAAAGAAAGTTAATACATGTATAGAAACTAAATGATCACCTACCTGTTACACAGTTGCAAACAGTTTTTCAGCCTCACACAGTTGCAGATGGACACACAGACAAAGAAGCAGGTGGATAGTTAGCCAGTGAGCCTAACTTCCAGATGGAGATGCAGATGAAGATTCCATTTTTGGCTGAATTCATCTTCAGGGATAGAAGGAGTCAGGGAGTCATGAAAACCTGTGTGGCAAAAAAGAAAATTAATACATGTTTAGAAACTGAATGATCACCTACCAGTTACACATTTGCAAACAGTTTTTAACCTCGCACAGTTGCAGATGGACACACAGACAAAGAAGCAGATGGATAGTTAGCCAGACAGCCAAACTTCCAGATGGAGATGCAGATGGATAGACCATGGTTAGCCCGATCCATCTTCAGGAATAGGAGTCAGGGAGTCATGAAAACCTGTGTGGCAAAAAAGAAAGTTAATATATGTGTAGAAACTGAATGATCACCTACCTGCTACTCAGTTGCAAACAGTCTTTCAGCCTCAGACAGATGCAGATGGACACAGACAGAGAAGCAGACGGATAGATAGCCAGACAGCCAGAATCAGGGAGTCATGAGGACCTGTGTGGCAAAAAAAGGTAATACATGCAGAGAAACTGAATGATCACCTACCTGTTACACAGTTGCATATGAATTGTCAGCCTCGCACAGTTGCAGATGGACACACAGTCAAAGAAGCAGATGGATAGTTAGCCAGACACTAAGCCAGTCGGCCAGAGTCAGGGAGTCATGAGGACCTGTGTGGCAAAAAAGAAAGTTAATACATGTTTAGAAACTGAATGATCACCTACCTGTAACACAGTTGCAAACAGTTTTTCAGCCTCACACAGTTGCAGATGGACACACAGACAAAGAAGAAGATGGATTGTTAGCCAGTCGGCCAGAGTCAGGGAGTCATGAGGACCTGTGTGGCAAAAAAGAAAGTTAATACATGTATAGAAACTGAATGATCACCTACCTGTTACACAGTTGCAAACAAATTGGCAGCCTCAAACAGATGCAGAAAGACACAGAGAAGCAGGTGGATAGTTAGCCAGACAGCCAGAGTCAGGGAGTAATGAGGACCTGTGTGGCAAAAAAGAAAGTTAATACATGTTTAGAAACTGAATGATCACCTACCTGTAACACAATTGCAAACACTTTTTCAGCCTCACACAGTTGCAGATGGCCACACAGACAAAGAAGCAGATGGATAGTTAGCCAGTGAGCCAAACTTCCAGATGGAGATGCAGATGAAGATTCCATTTTTGGCTAAATTCATCTTAAGGGATAGAAGGAGTCAGGGAGTCATGAGGACCTGTGTGGCAATAAAAGAAAGTTAATACATGTATAGAAACTGAATGATCACCTACCTGTTACACAGTTGCATATGAATTGTCAGCCTCACACAGTTGCAGATGGTCACACAGACAAAGAAGCAGATGGATAGTTAGCCAGACAGCCAAACTTCCAGATGGAGATGCAGATGAAGATTCCATTTTTGGCTGAACACACAGATGCAGATGGACACACAGAGAAGCAGGTGGATAATTAGCCAGACAGCCAGAGTCAGGGAGTAATGAGGACCTGTGTGGCAAAAAAGAAAGTTAATACATGTATAGAAACTGAATGATCACCTACCTGTTACACATTTGCAAACAGTTTTTCAGCCTCACACAGATGCAGATGGACACACCGACAGAGAAGCAGATGGATAGTTAGCCAGTCAGTTACACACAGAAGACAATGTCCATATGAAGCTGAAGTTAGCTGTAAGGAGTGCAAATAGAGAAATAAACCAAGAACAAGAAAAAGAGAAGCTTCCTGCAAAAGCACAACAGCACAAAACCTCATGAATAAAAAACATACACAAAGCTTGACTGAATGATCACCTACCTGCTACTCAGTTGCAAACAGTTTTTCAGCCTCACACAGTTGCAGATGGACACACAGACAAAGAAGCAGATGGATAGTTAGCCAGTGAGCCAAACTTCCAGATGGAGATGCAGATGAAGATTCCATTTTTGGCTGAATTCATCTTCAGGGATAGAAGGAGTCAGGGAGTCATGAGGACCTGTGTGGCAATAAAAGAAAGTTAATACATGTATAGAAACTGAATGATCACCTACCTGTTACACAGTTGCATATGAATTGTCAGCCTCACACAGTTGCAGATGGTCACACAGACAAAGAAGCAGATGGATAGTTAGCCAGACAGCCAAAGTTCCAGATGGATAGACCATGGTTAGCCCGATCCATCTTCAGGGATAGGAGTCAGGGAGTCATGAGGACCTGTGTGGCAAAAAAAGAAAGTTAATACATGTATAGAAACTGAATGATCACCTACCTGTTACACATTTGCAAACAGTTTTTCAGCCTCATACAGTTGCAAATGGACACACCGACAGAGAAGCAGATGGATAGTTAGCCAGTCAGTTAGCCAGTCGGCCAGAGTCAGGGAGTCATGAGGACCTGTGTGGTAAAAAAAGAAAGTTAATATATAGGTAGAAACTGAATGATCACCTACCTGTTACACAATTGCAAACAGTTTTTCAGCCTCACACAGATGCAGATGGACACACCGACAGATAAGCAGATGGATTGTTAGCCAGTCGGCCTGAGTCGGGGAGTCATGAGGACCTTTGTGGCAAAAAATAAAGTTGATACATGTATAGAAACTGAATGTTTACCTACCTGCTACACAGCTGCATATGAATAGTCAAAAATCACACAGTTGCAGATGGACCCACAGACAAAAAAGCAGATGGACAGTTAGCCAGTGAGCCAAACTTCCAGATGGAGATGCAGATGAAGATACCATTTTTGGCTGGATTAATCTTCAGGAATAGGAGTCAGGGAGTCATGAAAACCTGTGTGGCAAAAAAAGAAAGTTAATTCATGTATAGAAACTGAATGATCACCTACCTGTAACACAGTTGCAAACAGTTTTTCAGCCTCACACAGTTGCAGATGGCCACACAGACAAAGAAGCAGATGGATAGTTAGCCAGACAGCCAAAGTTCCAGATGGATAGACCATGGTTAGCCCAATCCATCTTCAGGGATAGGAGTCAGGGAGTCATGAGGACCTGTGTGGCAAAAAAAGAAAGTTAATACATGTATAGAAACTGAATGATCACCTACCTGTTACACAGCTGCATATGAATAGTCAAAAATCACACAGTTGCAGAGAAGTAGATGGATAGTTAGCCAGTCAGCCAGAGTCAGTAAGACTATTCATATACAGACAGAGAAGCAGATGTATAGTTAGCCAGTCAGCCAAAGTTCCAGATGGAGATGCAGACGGAAAAGAAAAGAATAACCTGTATTAAAACGATGAAAACACAAAAATTGGACTGTGGACTGCTCACTAGTGCTTAAAGGGGGGAAAATTGTTGTCTGCACTCACCCTCTTATTAATGGTATATACATGGAGTCCATAGAAACAATCCAAAATATAGGGAGTTGGAAAGCTCTCACAAAGCTGTTTGTACATCGGACATCCTTCTTTTTGAAGAGTTTATAATCCTGGGCATTTCCTTGTGAAAGGAAAGGCTGAACCAAGTCCTTGAATTTGGTTGCTGAGAATCAATTCAGGAGTGATACCTTTGGGATACATTTTACACACAGAAGACAATGTCCATATGAAGCTGAAGTTAGTTGTAAGGAGTGCAAATAGAGAAATAAACAAAGAACAAGAAAAAGAGAAGCTTCCTGCAAAAGCACAACAGCACAAAACCTCATGAATAAAAAACATACACAAAGCTTGACTGAATATATAAAGAACTAAATGATGGCAAACTCACAATGAGTATTAGAACCTATAGTTCCTTCATTCAGTCTTCATTACAGTGAGGTCTAAAGTGAGCCACAACTAAACCTATTTGCTACTGCATGGTTCCCTCCTTTTGGCTTGTAACTTGGCCTACTTCCAATATAATGCCACAAAGTGGATGGAGTAGGAATTACCATAAATAAACATGCTATTGTCTCAACACTGGAGTCATATGGGTGTCAGCTATGGCTTCAAGTAGGCCTAAGCTGTAGGATTTTTTTATGCCACAACCACAACCGGCCCAATGAGACCCAAAGAACCTGACAACAGACCCAATGAGACTAGGGATGCATCCATCTGATATTAGGGTTGGATATTGGTTAATTAATTAAATAACTTTCACTTCCCTTTGGTCTCACAGACTTCACATTTCAGAATACAAGTCCTGAGCAAACACTGCTAAATATATAATACAAATATAAATCACACAACTAATCATCAAAATGACTGATTATTCTGTTACTCGTCATCTCATAAGAAGATGTATTAGAATAGTCTAATAGTATCTTTAGAAAATAACAAAATCTGGCATGTGTGACTGTCTCCTATTAATTCTTTGTCATTGTAAGGCGAATGCTGAGCCAAGGTCCTGCACAATTGTTTCTAATTTTAGTAACAAATAAATAGCAATTCATAACACTGCTAACATTATAACATATATCACCTCAGTATTTAGCTGACTATGTCAGATATTAAAGATCAGGATAATTACCGATATTGACTTCTGTTAGAGGGTCTGTAATGTACCACAGAGCTTCAAAGAGGCAAGGAGTTCAACAAAATCACAGTTTTGGGTTGATGCAGATGACAGCACTGTATGACCTTCAGCTCCACCAGATGGACGTTACAACAGCCTACTTGAATGTTTTAATTAATTGTGAGATGTATATGGAGCAACTAGAAGGATTTAAAGGAAAATCAGGTGAAAAGGGTTTCTGTAAACTGAATAGGTCATTGTATGCTCTCTTGACAGTGACTTCTTTAGGGTCTAGAGATCATATATATTTAACAGCCCAAATTCAATGCGGGAGCTGCTTGTACTCTGAAAGCCTAACTTTTTAAAGATGTAAGTATGTGTATCAGCATACAATGGTTACAAAACATGACAGACAGAAGCAACTCAAAATCCATAATCCAAAGAACAAAATCCATAAACACAGACTGGTGAAATTTCATACAGAGAGTGTTACACAACACCAAACCCAGATTGCCTAGTCAACATGGAGAGAGGCGTGTACCCCCATGCTAACAGCTAACCGCGTTGATCAGACTTCAGTTTGAGACTCTTGATCCTCTTCTGATGTTCAAGATGGCTTTTAAACAGGAGACAGACATAGCACACACCATCCAAAGAGAGACAGAAAAGCACCTCAGTATTTAGCTGACTGTGTGTCAGATATTAACCTTGAGCTCCACCAGGTGGACGTTACAACAGCCTATTTGCATGCACCGATTGATTGAGAGATGTATATGGAGCAACCACACAGATTTAAAGGAAGATCAAATACATGTGAAAAGGTTGTCTGTAGGATAATACTGATAATCTGGGTTGATGATCTCATCATTGCTGCCAGTGACAATGACTTGCTCATGGAGGTGAAAAACAACAACATTCAAGATGAAAAATTTTCTATGAAAGAATTATTTTCTAGGTCCTGATTTTGATCAAAGTCAAGAAGCAGTAAAGAAGTCAAAAGAAGTTCACATCAAAAGTACTAGAACAATTTGGTATGTCTGCCAAGGTCAACCCCATGTGAACAAAAGTCACAGTGCAACAAGTAGTGATTCTGTTGATCCTACAAGATCTCACAAAGCAGCAGGTAGACTGACTTATGTGAAGTATAAACATCTCGGCGAGAGTTCCTGATCCAAGTCCTGTTTTTCCAATAGACAAAGTATGAAAGAACCGTTAAAAGAACTGGTGGACGTTTGTATGTTTTGTTGTGTTTTCAGTGGGTTTGTGGTGCAGTAAACAAAATAACACTTAGTGGATGGTTCTCTCTGCACTCCTTTCTTTTTTATTTCAAGACTACTTACAAAGCCGTAACCGTTACAACGTGAACAAAACCTGATCCAAGTTGGACAGTCAGTAAATTGTCACAGTTCCTTTGGCTCAGACAAATACAACACTGGACTGCAGTCAAGCATGTAATGAGGTACTTAAAGGCTTCAACTGATCATGGACTGTGTTACCAGAAGAGTGGAGAGAAAGTGAAACTTGAGGAAAACAGTGACGCAGATTCAGCATCAAACACAGAAGACAGATGAAGCACAACAGACTCCGGTTTAGGTCTAACTAAAGACAGTTCTGTTTCTCCTGCTCGGTCTACATGTAAAGGAGAATATATGGCACTGACTGCAATCATTCAGGAAAGCTTGTACCTCACACAGCTACTAAATGCCATGAACAGTGATCACCATTATGCACCTGTGAAAATACCTGAAGACAACGCAATCGCTCTTTCCATGAACCCTGTATGCTAAAGACAGAACACGCCCACATTAGACACCACTTCATTCGATCAGCGCTCCATGAGTGTAAAATAACTGAACACTGACCCACAGCAGATATGGTTGCAGATGTTATGACAATACCTGCAACTAAGCTCAAGCTGGAGAAAGTTAAGAGCTTTGTGTTTGGGATGTAAACGGGTAAGTGTTGTGCTGTGGAACGCCATGTACAGTGAGAGAGCAAGTGAGACACGAATCAACCGATGGGTTACACACTAACCATTTCACACAACAATTTACCTACAGAACTCTTCACAACAGGAGCTTAAATAGCTGTTTGAAACCACCTCCATACGACATGCTGACAGAGAGAAAGCCTAACCTAGACTCAAAGTGTTAAAGGGAATCTTTGTAGGGTACGACAAGTGTGACCTGTGGTAGTATAGCAACACCCGACTACGCCACCTGGGGAATTTCACCCCAGGAAATATTCTATAAATCTGAGTAAAAAAAACACCTAGACACACAGGTAAGCCTGAAAAATATTCAGAGACATGGATTGAGGTAATTAGAAAGGTTTATTCACCACCATGTATAAAATCACTCATTTATTAATATTATTTAAAATTAGCAACCAACACAATAAGAAAAATAAACAAAGAATATAATAACAAAATTACAGGAGCTCCAAAGAACTGGGATATCGGCTGTGGGCGTCCAATTACAGGTGGCCTAGCCCTGTCTGCATTCTAAAGTCTCCAATACACACACACACACACACAAGCAAAAGTGCAGTGCACGTGAACTCACACCACAGCAAGTAAGGTGCCAAACCACGAGTGAACAGACAGGAAAGGAGCATCCAGATGTCCTATAAGAAGAAGAGACACAATTAGAATCCACAATGGCTCTGATCACTGGAACCAGAGGACTCCCACAGCCAGAATGATTTCCCACAAATAACCAATAATAATAATAATAATAATAAACAAACAAAAAAAATAGTTCTTTAAAATATTCCACACGATAAACCAAGAACTGCTGCCAAATGAAATGAAACAGTAAATCAATTAACCAAAAATGCACAGCATAAAGCCACCAATTGATAACCAAATCATTAAATGCAAAAATAACAAAATCAATTCAAATAGAACAAAACAACCAAGCAGCAAAGTAATCAAGCAAAATAAAACTAGGAAACAAAATAGAAAAAAACAAAACCAACCAAACAAAAGTAACAAACCCAGCAAAACAGCAGCGGCTCCAATTTCACCATGTAGGTATTAAACATTTATTATTAAAACAAGAGATGACGAGTAGCTGCTTTCAGGTCTGCACGTTCCAATAGTCCGGCGCCCCCTGGACTGGTCAATGGCGACGCTCCCACAGAACGCTTTAGCTGCTGCTATGCACAAGCTCACACCCAGTTAGCTGTTGCACCAATCCACATTACACCTACTGTTAGACGCTGTCTCAGCACAACCTGCTTACAGGAGCGGTAAAAGCGCAGTGAATCCACAACAAATGGCTACAGTGTTTAAGCTGTTTCCGAGAGCTCTGTGCTAATGCACCACAGACTCAGAAGAGGGGGGGGAAGCTTGCATAGACCGGCACGCCAACACACCCCGATTGTATCCACCTGGCGCTTCCGTAAGGGGAGGGGGAAAACAGCGCAGTGCTCCAACTACGGTGGCTGATCTGGCTCAACCAAAGCATACCTAGTACGTGAGAAAAGGGAGGGGGGAAAACAGCGCATCACCTTGACTACGGTGGCTGACAGGGCTCACCAGACACTCGTAGCCAGGCAAAGGCTGCACTGGTTACATTCTACCCCCACACATTGTGTCGGCGTCCCGCAGACAGACCAATCCCATACAAACACAACTAATCCCATGGTCTAAAATATGCCCGTGTCCAATTGCTTGAGCCAGGTACCTGAGAAGGTGCAGTCCCATTACCCCCCACTGACACTGGTAAATGATAGAGATTTCGGTGCTGGCCAGCATTGACCCGAGGCGTCTGGCCTCCAACTGAGGGCTGCATGCTTCTGTCAGGGACTCAATGGGCACTACAGCGCCAACTCCTACACTGGCTAGTGGGCTTACCTCTGCAGGGTTCCCTACAGTTGGATCAGTGTGGGATGGCTGAGGAGGTCTAGGCGGATCCTGAGCAGTACCAACGACAACCCACTGCCCTGGATCTTCTCCGCACCTTTGGTCACTCTCCACCCCTAAACTTGGGTTTACCACCTGAGGAGCCACTACAGGTGGACTCTGAGGAACCGGCTTCAACATCACTCGATGTACTTGTTGCACTCGGTCAGGGTCTTGCACTGGGGACACAGAATATACCACTCCACCAGGTTCCGGTGCCCTCACTACCTTATGGACAACTGCACTCCAAGCATCCTGGATCTTATTACGCCCTCGCACCGAGTTGTCCCGCAAATAAACCAACTGTCCCACTTCCAATGGGTTAGGCTTCACGAACTGGTCATAACGTTCCTTCCTGCGTTGGGCTGCAGCTTGCAGTCTCTCCCTAGCCCCCTCAAAAGCCACTTGAAGGCGCCGCTGATGCTCCTGAACCCAGTCACAGATTCCTCCACCCTCTACTGTCTCCACTCTACCTAGCAGAAAATCTACTGGGTGCTGGGGTTCCTGCCCAAACATCAGAAAATGAGGAGATTCCCCTGTAGACTGATGAACAGCAGAGTTATAACTGAACACAAGCTGAGGCAAATAATCAGGCCAGCGAGTTTTCTGCTCATGGGACAAGGTACGTAACAGGTTATGCATAGTGCGGTTAAACCTCTCGCATTGGCCATTACCTTGGGGGTGGTAGGGGGTAGTGTGAGTCTTCTGGACCCCGTAAAGATCACAAAGTTGGTGCACAAGAGCACTCTCAAAACTCCGACCACAGTCCGAATGCAACCGGGCTGGAACCCCATACCGATAAAACCAGTCTTTAATCAGCACACTTGCCACGGTAGAAGCCCTCTGATCACGTGTAGGTACAACTAGAGTAAACTTGGAGAAAACATCAGTTAACACCAACACCTGTTCAGTGCCATCCCTAGCAGGCTCTAGGAAAGAGAAGTCAATGGCCACAACCTCATTTGGCCTTGAAGCCAACAGGTGCCCTAAAGGAGCCCGGGGCCTCACTTGTGGGGGTTTGGCAAGAGTACATCTCTCACATTTCTGACACCATAGTTTAATATCACTAGCCATCCCTGGCCAGTAACATCTTTCTCTTACCAATCTGGTGGTGCGCTCTACACCTTGGTGGCCAAGATTATCATGGAGTTGATGTAAAACCTCCTCCTGCAGACTCTCAGGAAGTAACAGCTGAAAAACCTCTTCTCCCCCTTCTGGTTTGAGGATCCTACGATGCAACAGTCCATCAACAGCAACTATTCTCTCCCACTGACGCAAAAAACCTTGCGTTCGAGCTGGTAACCCTTCCCGGACTAATCGACTGGGCAACCTCTGCTCCTGCCAGAACGGGAGAAATGCACCAATACCCGAATCAGCTTCTTGTAGTTGCTTCAAATCAGCAGGGGTACGAGAGGGAAAGGCAAAAATTGAATATTGAGCCACCGGTTGTGCCTCACATCTCCCCATGGCCTGCTGTTGAAGGGTCAAGGGTAAGCATGACCCTCCCATGGCTGGTTCCAACGGCAACGCTAGAGCCGATGAACACTGCCGAGATAATGAGTCTGCATTTTTATTTGTTCGCCCTGGCCGATACCGAACAGTATAATGGAATGCAGACAACTGAGCCACCCACCGTTGCTCGGTGGCACCCAACTTGGCAGTATCCAAATGGCTCAACGGATTATTATCTGTCCACACCACACACTGCTGGCCCCAAAGGTATTCCCTAAACTTTTCGGTCATGGCCCACTTCAGACCCAGGAACTCAAGCTTCATCGAACTGTACATTTTCTCATTGGGGTTAAGGCTACAGCTAGCATAGGCAATTGGACGAACTCGACCATCCTGCTCCTGAGATAATACTGCTCCCAACCCCTGATGACTAGCATCAACTTCTAAAATAAAAGGAAGGGAGAAGTTAGCAAAAGCCAGAGTGGGAGCATTAACCAATTTTGACTTCAGCTCCTGAAAGCTAGACTCACATGCTTGGGACCAAACATCTACTAGACACGGCCCTTGGCCTCTCCGAGTCTTTGTCCCACCCACCTCAGCTACTAGATGGTGCAATGGGCCAGCCAATTTCGAGAACCCTTGAATAAACCGCCGATAATAACTAGCAAAACCAAGAAAGGAACGCAACTCAGGGACTGAAGTCGGACGTGGCCAATTAGCCACAGCGGATACCTTTTCAGGGTCTGTAGACACACCCTGGTTTGATACAAGGTGGCCCAAGTACCAGACTTCTTGTTGAAAGAAACATTTCTCCAGATTTGCCTTCAAGCCTTCTTGCTGCAGTCGACTCAGCACAAGCTCCAAGCGTCCCACATGCTGGTCGATGTCAGAAGAAAAAACGATAATATCATCCAAGTACAACAGCAGGGACTGACAATTCTGGTCACCAAACATTCTTTCCATGAGCCTCTGGAACGTACTTGGGGCATTACACAAACCAAACGGCATATGATTGAACTCGAAAAGACCAAAGGGGGTACAAAAGGCTGTTTTGGGACGGTCCTGCTCAGTAACCGGAATCTGATTATACCCGCTGGCCAAATCCATAGTGGTAAACCACTGAGCCCCTGACAAAGCATCCAAAGTTTCCTCAATACGAGGAAGGGGAAATGCATCCTTCCTGGTTTTATTATTAAGCTGACGGTAGTCGACACACATACGGAGATTGCCATTTTTCTTCTTTACCAATACAATGGGTGAGGCATAGGGACTACAACTTTCCCGAATAACACGGCTATCAAGCAACTGTCTAATGTGCGCCTTCACTGCATCATAGTCGGATGGAGGAATGCGCCGATAACGTTGCCTCACTGGTGCATCATCAAGCAAAGGGATGTCATGAGAAATTAGCCCAGTGCAACCAAGATCCCCTTCAAATGCAGAGAATACAGAAGCATACTTCTGCAGCAGAGACTTCACCCGAATCTGCTCTTCAGAAGAAAGACTGGACAAATCTAGACCCTCAATCTGCTCTAAAATAGGGCTGACTTGGGCTACCTGAGCCTGGGCTAGGGCTACCACAGCAGGAACTTCCCTCACCACTTCAGTGACTCCAGCAGGCAAACTCACAACTTGGGCTTGGGACAGCAAGCCCAAAGGACAACGGGGATGCAAAGCTACCCTCGCCTGCCCCACATTCACCACTGGAACATATACTGTCCCCCGAGCTACCTTAACCAAGGAGGTAGAGATCAACAGGCCATCTGGTAAAGAAGAATTATTAAAAGGTTCAAACAAAACACCTTCAGGGGCCTCACCTAGCTGGCTACAACATGTAGCAGCAACCATTTTCAGAGTGCCTGCTGGAATGAATATAGGCCTGCGGCCCCTCACTCTTGCTACTCTGGCTGGTGCTATAAAGGACCTACCAGAGGTCTGATGGCAGTATTGCAGAGCCTGTTGCCAAGGTGGTGAAGCATGTACTACTGGAGGTTGACTGAATAATGAGGAGCCATGCTGGCCAAACAATTCGTGATAACACTCACGAATGACATTCATGCCCAGAACACCTGGCACTGAACCAGCAGACCCTGGGGAATCCTTTACAACCAACCAACCACGGTCTAGGATAAGTTTGCCCAGCACCTCAACCTGCAACTCCACATAACCCACATAGGGAATATCCAACCCATTAGCAGCACGCAACTGTAACCACCGACAAGACTGCAGTTTACCCTGAAGATGCTGCTGAAAGAAGCTTTCCGTGATAGTAGACACCATCGACCCAGTGTCTAGCAAACAATCAACTACTACACCCCCCAACCGAACTGCTACTTTTGGACACTGGCCTATTAAAGAGGTTACCTGAAAATGCCCCACTGAACTAGGTAGCATAGAGCCTATTTGGTCCCCTCCCAATGTGTGGCTCTGCACACTGGAGGGAGCTAGTTTTCCGCTGGCTGAGAATAAGAAGTACCACGGGGCTGACGCATTACACCACCAGGGCGCCCAGAAGCTCGCTCATTATCACACTCTCGAGCATAATGCCCAGATTGCTGGCAACGCCTACAAATTACATTGGACCGTATAGACCTAAAAGAGTGAACGGGAACTTGTAGACTAGCAATACTCTGTGTCAACTGGTTTATCTGTTCTTGCTGTTTAACAAGCATCGCCTTTAATTCTGCCATTTCTGATGAGCTAGGGTTAGCTAAAGAAGGTTGAGGGCCAGGTGACTGTCTAGACAGTTGTAATGCACACATAGAAGGGACGGAGTAACTCCTACCTCTACTATTATCACTCGGCCTACCCTCCTGCTCCCACCGGATGGCCTCGGTGCGCACCTGCAACATGGAAAGTGTTGGCGTCAGCCGGACTAGCCGCTTCAACTCCCTGCAAAGAGCAGAATCATTGACATGTTCCACAAACTGGTCACGCACCAGCACATCAGCATCGGGCACCATGTTAGGAGCACAGTTCTGAATTCTATCCATTAAAGCTAAAAGGGCATGTGAATATTCTTGCAAAGACTCTCCATCCAACTGCTTACGACTAAAGAAGCTCTCCTGCAAAGCAACATATGATTTAGAACACCCATACAACTCTCTAAGGATAGATAAAATCTTACATGGATCTTCCCTTTCTACTCTTGGTCTATACTTTATTTCATCTTTGGCTTCACCCTCCAAATGGTCCAACATAAAATAAGCCTGGTCAAGGGGCCCTAAATGACGAGCACGAATGCTGGCATGTACCTCATCAACCCACTCCTCAATACTAATCCCGGTCCTGCCTCTAAACATGGGACACTTCCGTTCACGAGGGATATATAGCAACCTTTCAGGAGGTGCACGAATACCTACTGGTTCTAGAGGGTCTGAACTAGCATTACTGGGTCCTTCCCCTGACTGCACTGCAGCTTGTTCTTGTAAAAGACGCTCATTGTCTGCCTTAAGTTGGCGCACAAGATCTCTCAGCTCTTGGAGCTCACTTGCCATAATTAGAATAGAGAAAGGGGGGAGAGACAAAAAAAATTCCCTTCAGTACTCCACACCAGCACCCAAATGCACACTAAAACCCTGATGAGCCAACTGCTGTTTCGCTTAAATGGCCAAAAAAACTTCTAGTAAAAAAAAAAGACTGGGAAGAAAAGAATAAATCAAACCAAAAACCTCAAAGACACGTCTCTGTAATTCAATCCTGCCGACTACGCCACAAATGTGACCTGTGGTAGTATAGCAACACCCGACTACGCCACCTGGGGAATTTCACCCCAGGAAATATTCTATAAATCTGAGTAATAAAAAAACACCTAGACACACAGGTAAGCCTGAAAAATATTCAGAGACATGGATTGAGGTAATTAGAAAGGTTTATTCACCACCATGTATAAAATCACTCATTTATTAATATTATTTAAAATTAGCAACCAACACAATAAGAAAAATAAACAAAGAATATAATAACAAAATTACAGGAGCTCCAAAGAACTGGGATATCGGCTGTGGGCGTCCAATTACAGGTGGCCTAGCCCTGTCTGCATTCTAAAGTCTCCAATACACACACACACACACACACACAAGCAAAAGTGCAGTGCACGTGAACTCACACCACAGCAAGTAAGGTGCCAAACCACGAGTGAACAGACAGGAAAGGAGCATCCAGATGTCCTATAAGAAGAAGAGACACAATTAGAATCCACAATGGCTCTGATCACTGGAACCAGAGGACTCCCACAGCCAGAATGGTTTCCCACAAATAACCAATAATAATAATAATAATAATAATAATAATAATAATAATAATAAACAAACAAAAAAAATAGTTCTTTAAAATATTCCACACGATAAACCAAGAACTGCTGCCAAATGAAATGAATTAACCAAAAATGCACAGCATAAAGCCACCAATTGATAACCAAATCATTAAATGCAAAAATAACAAAATCAATTCAAATAGAACAAAACAACCAAGCAGCAAAGTAATCAAGCAAAATAAAACTAGGAAACAAAATAGAAAAAAACAAAACCAACCAAACAAAAGTAACAAACCCAGCAAAACAGCAGCGGCTCCAATTTCACCATGTAGGTATTAAACATTTATTATTAAAACAAGAGATGACGAGTAGCTGCTTTCAGGTCTGCACGTTCCAATAGTCCGGCGCCCCCTGGACTGGTCAATGGCGACGCTCCCACAGAACGCTTTAGCTGCTGCTATGCACAAGCTCACACCCAGTTAGCTGTTGCACCAATCCACATTACACCTACTGTTAGACGCTGTCTCAGCACAACCTGCTTACAGGAGCGGTAAAAGCGCAGTGAATCCACAACAAATGGCTACAGTGTTTAAGCTGTTTCCGAGAGCTCTGTGCTAATGCACCACAGACTCAGAAGAGGGGGGGGAAGCTTGCATAGACCGGCACGCCAACACACCCCGATTGTATCCACCTGGCGCTTCCGTAAGGGGAGGGGGAAAACAGCGCAGTGCTCCAACTACGGTGGCTGATCTGGCTCAACCAAAGCATACCTAGTACGTGAGAAAAGGGAGGGGGGAAAACAGCGCATCACCTTGACTACGGTGGCTGACAGGGCTCACCAGACACTCGTAGCCAGGCAAAGGCTGCACTGGTTACATTCTACCCCCACACATTGTGTCGGCGTCCCGCAGACAGACCAATCCCATACAAACACAACTAATCCCATGGTCTAAAATATGCCCGTGTCCAATTGCTTGAGCCAGGTACCTGAGAAGGTGCAGTCCCATTACCCCCCACTGACACTGGTAAATGATAGAGATTTCGGTGCTGGCCAGCATTGACCCGAGGCGTCTGGCCTCCAACTGAGGGCTGCATGCTTCTGTCAGGGACTCAATGGGCACTACAGCGCCAACTCCTACACTGGCTAGTGGGCTTACCTCTGCAGGGTTCCCTACAGTTGGATCAGTGTGGGACGGCTGAGGAGGTCTAGGCGGATCCTGAGCAGTACCAACGACAACCCACTGCCCTGGATCTTCTCCGCACCTTTGGTCACTCTCCACCCCTAAACTTGGGTTTACCACCTGAGGAGCCACTACAGGTGGACTCTGAGGAACCGGCTTCAACATCACTCGATGTACTTGTTGCACTCGGTCAGGGTCTTGCACTGGGGACACAGAATATACCACTCCACCAGGTTCCGGTGCCCTCACTACCTTATGGACAACTGCACTCCAAGCATCCTGGATCTTATTACGCCCTCGCACCGAGTTGTCCCGCAAATAAACCAACTGTCCCACTTCCAATGGGTTAGGCTTCACGAACTGGTCATAACGTTCCTTCCTGCGTTGGGCTGCAGCTTGCAGTCTCTCCCTAGCCCCCTCAAAAGCCACTTGAAGGCGCCGCTGATGCTCCTGAACCCAGTCACAGATTCCTCCACCCTCTACTGTCTCCACTCTACCTAGCAGAAAATCTACTGGGTGCTGGGGTTCCTGCCCAAACATCAGAAAATGAGGAGATTCCCCTGTAGACTGATGAACAGCAGAGTTATAACTGAACACAAGCTGAGGCAAATAATCAGGCCAGCGAGTTTTCTGCTCATGGGACAAGGTACGTAACAGGTTATGCATAGTGCGGTTAAACCTCTCGCATTGGCCATTACCTTGGGGGTGGTAGGGGGTAGTGTGAGTCTTCTGGACCCCGTAAAGATCACAAAGTTGGTGCACAAGAGCACTCTCAAAACTCCGACCACAGTCCGAATGCAACCGGGCTGGAACCCCATACCGATAAAACCAGTCTTTAATCAGCACACTTGCCACGGTAGAAGCCCTCTGATCACGTGTAGGTACAACTAGAGTAAACTTGGAGAAAACATCAGTTAACACCAACACCTGTTCAGTGCCATCCCTAGCAGGCTCTAGGAAAGAGAAGTCAATGGCCACAACCTCATTTGGCCTTGAAGCCAACAGGTGCCCTAAAGGAGCCCGGGGCCTCACTTGTGGGGGTTTGGCAAGAGTACATCTCTCACATTTCTGACACCATAGTTTAATATCACTAGCCATCCCTGGCCAGTAACATCTTTCTCTTACCAATCTGGTGGTGCGCTCTACACCTTGGTGGCCAAGATTATCATGGAGTTGATGTAAAACCTCCTCCTGCAGACTCTCAGGAAGTAACAGCTGAAAAACCTCTTCTCCCCCTTCTGGTTTGAGGATCCTACGATGCAACAGTCCATCAACAGCAACTATTCTCTCCCACTGACGCAAAAAACCTTGCGTTCGAGCTGGTAACCCTTCCCGGACTAATCGACTGGGCAACCTCTGCTCCTGCCAGAACGGGAGAAATGCACCAATACCCGAATCAGCTTCTTGTAGTTGCTTCAAATCAGCAGGGGTACGAGAGGGAAAGGCAAAAATTGAATATTGAGCCACCGGTTGTGCCTCACATCTCCCCATGGCCTGCTGTTGAAGGGTCAAGGGTAAGCATGACCCTCCCATGGCTGGTTCCAACGGCAACGCTAGAGCCGATGAACACTGCCGAGATAATGAGTCTGCATTTTTATTTGTTCGCCCTGGCCGATACCGAACAGTATAATGGAATGCAGACAACTGAGCCACCCACCGTTGCTCGGTGGCACCCAACTTGGCAGTATCCAAATGGCTCAACGGATTATTATCTGTCCACACCACACACTGCTGGCCCCAAAGGTATTCCCTAAACTTTTCGGTCATGGCCCACTTCAGACCCAGGAACTCAAGCTTCATCGAACTGTACATTTTCTCATTGGGGTTAAGGCTACAGCTAGCATAGGCAATTGGACGAACTCGACCATCCTGCTCCTGAGATAATACTGCTCCCAACCCCTGATGACTAGCATCAACTTCTAAAATAAAAGGAAGGGAGAAGTTAGCAAAAGCCAGAGTGGGAGCATTAACCAATTTTGACTTCAGCTCCTGAAAGCTAGACTCACATGCTTGGGACCAAACATCTACTAGACACGGCCCTTGGCCTCTCCGAGTCTTTGTCCCACCCACCTCAGCTACTAGATGGTGCAATGGGCCAGCCAATTTCGAGAACCCTTGAATAAACCGCCGATAATAACTAGCAAAACCAAGAAAGGAACGCAACTCAGGGACTGAAGTCGGACGTGGCCAATTAGCCACAGCGGATACCTTTTCAGGGTCTGTAGACACACCCTGGTTTGATACAAGGTGGCCCAAGTACCGGACTTCTTGTTGAAAGAAACATTTCTCCAGATTTGCCTTCAAGCCTTCTTGCTGCAGTCGACTCAGCACAAGCTCCAAGCGTCCCACATGCTGGTCGATGTCAGAAGAAAAAACGATAATATCATCCAAGTACAACAGCAGGGACTGACAATTCTGGTCACCAAACATTCTTTCCATGAGCCTCTGGAACGTACTTGGGGCATTACACAAACCAAACGGCATACGATTGAACTCGAAAAGACCAAAGGGGGTACAAAAGGCTGTTTTGGGACGGTCCTGCTCAGTAACCGGAATCTGATTATACCCGCTGGCCAAATCCATAGTGGTAAACCACTGAGCCCCTGACAAAGCATCCAAAGTTTCCTCAATACGAGGAAGGGGAAATGCATCCTTCCTGGTTTTATTATTAAGCTGACGGTAGTCGACACACATACGGAGATTGCCATTTTTCTTCTTTACCAATACAATGGGTGAGGCATAGGGACTACAACTTTCCCGAATAACACGGCTATCAAGCAACTGTCTAATGTGCGCCTTCACTGCATCATAGTCGGATGGAGGAATGCGCCGATAACGTTGCCTCACTGGTGCATCATCAAGCAAAGGGATGTCATGAGAAATTAGCCCAGTGCAACCAAGATCCCCTTCAAATGCAGAGAATACAGAAGCATACTTCTGCAGCAGAGACTTCACCCGAATCTGCTCTTCAGAAGAAAGACTGGACAAATCTAGACCCTCAATCTGCTCTAAAATAGGGCTGACTTGGGCTACCTGAGCCTGGGCTAGGGCTACCACAGCAGGAACTTCCCTCACCACTTCAGTGACTCCAGCAGGCAAACTCACAACTTGGGCTTGGGACAGCAAGCCCAAAGGACAACGGGGATGCAAAGCTACCCTCGCCTGCCCCACATTCACCACTGGAACATATACTGTCCCCCGAGCTACCTTAACCAAGGAGGTAGAGATCAACAGGCCATCTGGTAAAGAAGAATTATTAAAAGGTTCAAACAAAACACCTTCAGGGGCCTCACCTAGCTGGCTACAACATGTAGCAGCAACCATTTTCAGAGTGCCTGCTGGAATGAATATAGGCCTGCGGCCCCTCACTCTTGCTACTCTGGCTGGTGCTATAAAGGACCTACCAGAGGTCTGATGGCAGTATTGCAGAGCCTGTTGCCAAGGTGGTGAAGCATGTACTACTGGAGGTTGACTGAATAATGAGGAGCCATGCTGGCCAAACAATTCGTGATAACACTCACGAATGACATTCATGCCCAGAACACCTGGCACTGAACCAGCAGACCCTGGGGAATCCTTTACAACCAACCAACCACGGTCTAGGATAAGTTTGCCCAGCACCTCAACCTGCAACTCCACATAACCCACATAGGGAATATCCAACCCATTAGCAGCACGCAACTGTAACCACCGACAAGACTGCAGTTTACCCTGAAGATGCTGCTGAAAGAAGCTTTCCGTGATAGTAGACACCATCGACCCAGTGTCTAGCAAACAATCAACTACTACACCCCCCAACCGAACTGCTACTTTTGGACACTGGCCTATTAAAGAGGTTACCTGAGAATGCCTCACTGAACTAGGTAGCATAGAGCCTATTTGGTCCCCTCCCAATGTGTGGCTCTGCACACTGGAGGGAGCTAGTTTTCCGCTGGCTGAGAATAAGAAGTACCACGGGGCTGACGCATTACACCACCAGGGCGCCCAGAAGCTCGCTCATTATCACACTCTCGAGCATAATGCCCAGATTGCTGGCAACGCCTACAAATTACATTGGACCGTATAGACCTAGAAGAGTGAACGGGAACTTGTAGACTAGCAATACTCTGTGTCAACTGGTTTATCTGTTCTTGCTGTTTAACAAGCATCGCCTTTAATTCTGCCATTTCTGATGAGCTAGGGTTAGCTAAAGAAGGTTGAGGGCCAGGTGACTGTCTAGACAGTTGTAATGCACACATAGAAGGGACGGAGTAACTCCTACCTCTACTATTATCACTCGGCCTACCCTCCTGCTCCCACCGGATGGCCTCGGTGCGCACCTGCAACATGGAAAGTGTTGGTGTCAGCCGGACTAGCCGCTTCAACTCCCTGCAAAGAGCAGAATCATTGACATGTTCCACAAACTGGTCACGCACCAGCACATCAGCATCGGGCACCATGTTAGGAGCACAGTTCTGAATTCTATCCATTAAAGCTAAAAGGGCATGTGAATATTCTTGCAAAGACTCTCCATCCAACTGCTTACGACTAAAGAAGCTCTCCTGCAAAGCAACATATGATTTAGAACACCCATACAACTCTCTAAGGATAGATAAAATCTTACATGGATCTTCCCTTTCTACTCTTGGTCTATACTTTATTTCATCTTTGGCTTCACCCTCCAAATGGTCCAACATAAAATAAGCCTGGTCAAGGGGCCCTAAATGACGAGCACGAATGCTGGCATGTACCTCATCAACCCACTCCTCAATACTGATCCCGGTCCTGCCTCTAAACATGGGACACTTCCGTTCACGAGGGATATATAGCAACCTTTCAGGAGGTGCACGAATACCTACTGGTTCTAGAGGGTCTGAACTAGCATTACTGGGTCCTTCCCCTGACTGCACTGCAGCTTGTTCTTGTAAAAGACGCTCATTGTCTGCCTTAAGTTGGCGCACAAGATCTCTCAGCTCTTGGAGCTCACTTGCCATAATTAGAATAGGGAAAGGGGGAGAGACAAAAAAATTCCCTTCAGTACTCCACACCAGCACCCAAATGCACACTAAAACCCTGATGAGCCAACTGCTGTTTCGCTTAAATGGCCAAAAAAAACTGGGAAGAAAAGAATAAATCAAACCAAAAACCTCAAAGACACGTCTCTGTAATTCAATCCTGCCGACTAACGCCACAAATGTGACCTGTGGTAGTATAGCAACACCCGACTACGCCACCCGGGGAATTTCACCCCAGGAAATATTCTATAAATCTGAGTAATAAAAAGCACCTAGACACACAGGTAAGCCTGAAAAATATTCAGAGACATGGATTGAGGTAATTAGAAAGGTTTATTCACCACCATGTATAAAGTCACTCATTTATTAATATTATTTAAAATTAGCAACAAACACAATAAGAAAAATAAACAAAGAATATAATAAAATTACAGGAGCTCCAAAGAACTGGGATATCGGCTGTGGGCGTCCAATTACAGGTGGCCTAGCCCAGTCTGCATTCTAAAGTCTCCAATACACACACACACACACACACACACACACACAAGCAAAAGTGCAGTGCACGTGAACTCACACCACAGCAAGTAAGGTGCCAAACCACGAGTGAACAGACAGGAAAGGAGCATCCAGATGTCCTTTAAGAAGAAGAGACACAATTAGAATCCACAATGGCTCTGATCACTGGAACCAGAGGACTCCCCACAGCCAGAATGATTTCCCACAAATAGCCAATAATAATAATAATAATAATAAACAAAAAAAATAGTTCTTTAAAATATTCCACACGATAAACCAAGAACTGCTGCCAAATGAAATGAAACAGTAAATCAATTAACCAAAAAAATGCACAGCATAAAGCCATCAATTGATAACCAAATCATTAAATGCAAAAATAACAAAATCAATTCAAATAGAACAAAACAACCAAGCAGCAAAGTAATCAAGCAAAATAATAAGCAAAAGCAAATCAAAATAAAACTAGGAAACAAAATAGAAAAAAAGCAAAACCAACCAAACAAAAGTAACAAACCCAGCAAAACAGCAGCGGCTCCAATTTCACCATATAGGTATTAAACATTTATTATTAAAACAAGAGATGACGAGTAGTTGCTTTCAGGTCTGCACGTTCCAATAGTCCGGCGCCACCTGGACTGGTCAATGGCGACGCTCACACAGAACGCTTTAGCTGCTGCTATGCACAAGCTCACACCCAGTTAGCTGTTGCACCAATCCACATTACACCTACATAAAACAGACGTTAGCCGCATAAGCTACCAGTAAACACGCAAAGCTATTCGTACTACCGCGTACTTACCTACTGTTAGACGCTGTCTCAGCACAACCTGCTTACAGGAGCGGTAAAAGCGCAGTGAATCCACAACAAATGGCTACAGTGTTTAAGCTGTTTCCGAGAGCTCTGTGCTAATGCACCACAGACTCAGAAGAGGGGGGGGAAGCTTGCATAGACCGGCACGCCAACACACCTGCACAGGGACATTACACCTTAATATTTAACCGCAACCCAACGTAGCACCACTTTTAGAAGTAACCTACCGTCTGATGACCGTCGCCGAAGTCACAACAGACCCTAGCAGAATGAAGCTCTCCATACACCCAGCACCGCCATATGTATATATGCTAAAGCTAATGCTCACCCCGATTGTATCCACCTGGCGCTTCCGTAAGGGGAGGGGGAAAACAGCGCAGTGCTCCAAATACGGTGGCTGATCTGGCTCAACCAAAGCATACCTAGTACGTGAGAAAAGGGAGGGGGGAAAACAGCGCATCACCTTGACTACGGTGGCTGACAGGGCTCACCAGACACTCGTAGCCAGGCAAAGGCTGCACTGGTTACAGATAGTTAGCCAGACAGCCAGAGTCAGTAAGACTATTCATATACAGACAGAGA
Organism: Salminus brasiliensis; assembly: GCF_030463535.1. Lineage (NCBI taxonomy): Eukaryota > Metazoa > Chordata > Actinopteri > Characiformes > Bryconidae > Salminus > Salminus brasiliensis. The sequence continues at coordinate 18,856,109 of NC_132884.1, read as the reverse complement.
AGTAGATGTATAGTTAGTCAGTCAGCCAAAGTTCCAGATGGAGATGCAGATGAAGATACTCTTTTTGGTTGGATCCATCTTCAGAGGATAGAAGGAGTCAGGGAGTCATGAGGACCTGTGTGGCAAAAAAAAGAGAGTTAATACATGTATAGAAACTGAATGATCACCTACCTGTTACACAGTTGCAAACTAATTTTCAGCCTCACACAGTTGCAGATGGACACACAGACAAAGAAGCAGATGGATAGTTAGCCAGACAGCCAAAGTTCCAGATGGAGATGCAGATGAAGATTCCATTTTTGGCTGAATTCATTTTCAAGGATAGAAGGAGTCAGGGAGTCATGAAAACCTGTGTGGCAAAAAAGAAAATTAATACATGTATAGAAACTGAATGATCACCTACCTGTTACACATTTGCAAACAGTTTTTCAGCCTCGCACAGTTGCAGATGGACACACAGACAAAGAAGCAGATGGATAGTTAGCCAGACAGCCAAAGTTCCAGATGGATAGACCATGGTTAGCCCAATCCATCTTCAGGGATAGGAGTCAGGGAGTCATGAGGACCTGTGTGGCAATAAAATAAAGTTGACACATGTATAGAAACTGAATCATAACCTACCTGTTACACAGTTGCAAACAGTATTTCAGCCTCAGACAGATGCAGATGGACACAGACAGAGAAGCAGATGGATAGATAGCCAGACAGCCAGAATCAGGGAGTCATGAGGACCTGTGTGGCAAAAAAGAAAGTTAATACATGTTTAGAAATTGAATGATCACCTACCTGTAACACAGTTGCAAACAGTTTTTCAGCCTCACACAGTTGCAGATGGACACACAGACAAAGAAGCAGATGGATAGTTAGCCAGTGAGCCAAACTTCCAGATGGAGATGCAGATGAAGATTCCATTTTTGGCTGAATTCATCATCAGGGATAGAAGGAGTCAGGGAGTCATGAGGACCTGTGTGGCAAAAAAAGAAAGTTAATACATGTATAAAAAACTGAATGATCACCTACCTGTTACACAGCTGCATATGAATTGTCAGCCTCACACAGTTGCAGATGGTCACAAAGAAAAAGAAGCAGATGGATAGTTAGCCAGACAGCCAAAGTTCCAGATGGAGATGCAGATGGATAGACCATGGTTAGCCCGATCCATCTTTAGGAATAGGAGTCAGGGAGTCATGAAAACCTGTGTGGCAAAAAAGAAAGTTAATATATGCGTAGAAACTGAATGATCACCTACCTGCTACTCACTTGCAAACAGTTTTTCAGCCTCAGACAGATGCAGATGGACACAGAAAGAGAAGCAGATGGATAGATAGCCAGACAGCCAGAATCAGGGAGTCATGAGGACCTGTGTGGCAAAAAAAGGTAATACATGCATAGAAACTGAATGATAACCTACCTGTTACACAGTTGCATATGAATTGTCAGCCTCACACAGTTGCAGATGGTCACAGTCAAAGAAGCAGATGGATAGTTAGCCAGACAGCCAAAGTTCCAGATGGAAAGACCATGGTTAGCCCGATCCATCTTCAGGGATAGGAGTCAGGGAGTCATGAGGACCTGTGTGGCAAAAAAAAGAAAGTTAATACATGTTTAGAAACTGAATGATTACCTACCTGCTACTCAGCTGCAAACAAATAGTCAGCCTCACACAGATACAGATGGACACAGACAGAGAAGCAGATGGATAGTTAGCCAGTCGGCCAGAGTCAGGGAGTCATGAGGATCTGTGTGGCAAAAAAGAAAGTTAATACATGTTTAGAAACTGAATGATCACCTACCTGTTACACAGTTGCAAACAGTTTTTCAGCCTCACACAGTTGCAGATGGACACACAGACAAAGAATGCAAACAGATAGTAGCGAGCCACACACAGTTGCAGATGCACAGACCCTTGGTTCATGTGGTCCGAAAAACCTGTAAGACAAAAAAAGAAAGTCAAAATATGTATAGAAACTGAATGATCACCTAACCTGTTACACACTTGCAAACAGATTGATAGCGAGCCAAACACACAGTGGCAATGGAAAGACCCTTGGTTCATGCGGTCCGAAAAACCTGTAAGACAAAAAAAGATAGTCAATACATGTATAGAAACTGAATGATCACCTACGTGTTACACACTTGCAGACAGAAAGTAGCGAGTCACACACAGTTGCAGATGCACAGACCCTTGGTTCATGCGGTCCGACAAACCTGTAAGATAAAAAAAGAAAGTCAATACATGTATAGAACCTGAATGATCACCTACCTGTTACACACTTGCAAACAGATAGTAGCGAGCCACACACAGTTGCAGATGCACAGACCCTTGGTTCATGTGGTCCGAAAAACCTGTAAGACAAAAAAAGAAAGTCAAAATATGTATAGAAACTGAATGATCACCTACCTGTTACACACTTGCAGACAGATAGTAGCGAGTCACACACAGTTGCAGATGCACAGACCCTTGGTTCATGTGGTCTGAAAGACCTTCAAGACAAAAAAAGAAAGTCAATACATGTATAGAAACTGAATGATCACCTACCTGTTACACACTTGCAGACAGATTGATAGCGAGCCACACACACAGTGGCAATGGAAAGACCCTTGGTTCATGCGGACCGAAAGAATTTTAAGACAAAAAAAGAAAGTCAATACATGTATAGAAACTGAATGATCACCTACCTGTTACACACTTGCAGACAGATAGTAGCGAGTCACACACAGTTGCAGATGCACAGACCCTTGGTTCATGTGGTCTGAAAGACCTTCAAGACAAAAAAAGAAAGTCAATACATGTATAGAAACTGAATGATCACCTACCTGTTACACACTTGCAAACAGATTGATAGCGAGCCACACACACAGTGGCAATGGAAAGACCCTTGGTTCATGCGGTCCGAAAAACCTGTAAGACAAAAAAAGATAGTCAATACATGTATAGAAACTGAATGATCACCTACCTGTTACAGACTTGCAGACAGATAGTAGCGAGTCACACACAGTTGCAGATGCACAGACCCTTGGTTCATGCGGTCCGAAAAACCTGTAAGACAAAAAAAGAAAGTCAAAACATGTATAGAAACTGAATGATCACCTACCTGTTACACACTTGCAGACAGATAGTAGCGAGTCACACACAGTTGCAGATGCACAGACCCTTGGTTCATGTGGTCCGAAAAACCTGCAAGACAAAAAAAGAAAGTCAAAACATGTATAGAAACTGAATGATCACCTACCTGTTACACACTTGCAGACAGAAAGTAGCGAGTCACACACAGTTGCAGATGCACAGACCCTTGGTTCATGTGGTCCGAAAAACCTGTAAGACAAAAAAAGAAAGTCAAAACATGTATAGAAACTGAATGATCACCTACCTGTTACACACTTGCAGACAGATAGTAGCGAGTCACACACAGTTGCAGATGCACAGACCCTTGGTTCATGTGGTCCGAAAAACCTGCAAGACAAAAAAAGAAAGTCAAAACATGTATAGAACCTGAATGATCACCTACCTGTTACACTTTTGCAAACAGATAGTAGCGAGCCACACACAGTTGCAGATGCACAGACCCTTGGTTCATGTGGTCCGAAAAACCTGTAAGACAAAAAAAGAAAGTCAAAATATGTATAGAAACTGAATGATCACCTACCTGTTACACACTTGCAGACAGATTGATAGCGAGCCACACACACAGTGGCAATGGAAAGACCCTTGGTTCATGCGGACCGAAAGAATTTTAAGACAAAAAAAGAAAGTCAATACATGTATAGAAACTGAATGATCACCTACCTGTTATACACTTGCAAACAGATAGTAGCGAGTCACACACAGTTGCAGATGCACAGACCCTTGGTTCATGCGGTCCGACAAACCTGTAAGATAAAAAAAGAAAGTCAATACATGTATAGAACCTGAATGATCACCTACCTGTTACACACTTGCAAACAGATAGTAGCGAGCCACACACAGTTGCAGATGCACAGACCCTTGGTTCATGTGGTCCGAAAAACCTGTAAGACAAAAAAAGAAAGTCAAAATATGTATAGAAACTGAATGATCACCTACCTGTTACACACTTGCAGACAGATTGATAGCGAGCCACACACACAGTGGCAATGGAAAGACCCTTGGTTCATGCGGACCGAAAGAATTTTAAGACAAAAAAAGAAAGTCAATACATGTATAGAAACTGAATGATCACCTACCTGTTATACACTTGCAAACAGATAGTAGCGAGTCACACACAGTTGCAGATGCACAGACCCTTGGTTCATGCGGTCCGACAAACCTGTAAGATAAAAAAAGAAAGTCAATACATGTATAGAACCTGAATGATCACCTACCTGTTACACACTTGCAAACAGATAGTAGCGAGCCACACACAGTTGCAGATGCACAGACCCTTGGTTCATGTGGTCCGAAAAACCTGTAAGACAAAAAAAGAAAGTCAAAATATGTATAGAAACTGAATGATCACCTACCTGTTACACACTTGCAGACAGATAGTAGCGAGTCACACACAGTTGCAGATGCACAGACCCTTGGTTCATGTGGTCTGAAAGACCTTCAAGACAAAAAAAGAAAGTCAATACATGTATAGAAACTGAATGATCACCTACCTGTTACACACTTGCAAACAGATTGATAGCGAGCCACACACACAGTGGCAATGGAAAGACCCTTGGTTCATGCGGTCCGAAAAACCTGTAAGACAAAAAAAGATAGTCAATACATGTATAGAAACTGAATGATCACCTACCTGTTACAGACTTGCAGACAGATAGTAGCGAGTCACACACAGTTGCAGATGCACAGACCCTTGGTTCATGCGGTCCGAAAAACCTGTAAGACAAAAAAAGAAAGTCAAAACATGTATAGAAACTGAATGATCACCTACCTGTTACACACTTGCAGACAGATAGTAGCGAGTCACACACAGTTGCAGATGCACAGACCCTTGGTTCATGTGGTCCGAAAAACCTGCAAGACAAAAAAAGAAAGTCAAAACATGTATAGAAACTGAATGATCACCTACCTGTTACACACTTGCAGACAGAAAGTAGCGAGTCACACACAGTTGCAGATGCACAGACCCTTGGTTCATGTGGTCCGAAAAACCTGTAAGACAAAAAAAGAAAGTCAAAACATGTATAGAAACTGAATGATCACCTACCTGTTACACACTTGCAGACAGATAGTAGCGAGTCACACACAGTTGCAGATGCACAGACCCTTGGTTCATGTGGTCCGAAAAACCTGCAAGACAAAAAAAGAAAGTCAAAACATGTATAGAACCTGAATGATCACCTACCTGTTACACTTTTGCAAACAGATAGTAGCGAGCCACACACAGTTGCAGATGCACAGACCCTTGGTTCATGTGGTCCGAAAAACCTGTAAGACAAAAAAAGAAAGTCAAAATATGTATAGAAACTGAATGATCACCTACCTGTTACACACTTGCAGACAGATTGATAGCGAGCCACACACACAGTGGCAATGGAAAGACCCTTGGTTCATGCGGACCGAAAGAATTTTAAGACAAAAAAAGAAAGTCAATACATGTATAGAAACTGAATGATCACCTACCTGTTATACACTTGCAAACAGATAGTAGCGAGTCACACACAGTTGCAGATGCACAGACCCTTGGTTCATGCGGTCCGACAAACCTGTAAGATAAAAAAAGAAAGTCAATACATGTATAGAACCTGAATGATCACCTACCTGTTACACACTTGCAAACAGATAGTAGCGAGCCACACACAGTTGCAGATGCACAGACCCTTGGTTCATGTGGTCCGAAAAACCTGTAAGACAAAAAAAGAAAGTCAAAATATGTATAGAAACTGAATGATCACCTACCTGTTACACACTTGCAGACAGATTGATAGCGAGCCACACACACAGTGGCAATGGAAAGACCCTTGGTTCATGCGGACCGAAAGAATTTTAAGACAAAAAAAGAAAGTCAATACATGTATAGAAACTGAATGATCACCTACCTGTTATACACTTGCAAACAGATAGTAGCGAGTCACACACAGTTGCAGATGCACAGACCCTTGGTTCATGCGGTCCGACAAACCTGTAAGATAAAAAAAGAAAGTCAATACATGTATAGAACCTGAATGATCACCTACCTGTTACACACTTGCAAACAGATAGTAGCGAGCCACACACAGTTGCAGATGCACAGACCCTTGGTTCATGTGGTCCGAAAAACCTGTAAGACAAAAAAAGAAAGTCAAAATATGTATAGAAACTGAATGATCACCTACCTGTTACACACTTGCAGACAGATTGATAGCGAGCCATACACACAGTGGCAATGGAAAGACCCTTGGTTCATGCGGACCGAAAGAATTTTAAGACAAAAAAAGAAAGTCAATACATGTATAGAAACTGAATGATCACCTACCTGTTACACACTTGCAGACAGATTGATAGCGAGCCACACACACAGTGGCAATGGAAAGACCCTTGGTTCATGCGGACCGAAAGAATTTTAAGACAAAAAAAGAAAGTCAATACATGTATAGAAACTGAATGATCACCTACCTGTTATACACTTGCAAACAGATAGTAGCGAGTCACACACAGTTGCAGATGCACAGACCCTTGGTTCATGCGGTCCGACAAACCTGTAAGATAAAAAAAGAAAGTCAATACATGTATAGAACCTGAATGATCACCTACCTGTTACACACTTGCAAACAGATAGTAGCGAGCCACACACAGTTGCAGATGCACAGACCCTTGGTTCATGTGGTCCGAAAAACCTGTAAGACAAAAAAAGAAAGTCAAAATATGTATAGAAACTGAATGATCACCTACCTGTTACACACTTGCAGACAGATTGATAGCGAGCCATACACACAGTGGCAATGGAAAGACCCTTGGTTCATGCGGACCGAAAGAATTTTAAGACAAAAAAAGAAAGTCAATACATGTATAGAAACTGAATGATCACCTACCTGTTATACACTTGCAAACAGATAGTAGCGAGTCACACACAGTTGCAGATGCACAGACCCTTGGTTCATGCGGTCCGACAAACCTGTAAGATAAAAAAAGAAAGTCAATACATGTATAGAACCTGAATGATCACCTACCTGTTACACACTTGCAAACAGATAGTAGCGAGCCACACACAGTTGCAGATGCACAGACCCTTGGTTCATGTGGTCCGAAAAACCTGTAAGACAAAAAAAGAAAGTCAAAATATGTATAGAAACTGAATGATCACCTACCTGTTACACACTTGCAGACAGATTGATAGCGAGCCACACACACAGTGGCAATGGAAAGACCCTTGGTTCATGCGGACCAAAAGAATTTTAAGACAAAAAAAGAAAGTCAACACATGTATAGAAACTGAATGATCACCTACGTGTTACACACTTGCAGACAGAAATTAGCGAGTCACACACAGTTGCAGATGCACAGACCCTTGGTTCATGCGGTCCGAAAAGCCTGCACGACAAAAAAAGAAAGTCAATACATGTATAGAAACTGAATGATCACCTACCTGTTACACACTTGCAGACAGATAGTAGCGAGTCACACACAGTTGCAGATGCACAGACCCTTGGTTCATGAGGTCCGAAAAACCTGTAAGACAAAAAAATTAAGTCAATACATGTATAGAAACTGAATGATCACCTACCTGTTATACACTTGCAAACAGATAGTAGCGAGTCACACACAGTTGCAGATGCACAGACCCTTGGTTCATGCGGTCCGACAAACCTGTAAGATAAAAAAAGAAAGTCAATACATGTATAGAACCTGAATGATCACCTACCTGTTACACACTTGCAGACAGATTGATAGCGAGCCACACACACAGTGGCAATGGAAAGACCCTTGGTTCATGCGGACCGAAAGAATTTTAAGACAAAAAAAGAAAGTCAATACATGTATAGAAACTGAATGATCACCTACCTGTTATACACTTGCAAACAGATAGTAGCGAGTCACACACAGTTGCAGATGCACAGACCCTTGGTTCATGCGGTCCGACAAACCTGTAAGATAAAAAAAGAAAGTCAATACATGTATAGAACCTGAATGATCAACTACCTGTTACACACTTGCAAACAGTTAGTAGCGAGCCACACACAGTTGCAGATGCACAGACCCTTGGTTCATGTGGTCCGAAAAACCTGTAAGACAAAAAAAGAAAGTCAAAATATGTATAGAAACTGAATGATCACCTACCTGTTACACACTTGCAGACAGATTGATAGCGAGCCACACACACAGTAGCAATGGAAAGACCCTTGGTTCATGCGGACCGAAAGAATTTTAAGACAAAAAAAGAAAGTCAACACATGTATAGAAACTGAATGATCACCTACGTGTTACACACTTGCAGACAGAAATTAGCGAGTCACACACAGTTGCAGATGCACAGACCCTTGGTTCACGCGGTCCGAAAAGCCTGCAAGACAAAAAAAGAAAGTCAATACATGTATAGAAACTGAATGATCACCTACCTGTTACACACTTGCAGACAGATAGTAGCGAGTCACACACAGTTGCAGATGCACAGACCCTTGGTTCATGCGGTCCGACAAACCTGTAAGATAAAAAAAGAAAGTCAATACATGTATAGAACCTGAATGATCACCTACCTGTTACACACTTGCAGACAGATTGATAGCGAGCCACACACACAGTGGCAATGGAAAGACCCTTGGTTCATGCGGACCGAAAGAATTTTAAGACAAAAAAAGAAAGTCAATACATGTATAGAAACTGAATGATCACCTACCTGTTATACACTTGCAAACAGATAGTAGCGAGTCACACACAGTTGCAGATGCACAGACCCTTGGTTCATGCGGTCCGACAAACCTGTAAGATAAAAAAAGAAAGTCAATACATGTATAGAACCTGAATGATCACCTACCTGTTACACACTTGCAAACAGATAGTAGCGAGCCACACACAGTTGCAGATGCACAGACCCTTGGTTCATGTGGTCCGAAAAACCTGTAAGACAAAAAAAGAAAGTCAAAATATGTATAGAAACTGAATGATCACCTACCTGTTACACACTTGCAGACAGATTGATAGCGAGCCACACACACAGTGGCAATGGAAAGACCCTTGGTTCATGCGGACCGAAAGAATTTTAAGACAAAAAAAGAAAGTCAACACATGTATAGAAACTGAATGATCACCTACGTGTTACACACTTGCAGACAGAAATTAGCGAGTCACACACAGTTGCAGATGCACAGACCCTTGGTTCACGCGGTCCGAAAAGCCTGCAAGACAAAAAAAGAAAGTCAATACATGTATAGAAACTGAATGATCACCTACCTGTTATACACTTGCAAACAGATAGTAGCGAGCCACACACAGTTGCAGATGCACAGACCCTTGGTTCATGCGGTCCGACAAACCTGTAAGATAAAAAAAGAAAGTCAATACATGTATAGAACCTGAATGATCACCTACCTGTTACACACTTGCAGACAGATTGATAGCGAGCCACACACACAGTGGCAATGGAAAGACCCTTGGTTCATGCGGACCAAAAGAATTTTAAGACAAAAAAAGAAAGTCAACACATGTATAGAAACTGAATGATCACCTACGTGTTACACACTTGCAGACAGAAATTAGCGAGTCACACACAGTTGCAGATGCACAGACCCTTGGTTCATGCGGTCCGAAAAGCCTGCACGACAAAAAAAGAAAGTCAATACATGTATAGAAACTGAATGATCACCTACCTGTTACACACTTGCAGACAGATAGTAGCGAGTCACACACAGTTGCAGATGCACAGACCCTTGGTTCATGAGGTCCGAAAAACCTGTAAGACAAAAAAATTAAGTCAATACATGTATAGAAACTGAATGATCACCTACCTGTTATACACTTGCAAACAGATAGTAGCGAGTCACACACAGTTGCAGATGCACAGACCCTTGGTTCATGCGGTCCGACAAACCTGTAAGATAAAAAAAGAAAGTCAATACATGTATAGAACCTGAATGATCACCTACCTGTTACACACTTGCAGACAGATTGATAGCGAGCCACACACACAGTGGCAATGGAAAGACCCTTGGTTCATGCGGACCGAAAGAATTTTAAGACAAAAAAAGAAAGTCAATACATGTATAGAAACTGAATGATCACCTACCTGTTATACACTTGCAAACAGATAGTAGCGAGTCACACACAGTTGCAGATGCACAGACCCTTGGTTCATGCGGTCCGACAAACCTGTAAGATAAAAAAAGAAAGTCAATACATGTATAGAACCTGAATGATCAACTACCTGTTACACACTTGCAAACAGTTAGTAGCGAGCCACACACAGTTGCAGATGCACAGACCCTTGGTTCATGTGGTCCGAAAAACCTGTAAGACAAAAAAAGAAAGTCAAAATATGTATAGAAACTGAATGATCACCTACCTGTTACACACTTGCAGACAGATTGATAGCGAGCCACACACACAGTAGCAATGGAAAGACCCTTGGTTCATGCGGACCGAAAGAATTTTAAGACAAAAAAAGAAAGTCAACACATGTATAGAAACTGAATGATCACCTACGTGTTACACACTTGCAGACAGAAATTAGCGAGTCACACACAGTTGCAGATGCACAGACCCTTGGTTCACGCGGTCCGAAAAGCCTGCAAGACAAAAAAAGAAAGTCAATACATGTATAGAAACTGAATGATCACCTACCTGTTACACACTTGCAGACAGATAGTAGCGAGTCACACACAGTTGCAGATGCACAGACCCTTGGTTCATGCGGTCCGACAAACCTGTAAGATAAAAAAAGAAAGTCAATACATGTATAGAACCTGAATGATCACCTACCTGTTACACACTTGCAGACAGATTGATAGCGAGCCACACACACAGTGGCAATGGAAAGACCCTTGGTTCATGCGGACCGAAAGAATTTTAAGACAAAAAAAGAAAGTCAATACATGTATAGAAACTGAATGATCACCTACCTGTTATACACTTGCAAACAGATAGTAGCGAGTCACACACAGTTGCAGATGCACAGACCCTTGGTTCATGCGGTCCGACAAACCTGTAAGATAAAAAAAGAAAGTCAATACATGTATAGAACCTGAATGATCACCTACCTGTTACACACTTGCAAACAGATAGTAGCGAGCCACACACAGTTGCAGATGCACAGACCCTTGGTTCATGTGGTCCGAAAAACCTGTAAGACAAAAAAAGAAAGTCAAAATATGTATAGAAACTGAATGATCACCTACCTGTTACACACTTGCAGACAGATTGATAGCGAGCCACACACACAGTGGCAATGGAAAGACCCTTGGTTCATGCGGACCGAAAGAATTTTAAGACAAAAAAAGAAAGTCAACACATGTATAGAAACTGAATGATCACCTACGTGTTACACACTTGCAGACAGAAATTAGCGAGTCACACACAGTTGCAGATGCACAGACCCTTGGTTCACGCGGTCCGAAAAGCCTGCAAGACAAAAAAAGAAAGTCAATACATGTATAGAAACTGAATGATCACCTACCTGTTACACACTTGCAGACAGATAGTAGCGAGTCACACACAGTTGCAGATGCACAGACCCTTGGTTCATGAGGTCCGAAAAACCTGTAAGACAAAAAAATTAAGTCAATACATGTATAGAAACTGAATGATCACCTACCTGTTATACACTTGCAAACAGATAGTAGCGAGCCACACACAGTTGCAGATGCACAGACCCTTGGTTCATGCGGTCCGACAAACCTGTAAGATAAAAAAAGAAAGTCAATACATGTATAGAACCTGAATGATCACCTACCTGTTACACACTTGCAGACAGATTGATAGCGAGCCACACACACAGTGGCAATGGAAAGACCCTTGGTTCATGCGGACCGAAAGAATTTTAAGACAAAAAAAGAAAGTCAATACATGTATAGAAACTGAATGATCACCTACCTGTTATACACTTGCAAACAGATAGTAGCGAGTCACACACAGTTGCAGATGCACAGACCCTTGGTTCATGCGGTCCGACAAACCTGTAAGATAAAAAAAGAAAGTCAATACATGTATAGAACCTGAATGATCACCTACCTGTTACACACTTGCAAACAGATAGTAGCGAGCCACACACAGTTGCAGATGCACAGACCCTTGGTTCATGTGGTCCGAAAAACCTGTAAGACAAAAAAAGAAAGTCAAAATATGTATAGAAACTGAATGATCACCTACCTGTTACACACTTGCAGACAGATTGATAGCGAGCCACACACACAGTGGCAATGGAAAGACCCTTGGTTCATGCGGACCGAAAGAATTTTAAGACAAAAAAAGAAAGTCAACACATGTATAGAAACTGAATGATCACCTACGTGTTACACACTTGCAGACAGAAATTAGCGAGTCACACACAGTTGCAGATGCACAGACCCTTGGTTCATGCGGTCCAAAAAGCCTGCAAGACAAAAAAAGAAAGTCAATACATGTATAGAAACTGAATGATCACCTACCTGTTACACACTTGCAGACAGATAGTAGCGAGTCACACACAGTTGCAGATGCACAGACCCTTGGTTCATGCGGTCCGACAAACCTGTAAGATAAAAAAAGAAAGTCAATACATGTATAGAACCTGAATGATCACCTACCTGTTACACACTTGCAAACAGATAGTAGCGAGCCACACACAGTTGCAGATGCACAGACCCTTGGTTCATGTGGTCCGAAAAACCTGTAAGACAAAAAAAGAAAGTCAATACATGTATAGAAACTGAATGATCACCTACCTGTTACACACTTGCAGACAGATAGTAGCGAGTCACACACAGTTGCAGATGCACAGACCCTTGGTTCATGAGGTCCGAAAAACCTGTAAGACAAAAAAATTAAGTCAATACATGTATAGAAACTGAATGATCACCTACCTGTTATACACTTGCAAACAGATAGTAGCGAGTCACACACAGTTGCAGATGCACAGACCCTTGGTTCATGCGGTCCGACAAACCTGTAAGATAAAAAAAGAAAGTCAATACATGTATAGAACCTGAATGATCACCTACCTGTTACACACTTGCAGACAGATTGATAGCGAGCCACACACACAGTGGCAATGGAAAGACCCTTGGTTCATGCGGACCGAAAGAATTTTAAGACAAAAAAAGAAAGTCAATACATGTATAGAAACTGAATGATCACCTACCTGTTATACACTTGCAAACAGATAGTAGCGAGTCACACACAGTTGCAGATGCACAGACCCTTGGTTCATGCGGTCCGAAAAACCTGTAAGATAAAAAAAGAAAGTCAATACATGTATAGAACCTGAATGATCACCTACCTGTTACACACTTGCAAACAGATAGTAGCGAGCCACACACAGTTGCAGATGCACAGACCCTTGGTTCATGTGGTCCGAAAAACCTGTAAGACAAAAAAAGAAAGTCAAAATATGTATAGAAACTGAATGATCACCTACCTGTTACACACTTGCAGACAGATTGATAGCGAGCCACACAAAGTGGCAGATGTACAGACTCTTGTTTCATGAGGTCCGAAAAACCTGTAAGACAAAAAAAGAAAGTCAATACATGTATAGAAACTGAATGATCACCTACCTGTTACACACTTGCAGACAGATAGTAGCGAGTCACACACAGTTGCAGATGCACAGACCCTTGGTTCATGAGGTCCGAAAAACCTGTAAGACAAAAAAATTAAGTCAATACATGTATAGAAACTGAATGATCACCTACCTGTTATACACTTGCAAACAGATAGTAGCGAGTCACACACAGTTGCAGATGCACAGACCCTTGGTTCATGCGGTCCGAAAAACCTGTAAGACAAAAAAAGAAAGTCAAAATATGTATAGAAACTGAATGATCACCTACCTGTTACACACTTGCAGACAGATTGATAGCGAGCCACACACACAGTGGCAATGGAAAGACCCTTGGTTCATGCGGACCGAAAGAATTTTAAGACAAAAAAAGAAAGTCAATACATGTATAGAAACTGAATGATCACCTACCTGTTATACACTTGCAAACAGATAGTAGCGAGTCACACACAGTTGCAGATGCACAGACCCTTGGTTCATGCGGTCCGACAAACCTGTAAGATAAAAAAAGAAAGTCAATACATGTATAGAACCTGAATGATCACCTACCTGTTACACACTTGCAAACTGATAGTAGCGAGCCACACACAGTTGCAGATGCACAGACCCTTGGTTCATGTGGTCCGAAAAACCTGTAAGACAAAAAAAGAAAGTCAAAATATGTATAGAAACTGAATGATCACCTACCTGTTACACACTTGCAGACAGATTGATAGCGAGCCACACACACAGTGGAAATGGAAAGACCCTTGGTTCATGCGGACCGAAAGAATTTTAAGACAAAAAAAGAAAGTCAATACATGTATAGAAACTGAATGATCACCTACGTGTTACACACTTGCAGACAGAAAGTAGCGAGTCACACACAGTTGCAGATGCACAGACCCTTGGTTCATGCGGTCCGACAAACCTGTAAGATAAAAAAAGAAAGTCAATACATGTATAGAACCTGAATGATCACCTACCTGTTACACACTTGCAAACAGATAGTAGCGAGCCACACACAGTTGCAGATGCACAGACCCTTGGTTCATGTGGTCCGAAAAACCTGTAAGACAAAAAAAGAAAGTCAAAATATGTATAGAAACTGAATGATCACCTACCTGTTACACACTTGCAGACAGATTGATAGCGAGCCACACACACAGTGGCAATGGAAAGACCCTTGGTTCATGCGGACCGAAAGAATTTTAAGACAAAAAAAGAAAGTCAATACATGTATAGAAACTGAATGATCACCTACCTGTTATACACTTGCAAACAGATAGTAGCGAGTCACACACAGTTGCAGATGCACAGACCCTTGGTTCATGCGGTCCGACAAACCTGTAAGATAAAAAAAGAAAGTCAATACATGTATAGAACCTGAATGATCACCTACCTGTTACACACTTGCAAACAGATAGTAGCGAGCCACACACAGTTGCAGATGCACAGACCCTTGGTTCATGTGGTCCGAAAAACCTGTAAGACAAAAAAAGAAAGTCAAAATATGTATAGAAACTGAATGATCACCTACCTGTTACACACTTGCAGACAGATTGATAGCGAGCCACACACACAGTGGCAATGGAAAGACCCTTGGTTCATGCGGACCGAAAGAATTTTAAGACAAAAAAAGAAAGTCAACACATGTATAGAAACTGAATGATCACCTACGTGTTTCACACTTGCAGACAGAAATTAGCGAGTCACACACAGTTGCAGATGCACAGACCCTTGGTTCATGCGGTCCGAAAAGCCTGCAAGACAAAAAAAGAAAGTCAATACATGTATAGAAACTGAATGATCACCTACCTGTTACACACTTGCAGACAGATAGTAGCGAGTCACACACAGTTGCAGATGCACAGACCCTTGGTTCATGAGGTCCGAAAAACCTGTAAGACAAAAAAAATTAAGTCAATACATGTATAGAAACTGAATGATCACCTACCTGTTATACACTTGCAAACAGATAGTAGCGAGTCACACACAGTTGCAGATGCACAGACCCTTGGTTCATGCGGTCCGACAAACCTGTAAGATAAAAAAAGAAAGTCAATACATGTATAGAACCTGAATGATCACCTACCTGTTACACACTTGCAGACAGATTGATAGCGAGCCACACACACAGTGGCAATGGAAAGACCCTTGGTTCATGCGGACCGAAAGAATTTTAAGACAAAAAAAGAAAGTCAATACATGTATAGAAACTGAATGATCACCTACCTGTTATACACTTGCAAACAGATAGTAGCGAGTCACACACAGTTGCAGATGCACAGACCCTTGGTTCATGCGGTCCGACAAACCTGTAAGATAAAAAAAGAAAGTCAATACATGTATAGAACCTGAATGATCACCTACCTGTTACACACTTGCAAACAGATAGTAGCGAGCCACACACAGTTGCAGATGCACAGACCCTTGGTTCATGTGGTCCGAAAAACCTGTAAGACAAAAAAAGAAAGTCAAAATATGTATAGAAACTGAATGATCACCTACCTGTAACACACTTGCAGACAGATTGATAGCGAGCCACACACACAGTGGCAATGGAAAGACCCTTGGTTCATGCGGACCGAAAGAATTTTAAGACAAAAAAAGAAAGTCAACACATGTATAGAAACTGAATGATCACCTACGTGATACACACTTGCAGACAGAAATTAGCGAGTCACACACAGTTGCAGATGCACAGACCCTTGGTTCATGCGGTCCGAAAAGACTGCAAGACAAAAAAAGAAAGTCAATACATGCATAGAAACTGAAGTATCACCTACCTGTTACACACTTGCAGACAGATAGTAGCGAGTCACACACAGTTGCAGATGCACAGACCCTTGGTTCATGAGGTCCGAAAAACCTGTAAGACAAAAAAATTAAGTTAATACATGTATAGAAACTGAATGATCACCTACCTGTTATACACTTGCAAACAGATAGTAGCGAGTCACACACAGTTGCAGATGCACAGACCCTTGGTTCATGCGGTCCGACAAACCTGTAAGATAAAAAAAGAAAGTCAATACATGTATAGAACCTGAATGATCACCTACCTGTTACACACTTGCAGACAGAAATTAGCGAGTCACACACAGTTGCAGATGCACAGACCCTTGGTTCATGTGGTCCGAAAAACCTGTAAGACAAAAAAAGAAAGTCAAAATATGTATAGAAACTGAATGATCACCTACCTGTTACACACTTGCAGACAGATTGATAGCGAGCCACACAGACAGTGGCAATGGAAAGACCCTTGGTTCATGCGGACCGAAAGAATTTTAAGACAAAAAAAGAAAGTCAATACATGTATAGAACCTGAATGATCACCTACCTATTACACACTTGCAAACAGATAGTAGCGAGCCACACACAGTTGCAGATGCACAGACCCTTGGTTCATGTGGTCCGAAAGACCTTTAAGACAAAAAAGAAAGTCAATACATGTATATAAACTGAATGATCACCTACCTGTTACACACTTGCAGACAGATTGATAGCGAGCCACACACACAGTGGCAATGGAAAGACCCTTGGTTCATTAGGTCCGAAAAACCTGTAAGACAAAAAAAGATAGTCAATACATGTATAGAAACTGAATGATCACCTACCTGTTACAGACTTGCAGACAGATAGTAGCGAGTCACACACAGTTGCAGATGCACAGACCCTTGGTTCATGCAGTCCGAAAAACCTGTAAGAAAAAAAAAGAAAGTCAAAACATGTATAGAAACTGAATGATCACCTACCTGTTACACACTTGCAGACAGATAGTAGCGAGTCACACACAGTTGCAGATGCACAGACCCTTGGTTCATGAGGTCCGAAAAACCTGTAAGATAAAAAAAGAAAGTCAATACATGTATAGAAACTGAATGATCACCTACCTGTTACACACTTGCAAACAGATAGTAGCGAGTCACACACAGTTGCAGATGCACAGACCCTTGGTTCATGCGGTCCGACAAACGTGTAAGATAAAAAAAGAAAGTCAATACATGTATAGAAACTGAATGATCCCCTAGCTGTTACACACTTGCAGACAGATAGTAGCGAGTCAATCACAGTTGGAGATGAACAGACCCTTGGTTCATGTGGTCCGAAAGACCTTTAAGACAAAAAAAGAAAGTCAATACATGTATAGAACCTGAATGATCACCTACCTGTTACACACTTGCAAACATATAGTAGCGAGCCACACACAGGTTTTTCGGACCGCATGAACCAAGGGTCTGTGCATCTGCAACTGTAAGACAAAAAAAGAAAGTCAAAACATGTATAAAAACTGAATGATCACCTACCTGTTACACACTTGCAGACAGATAGTAGCGAGCCACACACAGTTGCAGATGCACAGACCCTTGGTTCATGCGGTCCGAAAGACCTTTAAGACAAAAAAAAGAAATCAATACATGTATAGAAACTGAATGATCCCCTAGCTGTTACACACTTGCAAACAGATAGTAGCGAGTCACACACACAGTGGCAATGGAAAGACGCTTGGTTCATGCGGTCCGAAAAACCTGTAAGACAAAAAAAGAAAGTCAAAACATGTATAGAAACTGAATGAGCACCTACCTGTTACACACTTGCAGACAGATTGATAGCGAGCCACACACACAGTGGAAATAGAAAGACCCTTGTTGGCTGTATGCACTATCAGGAAGGGGGGAGCCATTGGTCCTGAAAGCCTGTAAGACAACGAAAAGGCAATACATGTATAGAAACTGAATGATCACCTACCTGTTACACACTTGCAGACAGAGAGTAGTGAGTCAAACACAGTTGCAGATGTACAGACCCTTGGTTCATGAGGTCCCAAAAACCTGTAAGACAAAAAAAGAAAGTCAATACATGTATAGAAACTGAATGATCACTTACATATTACAGAGTTGCAGAACACACAGTTCAGACAGTGAGCCACACAGTTGCCGATGAAAATACATTTGTTGAGTTGATGGGGTTCCTGAGAACCTGTAACACAAAAAAGAAAGTCAATACATGTATAGAAACTGAATATAGTGAGGCCCATGGGGTAGTCTTGGAAAGGAGATGGTGGGGGCTAATGATGATTCCTTATGGATGAAATGCAGACATCCTGCAAATAAGAACAGTCCAACAACATATGACGTATAGAAGGGTATAAAACATAAGGTATTCCTTTGTCTGGGAGAGAGAGAAGAGGGGACTCCCTCCACACTGTACTTTTGATTGGAATAAAATGTTTCATTGTTACAACTGAAAGACTGTGGTCACGAGTCTCCTTTCAAAAGAAGTCCTCCGAAGAAGAAGTAGAAGAACCATGACAAAGTTTATTGAGGTACCTGCTGGAACAGCCTGACAAAAGTGTGTTGCAATAATCTAACCGTGAGGTTAAGTGTTGTTATGGAAAATTATATTATAACCACATTATAATTTTATGTTGATTCATAATAGACTCATTTAAAATCCACTCATTTATTGTAATCATGCTTAGCCTGGTGATAGTGTGTGCTAACTACAATCATGTGTTGGCCTTGCAACTGCCTGTACGGCATATGTTAAATCGTTCTTCTTTTTCCATGAAACACTATTGTTTTTCCTAGCATAGATTACAGCTACATTGAGAGTGCACCTGACATATTTACAGCCTATCTTGACCTGCTAGTAACCTCTCGACCTGGACAATGTGTCCTCTCAGGCGCCAGCACTCTGATCTATGGGTCACAGCGACCTGAACAATGTATCTCTTCAGACGTCGGTGTGGCACGCACACCCTCTTCTCCTCCCTTTTCTCAACTCCCTAATCTATACTATAAATATGTACGTTAAGTGTTTTTACCTGAGTCTGCACTGTGGTTTCGAACTGCTAACAGACTCAATAAAACTTTGCTACTCAATGCATATTCTTGTCTGCCTTATTGATTCTTGACAGAATTCCACGACAGTGTGTACTAGCTTTTCTGCATCCTGTAGAGAAGGAATTTCTTAGTTTGGCAATGTAGGCTGTCCTAGTTATTTAGCTATATGTTGCTCAAATGATAGATCCGAATTAAATAAGACACCAAGATTTGTAGCTGCTGGACCCGGAATAATGCAAAAAAACAGCCAAAAAGAGAACCTATGTTTTGTTACTGTTAAGGAGAATGAAGTCATGTGGCATCCAGAGTACATCCTTCACACAGTCCTAAATTTTCTTTAATCTAGAGTTACTATCAGGTTTGGCTGATATATAGAGCAGTGTCGTCTGCATCTGTAAGTTAACATCCTGTCTGTGGTAACATCTATAATGTAAATAATAGATGCCCTTAAATAGAGCATTGTGGAACTCCATATCGGACATCTGTGTAATTTAGAAATACGGACTGATAGGGTTCGTTTAGATATGATTTGAACCACAATAGGGCTGTTTCTGTGATTCCAACCATGTTCTCTAATCTTTCAAAGAGAATAGTGTTATCTATAGTGTCAAAGGCTAAACTGAGGGCGAGTAGGGCTACGTAGCCTTGATCAGAGGCAAGAAAGAGATCGTTTGTAATCTTTACTTGGGCTGTCTGAATCCAGATTGGAATTTCTCATACATTTCATTTTTACTCTGGTATAAGCAGAGTTGTTGAGGCACAGCATTTTCTAATATCTTGGACAGAAATGTCAGGCTTGAGATGGGTCTGTAATTGACAGTACACCAGGACCAAGATTTAGTTTCTTAATTAAAGGTTTTATAACTGCAAATTAAAGGGATTTACATGTACATGTAACATGTACATGGCCTTAGGTAAGGGATGAATTTACTATTGTTAAAAGAGGTCTGATTATAATTGGGAGTAATTCTGTCAGTATTTTAAAGGGAATTGGGTCGGAGTGTACAGCCTGTATTGTAAAAAAATTATTATAAAAATATTACTGGTTAAGGTAGTAGGGATCTGGGGTTGAGAATCTGCCTGGCATACCTGACTTAGGTTGTATATTTAACAGTCTAAATTTAAATTTATTTGTGGAAGTTACTGGTACTGGTAAGAATTGATACGTAGGTTTCCTTTTTTCCCCTAAGACTGTTAAAACCAATTTTCTATTCTCAATATATGCTCGATACTGCAGGGTTTGTTTAAATGTGAGCAAGTGATACTAATATTACTTTTTTAATACAAGCAGAGAAAGGGAAGAACAAATGGTTTGAATATAGTAAATCATCACTTACCTGACAGATCTCAGGCAGCACAGGTGTAGCCTTTCTCGGTGGTAGAGGACAGAACGTCAAACCTGCAGTCAGCAGTGGAGCGCGAAGAGTCAGCTGAATGGCTTGCTTCCTCGATCCTGCCGTCTGTTTTCTTCCAAACGGTGTCTGGAATTTAGTGTACTAGAGGTCTTCCAGGCCACAGGTACCGCAGTATTACTCTTTGGGCCCGATATTTAATAGGGTCTTACAATAAAATCTCCAACAATGAGAACACCATCTGGAGTAGTTGCCCTCTCTGCTGGAGCATGCAGAGCCATAGACAAAGTTGATAAAGACCCAGTTGCTTCAGCGTTGAACAATATCTCTCTCAGCAAACCGCTCAAAGAAAAAAATAAATATACATCAGCTCCCACCTTAGGCCTTCCACTTTCTTTTTGTTTTTCTTTTTCCTGGCCCAGGGAGAAAAAGGAAATTGCGCAATATGCAGAGGTGGTCAGAGTTAGGGGACCTGTCAATAATAGGTGCCTTTCCCACACTTTTCTACATCTGTTGAAGAAAAAATTAAGAAAAATCTCATTAACTTGTTTACTGTAAATGCAGTGTCTTGTCTGCTAATGATACTGAACATGTATACATCACTCTGTATTTAAAAGTAAAAATTAATTAGAACATTTTTGTGTACGATGTAAGCTAATTACAAATAATGCTAATGGGTACAATACACACAGTGCAGCATACGGAATGATGAAGCATCTGGTGCTAAGGTAGTGGTATGGGGGCCCCAAATGAAAATCTGCTTAGGGCCCCATAAAGTCTTGGGCTGGCCCTGGTCACGCTGATGCTCCCAGTGCCTCTCCATGGCCACCATATTCCTCGAAAGTAAATACAGAAGTTAGTTAGTGAGATAATGTCTTAAAAGCTGTGAGGGAGAAAGGAGGTGCAGTGTGGAGTGGAAGCAACATTTCCTTGTTTCCATACATGTCGAAGAAGCTGGTTGAGAGGAGGAAAACGTTCTGATTGGCGAAACAGCAGTAGCCAAATGCTTTTGGCAGGAGACTTCAATTAGGTCTTAAATGGGATATTAGATAAAAGTAAATAATCAGGTACCTCAACGCCGAAGGATAGAGCTGCCATTCACATGCTGATGGTGGACAATGACCTGATTCAATCCTAGAAACCAGGAATGCACATTTTACTACCACTGCCATAATTCCTACCCAAGACTTGACCTTGATTTTAATCTCCCAGAGTCTAACCAATAATATCACTGATAGCACTATTAACGCTATTTCCCTGTCGGACCATGCACCTGTTTAGCTTTGTGTGAATATACATTCAGACAGGCCTAGAAGGGGTAGATGGAGAATGAATACATCTCTACTACAGACGTCTGAAAACCTGTATTAGACCTGATCAATATTTAGCACTAAATGAAGCCACCCCCGCAGGTTATATGTACATAGCCCTAGATTATCAGGCAGAGGAGGTGGAGTATGCATAATCTACCAGAAAACGCTTGATATTCAAAAACACTGTATCAAATTCACTTTGTTTGAGATTCTCTACATTAATATATCAAATCCAGCCACAAATAAAAATGCATTCACACTATTATTTGTAGGCCTTCAGCACCACACTCTGAATTTTTAAAAGAATTGAGTGATTTTGCTGCAGACTTGGCAGTGTGCAACAACAAAGTTATAATAGTAGGAGACTTTAATATTCATTTTGAAAAAGCAGACAATCCATTAACAAAGGCCCTTGCATCGATATTAGATAACTGTAACTGGACCCACACATTACTGTAATCATACCCTAGATTTAGTCCTGACCCTGGGTGTTAGCATTAAGCTTAGTAACATCAGACCATTATCTAATCTCCTATGAGCTACATCTTAGGCAAAATGTTAATTTGGCCCCTTGCCACTTTTTAAAGCATGCAAAAACCCAATGACCACTGTACAGTTTACGGAAAACCTCCCAGACCTACCGACCTTAGCTTACACTCCGTTAGATTAAACATAGCTAGATAGATTAACAAACGGTCTATAAAATACCCTTCAATTAACCGTAGACAAGGTGGCTCCACCCGCACAGTGGTACAGTTATCAAACTCGTACCTTAAAACAAACAGCGCAGAAACTAGAGCAAAAATGGCGGACGACCCAAGTGTCCCAAGATTCCAGCTTCTTTAACCAGTAATGTTTTTATGGACTATTTTAATAATAAAATAGAAAGCATTAAACAACAAATCCAACACTCCTTATTAAATCAAACATTTGACCTTAAATCAAAATTGCCTGGTATAGCTGCTTTAGAACATAACTTGGTTGTAGAATAAAGGCTGGAAGCCTTCTACCCACTTCCACAGCCAGAACTAAAAAAATTGCACAACCTGTACACTTGACCCAATTCCCTCTAAAATACTATACTATATGAAATACTCCCAATTATAATCAGACCTCTTTTAACAATAGTAAATTCATCCCTTAGCTTAGGGCATGTACCCAAAACCCTTAAATTAGCAGTCATGAAACCTTTAATTAAGAAACCAAATCTCCTAGTCCATCCATGAATAAGAAATTCCTATCTGGATTCAGACCCCATCATAGCACAGAGACAGCCCTAGTGAAGATTACAAAGATCTCTTTCTTGCCTCTGATCAAGGCTACGTATTCTTTATTAGCCCTACTAGGCCGCAGTGCAGCCTTTGATACAATAGTTCACACTATTCTACTAGAAAGATTAGAGAAAATGGTTGGAATCACAGGAACAGCCCTACCGTGGTTCAAATCATATCTAACTGAACACCATCAGTTTATAAAGATAAAAGATTTATCATCAAATTACACAAGTAAGATATGGAGTTCCACAATACTCTATTTTAGGACTGCTATTATTTACATTATACATGTTACCACTGGGCAGTTATAATTTCCATTGCCATTGCCAATGACACACAGCTCTATATATCAGCCCAACATGTTGATCAATTTAGATTAAAGAAAATGGAGGACTGTGTAAAGGATATAAAACTCTGGATGTCACATAACTTCTTTCTTCTTAACAGTAACAAAACAAAACTTCTCCTTTTAGGTCCAAAAGACACTAGAAATAAACTTTTTATTTAGACTTAATGTTAGATCAGCTGATTTTTCCATTATCCCTGGTCCAGCAACTAAAAATCATTTGACTGAATAAAGATTTGAATAAAGTAAACCATCACTTACCTGACTGGTGTGACTGGGTAAGGTCTTGGTGTAGCACCTTCTCAATGTTTCCGGAGAGCACAACAGATTCCAGGCAGCAGAGGTGAAGCCTTTCTCTGTGATAGAGGACCGGACATCATACCCAATTTCATCACTTTAACTGGTGGTACTATTTCCACATATTTCTCAGACTAGGAGAAGCTGCATTTGCAAACACTAGTAAATGAAACTTCACAGAAATTAATCGGGCTGTCTTACTAATGAGCTAAAAAACACAGTCACTTAAAATCCAAGCACATTTGAGTTTGAGAACCTTGAGTTTGGAAAGCTCAGTCAACTTAGTTTGATATTGGATCATTAGATATTCACTTTGCCCCTCCTCTCACTCACAAACAAATCCCTTAAAACCTCAAACATGACTAAAAAAACAATGGAGAACAGAGAAACTACACTCATTATATTTCCTCAACATTTCCAGTCTTTCCATTTGGACAAGGATATCTAATCAGAATAGCCAGAATTCCTGCAACAGGTGCTGTTGATGGTAAAAGACAAAATGTGCGGAAATCAAAAACTCTCAGAGATAAAGAGCTGCTGGTGTTACTTAAAGACAAACAAACCTACTGAAGAACAGAGAAGAAATTAAAATCAATGACAAACCTTAACTTCTTCAACAAACAGATTTTTTTTTGCACTTCAGAGATTCTAAACATGCTTGTAGCGCATTTTCATAATGAATAAATCACTACTGTGACACTGTTGTACAATATGCCTATTTTAACCATTTTTAATGTAATATAGTTCCAGTTAAACATCCATAAAGCATGTAAATCCAAAATCAGCTGTAGTGTAGAGAGACATCTGAAATATACTACTACCCTTAGAATAGCCAGATCACAATTTACAAAACAAGTACTTAAGAGAGCCTGCAGATTTCTTGTGGACTGCTCACTAGTGCTTGAAGGTAGGTAAAATTTTGTCTGTACTCACCCTCTTATTAACGGTACTTACTTGAAGTCCATAGAACCAACCCAAAACATAGGAGTTGGAAAGCTCTCACAAAGTGGTTTGTATTTCAGACATCCTTCTTTCTGATAACAGTTTATAATCCTGGATGTTTCCTTGTGAAAGGAAAGTCTGAACCATGGAAATCCCTGGTTTGAGTTGCTGAGAGTCAATTCAGGAGTGATACATTTGTCTTCTGTGTGTAAAGTCTATCCCAGTGTCTATAAGAAGAGCAAGTTAGTTGTAAGGACTGCAAATAGAGAAACAAACAAACAGAAAACAAGACAAAAGTGAAGCTTTCTGCAAAAGCACAACAGAACAAAACCTCATGAAGCCACATCTAAACCACCTTGCTGCTTCATAGTTCCCTCCCTTTTGGCTTGTAACCTGGCCTACTTCCAATATACTGCCACATAGTGGATGGAGTAGGAATTACCATGAAAAAAGGTCACAATACTGGAGTCAAACGAGTGTCAGCTATGGCTTCAAGTAGGCCTAAGTTTTAGGATTTTTTTTTTATGCCAATATAGAAAATAGACAATAGGCAAGTGGTTTAAAGATCCAACCACAACAGGCCCAATAAGACCTAAAGAACCAGCACAACAGGCCCAATGATAATGATCATTACAAATCAATACACATAACCAATCATCAAAATTATTGCATTTTCAACAACAAAAAAACATTCTGTTAATAGACATCTCATATGAAGACTTTTGTATCCTTTGAAAAGAACAAAATCTGGCATGTGTGACTGTCGTCTATAAATACTTATAAATAAATGAACACATTGTAAGGTGAATGCTGTGCCAAGCTCTCACAAAGTGGTTTGTATTCAAGACATCCTTCTTTCTGATAACAGTTTATAATCCTGGGTGTTTCCTTGTGAAAGGAAAGTCTAAACCATGGAAATCCCTGGTTTGAGTTGCTGAGAGTCAATTCAGGAGTGATACATTTGTCTTCTGTGTGTAAAGTTTATCCCAATGTCCATAAGAAGAGCAAGTTAGTTGTAAGGACTGCAAATAGAGAACAAGACAAAAGTGAAGCTTTCTGCAAAAACAGAACAGCACAAAACCTCATGAATAAAACATACACAAAGCTTGACTGAATATAGAAATAATTAAATGATAGCAAACTTACAGTGAGTGTTAGAACCTATAGTTCCACCAGTAAGGATCTTCATTACAGTGAGGCCTGAAGGGAGCCACATCTAAACCACCTTGCTGCTTCATAGTTCCCTCCCTTTTGGCTTGTAACCTGGCCTACTTCCAATATACTGCCACATAGTGGATGGAGTAGGAATTACCATGAAAAAAAACAGTCACAACACTGGAGTCACACGAGTGTCAGCTATGGCTTCAAGTAGGCCTAAGTTTTAGAATTTATTTATGCCAATATAGAAAAAAGACAATAGGCAAGTGGCTTAAAGTTCCAACCACAACAGGCCCAATGAGACCTAAAGAACCAGCACAACAGGCCCAATGATAATGATCATTACAAATCAATACACATAACCAATCATCAAAATTATTGCATTTTCAACTAAAAAAACATTCTGTTAATAGTCATATCTCATATGAAGACTTTTGTATCATTTGAAAAGAACTAAATCTGGCATGTGTGACTGTCTCCTATAAATACTTATAAATAAATGAACACATTGTAAGGTGAATGCTGTGCCAAGGTCCTGCACAATTGTTTCTTATTTTAGTGACAAATAAATAGCAATTTAATACATTTATAACTATTTTACAAAGTTAGTGAGATAATGTTTACATCAATCCTGATGCTTTAAATCTCTCCCACATGGTGAGGTATACAGTTGATTTATTTATCAATATTTATCAATAAGTTTATGTATTGGTATCGATTATATATGGTGTATCTGTAAATGTAACATATAGGAAACAGCATATGACAGCATTATTGTAAGGCATTTCTGGCAACTTCACTGGTTAATAGAATATGCCTACATTGATAAATAAATAAAGTTGCACCCTGATTGGTGAATGTTTAGCATGTCAAATGTATGCTTGAATGTGATTGGCTAATACCAACCACAATAATTGACATATCAAGTCCTCTGGTCAGACTATTATAGAACAGGCTAAAGATGCAGCATGTAAAATTGCAGGTTGACTGGATGAATGGTTTCTAAGAGTTATGTACTATTGGCCTCGCTTTCTTGTGACAAATGTCCACCAAACTTGACATACCCCCTCAAAATAATGTGCTGAACAGATTTTGTTAAAATGGGCTTGTTCAAAGTCAAAGTGTTCAAAATGTACAAGTTGACATTATTCATTATAATTATTATTAATTATAAATATTGCAGGTATTTTGCTACCAGATATGTGAGGATTGGTAAAAAAAAAAATCTTGAAGTAGGAAGGATCAAGAAATTACCAAAAAAAAGAAGAATTTTGTGTGTAGGACACAGATGCTACAGACCAGATGCTTTTGAATAAAAACGCTTAATGCTTTCCTGTAACGCCACCATCAAACCAGTGAATGTCATTTTTCTTGAAGCTGCTGTAACTTGTTTGATGTTTCTGGGATTTACGGCTCTTTATGGCAGGAGTAAACAGACCCAAAGTGTCATTCACACTGCTGAGGCAAGACTTTCGTAATATGGTACGTGGCAGTGGATGGCATTTTCAGATGATGCAGTGGCCACTTCCTAGTGCCAGATGTTGATTAGGAACTGAACCCCCTTACAAAATGTGCCTCAGCTCTTTACGTATTGGATAGGCTTGACTCTGGGCTTAAGTTTTCTCGCTAATCGGAGGAATCCTGCTTTGTGAAATGCCCCCCATTAGATGAGCAGAATCATTTGATTCATTTTGTTGCTCTTGATGTGCAGGTATCCCACCAATGCAGAGTATGTCCAAGTTACCAAAGCTTTAATGGCAAAATGCTCTTTTCTGAGGGATGATGAGGAGAACAGTTATGGAAGTTTGTTTAAGAACGATTTTATTATGGTTGATCACAGAAGAGTAGTTGGTGTAATATTGGTATTGGAGAGATTTGAGTAATTCTCTTTTTATGGTTGGGACTGATATTTTGTCTTTGATGAGGAAATCATGCGTTGTTGGAGAGGATACTATGTCTGAGGCCCACAATAAGGTGTTGCCTGAAAAACCTGATTTGATGATCGTGAAGGACCTTATGAAAGCCTTTGCATTGGCAGCATGGAGAACTAGCTGAGGGAATGACTATTGAAAAGCTCTTGGAAGATTCTTGGGGGTAAGTGGAATAATGTAATGGGGAAAAACAGCAGAGCCATCAAATGTGATGTGATGAACCAACTTCATATGAATAGTTGTGTCTTTTATAGTCTATTATAAGATATTTCTGACTGTTCTAGGTTCTTTACTCTCCACTACTGCCTTCATCACTACACTTTTTTGCAACATCATAATGAAGCTTATGTGTATTTTAAGGTTAATGCCATCCATCCTGTGATGGTGTACATTGTCACCGCTTCATCTGAAACAGTGCTTGGAGTTTTCCTCTGAAGGACTCCTAGGTGATCTTCAGGAGATGCTCAGCAAAAGTGTAAGCACACCACTTTCATTTCCACCAGCAGACCTACAGAAGACTCTTAAATTCAGTGCTGCTCTCAGAGGTGTACAGGGTCAAGGGGAGGTGCATCAGTGTGTATCTAATATTACACTAAATTATTAAGTATTCCCTTGATGCTATTGGTGTGTGGCAGATGAAGGTGGTGAGAAATTCCCAGCACCTATTTCTCATTTCTATCCAATAGAAATGAGAAATTTATTTCAGTGGACTTTGTTTACCTTACAATTCATAAAGTAATGTGAAGGAAAGGACACTCTCCCTCTCTATGGAGTTCACTTTTTCTGTACTCAAGAGTCTAATACAATGTCTTTAATATTCAGCCTCTAATTCACTCACTATTAAGGGCACAGAAGCCATTCACTTGAATAGAAAAGTGCACTCCTATATAGAGAGGAATCCGTTTGGAAGAAACAGACATCTTCACCTCTGGTGTGTAAAGGAGTGATCCAGGAGGTCATTCCTGCTGGTACTATTATATTTTTTAGTTCATCTGCTTTTGCCAGGCCTGCTGGCAACTGAACTGTCAGTCAGTGTCCCCACTCATCCATTCATGAGTCTTTCTGCTCATTCATCTCAGCCGCTGTACCTGTTGACATTTGTACATTAATGTATGTGGCTGCTATGATGATTTAAGTATAAATCAGTTTGTGAGTGCGGACCAAGCTAGCTAAGGCAAGAAGGCAACTCGAGAAATTTGGGCTGGAGTTCTGAGGGGCTTCAAGCAGATGGAATTCGAAACCAGACCCCCCTTGCCAGGTAGAGGTTGAGTAAAATTGGATCAGGAGGAGCAGGAGTGGTGGTGGGATGCAAGTTTCGGCACGAGAACGAGAAGGGAGAGGAACGGTTTTATAGCGCGTAGTAATTGAGGGGAAGAGTTTGGGCGTGGTGCTTCTCCCGAATCAGTTATTACATAACTCCATTTTGAGGATAAGGTGTGATTTCACTTCTCTGCAATTCTCTCCATAACAGTACATTTTATGTAAATGTGCCACATT
Organism: Salminus brasiliensis; assembly: GCF_030463535.1. Taxonomy (NCBI): domain Eukaryota; kingdom Metazoa; phylum Chordata; class Actinopteri; order Characiformes; family Bryconidae; genus Salminus; species Salminus brasiliensis. Next base: position 18,826,540 of record NC_132884.1, on the reverse strand, counting down.
CTAATCGGGGGGAGGAGTGCAGGCAATGGAAAACAGTTGGGGTCTACCTGGGGGGGGGGGGGGGGGGCGGACTGGTCCTAAGCTTGAAAGGCATGAAGGCATATGCCTTCTTCTGCAGACATGGAAGGCCTGTCTGCTCACAACCATTGGAATGCTAATAAACCTGGCATGAGACGATGGGGAGAATACAGAGATAGAAAATGTCATGACATGAATGTAATAATGGAAATAATGCCATGAAACAAATACCACTGAAATCCTTCACTCGGTAGGGGTCATATCAGTGTCTGTAAAAAACATACAAAGCATGACATCCTGCCATTCTATTACACAGAAATGAGGACAAATTTAGTTCAAATGAGAGCTGTCTTATGTTCAAACTGGGGCCAGGTTCTGTGCAGTAACTGCATCCATACGTTTGCATCCATGAATTGACAGTCCTTCGTAGTGCTCATGTCAGTCATTTTTACACAAATAACACGTATGTGACAGAAGAGATTCAAAATAATCTTATTAGTTTAAATTTAAACCTATGTCTAACTTAGACCTCAGCCTAGACAAGCCACTAACCATTGTAATAAATCGAATAAAATAGGACTATAATAAATGTAAAACAGAAGAGGCAGCGAGCTAGATGATGGGGGCTGTTAATGTTTTAATAGAACTAATTACACTAATTTATCCAGACATTACATGCTGCAAAATGCATTTTACATGAGACACCCACACATTGCTGGACCCCCTGACAGATATCTCCATTATGCGCACATGCACTCAGTCTCTAATGTTGTTGAACTGTGCAGGTTTAGTGTGAAGTGGTGTAAGGTGATTGAGTTTGGAAAAAAGTCGAGTCTACTGGCCTCCAAGTGGGTTGTCCTCACAACTGCACAACTATACGCTTTGACTTTGGCTATGTTTTATACTTTAGTTGGAGAAGCGGGCAGGGAAGAGGAGGAGTACTCAGTACAGCTGGTTATTCTAGTGGTCTACAGCTTTGTCTGACGTTACCACACCAAGGACTGGTACAGAGATATTCAGTTTCCCTGAATGGCTTTGTAGCCTATTTCTGTTATAGAGGACCCTAACCCTCATATATAGGTATTGCAGTTACAGTTATTGCCACAGTCATAGCCACAGTTACTGTCACAGTTAATGTTACTGTGTGATAGTAACAGTAATCCACGGATGAGGTTGTTTACAGTTGCAGTATTACTGCATAGTACTAAGTACTTAATGCAGAACTGCTGTAACACACAGTATTGTGCAAAAGATGACCAGAGCAGAACAGGCAGTGATGGAAATGCAGTGCAGGTGATATACAGATATCCAATGATGCTGAGTAACAGATTAATTTGATGGATTGGAGTGTAGATTTGTACAATCCGATGGCTGTAGGAAGAAATTACCTGTCAAAGTGTTTTTCCTGCAGCGAGGTCTGCTGCCCATTGTGTGCTCTCTGTCCCTGTAGTGTTTTGTGGACTGGGTGAGAGTTCTTCATGATCACGGACACCTTTGCCAACATCCCATTACCCTCTCCAGCACCATCTCCACTGTGTCCAGTTTAGCCCCCAGGACTGAGTCGGTCAGTCTAATGATCTTGTTCAGTCTGTTTGGGTCTTTTGTTGTAGTACTGCTGCCCAGCACACAATGGCACAGAAAAATGTTACTTGGCACCACAGATTTGTAGAAAGTTCATAGCAGCTAGGTTGTCACACCAAAGAACCTCAGTCTTCAAAAAGTAGCGCTGGCTTTGGCCCTTCTTGTACAGCTTGTCCATGTTCACTTCCCATTCCAACTTGTCCCACAGATGAACACCCAAATATAATCCAAGACTAAGCTTAATCCCTGAGCAGGAAATCGGCCCCTGTAGTTTTATGGTTCTTTCATAAGAGTCTGGAATTTCATCTTCATACTGGGTTTATAATCACTGTATGCTTTTTATCATCTACATTTGTATAAAACTAATTATAACTATAATGATTCTGATCTGTTTTTTGGGGGGTATTTTCATCTTGGTAAATTTCTTAAGCTTTCTTAGAAGAGTATTAATTGGCACTGTTTTTCTCTTTGCATTTTGTTGTACCGTAGACTAAATGTTTGTGTTAGATTATCTGTCATTCAGTCTTCTGTTGTCACATTTTATATTAAATCATTTACAAAATTCAGGCAAGTGACATGCAGTGATTTGGCACAGTGGCACTCAGATTTATGTGGCCACTTTTGTAAATGTTGTAAAACACCTTTATATTAGATTGCTACATAATGATTACAGATTGTTTATTATTGTTTATATATGTTTTGTGAGAAGACCTGAATTGTGGGTGATTTTGGGTGAAACTAGAGAAAATGGAATCAGATAGAGTGGTCATCCAGAATACAGACGAAGAAGAACAAAGAAGCCACTTATGAGCAGCACTAAGCCTCAGGCTTCACCTTTTGGAAGATCACTCAATGGTGTTGGTTGCTTTACTACGGACGACTCAACTGATGACTTGCCTAACTATGCAGAGGCAAAGGAGGCCGGAGGTATATTAAGTATGTGTAAGCTTTTACCTGAGACACTGAAATGATTTACACTGGGAGACATGAACAGCAAGCAAGCTTTGAGCAGAAACTTAATTAATCCACATTATTTCCTGTTAATGAAGTTTTTCTAGAAAAGTCCAACTGTGTATCTAATACCAACATTTCTTTCTGTGTTATTTTTGGCTGCAGATGTATGTTTTAAAATGGTGGATATTCTACTATAACCAAATTACAGAGGAGTAAAGGAGGTCAGATGTTGAAACTGAGGATGTTCAGTAGTTCTGCATTTATCTGGGGTTGCTGAAATGACTAACACTCGTTTCTGTCTGTGTTTGTGTGTAGGGAAAAGGGAAAAAGGGAAGATGGCACTTCAGTCAGGTTTGGCTGTTTTGATATGTGCTTAATAACAACATTCACTTCCTTTCTCGCTAGTTTATTACCAGGCTCCTGCAAAACACACCCTAATTACTATTATTTTATGATATGATATTATTTTACCTCATTCACATCAAATCCTTTTTTTTTTTTTTTTTTAGAATATGCAATGATATTACAGTCATTTGCATCAATGTTGTTTTTTAAGTAGGAATAGTAGTATTTAAATACCAAGTAGTTAACTTGGTATTTACAGTATCATGCATAAGCATTAGGCACTTGAAAATATAACATAATTTAACAAAACAATCAAGCACCTCACTAAAAACTATCTGATATTCTGGATGCATCATATATAAATCACCCTGTAAAACACAACTAGCACAAATAAATCCTAGTTAAGGGCTTTGAAAAGTAGGATCCAGTATAGAATCAGGTGAATATGTTATTCATTAAGTATGCATTATTATGGCCCTTTTAGGGAGGATCGTCTGTAGATCGGTTCAGGAATTGATCCTATATAAAGTGAAGTGCATTACAATAGAGTCTTAGGTTCTGGTCCCTCAAAGCCCTGCAGGTTCTTGTAAGATGTTTCCACTGTTGTCTCATTTCTTCCACAAGGAACAAGCCTCTTCCTTGATAAGTCTCTCCAGGTGCATCACCTTGTCAAAAACGTTCTTCTTCATGTCTAAGTGTTTCAGAGGATATAGGTAGGACTAGCTCGTATTGGGTTTCACAGTAAACAGGATGGTGCATCGGTAAGGACACAGGAATAAAGACGAGGGAACATAATTTCTTCTTATTAAACTGTATTGTAATCCAATAGTACTTCGCAGTACAACTTGACATTCAGCATTGCTCACAGTCTGAAATAACAAATAAAAAAAAAACATCAAATCATATTCGAACAAATATTCTAAACTGCTGAATCAGACAAGAAATGATCACTTAATAAATAATAAGTATTAACATTCAGTTCTAGCAGGAATAGTATTTAAGGGACATTACGTTCTAGAGAATATGCACACGGTTACATATAGAGCTTCCCTATATGTTTGGCGAACATGAGAAGTGCACTACTATGTCCTCAGGCGGAAGCCATTACCCACACAGAACAAGAACTTTACTGCAGCTCGAACGACTTTCTTTCTCTCTTTATTCTTTAACATGGAGTTCATTCTCACAAGAAACAAACTTGAACAGCCAACTAGCTGGCACTTACTTGTCATCAACTCAGTGCATGGATATCCCCAGCTGAACGGAATTGGTTGGCAGGGGAGTGTAACTGAACTGAAAGGCGATGCACACAGCATCAGAGCTCCTGCTTCTCTCTCTCACTCCACACGTCATTTCCAGTTCTCCTGCAGTGTGAGTGTTAATAATTTGACATCTGATGTTAGTGCTGCAGCTTTCTGTCCTGACTACACAGGCAACGCGTGACTGGTTTTACATTGTGGAGGAAGGAAAGGAGAAGCACTGTGACAGTTAATCAGAGAAGTCGGGCATTCAGTCACTTCTCCTGACTCTGTGGAACATGGTCACTCTGTGAGGTTGAAAGCACAGTTTAGTGCAAGTGGGCAAAAAAGGGGGTAAAAATGTCCGGTCTAATGTTCTTCATGGTCAAAATCTGCACATTTCTATGGTCTGAAACAAATGAAAAGCACATAGACCTCTTTCCTTTGAAAGTCTGAGTTTAATGAGTTCAAATGAAGAGTCACGAAAATGGTCCATGTCAAAATTAACATACCAGAATCCCAAGTCATAACGTCAGCGAATACAAAAGTAATCGTAGCATACATCAGACACAGCAGTGCTGCTAAAGTTTTTAAACATTGTGTCCACTCACTGTCCACTCGTTTAGACACTCCTTGGTTGGTAGGTGTGTACAATTACAAGCAAACGTTTCCAAAGCAGAATGACAAGCTCGGTTTGTCTACAGAGTGAACAGTGAAAACTCCAACAGCATTTCTGTGTCTGATTCAGTCACACCAGTGCAATAAACTGGTACTATCTGGGTGGTGGATTATTCTCAGCACTGCAGTAACACTGACAGGGTGGTGGCATGTTAGTGTGTGTTGCACCAGTGCGAGTGAGTCAGACACACAGCAGTGCTGCTGGAGTTTTTTTTAACAGCTCAGTGTCACTGAAAATAGTCCACCAATCACAAATATCCAGCCAACAGCGTCCTGTGACCAACTATCACTCTTGGCTTACATTACAAATCAGACTTGCTCATGCTAGTTTCTTCAGTACAACTTCTGGAAATTATAGTCTTGTGGAGGTCCTGAATACTAAAGAAAAAGGTAAAGGTGTGCTGGCAAAGTACACAGGGAAAAAGATGAATTACAGTATGTAACTGTACAACAACCAAGACCTATATGGTCAGTGGAACTGATCAAATGGAAAACATGCAGAAACAATGAGGTGGTTTTATTGAACATGCTCACTAGACTATAAACACAGTATAAAAATTTTGTAAGGGTTTAAGTGTACGATGTGGAAGGGGCTTAATGTTATTGTCACAGATTTCACATTAAAAAAAATTAATTCCACAAGTTCATGATGTCTGGGAGGCAACCTGAACATGGCTACTTACCAGTTACTCGATGTAGATTCCCCCCCTTTTCTGTTGCATGCCCAAGAATAGGCCTTCAATCACATGTTGCAACCCCACTGGATCATCTGATCTGGGTTCATGTGGAGCTGTAAAGAATATTTGTCAGGTTAAGGTGGTTGACATTAAAAGTAAATCTAACATATTGAGATAAAGACAAAACAGTAAATGACTAAACAACATGGGATGTAAAATTAAAAAACAACACCCATAAATGTTTTGCCAAGTAAATCTGAGAATCTATCTATAGTTTGCTCTTTTTTAGTTTTATGGTGACTAATAAGTATCCCAACATTTTGACAGAGAAAGTCACATCACTTATGCAATGAGAATGCAATTATACAAATAATTTTAAAAAGTTTGCCATGGTCACTCTATCAGTTAAAAGGGCAGGTATTAAAATATACTAAAAAAACAGCAAGATTGTCCAACCTCCTGACATGCAATGTGATCATATCCACTCGAGCTGTAATGACAAAGGAACTGATAAAGGTGCTGTTTCACCAGGGCTTAGTCAACAAATATGATCAATGAAAAGTAGGGTAAAAAAGCACAATACATGAGCACTGTAAGTAAAGGTACACTTCCCAGCCTTACTCATGTATTTTGTAGTTAGAGCCACTCGTGGCAAAAAGCTGTTAAATATGGTGCTGCCTGCCCCTGTTTGGTTTCTGCCACCCTGCTGCACCTACAGCATTTATATCAGATGTCAAGAATACAAATGTGAAGTTTAAAAACACCACCAATATGGTAAAATACTTAACTGTGTGTTCGACAATACACAATTACCTCACATTTTGTAGAACGCCCCTTTGCATGCAGAAAAGTCTAAGTCATCTAAGTCAAGTTTTGTATTCCTGGGAATGTCTGAGCGGGCTTCTGCAGATAGGGCCAATATCCACACATTACATCAGTGCAGAAGAACTTTCCATTTGTTTTTGTGGCCAGTTCTTCTTGCAAAAATGGAGGATTGGCAAATATCTCCCCAGTACATGTTCAGACCTTTAAGCAAACTGCCACCTCCAGGACCTCTTCATCACATATGATGTTTGTCTTTTTAGAGGTCTCTCTGTGTTCCATGTACCTGCAACACAATGTTACTATCAAATATATACAAAAAGTAAATCCTGCTTCACTATGTACAGTCTAAAGTGTTTTGACAAATATCTTACTGGCTTGGCCTTCTTACGAATGCACTCAACAAATGTTGCTATATCTTTATCACTGGCCAAAAAAAAAATGCCATCAAAAATGTCTGTTCCTCTAAAGAAAACATAAAGATGACAGTTTACAGTTATCAATAATAACATAACTCTTTGTTTTGCTAAAACGATGTAGTTTTCGGTTTCCATCGACAGACACAGCAACTGTATCTAGGGTGCAAACTGGGCAAGAGAAGTGGTCAATGCTACAGAATTTTTCTTTTTCATGATGACAATATGTTTATTCAAGGAAAGCTTTGTGGAAGATACACAAATCGCCACAAATGTTCCCATTCTGGAATTAGGAAAATACTGAATAACAGTGGCATGCTAATTACAGACCTGCACAAATAAGGACAAGTGGCTTTTCAACAGCCTCACCCTTCCAAATTGTTGTGAACAACATTTTAGGTGTGAAAAATACATACCAATAACTTGGTGTGCATTTACATCCGCAAAGCATTGTTCACTAGCTGAAGCTTCAGATGTTCTTGCATTTTCTGGAATTATTATTTTTCTAATACATTTTCATACATACACAGAACATGCAAATCAACATGACATATATTTCCTCATAGAGGATTGGAAGCTGAACAATAACAAAAAATGGTTCACCAACAGACTGAACAAACTGATGCAAAAGGCCAGTGATGATGTGGGTGTGGAGGTAGACTCACTGAGGCAGTGTCAGAGGGGAGGATGCTGTATAAGCTACATGCCATTACAGATAATGGCTCCAACCCACAAGAACACATTCAGTGCAAGACTCGTCACCAAAATGCACCACTGAGCACCACAGGTCATAAAAACTAACCAGAAAACCAGCTAACATAAACTCTACCATTAACTCACCTGTCCACGTGTCTACCTGGTCCCTGCAAGAGGCAGAGAAAGATAATGAGAATCAATGATGAATAGATGTTCAAAGCTGTAAAAAAGAGAAAGATCATAATTACACACAATTAGATCCAGTATGAAATCAGTTAGTACAGCATACGAGATCTCAACCACAGTGAAAACACCAGCTCCTTTATCTAGCAAGCGCTCCTCATTAGCCACCTAGCACTAGCTAGCTAATGTACGAGCTCAGCTGACACCTCACTCTACGCTAATGAATGAGCAGACAGTGTCTCCCGTTCCCTTATCTTCGTATAAGCTTTTGGTAAAAGATATGTTAAAAGAACCTCTGATTTAACCACCAAACTATATGAGAATGTCCACAACTACAGCTCGCTGTGTACCTGATGCTATGTTAGAGGCTGCATTAGCCTAGCCACCTAGCTAGCTGTTACCTACTAGCTAGATAAATCACCCTTAATCAGTAGAAAGGACCCAGTTCCCCTATATCTTAAACCTAAAAAGTGGTCAGAGGTACGTATATCCCATGAGACCAGGCTGATAGACATTTCACTAATCAATTAAAAACAATAAAGATAGATATATACAGGCAGATTGATATATACAGTGCCCTCCATAATGATCTAATAAATTGAGTTTTTTTCTAAATAATATAGGACCACGATGGAAAAAAAGAGTAAAATCCAACCTTTAACTCAAGTGAATTTATTCAGTTGGAAAAAAATCCCACATTAATAATTGTTTAACATCAAATCATGTGTGCCACAATTATTGGCACCCCTGATGTTAATACTTTGTACAACCCCCTTTTGCCAACAAAACAGCACCTAATCTTCTCTTATAATGTTTCACAAGATGGGAGAATACAGATAGAGGGATCTTTGACCATTCCTCTTTGCACAATCTCTCTAAATCATCCAGCGACCTGGGTCCTCTTCTCTGCACTCTCCTCTTCAGCTCACCCCACAGGTTTTCAATGGGGTTGAGGTCTGGGGACTGAGATGGCCATGGGAGGAGCTTGATTCTGTGTGTGGTGAACCATTTCTGTGTAGATTTGGCCATATGTTTTGGGTCATTATCTTGCTGAAAGACCCAGTGACGACCCATCTTCAGCTTTTGGGCAGAAGCCACCAGATTTTGCTTTAAAATGTCCTGGTATTTCAAAGCATTCATGATGCCATGCACCCTAACAAGGTTCCCAGGGCCTTTGGAAGAGAAACAGGCCCACAGCATCACTGATCCTCCCCCATATTTCACAGTGGGCATGAGGTGCTTTTCTGCATACTCAGCTCTTGTGTTACGCCAGACCCACTTAGAGCATTTGTTGCCAAAAAGCTCTATCTTAGTTTCATCTGACCAAAGCACACAGTCTCAGTTGAAGTTCCAGTACTGCTTAGCAAACTCCAAATGTTTGCGTTTATGATTGTGAGTGAGAAAAGTTTTTTTCCGTGCATGCCTTCCAAACAGCTTGTTGGCATGCAGATAGCGCCTGATGGTTGTTTTGGAGACTTTGTGACCCCAAGAAGCTACCATTTGTTACAATTCTGTAACAGTGAGCTTTGGAGACCTTTTTATTTCTCTCATCATCCTCCACACTGTGCGTGGTGGCAAAATAAACTTGCGTCCTCGTCCAGGCTTGTTTACCACTGTTCCAGTTGTTTTAAACTTCTTAATAGTTAATAGACAGTAGATATGGACAGGTGGAGGTGAGTGGCTATTTTCTTGTAGCCATTGCCTGACTTGTGGAGGTCAACACACATCTGCCTTACTTGAATGGTATGTTCCTTTGTCTTTCCCATGTTGAAGAGAAATGGCCTCTGTGTCACATCATATTTATACCCCAGGGAAACTGGAAGTTGTGAATTACTAATTAAATGTTCCTACATACTCTGATCAACTTCGTAAACTACTGTAGAATTGACAGAAATACTTTAATTACATTTATTTCCTAAGAAATGTTAGGGGTGCCAATAATTGTGGAACAGGTGATTTTATAAAGAATAATTATTTCTTAGTCAAAAATAGTTTTTAGTTTCTTAGTTAAAATTCACTTGAGTTAAAGGTTGGATTTTACTCTTTTTTTCTATCGTGGTCCTATATTATTTAGAAAAAAACTCAATTTATTAGAAGCTAAAGAACACATCTTAACCAGTGGTGCCAATAATTATGGAGGGCACTGTAGATAGCGAGCCACACACACAGTTGCAATGGAAAGACCCTTGTTGGCTGTATGCACCATCAGAAAGGGGGGAGCCATTGGTCCTGAAAGCCTGTAAGACAACAAAAAGTCAATATATGTATATATGTATATATGTATATATATGTATATGTATATTACACACTTGCAGACACAAAGATAGCGAGCCCCACACACAGTTGCAATGGACAGACCCTTGGTTCATGCGGTCCGAAAAACCTGTAAGATAAAAAAAGAAAGTCAAAACATGTATAGAAACTGAATGATCACCTACCTGTTACACACTTGCAGACAGATTGATAGCGAGCCACACACACAGTGGCAATGGAAAGACCCTTGGTTCATGCGGTCCGAAAAACCTGTAAGACAAAAAAAGAAAGTCAATACATGTATAGAAACTGAATGATCACTTACCTTTTACACACTTGCAAACAGATAGTAGCGAGTCACACACAGTTGCAGATGCACAGACCCTTGGTTCATGAGGTCCGAAAAACCTGTAAGATAAAAAAAGAAAGTCAATACATGTATAGAAACTGAATGATCACCAACCTATTACACACTTGCAGACAGATAGTAGCGAGTCACACACAGTTGCAGATGCACAGACCCTTGGTTGATGCGGTCCGAAAAACCTGTAAGACAAAAAAAGAAAGTCAATACATGTATAGAAACTGAATGATCTCTTACCTGTTACACACTTGCAGACAGATAGTAGTGAGTCACACACAGTTGCAGATGCACAGACCCTTGGCTCATGTGGTCCGAAAAACCTGTAAGACAAAAAAAGAAAGTCAATACATGTATAGAAACTGAATGATCACCTACCTGTTACACACTTGCAGACAGATAGTAGCGAGTCACACACAGTTGCAGATGCACAGACCCTTGGTTCATGAGGTCCGAAAAACCTGTAAGACAAAAAAAGAAAGGCAATACATGTATAGAAACTGAATGATCACCAACCTGTTACACACTTGCAGACAGATAGTAGCGAGTCACACACAGTTGCAGATGCACAGACCCTTAGTTCATGCGGTCCGAAAAACCTGTAAAACAAAAAAAGAAAGTCAATACATGTATAGAAACTGAATGATCACCTAACTGTTACACACTTGCAGACAGATAGTAGCGAGTCACACAGTTGCAGATGCACAGACCCTTGGTTCATGCGGTCCGAAAAACCTTCAAGACAAAAAAAGAAAGTCAATACATGTATAGAAACTGAATGATCACCTACCTGTTACACACTTGCAGACAGATTGATAGCGAGCCACACACACAGTGGCAATGGAAAGACTCTTGTTGGCTGTATGCACTATCAGGAAGGGGGGAGCCATTGGTCCTGAAAGCCTGTAAGACAACGAAAAGGCAAGACATGTATAAAAACTGAATGATCACCTACCTGTTACACACTTGCAGGCAGATAGTAGCGAGTCACACAGAGTTGCAGATGCACAGACCCTTAGTTCATGCGGTCCGAAAAACCTGTAAAACAAAAAAAGAAAGTCAATACATGTATAGAAACTGAATGATCACCTAACTGTTACACACTTGCAGACAGATTGATAGCGAGCCACACACACAGTGGCAATGGAAAAACGCTTGTTTCATGCAGTCCGAAAAACCTGTAAGACAAAAAAAGAAGGTCATTACATGTATAGAAACTGAATGATCACCTACCTGTTACACACTTGCAAACAGATAGTAGCGAGTCAATCACAGTTGCAGATGAACAGACCCTTAGTTCATGTGGTCCGAAAGACCTTTAAGACAAAAAAAGAAAGTCAATACATGTATAGAAACTGAATGATCATCGACCTGTTACACACTTGCAGACAGATAGTAGCGAGTCACACACAGTTGAAGATGCACAGACCCTTGGTTCATGCGGTCCGAAAAACCTGTAACACAAAAAAGAAAGTCAATACATGTGTAGAAACTGAATGATCACCTACCTGTTACACACTTGCAGACAGATAGTAGCGATTCTAACACAGTTGCAGATGCACGGACCCTTGGTTCATGTGGTCCGAAAGATCTTTAAGACAAAAAAAGAAAGTCAATACATGTATAGAAACTGAATGATCACCTACCTGTTACACACTTGCAGACAGATTGATAGCGAGCCACACACACAGTGGCAATGGAAAAACGCTTGGTTCATGCGGTCCGAAAAACCTGTAAGACAAAAAAAAGAAGGTCATTACATGTATAGAAACTGAATGATCACCTACCTGTTACAAACTTGCAGACAGATTGATAGTGAGCCACACACACAGTGGAAAGAGAAAGACCCTTGTTGGCTGTATACACTATCAGGAAGGGGGGAGCCATTGGTCCTGAAAGCCTGTAAGACAACGAAAAGGCAATGCATGTATAGAAACTGAATGTTCACCTACCTGTTACACACTTGCAGACAGATAGTAGCGAGTCGCACACAGTTGCAGATGCACAGACCCTTGGTTCATGCAATCCGACAAACCTGTAAGACAAAATAAGAAAGTCGATACATGTATAAAAACTGAATGATCACCTACCTATTACACACTTGCAGACAGATAGTAGCGAGTCAATCACAGTTGCAGATGAACAGACCCTTGGTTCATGTGGTCCGAAAGACCTTTAAGACAAAAAAAGAAAGTCAATACATGTATAGAAACTGAATGATCACCTACCTGTTACACACTTGCAGACAGATAGTAGCGAGTCACACACAGTTGCAGATGCACAGACCCTTGGTTCATGTGGTCCGAAAGACGTGTAAGACAAAAAAATAAAGTCAATACATGTATAGAAACTGAATGATCACCTACCTGTTACACACTTGCAGACAGATTGATAGCGAGCCACACACAAAGTGGCAATGGAAAGACTCTTGTTGGCTGTATGCACTATCAGGAAGGGGGGAGCCATTGGTCCTGAAAGCCTGTAAGACAACGAAAAGGCAATACATGTATAGAAACTGAATGATCACCTACCTGTTACACACTTGCAGACAGATAGTAGCGAGTCACACACAGTTGCAGATGCACAGACCCTTGGTTCATGTGGTCCGAAAGATATTTAAGACAAAAAAAGAAAGTCAATACATGTATAGAAACTGAATGATCACCTACCTGTTACTCACTTGCAAACAGATAGTAGCGAGTCACACACACAGTGGCAATGGAAAAACCCTTGGTTCATGCGGTCCGAAAAACCTTTAAGACAAAAAGAGAAAGTCAAAACATGTATAGAAACTGAATGATCACCTACCTGTTACACACTTGCAGACTGATAGTAGCGACTCACACACAGTTGCAGATGCACAAACCCTTGGTTCATGTGGTCCAAAAGACCTTTAAGACAAAAAAAGAAAGTCAATACATGTATAGAAACCGAATGATCAACTACCTGTTACACACTTGCAGACAGATTGATAGCGAGCCACACACACACAGTGGCAATGGAAAGACCCTTGGTTCATGCGGTCCGAAAAACCTGTAAGACAAAAAAGAAAGTCAATACATGTACAGAAACTGAATGATCACCTACCTCTTACACACTTGCAAACAGATAGTAGCGAGTCACACAAAGTTGCAGATGCACAGACCCTTGGTTCATGTGGTCCGAAAAACCTTTAAGACAAAAAAGAAAGTCAATACATGTACAGAAACTGAATGATCACCTACCTGTTACACACTTGCAAACAGATAGTAGCGAGTCACACAAAGTTGCAGATGCACAGACCCTTGGTTCATGTGGTCCGAAAAACCTGTAAGACAAAAAAAGAAAGTCAATACATGTATAGAAACTGAATGATCACCTACCTGTTACACACTTGCAGACAGAGAGTAGCGAGTCAAACACAGTTGCAGATGCACAGACCCTTGGTTCGTGCGGTCCAAAAGACCTGTAAGACAAAAAAAGAAAGTCAATACATGTATAGAAACTGAATGATCACCAACCTGTTACACACTTGCAGACAGATAGTAGCGAGTCACACAAAGTTGCAGATGCACAGACCCTTTGTTCATGTGGTCCGAAAGACCTTTAAGACAAAAAAGAAAGTCAATACATGTACAGAAACTGAATGATCACCTACCTGTTACACACTTGCAAACAGATAGTAGCGAGTCACACAAAGTTGCAGATGCACAGACCCTTGGTTCATGTGGTCCGAAAGACCTTTAAGACAAAAAAGAAAGTCAATACATGTTTAGAAACTGAATGATCACCAACCTGTTACACACTTGCAGACAGATTGATAGCGAGCCACACACACAGTGGCAATGGAAAGACCCTTGGTTCATGCGGTCCAAGAGACCTTTAAGACAAAAAAGAAAGTCAATACATGTATAGAATGTGAATAAACACCAACCTGTTACACACTTGCAGACAGATTGAAAGCGAGCCACACACACAGTGGCAATGGAAAGAGACTTGGTTCATGCGGTCCGAAAAACCTGCAAGACAAAAAAAGAAAGTCAATACATGTATAGAAACTGAATGATCACCTTCTTGTTACACACTTGCAGACAGAGAGTAGCGAGTCACACACAGTTGCAGATGTACAGACCCTTGTTCCATGTGGTCCGAAAAACCTGTAAGACAAAAAAAGAAAGTCAATACATGTATAGAAACTGAATGATCACCTTCTTGTTACACACTTGCAGACAGAGAGTAGCGAGTCACACACAGTTGCAGATGCACAGACCCTTGGTTCCTGCGGTCCGAAAAACCTGAAAGAAACAAAAAGAAAGCCAATACATGTATAGAAACTGAATGATCACCACCTATTACACACTTGCAGAGAGATAGTAGCGAGTCACACACAGTTGCAGATGCACAAACCCTTGGTTCATGTGGTCCGAAAGACCTTTAAGACAAAAAAGAAAGTCAATACATGTATAGAAACTGAATGATCACCTACCTGTTACACACTTGCAGACAGATTGATAGCGAGCCACACACACAGTGGCAATAGAAAGACCCTTGGTTCATGTGGTCCGAAAGACCTTTAAGACAAAAAAAGAAAGTCAATACATGTATAGAAACTGAATGATCACTTTCCTGTTACACACTTGCAGACAGATAGTAGCGAATCAAACACAGTTGCAGATGCACAGACCCTTGGTTCATGTGGTCCGAAAGACCTTTAAGAAAAAAAAAAGAAAGTCAATACATGTATAGAAACTGAATTATCACCTACCTGTTACACACTTGCAGACAGATAGTAGCGAGTCGCACACAGTTGCAGATGCACAGACACTTGGTTCGTGCAATCCGACAAACCTGTAAGACAAAATAAGAAAGTCGATACATGTATAAAAACTGAATGATCACCTACCTATTACACACTTGCAGACAGATAGTAGCGAGTCAATCACAGTTGCAGATGAACAGACCCTTGGTTCATGTGGTCCGAAAGACCTTTAAGACAAAAAAAGAAAGTCAATACATGTATAGAAACTGAATGATCACCTACCTGTTACACACTTGCAGACAGATAGTAGCGAGTCACACACAGTTGCAGATGCACAGACCCTTGGTTCATGTGGTCCGAAAGACGTGTAAGACAAAAAAATAAAGTCAATACATGTATAGAAACTGAATGATCACCTACCTGTTACACACTTGCAGACAGATTGATAGCGAGCCACACACAAAGTGGCAATGGAAAGACTCTTGTTGGCTGTATGCACTATCAGGAAGGGGGGAGCCATTGGTCCTGAAAGCCTGTAAGACAACGAAAAGGCAATACATGTATAGAAACTGAATGATCACCTACCTGTTACACACTTGCAGACAGATAGTAGCGAGTCACACACAGTTGCAGATGCACAGACCCTTGGTTCATGTGGTCCGAAAGATATTTAAGACAAAAAAAGAAAGTCAATACATGTATAGAAACTGAATGATCACCTACCTGTTACTCACTTGCAAACAGATAGTAGCGAGTCACACACACAGTGGCAATGGAAAAACCCTTGGTTCATGCGGTCCGAAAAACCTTTAAGACAAAAAGAGAAAGTCAAAACATGTATAGAAACTGAATGATCACCTACCTGTTACACACTTGCAGACTGATAGTAGCGACTCACACACAGTTGCAGATGCACAAACCCTTGGTTCATGTGGTCCAAAAGACCTTTAAGACAAAAAAAGAAAGTCAATACATGTATAGAAACCGAATGATCAACTACCTGTTACACACTTGCAGACAGATTGATAGCGAGCCACACACACACAGTGGCAATGGAAAGACCCTTGGTTCATGCGGTCCGAAAAACCTGTAAGACAAAAAAGAAAGTCAATACATGTACAGAAACTGAATGATCACCTACCTCTTACACACTTGCAAACAGATAGTAGCGAGTCACACAAAGTTGCAGATGCACAGACCCTTGGTTCATGTGGTCCGAAAAACCTTTAAGACAAAAAAGAAAGTCAATACATGTACAGAAACTGAATGATCACCTACCTGTTACACACTTGCAAACAGATAGTAGCGAGTCACACAAAGTTGCAGATGCACAGACCCTTGGTTCATGTGGTCCGAAAAACCTGTAAGACAAAAAAAGAAAGTCAATACATGTATAGAAACTGAATGATCACCTACCTGTTACACACTTGCAGACAGAGAGTAGCGAGTCAAACACAGTTGCAGATGCACAGACCCTTGGTTCGTGCGGTCCAAAAGACCTGTAAGACAAAAAAAGAAAGTCAATACATGTATAGAAACTGAATGATCACCAACCTGTTACACACTTGCAGACAGATAGTAGCGAGTCACACACAGTTGCAGATGTACAGACCCTTGTTCCATGTGGTCCGAAAAACCTGTAAGACAAAAAAAGAAAGTCAATACATGTATAGAAACTGAATGATCACCTTCTTGTTACACACTTGCAGACAGAGAGTAGCGAGTCACACACAGTTGCAGATGCACAGACCCTTGGTTCCTGCGGTCCGAAAAACCTGAAAGAAACAAAAAGAAAGCCAATACATGTATAGAAACTGAATGATCACCACCTATTACACACTTGCAGAGAGATAGTAGCGAGTCACACACAGTTGCAGATGCACAAACCCTTGGTTCATGTGGTCCGAAAGACCTTTAAGACAAAAAAGAAAGTCAATACATGTATAGAAACTGAATGATCACCTACCTGTTACACACTTGCAGACAGATTGATAGCGAGCCACACACACAGTGGCAATAGAAAGACCCTTGGTTCATGTGGTCCGAAAGACCTTTAAGACAAAAAAAGAAAGTCAATACATGTATAGAAACTGAATGATCACTTTCCTGTTACACACTTGCAGACAGATAGTAGCGAATCAAACACAGTTGCAGATGCACAGACCCTTGGTTCATGTGGTCCGAAAGACCTTTAAGAAAAAAAAAGAAAGTCAATACATGTATAGAAACTGAATTATCACCTACCTGTTACACACTTGCAGACAGATAGTAGCGAGTCACACACAGTTGCAGATGCACAGACCCATGGTTCATGCGGTCCGAAAGATCTTTAAGACAAAAAAAGAAAGTCAATACATGTATAGAAACTGAATGATCACCTACCTGTTACACACTTGCAGACAGATTGATAGCGAGCCACACACACAGTGGCAATGGAAAGTCCCTTGGTTCATGCGGTCCTAAAAACCTTTAAGACAAAAAAAGAAAGTCAATACATGTATAGAAACTGAATGATCACCTACCTGTTACACACTTGCAGACAGATTGATAGCGAACCACACACACACAGTGGCAATGGAAAGACCCTTGGTTCATGTGGTCCGAAAAACCTGTAAGACAAAAAAAAGAAAGTCAATACATGTATAGAAACTGAATGATCACTTACCTTTTACACACTTGCAGACAGATAGTAGCGAGTCACACACAGTTGCAGATGCACAGACCCTTTGTTCATGTGGTCCGAAAAACCTGTAAGACAAAAAAAGAAAGTCAATACATGTATAGAAACTGAATGATCACCAATCTGTTACACACTTACAGACAGATAGTAGCGAGTCACACACAGTTTCAGATGCACAGACTCTTGGTTCATGCGGTCCGAAAAACCATTAAGACAAAAAAAGAAAGTCAATACATGTATAGAAACTGAATGATCACCTACCTGTTACACACTTGCAGACAAATAGTAGCGAGTCACACACAGTTGCAGATGTCCAGACCCTTGGTTCATGAGGTCCGAAAGACCTTTAAGAAAAAAAAAGAAAGTCAATACATGTATAGAAACTGAATTATCACCTACCTGTTACACACTTGCAGACAGATAGTAGCGAGTCACACACAGTTGCAGATGCACAGACCCTTGGTTCATGTGGTCCGAAAGATCTTTAAGACAAAAAAAGAAAGTCAATACATGTATAGAAACTGAATGATCACCTACCTGTTACACACTTGCAAACAGATAGTAGCGAGTCACACACAGTTGCAGATGCACAGACCCTTGGTTCATGCGGTCCGAAAAACCTGTAAGACAAAAAAAGAAAGTCAATACATGTATAGAAACTGAATGATCACCTTCTTGTTACACACTTGCAGACAGATAGTAGCGAGTCACACACAGTTGCAGATGCACAGACCCTTGGTTCATGCGGTCCGAAAGATCTTTAAGACAAAAAAAGAAAGTCAATACATGTATAGAAACTGAATGATCACCTACCTGTTACACACTTGCAGACAGATTGATAGCGAGCCACACACACAGTGGCAATGGAAAGACCCTTGGTTCATGCGGTCCTAAAAACCTTTAAGACAAAAAAAGAAAGTCAATACATGTATAGAAACTGAATGATCACCTTCTTGTTACACACTTGCAGACAGATAGTAGCGAGTCACACAGTTGCAGATGCACAGACCCTTGGTTCATGCGGACCGAAAGACCTTCAAAACAAAAAAAGAAAGTCAATACATGTATAGAAACTGAATTATCACCAACCTGTTACACACTTGCAGACAGATTGAAAGCGAGTCACACACACAGTGGCAATGGAAAGACCCTTGGTTCATGTGGTCCGAAAAACCTGTGAGACAAAAAAAGAAAGTCAATACATGTATAGAAACTGAATGATCACCTTCTTGTTACACACTTGCAGACAGAGAGTAGCGAGTCACACACAGTTGCAGATGTACAGAACCTTGTTTCATGTGGTCAGGAAAACCTGTAAGACAAAAAAAGAAAGTCAATACATGTATAGAAACTGAATGATCACCTTCTTGTTACACACTTGCAGACAGAGAGTAGCGAGTCACACACAGTTGCAGATGCACAGACCCTTGGTTCATGAGGTCTGAAAAACCTGAAAGACAAAAAAAGAAAGCCAATACATGTATAGAAACTGAATGATCACCTACCTGTTACACACTTGCAGACAGATAGTAGCGACTCACACACAGTTGCAGATGCACAGACCCTTTGTTCCTGCGGTCCGAAAAACCTGTAAGACAAAAAGAAGAAAGTCAATACATGTATAGAAACTGAATGATCACCTACCTGTTACACACTTGCAGACAGATTGATAGCGAACCACACACACACAGTGGCAATGGAAAGACCCTTGGTTCATGTGGTCCGAAAAACCTGAAAGACAAAAAAAAGAAAGTCAATACATGTATAGAAACTGAATGATCACTTACCTTTTACACACTTGCAGACAGATAGTAGCGAGTCACACACAGTTGCAGATGCACAGACCCTTGGTTCATGTGGTCCGAAAAACCTGTAAGACAAAAAAAGAAAGTCAATACATGTATAGAAACTGAATGATCACCAATCTGTTACACACTTACAGACAGATAGTAGCGAGTCACACACAGTTTCAGATGCACAGACTCTTGGTTCATGCGGTCCGAAAAACCATTAAGACAAAAAAAGAAAGTCAATACATGTATAGAAACTGAATGATCACCTACCTGTTACACACTTGCAGACAAATAGTAGCGAGTCACACACAGTTGCAGATGTCCAGACCCTTGGTTCATGAGGTCCGAAAGACCTTTAATACAAAAAAAGAAAGTCAATACATGTATAGAAACTGAATGATCACCTACCTGTTACACACTTGCAAACAGATAGTAGCGAGTCACACACAGTTGCAGATGCACAGACCCTTGGTTCATGCGGTCCGAAAAACCTGTAAGACAAAAAAAGAAAGTCAATACATGTATAGAAACTGAATGATCACCTACCTGTTACACACGTGCAGACAGATAGTAGCGAGTCACACAGTTGCAGATGCACAGACCCTTGGTTCATGCGGACCGAAAGACCTTCAAAACAAAAAAAGAAAGTCAATACATGTATAGAAACTGAATGATCACCAACCTGTTACACACTTGCAGACAGATTGATAGCGAGCCACACACACAGTGGCAATGGAAAGACCCTTGGTTCATGCGGTCCAAGAGACCTTTAAGACAAAAAAGAAAGTCAATACATGTATAGAAACTGAATTATCACCAACCTGTTACACACTTGCAGACAGATTGAAAGCGAGTCACACACACAGTGGCAATGGAAAGACCCTTGGTTCATGTGGTCCGAAAAACCTGTAAGACAAAAAAAGAAAGTCAATACATGTATAGAAACTGAATGATCACCTTCTTGTTACACACTTGCA
Organism: Salminus brasiliensis; assembly: GCF_030463535.1. Classification (NCBI taxonomy): domain Eukaryota; kingdom Metazoa; phylum Chordata; class Actinopteri; order Characiformes; family Bryconidae; genus Salminus; species Salminus brasiliensis. The sequence continues at coordinate 18,806,130 of NC_132884.1, read as the reverse complement.
GACAGAGAGTAGCGAGTCACACACAGTTGCAGATGTACAGACCCTTGTTCCATGTGGTCCGAAAAACCTGTAAGACAAAAAAAGAAAGTCAATACATGTATAGAAACTGAATGATCACCTTCTTGTTACACACTTGCAGACAGAGAGTAGCGAGTCACACACAGTTGCAGATGCACAGACCCTTGGTTCCTGCGGTCCGAAAAACCTGAAAGAAACAAAAAGAAAGCCAATACATGTATAGAAACTGAATGATCACCACCTATTACACACTTGCAGAGAGATAGTAGCGAGTCACACACAGTTGCAGATGCACAAACCCTTGGTTCATGTGGTCCGAAAGACCTTTAAGACAAAAAAGAAAGTCAATACATGTATAGAAACTGAATGATCACCTACCTGTTACACACTTGCAGACAGATTGATAGCGAGCCACACACACAGTGGCAATAGAAAGACCCTTGGTTCATGTGGTCCGAAAGACCTTTAAGACAAAAAAAGAAAGTCAATACATGTATAGAAACTGAATGATCACTTTCCTGTTACACACTTGCAGACAGATAGTAGCGAATCAAACACAGTTGCAGATGCACAGACCCTTGGTTCATGTGGTCCGAAAGACCTTTAAGAAAAAAAAAGAAAGTCAATACATGTATAGAAACTGAATTATCACCTACCTGTTACACACTTGCAGACAGATAGTAGCGAGTCACACACAGTTGCAGATGCACAGACCCTTGGTTCATGTGGTCCGAAAGATCTTTAAGACAAAAAAAGAAAGTCAATACATGTATAGAAACTGAATGATCACCTACCTGTTACACACTTGCAAACAGATAGTAGCGAGTCACACACAGTTGCAGATGCACAGACCCTTGGTTCATGCGGTCCGAAAAACCTGTAAGACAAAAAAAGAAAGTCAATACATGTATAGAAACTGAATGATCACCTTCTTGTTACACACTTGCAGACAGATAGTAGCGAGTCACACACAGTTGCAGATGCACAGACCCTTGGTTCATGCGGTCCGAAAGATCTTTAAGACAAAAAAAGAAAGTCAATACATGTATAGAAACTGAATGATCACCTACCTGTTACACACTTGCAGACAGATTGATAGCGAGCCACACACACAGTGGCAATGGAAAGACCCTTGGTTCATGCGGTCCTAAAAACCTTTAAGACAAAAAAAGAAAGTCAATACATGTATAGAAACTGAATGATCACCTACCTGTTACACACTTGCAGACAGATTGATAGCGAACCACACACACACAGTGGCAATGGAAAGACCCTTGGTTCATGTGGTCCGAAAAACCTGTAAGACAAAAAAAAGAAAGTCAATACATGTATAGAAACTGAATGATCACTTACCTTTTACACACTTGCAGACAGATAGTAGCGAGTCACACACAGTTGCAGATGCACAGACCCTTTGTTCATGTGGTCCGAAAAACCTGTAAGACAAAAAAAGAAAGTCAATACATGTAAAGAAACTGAATGATCACCAATCTGTTACACACTTACAGACAGATAGTAGCGAGTCACACACAGTTTCAGATGCACAGACTCTTGGTTCATGCGGTCCGAAAAACCATTAAGACAAAAAAAGAAAGTCAATACATGTATAGAAACTGAATGATCACCTACCTGTTACACACTTGCAGACAAATAGTAGCGAGTCACACACAGTTGCAGATGTCCAGACCCTTGGTTCATGAGGTCCGAAAGACCTTTAAGAAAAAAAAAGAAAGTCAATACATGTATAGAAACTGAATTATCACCTACCTGTTACACACTTGCAGACAGATAGTAGCGAGTCACACACAGTTGCAGATGCACAGACCCTTGGTTCATGTGGTCCGAAAGATCTTTAAGACAAAAAAAGAAAGTCAATACATGTATAGAAACTGAATGATCACCTACCTGTTACACACTTGCAAACAGATAGTAGCGAGTCACACACAGTTGCAGATGCACAGACCCTTGGTTCATGCGGTCCGAAAAACCTGTAAGACAAAAAAAGAAAGTCAATACATGTATAGAAACTGAATGATCACCTTCTTGTTACACACTTGCAGACAGATAGTAGCGAGTCACACACAGTTGCAGATGCACAGACCCTTGGTTCATGCGGTCCGAAAGATCTTTAAGACAAAAAAAGAAAGTCAATACATGTATAGAAACTGAATGATCACCTACCTGTTACACACTTGCAGACAGATTGATAGCGAGCCACACACACAGTGGCAATGGAAAGACCCTTGGTTCATGCGGTCCTAAAAACCTTTAAGACAAAAAAAGAAAGTCAATACATGTATAGAAACTGAATGATCACCTTCTTGTTACACACTTGCAGACAGATAGTAGCGAGTCACACAGTTGCAGATGCACAGACCCTTGGTTCATGCGGACCGAAAGACCTTCAAAACAAAAAAAGAAAGTCAATACATGTATAGAAACTGAATTATCACCAACCTGTTACACACTTGCAGACAGATTGAAAGCGAGTCACACACACAGTGGCAATGGAAAGACCCTTGGTTCATGTGGTCCGAAAAACCTGTGAGACAAAAAAAGAAAGTCAATACATGTATAGAAACTGAATGATCACCTTCTTGTTACACACTTGCAGACAGAGAGTAGCGAGTCACACACAGTTGCAGATGTACAGAACCTTGTTTCATGTGGTCAGGAAAACCTGTAAGACAAAAAAAGAAAGGCAATACATGTATAGAAACTGAATGATCACCTTCTTGTTACACACTTGCAGACAGAGAGTAGCGAGTCACACACAGTTGCAGATGCACAGACCCTTGGTTCATGAGGTCTGAAAAACCTGAAAGACAAAAAAAGAAAGCCAATACATGTATAGAAACTGAATGATCACCTACCTGTTACACACTTGCAGACAGATAGTAGCGAATCACACACAGTTGCAGATGCACAGACCCTTGGTTCATGCGGTCCGAAAAACCTGTAAGACAAAAAGAAGAAAGTCAATACATGTATAGAAACTGAATGATCACCTACCTGTTACACACTTGCAGACAGATTGATAGCGAACCACACACACACAGTGGCAATGGAAAGACCCTTGGTTCATGTGGTCCGAAAAACCTGTAAGACAAAAAAAAGAAAGTCAATACATGTATAGAAACTGAATGATCACTTACCTTTTACACACTTGCAGACAGATAGTAGCGAGTCACACACAGTTGCAGATGCACAGACCCTTGGTTCATGTGGTCCGAAAAACCTGTAAGACAAAAAAAGAAAGTCAATACATGTATAGAAACTGAATGATCACCAATCTGTTACACACTTACAGACAGATAGTAGCGAGTCACACACAGTTTCAGATGCACAGACTCTTGGTTCATGCGGTCCGAAAAACCATTAAGACAAAAAAGAAAGTCAATACATGTATAGAAACTGAATGATCACCTACCTGTTACACACTTGCAGACAAATAGTAGCGAGTCACACACAGTTGCAGATGTCCAGACCCTTGGTTCATGAGGTCCGAAAGACCTTTAATACAAAAAAAGAAAGTCAATACATGTATAGAAACTGAATGATCACCTACCTGTTACACACTTGCAAACAGATAGTAGCGAGTCACACACAGTTGCAGATGCACAGACCCTTGGTTCATGCGGTCCGAAAAACCTTTAAGACAAAAAAAGAAAGTCAATACATGTATAGAAACTGAATGATCACCTACCTGTTACACACTTGCAGACAGATAGTAGCGAGTCACACAGTTGCAGATGCACAGACCCTTGGTTCATGCGGACCGAAAGACCTTCAAAACAAAAAAAGAAAGTCAATACATGTATAGAAACTGAATGATCACCAACCTGTTACACACTTGCAGACAGATTGATAGCGAGCCACACACACAGTGGCAATGGAAAGACCCTTGGTTCATGCGGTCCAAGAGACCTTTAAGACAAAAAAGAAAGTCAATACATGTATAGAAACTGAATTATCACCAACCTGTTACACACTTGCAGACAGATTGAAAGCGAGTCACACACACAGTGGCAATGGAAAGACCCTTGGTTCATGTGGTCCGAAAAACCTGTAAGACAAAAAAAGAAAGTCAATACATGTATAGAAACTGAATGATCACCTTCTTGTTACACACTTGCAGACAGAGAGTAGCGAGTCACACACAGTTGCAGATGTACAGACCCTTGTTTCATGTGGTCAGGAAAACCTGTAAGACAAAAAAAGAAAGTCAATACATGTATAGAAACTGAATGATCACCTTCTTGTTACACACTTGCAGACAGAGAGTAGCGAGTCACACACAGTTGCAGATGCACAGACCCTTGGTTCATGAGGTCTGAAAAACCTGAAAGACAAAAAAAGAAAGCCAATACATGTATAGAAACTGAATGATCACCTACCTGTTACACACTTGCAGACAGATAGTAGCGAATCACACACAGTTGCAGATGCACAGACCCTTGGTTCCTGCGGTCCGAAAAACCTGTAAGACAAAAAGAAGAAAGTCAATACATGTATAGAAACTGAATGATCACCTTCTTGTTACACACTTGCAGACAGAGAGTAGCGAGTCACACACAGGGACAGATGCACAGACCCTTGGTTCATGAGGTCTGAAAAACTTGAAAGACAAGAAAAGAAAGCCAATACATGTATAGAAACTGAATGATCACCACCTATTACACACTTGCAGACAGATAGTAGCGAATCACACAAAGTTGCAGATGCACAGACCCTTGGTTCATGTGGTCCGAAAGACCTTCAAGACAAAAAAGAAAGTCAATACATGTATTGAAACTGAATGATCACCAACCTGTTACACACTTGCAGACAGATTGATAGCGAGCCAAACACACAGTGGCAATGGAAAGACCTTTGGTTCATGCGGTCCGAAAAACCTGTAAGACAAAAAAGAAAGTCAATACATGTATAGAAACTGAATGATCAACTACCTGTTACACACTTGCAGACAGATTGATAGCGAACCACACACACACAGTGGCAATGGAAAGACCCTTGGTTCATGCGGTCCGAAAAACCTTTAAAACAAAAAAAGAAAGTCAAAACATGTATAGAAACTGAATGATCACCTACCTGTTACACACTTGCAGACTGATAGTAGCGACTCACACACAGTTGCAGATGCAAAAACCCTTGGTTCATGTGGTCCGAAAGACCTTTAAGACAAAAAAAGAAAGTCAATACATGTATAGAAACCGAATGATCAACTACCTGTTACACACTTGCAGACAGATTGATAGCGAGCCACACATACACAGTGGCAATGCAAAGACCCTTGGTTCATGCGGTCCGAAAAACCTGTAAGACAAAAAAAGAAAGTCAATACATATATAGAAACTGAATGATCACTTACCTTTTACACACTTGCAGACAGATAGTAGCGAGTCACACACAGTTGCAGATGCACAGACCCTTGGTTCATGTGGTCCGAAAAACCTGTAAGACAAAAAAAGAAAGTCAATACATGTATAGAAACTGAATGATCACCTACCTGTTACACACTTGCAGACAGATTGATAGCGAGCAACACACAGTGGCAAATGAAAAGAGCCTTGGTTCATGCGGTCCGAAAAACCTGTAAGACAAAAAAGAAAGTCAATACATGTATAGAAACTGAATGATCACCAACTTGTTACACACTTGCAGACAGATAGTAGCGAATCACACAAAGTTGCAGATGCACAGACCCTTGGTTCATGTGGTCCGAAAGACCTTCAAGACAAAAAAGAAAGTCAATACATGTATTGAAACTGAATGATCACCAACCTGTTACACACTTGCAGACAGATTGATAGCGAGCCAAACACACCGTGGCAATGGAAAGACCTTTGGTTCATGCGGTCTGAAAAACCTGTAAGACAAAAAAAGAAAGTCAATACATGTATTGAAACTGAATGATCACCTACCTGTTACACACTTGAAAACAGATAGTAGCGAGCCACACACACACAGTGGCAATGGAAAGACCCTTGGTTCATGCGGTCCGAAAAACCTGTAAGACAAAAAAAAGAAAGTCAATACATGTATAGAAACTGATCACTTACCTTTTACACACTTGCAGACAGATAGTAGCGAGTCACACACAGTTGCAGATGCACAGACCCTTGGTTCATGTGGTCCGAAAGATCTTTTAGACAAAAAAAGAAAGTCAATACATGTATAGAAACTGAATGATCACCAACCTGTTACACACTTGCAGACAGATAGTAGCGAGTCACACACAGTTGCAGATGCACAGACCCTTGGTTCATGCGGTCCGAAAAACCTGTAAGACAAAAAAAGAAAGTCAAAACATGAATAGAAACTGAATGATCACCTACCTCTTACACACTTGCAGACAGATAGTAGCGAGTCACACACAGTGGCAATGGAAAGACCCTTGGTTCATGCGGTCCAAGAGACCTTTAAGACAAAAAAGAAAGTCAATACATGTATAGAAACTGAATTATCACCAACCTGTTACACACTTGCAGACAGATTGAAAGCGAGTCACACACACAGTGGCAATGGAAAGACCCTTGGTTCATGCGGTCCGAAAAATCTGTAAGACAAAAAAAGAAAATCAATACATGTATAGAAACTGAATGATCAGCTTCTTGTTACACACTTGCAGACAGAGAGTAGCGAGTCACACACAGTTGCAGATGTACAGACCCTTGTTTCATGTGGTCAGAAAAACCTGTAAGACAAAAAAAGAAAGTCAATACATGTATAGAAACTGAATGATCACCTACCTGTTACACACTTGCAGACAGATAGTAGCGAATCACACACAGTTGCAGATGCACAGACCCTTGGTTCCTGCGGTCCGAAAAACCTGTAAGACAAAAAGAAGAAAGTCAATACATGTATAGAAACTGAATGATCACCTTCTTGTTACACACTTGCAGACAGAGAGTAGCGAGTCACACACAGGGACAGATGCACAGACCCTAGGTTCATGAGGTCTGAAAAACTTGAAAGACAAGAAAAGAAAGCCAATACATGTATAGAAACTGAATGATCACCACCTATTACACACTTGCAGACTGATAGTAGCGAATCACACAAAGTTGCAGATGCACAGACCCTTGGTTCATGTGGTCCGAAAGACCTTCAAGACAAAAAAGAAAGTCAATACATGTATTGAAACTGAATGATCACCAACCTGTTACACACTTGCAGACAGATTGATAGCGAGCCAAACACACAGTGGCAATGGAAAGACCTTTGGTTCATGCGGTCCGAAAAACCTGTAAGACAAAAAAGAAAGTCAATACATGTATAGAAACTGAATGATCACCAACCTGTTACACACTTGCAGACAGATTGATAGCGAGCCAAACACACAGTGGCAATGGAAAGACCTTTGGTTCATGCGGTCCGAAAAACCTGTAAGACAAAAAAGAAAGTCAATACATGTATAGAAACTGAATGATCAACTACCTGTTACACACTTGCAGACAGATTGATAGCGAACCACACACACACAGTGGCAATGGAAAGACCCTTGGTTCATGCGGTCCGAAAAACCTTTAAAACAAAAAAAGAAAGTCAAAACATGTATAGAAACTGAATGATCACCTACCTGTTACACACTTGCAGACTGATAGTAGCGACTCACACACAGTTGCAGATGCAAAAACCCTTGGTTCATGTGGTCCGAAAGACCTTTAAGACAAAAAAAGAAAGTCAATACATGTATAGAAACCGAATGATCAACTACCTGTTACACAGTTGCAGACAGATTGATAGCGAGCCACACATACACAGTGGCAATGCAAAGACCCTTGGTTCATGCGGTCCGAAAAACCTGTAAGACAAAAAAAGAAAGTCAATACATATATAGAAACTGAATGATCACTTACCTTTTACACACTTGCAGACAGATAGTAGCGAGTCACACACAGTTGCAGATGCACAGACCCTTGGTTCATGTGGTCCGAAAAACCTGTAAGACAAAAAAAGAAAGTCAATACATGTATAGAAACTGAATGATCACCTACCTGTTACACACTTGCAGACAGATTGATAGCGAGCAACACACAGTGGCAAATGAAAAGAGCCTTGGTTCATGCGGTCCGAAAAACCTGTAAGACAAAAAAGAAAGTCAATACATGTATAGAAACTGAATGATCACCAACTTGTTACACACTTGCAGACAGATAGTAGCGAATCACACAAAGTTGCAGATGCACAGACCCTTGGTTCATGTGGTCCGAAAGACCTTCAAGACAAAAAAGAAAGTCAATACATGTATTGAAACTGAATGATCACCTACCTGTTACACACTTGCAGACAGATTGATAGCGAGCCAAACACACCGTGGCAATGGAAAGACCTTTGGTTCATGCGGTCCGAAAAACCTGTAAGACAAAAAAAGAAAGTCAATACATGTATTGAAACTGAATGATCACCTACCTGTTACACACTTGAAAACAGATAGTAGCGAGCCACACACACACAGTGGCAATGGAAAGACCCTTGGTTCATGCGGTCCGAAAAACCTGTAAGACAAAAAAAAGAAAGTCAATACATGTATAGAAACTGATCACTTACCTTTTACACACTTGCAGACAGATAGTAGCGAGTCACACACAGTTGCAGATGCACAGACCCTTGGTTCATGTGGTCCGAAAGATCTTTTAGACAAAAAAAGAAAGTCAATACATGTATAGAAACTGAATGATCACCAACCTGTTACACACTTGCAGACAGATAGTAGCGAGTCACACACAGTTGCAGATGCACAGACCCTTGGTTCATGCGGTCCGAAAAACCTGTAAGACAAAAAAAGAAAGTCAAAACATGAATAGAAACTGAATGATCACCTACCTCTTACACACTTGCAGACAGATAGTAGCGAGTCACACACAGTGGCAATGGAAAGACCCTTGGTTCATGCGGTCCAAGAGACCTTTAAGACAAAAAAGAAAGTCAATACATGTATAGAAACTGAATTATCACCAACCTGTTACACACTTGCAGACAGATTGAAAGCGAGTCACACACACAGTGGCAATGGAAAGACCCTTGGTTCATGCGGTCCGAAAAACCTGTAAGACAAAAAAAGAAAAATCAATACATGTATAGAAACTGAATGATCAGCTTCTTGTTACACACTTGCAGACAGAGAGTAGCGAGTCACACACAGTTGCAGATGTACAGACCCTTGTTTCATGTGGTCAGAAAAACCTGTAAGACAAAAAAAGAAAGTCAATACATGTATAGAAACTGAATGATCACCTACCTGTTACACACTTGCAGACAGATAGTAGCAAATCACACACAGTTGCAGATGCACAGACCCTTGGTTCCTGCGGTCCGAAAAACCTGCAAGACAAAAAGAAGAAAGTCAATACATGTATAGAAACTGAATGATCACCACCTATTACACACTTGCAGACAGATATTAGCGAATCACACAAAGTTGCAGATGCACAGACCCTTGGTTCATGTGGTCCGAAAGACCTTCAAGACAAAAAAGAAAGTCAATACATGTATAGAAACCGAATGATCAACTACCTGTTACACACTTGCAGACAGATTGATAGCGAGCCACACATACACAGTGGCAATGCAAAGACCCTTGGTTCATGCGGTCCGAAAAACCTGTAAGACAAAAAAAGAAAGTCAATACATATATAGAAACTGAATGATCACTTACCTTTTACACACTTGCAGACAGATAGTAGCGAGTCACACACAGTTGCAGATGCACAGACCCTTGGTTCATGTGGTCCGAAAAACCTGTAAGACAAAAAAAGAAAGTCAATACATGTATAGAAACTGAATGATCACCTACCTGTTACACACTTGCAGACAGATTGATAGCGAGCAACACACAGTGGCAAATGAAAAGAGCCTTGGTTCATGCGGTCCGAAAAACCTGTAAGACAAAAAAGAAAGTCAATACATGTATAGAAACTGAATGATCACCAACTTGTTACACACTTGCAGACAGATAGTAGCGAATCACACAAAGTTGCAGATGCACAGACCCTTGGTTCATGTGGTCCGAAAGACCTTCAAGACAAAAAAGAAAGTCAATACATGTATTGAAACTGAATGATCACCAACCTGTTACACACTTGCAGACAGATTGATAGCGAGCCAAACACACCGTGGCAATGGAAAGACCTTTGGTTCATGCGGTCCGAAAAACCTGTAAGACAAAAAAAGAAAGTCAATACATGTATTGAAACTGAATGATCACCTACCTGTTACACACTTGAAAACAGATAGTAGCGAGCCACACACACACAGTGGCAATGGAAAGACCCTTGGTTCATGCGGTCCGAAAAACCTGTAAGACAAAAAAAAGAAAGTCAATACATGTATAGAAACTGATCACTTACCTTTTACACACTTGCAGACAGATAGTAGCGAGTCACACACAGTTGCAGATGCACAGACCCTTGGTTCATGTGGTCCGAAAGATCTTTTAGACAAAAAAAGAAAGTCAATACATGTATAGAAACTGAATGATCACCAACCTGTTACACACTTGCAGACAGATAGTAGCGAGTCACACACAGTTGCAGATGCACAGACCCTTGGTTCATGCGGTCCGAAAAACCTGTAAGACAAAAAAAGAAAGTCAAAACATGAATAGAAACTGAATGATCACCTACCTCTTACACACTTGCAGACAGATAGTAGCGAGTCACACACAGTGGCAATGGAAAGACCCTTGGTTCATGCGGTCCAAGAGACCTTTAAGACAAAAAAGAAAGTCAATACATGTATAGAAACTGAATTATCACCAACCTGTTACACACTTGCAGACAGATTGAAAGCGAGTCACACACACAGTGGCAATGGAAAGACCCTTGGTTCATGCGGTCCGAAAAACCTGTAAGACAAAAAAAGAAAATCAATACATGTATAGAAACTGAATGATCAGCTTCTTGTTACACACTTGCAGACAGAGAGTAGCGAGTCACACACAGTTGCAGATGTACAGACCCTTGTTTCATGTGGTCAGAAAAACCTGTAAGACAAAAAAAGAAAGTCAATACATGTATAGAAACTGAATGATCACCTACCTGTTACACACTTGCAGACAGATAGTAGCGAATCACACACAGTTGCAGATGCACAGACCCTTGGTTCCTGCGGTCCGAAAAACCTGTAAGACAAAAAGAAGAAAGTCAATACATGTATAGAAACTGAATGATCACCTTCTTGTTACACACTTGCAGACAGAGAGTAGCGAGTCACACACAGGGACAGATGCACAGACCCTTGGTTCATGAGGTCTGAAAAACTTGAAAGACAAGAAAAGAAAGCCAATACATGTATAGAAACTGAATGATCACCACCTATTACACACTTGCAGACAGATAGTAGCGAATCACACAAAGTTGCAGATGCACAGACCCTTGGTTCATGTGGTCCGAAAGACCTTCAAGACAAAAAAGAAAGTCAATACATGTATTGAAACTGAATGATCACCAACCTGTTACACACTTGCAGACAGATTGATAGCGAGCCAAACACACAGTGGCAATGGAAAGACCTTTGGTTCATGCGGTCCGAAAAACCTGTAAGACAAAAAAGAAAGTCAATACATGTATAGAAACTGAATGATCAACTACCTGTTACACACTTGCAGACAGATTGATAGCGAACCACACACACACAGTGGCAATGGAAAGACCCTTGGTTCATGCGGTCCGAAAAACCTTTAAAACAAAAAAAGAAAGTCAAAACATGTATAGAAACTGAATGATCACCTACCTGTTACACACTTGCAGACTGATAGTAGCGACTCACACACAGTTGCAGATGCAAAAACCCTTGGTTCATGTGGTCCGAAAGACCTTTAAGACAAAAAAAGAAAGTCAATACATGTATAGAAACCGAATGATCAACTACCTGTTACACACTTGCAGACAGATTGATAGCGAGCCACACATACACAGTGGCAATGCAAAGACCCTTGGTTCATGCGGTCCGAAAAACCTGTAAGACAAAAAAAGAAAGTCAATACATATATAGAAACTGAATGATCACTTACCTTTTACACACTTGCAGACAGATAGTAGCGAGTCACACACAGTTGCAGATGCACAGACCCTTGGTTCATGTGGTCCGAAAAACCTGTAAGACAAAAAAAGAAAGTCAATACATGTATAGAAACTGAATGATCACCAACTTGTTACACACTTGCAGACAGATAGTAGCGAATCACACAAAGTTGCAGATGCACAGACCCTTGGTTCATGTGGTCCGAAAGACCTTCAAGACAAAAAAGAAAGTCAATACATGTATTGAAACTGAATGATCACCAACCTGTTACACACTTGCAGACAGATTGATAGCGAGCCAAACACACCGTGGCAATGGAAAGACCTTTGGTTCATGCGGTCCGAAAAACCTGTAAGACAAAAAAAGAAAGTCAATACATGTATTGAAACTGAATGATCACCTACCTGTTACACACTTGAAAACAGATAGTAGCGAGCCACACACACACAGTGGCAATGGAAAGACCCTTGGTTCATGCGGTCCGAAAAACCTGTAAGACAAAAAAAAGAAAGTCAATACATGTATAGAAACTGATCACTTACCTTTTACACACTTGCAGACAGATAGTAGCGAGTCACACACAGTTGCAGATGCACAGACCCTTGGTTCATGTGGTCCGAAAGATCTTTTAGACAAAAAAAGAAAGTCAATACATGTATAGAAACTGAATGATCACCAACCTGTTACACACTTGCAGACAGATAGTAGCGAGTCACACACAGTTGCAGATGCACAGACCCTTGGTTCATGCGGTCCGAAAAACCTGTAAGACAAAAAAAGAAAGTCAAAACATGAATAGAAACTGAATGATCACCTACCTCTTACACACTTGCAGACAGATAGTAGCGAGTCACACACAGTGGCAATGGAAAGACCCTTGGTTCATGCGGTCCAAGAGACCTTTAAGACAAAAAAGAAAGTCAATACATGTATAGAAACTGAATTATCACCAACCTGTTACACACTTGCAGACAGATTGAAAGCGAGTCACACACACAGTGGCAATGGAAAGACCCTTGGTTCATGCGGTCCGAAAAACCTGTAAGACAAAAAAAGAAAATCAATACATGTATAGAAACTGAATGATCAGCTTCTTGTTACACACTTGCAGACAGAGAGTAGCGAGTCACACACAGTTGCAGATGTACAGACCCTTGTTTCATGTGGTCAGAAAAACCTGTAAGACAAAAAAAGAAAGTCAATACATGTATAGAAACTGAATGATCACCTACCTGTTACACACTTGCAGACAGATAGTAGCGAATCACACACAGTTGCAGATGCACAGACCCTTGGTTCCTGCGGTCCGAAAAACCTGTAAGACAAAAAGAAGAAAGTCAATACATGTATAGAAACTGATCACTTACCTTTTACACACTTGCAGACAGATAGTAGCGAGTCACACACAGTTGCAGATGCACAGACCCTTGGTTCATGTGGTCCGAAAGATCTTTTAGACAAAAAAAGAAAGTCAATACATGTATAGAAACTGAATGATCACCAACCTGTTACACACTTGCAGACAGATAGTAGCGAGTCACACACAGTTGCAGATGCACAGACCCTTGGTTCATGCGGTCCGAAAAACCTGTAAGACAAAAAAAGAAAGTCAAAACATGAATAGAAACTGAATGATCACCTACCTCTTACACACTTGCAGACAGATAGTAGCGAGTCACACACAGTGGCAATGGAAAGACCCTTGGTTCATGCGGTCCAAGAGACCTTTAAGACAAAAAAGAAAGTCAATACATGTATAGAAACTGAATTATCACCAACCAGTTACACACTTGCAGACAGATTGAAAGCGAGTCACACACACAGTGGCAATGGAAAGACCCTTGGTTCATGCGGTCCGAAAAACCTGTAAGACAAAAAAAGAAAATCAATACATGTATAGAAACTGAATGATCAGCTTCTTGTTACACACTTGCAGACAGAGAGTAGCGAGTCACACACAGTTGCAGATGTACAGACCCTTGTTTCATGTGGTCAGAAAAACCTGTAAGACAAAAAAAGAAAGTCAATACATGTATAGAAATTGAATGATCACCTACCTGTTACACACTTGCAGACAGATAGTAGCGAATCACACACAGTTGCAGATGCACAGACCCTTGGTTCCTGCGGTCCGAAAAACCTGTAAGACAAAAAGAAGAAAGTCAATACATGTATAGAAACTGAATGATCACCTTCTTGTTACACACTTGCAGACAGAGAGTAGCGAGTCACACACAGGGACAGATGCACAGACCCTTGGTTCATGAGGTCTGAAAAACTTGAAAGACAAGAAAAGAAAGCCAATACATGTATAGAAACTGAATGATCACCACCTATTACACACTTGCAGACAGATAGTAGCGAATCACACAAAGTTGCAGATGCACAGACCCTTGGTTCATGTGGTCCGAAAGACCTTCAAGACAAAAAAGAAAGTCAATACATGTATTGAAACTGAATGATCACCAACCTGTTACACACTTGCAGACAGATTGATAGCGAGCCAAACACACAGTGGCAATGGAAAGACCTTTGGTTCATGCGGTCCGAAAAACCTGTAAGACAAAAAAGAAAGTCAATACATGTATAGAAACTGAATGATCAACTACCTGTTACACACTTGCAGACAGATTGATAGCGAACCACACACACACAGTGGCAATGGAAAGACCCTTGGTTCATGCGGTCCAAGAGACCTTTAAGACAAAAAAGAAAGTCAATACATGTATAGAAACTGAATTATCACCAACCTGTTACACACTTGCAGACAGATTGAAAGCGAGTCACACACACAGTGGCAATGGAAAGACCCTTGGTTCATGCGGTCCGAAAAACCTGTAAGACAAAAAAAGAAAATCAATACATGTATAGAAACTGAATGATCAGCTTCTTGTTACACACTTGCAGACAGAGAGTAGCGAGTCACACACAGTTGCAGATGTACAGACCCTTGTTTCATGTGGTCAGAAAAACCTGTAAGACAAAAAGAAGAAAGTCAATACATGTATAGAAACTGAATGATCACCTTCTTGTTACACACTTGCAGACAGAGAGTAGCGAGTCACACACAGTTGCAGATGCACAGACCCTTGGTTCATGCGGTCCGAAAAACCTGTAAGACAAAAAAAGAAAGTCAAAACATGAATAGAAACTGAATGATCACCTACCTCTTACACACTTGCAGACAGATAGTAGCGAGTCACACACAGTGGCAATGGAAAGACCCTTGGTTCATGCGGTCCAAGAGACCTTTAAGACAAAAAAGAAAGTCAATACATGTATAGAAACTGAATTATCACCAACCTGTTACACACTTGCAGACAGATTGAAAGCGAGTCACACACACAGTGGCAATGGAAAGACCCTTGGTTCATGCGGTCCAAAAAACCTGTAAGACAAAAAAAGAAAATCAATACATGTATAGAAACTGAATGATCAGCTTCTTGTTACACACTTGCAGACAGAGAGTAGCGAGTCACACACAGTTGCAGATGTACAGACCCTTGTT
Organism: Salminus brasiliensis; assembly: GCF_030463535.1. NCBI lineage: Eukaryota > Metazoa > Chordata > Actinopteri > Characiformes > Bryconidae > Salminus > Salminus brasiliensis. The sequence continues at coordinate 18,790,574 of NC_132884.1, read as the reverse complement.
TCATGTGGTCAGAAAAACCTGTAAGACAAAAAAAGAAAGTCAATACATGTATAGAAACTGAATGATCACCTACCTGTTACACACTTGCAGACAGATAGTAGCGAATCACACACAGTTGCAGATGCACAGACCCTTGGTTCCTGCGGTCCGAAAAACCTGTAAGACAAAAAGAAGAAAGTCAATACATGTATAGAAACTGAATGATCACCTTCTTGTTACACACTTGCAGACAGAGAGTAGCGAGTCACACACAGGGACAGATGCACAGACCCTTGGTTCATGAGGTCTGAAAAACTTGAAAGACAAGAAAAGAAAGCCAATACATGTATAGAAACTGAATGATCACCACCTATTACACACTTGCAGACAGATAGTAGCGAATCACACAAAGTTGCAGATGCACAGACCCTTGGTTCATGTGGTCCGAAAGACCTTCAAGACAAAAAAGAAAGTCAATACATGTATTGAAACTGAATGATCACCAACCTGTTACACACTTGCAGACAGATTGATAGCGAGCCAAACACACAGTGGCAATGGAAAGACCTTTGGTTCATGCGGTCCGAAAAACCTGTAAGACAAAAAAGAAAGTCAATACATGTATAGAAACTGAATGATCAACTACCTGTTACACACTTGCAGACAGATTGATAGCGAACCACACACACACAGTGGCAATGGAAAGACCCTTGGTTCATGCGGTCCGAAAAACCTTTAAAACAAAAAAAGAAAGTCAAAACATGTATAGAAACTGAATGATCACCTACCTGTTACACACTTGCAGACTGATAGTAGCGACTCACACACAGTTGCAGATGCAAAAACCCTTGGTTCATGTGGTCCGAAAGACCTTTAAGACAAAAAAAGAAAGTCAATACATGTATAGAAACCGAATGATCAACTACCTGTTACACACTTGCAGACAGATTGATAGCGAGCCACACATACACAGTGGCAATGCAAAGACCCTTGGTTCATGCGGTCCGAAAAACCTGTAAGACAAAAAAAGAAAGTCAATACATATATAGAAACTGAATGATCACTTACCTTTTACACACTTGCAGACAGATAGTAGCGAGTCACACACAGTTGCAGATGCACAGACCCTTGGTTCATGTGGTCCGAAAAACCTGTAAGACAAAAAAAGAAAGTCAATACATGTATAGAAACTGAATGATCACCTTCTTGTTACACACTTGCAGACAGAGAGTAGCGAGTCACACACAGTTGCAGATGCACAGACCCTTGGTTCATGCGGTCCAAAAAACCTGTAAGACAAAAAAAGAAAGTCAATACATGTATAGAAACTGAATGATCACCAACTTGTTACACACTTGCAGACAGATAGTAGCGAATCACACAAAGTTGCAGATGCACAGACCCTTGGTTCATGTGGTCCGAAAGACCTTCAAGACAAAAAAGAAAGTCAATACATGTATTGAAACTGAATGATCACCAACCTGTTACACACTTGCAGACAGATTGATAGCGAGCCAAACACACCGTGGCAATGGAAAGACCTTTGGTTCATGCGGTCCGAAAAACCTGTAAGACAAAAAAAGAAAGTCAATACATGTATTGAAACTGAATGATCACCTACCTGTTACACACTTGAAAACAGATAGTAGCGAACCACACACACACAGTGGCAATGGAAAGACCCTTGGTTCATGCGGTCCGAAAAACCTGTAAGACAAAAAAAAGAAAGTCAATACATGTATAGAAACTGATCACTTACCTTTTACACACTTGCAGACAGATAGTAGCGAGTCACACACAGTTGCAGATGCACAGACCCTTGGTTCATGTGGTCCGAAAGATCTTTTAGACAAAAAAAGAAAGTCAATACATGTATAGAAACTGAATGATCACCAACCTGTTACACACTTGCAGACAGATAGTAGCGAGTCACACACAGTTGCAGATGCACAGACCCTTGGTTCATGCGGTCCGAAAAACCTGTAAGACAAAAAAAGAAAGTCAAAACATGAATAGAAACTGAATGATCACCTACCTCTTACACACTTGCAGACAGATAGTAGCGAGTCACACACAGTGGCAATGGAAAGACCCTTGGTTCATGCGGTCCAAGAGACCTTTAAGACAAAAAAGAAAGTCAATACATGTATAGAAACTGAATTATCACCAACCTGTTACACACTTGCAGACAGATTGAAAGCGAGTCACACACACAGTGGCAATGGAAAGACCCTTGGTTCATGCGGTCCGAAAAACCTGTAAGACAAAAAAAGAAAATCAATACATGTATAGAAACTGAATGATCAGCTTCTTGTTACACACTTGCAGACAGAGAGTAGCGAGTCACACACAGTTGCAGATGTACAGACCCTTGTTTCATGTGGTCAGAAAAACCTGTAAGACAAAAAAAGAAAGTCAATACATGTATAGAAACTGAATGATCACCTACCTGTTACACACTTGCAGACAGATAGTAGCGAATCACACACAGTTGCAGATGCACAGACCCTTGGTTCCTGCGGTCCGAAAAACCTGTAAGACAAAAAGAAGAAAGTCAATACATGTATAGAAACTGAATGATCACCTTCTTGTTACACACTTGCAGACAGAGAGTAGCGAGTCACACACAGGGACAGATGCACAGACCCTTGGTTCATGAGGTCTGAAAAACTTGAAAGACAAGAAAAGAAAGTCAATACATGTATAGAAACTGAATGATCACCTACCTGTTACACACTTGCAGACTGATAGTAGCGACTCACACACAGTTGCAGATGCACAGACCCTTGGTTCATGTGGTCCGAAAGACCTTCAAGACAAAAAAGAAAGTCAATACATGTATTGAAACTGAATGATCACCAACCTGTTACACACTTGCAGACAGATTGATAGCGAGCCAAACACACAGTGGCAATGGAAAGACCTTTGGTTCATGCGGTCCGAAAAACCTGTAAGACAAAAAAGAAAGTCAATACATGTATAGAAACTGAATGATCAACTACCTGTTACACACTTGCAGACAGATTGATAGCGAACCACACACACACAGTGGCAATGGAAAGACCCTTGGTTCATGCG